>NC_140067.1:10225604-10871437 GCF_963513975.1 Fringilla coelebs
CCAATCAAATCCCACCCTCGCCCCATCCACCCTGGGCTTTGGGTCAGGAGGTTTGTTCTGATGATCACAACCGAGACAACCAGCAACCCATTTCCCAGCACCACAACCAACGTGCCCAGCTGGCATGGCTCTCCAGCCAAAAAGCAGCCAGTCAGCCACCACAGCCCCTAGAGCTAGGGGGGTGCCAGAATCTGGGGGAAGAAGGTTAAGCTGATACCAAATACAAGCCACGAGTTCTGGGACAGATCCCTTATACACCAGCTCCCCCACTCACTGGGTACCTGGCTGGGGGGAACCCTCCAGGCATGGGGAGCTGAGTGGTGATGACTGGGCAGATGCTTCTTGCAGTTTTGCTCCCCACATACATCCCCAAAGCAGCCCTTCCCCACCACTTGGCCGGGCCAGCTCTCAGAGGAGCAGGAGGAGAAAACTAGTTATCAACTACAAGCGGAGGGGGCTAGGCGGCCAGGCTGCTCCCCACCGCCATCCATGGCCCGACACTATTTACACCGTGAGGTGGCTCCGGGGACATCGAGTCCGGCCGCAGCCACTGCTCACATGTGCCGCTTCATGTGGAGAGCGAGGTGGTCTGAGCGGGAGAAAGCCCGCTCGCAGAGGTGGCACTGGAACGGCCGGTGCCCTGTGTGCTTGCGGTAGTGGCGGGTCAGCTCATCGGAGCGGGCAAATTTCCAGCCACATCCTTCCCAGGTGCAGTGGTAGGGCTTCTCGCCTGCAGAGGAGAGGGGGTGTCAGTGGGCTTGTAGGTTCCCATCCTCCCTGTGCCTTCAGTTATGTCCTACCCTACCCAGCACCCGCTTTTCAAAGAGATAGGAGGCCCATTGTGCACCTCTGCCTGCCCAACTTTCCTCTTCTGTCCCCCATTTTTCTGCCCTTCCCCATATGCAAAGGTCTGTTTTCTGGGCATCTCCGCCCCATTACAGAACCCCTCCTATGTGCCGCTGCTTCACTTTAAACTGCGGGGGGTCCCCCACTCATCCCTGCTGTGGGCTGACACCATGTGCCCTGTCCCAGCTCGGCCAGAGGGTCTCACCATACAACCCCCAGTCTGTCTCCCTATTGTGCTTGTCCCTTGCCCAAGCGGAGGGTTTCTCCATGTTTTTAAGTCCAACCGCCTCAGGCAACTCCGGGCCCCAAAACCAGCAACCGGAGGTGCCACAAGAGTGGTCTCGCTACATGCCTAGGTCCTTACGCGTCCCTGCCCAGCACCACCACGGGGGTCCTTCTGAGCACCTGGGAGCGATCCCCATTGCCCCCTGCCCTACATGCAGAACGCCTCC
Organism: Fringilla coelebs; assembly: GCF_963513975.1. Classification (NCBI taxonomy): domain Eukaryota; kingdom Metazoa; phylum Chordata; class Aves; order Passeriformes; family Fringillidae; genus Fringilla; species Fringilla coelebs. The sequence goes on from NC_140067.1 coordinate 10,226,903, forward strand.
ACATGGGCTCTCTCTGGGTGCCCTCACACAGCCCCACCACGGGGACCCACCGTGCACTCCCTGACATACCGCAGGGGTCTTCCCCACGCGACACGCCCCCCTACCCGCGGTGTCACCTCCCGCGACGCCCCTTCACAGCCCCGGAACCACGCTCGGGGGTCTCACCACGCGCCGTGGTACCCGCACCCGGGACCCTCCGTGCTTGTCCCCGCCCCGGCGCGCCCTTACCCGTGTGGGTCCGCATGTGCGCCTTGAGGTGGGAGCTCTTGGTGTAGGTCTTGCCGCAGCCCGGGTATTCACAGTTGTGCGTGGCCGTTCGCTTGCGCGCCCAAGAGCGGCGGCCGCGCTTGGGCTTGCAGTCCTCGGGGGGAGCCCCGGTCGGGAAGTACTCCAGCACCGGGGAGTTGGGCGGCGTGACCAGCAGCCCAGGCAGCCCCGCCGGGCCCGGGCCCGGCCCCTTCAGGGGCTCCCTGAAAACACTGAAATGTCCATGAAACTGCGGTGGCGGCTGGGGGGCGAAGTGGGGCGCATAGCGGTGCGGGGCCACGGCGTAGTGGGGCGGCAGCTCGGCCAAGAGGTGGGGATCGGCGCCAGGCAGAGGCTCCTCGGGGGGCCCCAAGCGGCCGTGGGGGAAGCCCGGATAAGGCAGCGGCGGCCCCGGCACCGGTCCCGGCCCGGGACCCGGCGCTACGCGTGGCTTGTGCTCGCCGCCGCCCGGTCCCAGGTACTCGGCGGCAGACATCCCCAGCATGCAGGCGCGCTCCTCCGGCTGCTCCTTCTTGATGCGGGGCCCGAAGGACTGCGCGGGGTCCACGGGCAGTGGGCGGGCTAGGGCTGGGTGGAGGGGCGGGTGGTGATGGGGGTGAGGGTGGTGGTGGGGGCCGCCGGGCACCCGCAGCTCCGTGTACTCCCTCCGCTGCAGGTCGTAGTGGCCGGGCAGGTCCGGAGTGAGCAGCTCAGCCACGTAGCTGTGGCCCTGGCCCTCGGGGTAAGGCGCCGGGAACTTGCCCGGCGTGGAGTACGAGCCATCGCTGTCGTAAGTGGTGCCACAGCTCTCGGGGGTCTCGGGCAGGGGGTAGTTGGGGCCGGTCGGCCCCTGCCCGCCACTGCTGGTGTGCGCCAGGATGAAGTCCAAGTCCACGAACTTGCCCAAGTCGTCCTCCTCCCGCTTGACAGCAGCGGGGCCATCCTGCTGTAGCATCCTCTGCGGGAAAAGGAAGCGTCAGGACCGGCGGGGAGACGGTTGCGGCGGCACCCGCCGCCCCAACACCGCGGCCCGCGCCTCCCGCTCGGGGCGGCGGCTCCCCCCAACCCGTCCGACGGGTCGGCACCACTCTGGCTGCGCTGCGCCACCTTCGGGGCGCCCTCCGACGGCGAGAAGGCGGCCCGCCCCCCACTCTCTGGCCGGGCTGAGCCCCAGCCCGGAACGCTCTGTCCCGTACCCACCTTGCCACCCTCTCCCAGGTGCCAGGTGCTTACGTGGAGCATGTCGGCCGGCCGCTCCTCTAGCGGCATCAAGTTGGCGAAAGTGGAGATGGAGGGCAGGGCGCTCTCGTCCACGGCCGCCGCCATGGCGAGCCGGGCCGAGGCAGCGGGGCCGGGGCGGGCTAGGGGAGCGCGGTGCGCGGAGCCCGGCACCGCTCCGCTCCCCGTGGCAGCAGCGCTGCTCTGCGCCGCCCCGCGCCCCTAAGCTGTTAACAGCATGGCTGCGCCCCGATTGGTCCGACCGGCATTGATATTCACCGCCGCCGTTTGCCATTGGCTCTGTTGTGGCCCGAGCCACGCCCCCTCCGGCGGGGCTGCCCCGGCGGGCGGGGGTCGGCGGTTGCCGCTGCTCCGACCGCGTTCGGAGCCCGCGCGGGACGGGGCAGAGCGGCGGGGTCTCCGCGTCCCGCTTTGCCCTGCTCTGCGTCACTGTCCCACGGGGGAGAAGAGACAAGAGTGCTCTTCTGGATCGCGGTGGCCAGAATCCTGCCCGCGCCGTGAATGGGGCAGCGGCGCCCTTAAGGCTTGCCCACATTACGAGCGGGCAGGGGGGCTGTAGGTGGCAGAGGTTCCCCGGCACCCTGTCCCGAGTGGGGCAGGGGCAATGGCTCTGTCACAGGCACCCTGTGTGGAGGCAGAGAGTGCCGGAGAGATCTGGCGCGGGAGTACAGGTAAAAGCATTTCAGCCACTGTGCCGGGCACTACACTCGCCGCGGGGGTCACCGAGCGCGTCAGCGAGCGAAGGTGCAGTCCCAAAAAGGGGTGCTTGTGCCACCACAGGAGATGAACCAGATAGCCGCGGTGCCCCCACACCCCCACGCGATTCGTTTCATGTAAGCGCACCCGTGAAGCCGCGTCCTCCCGCGCCGCTGCTGTCGGTGAGGCAATCAGCAGCACAGAGCGTACCAGCTCGCATCTGGCTGCGTGCAGGGTGCGTGTGCGAGCCGAGATAACTGCTCGTCGGCCCTGTCGGGGGCTGGCACCCTGCCGGCATCGCCTCATCTCGCCCCACAGCCCCCGCAACACGTTTGTCTGTCCTCCCTAGGGACCAGTGCTGTGGCTGAGTCTCCGACCGCCCTGGCACAGGGGTACATGGGCCAGCTGTCCCACCTTGTCCATCCTGAGCAGCCCCTGGGACAGCGCTGTCGTCCTGAAGGCTTCCCGTGGCAGGGGACACAAGGACAGCAAGTTATCCTGCTTTGCAGGAGACACTCAAGTCACCCACCCTATTCTAGCTAGTTGGATGATGGTGCAGAGACCCAGGGCACTGGGCAGGCCTCCCCAGGGGCTCTCTGCCTCCCTGTCCGTCCCACAGCAAGATCTTCTCCATTTGGCCCCCATCCAACCAGTACCAGGAATGGCCCTGCTGCTGTTGCGCTCAAGAAGCAATGTCCCTTATCTCTTGGAGCCTGTCTCCCTGCTTTCTGGAGCTGTCCATCTCCAGATACCTTTCTAAGAACTGAGGCTCTTGCCTGCTCTATTCAGAAGCAAGGAGTCAATTTAAAAAAAAACAAATATAAACACCAAAGGTGAGGTGTGCACACACACCGCATGCACATGCCGCTTCTGAATCCAAAGCTACTCTACCAGTTGCTTTCATCACTGTGCTTTAATTATAAGGGTGGAGCATTGCAATAAATTATTTCAGCAATCCAGTGTAACAACAACAATTCAGATCTTCCCCCTTTTACCAAGAATCCCTGCCCTGGTTTCCAGAGCACATGTTGGGCTGCTGCCTGGGCCCCATCTGCTTGTCTGCTGGCAAGGCAGCAGGTTTATTAATGGCACCTATTGGGTGAAAACACATGGGCTCCAAAGTCCTTCCTCAGAAAAAGTTACCGCCAAAGTGGCAAAGAAGTATGTGGGCATTACTTGAAATTACTTTTAGCTTGCCTCCCAGAGTAGTTTATTCAAGTCACCAGTTAATCCCATTGCTTGTTTCTTAGCCAAATAATAATTAATAGCAAGGCAGTTCCTGCCCCAAACTTTTACAGATAAGTGAGAGAAGATGCCATAGGAGACAGACTAATTCCTTTTGGTTTTCCCCTTTTCCAGGCAGTTTTGGCATTTGCACCCATGCTGACTTATTCTGAGAGGCGTTGCCAACAGATCAGCTTAATTTTTACAGCCAATATTTCTTGCAAATGTGGGATATTCCCCAGGAAACTCTTTTTACTGATGCTCTGGTGGGAGGGCCAGCGCGGCGGGGAGCGGCAGCATGCCAGGCACCGCAGCAACACAAGCACTGCCAGTGCTGAGTGTGCAGGGAGCCAGCAGTGCGTCATGGGCAGGGCTTTCCTGCTCTGAGCCATGGGGTGGGCACAGGGGGTCCCTGCCACAGCCTTATCAGCCCCTGGGCCACAGAAGCTCCCTCTGAGGTGAGTGGGAGGCAAGCAGGAGCAGACAGTGCGTGCACAGCCCGCTGTTGACAGAAGCCCATTTAGGAAACATGGGTTATCTCCCGCGCCACTACAGCAGACTGTAAAGTCGCTGGCATCCCAAGAGATCAAACAGCAGCCAGGCAAGAGAGCAAACAGAAAGTGGGAAGGGCCACCCACCCAGGTGATGGCTAAAGAGGAAAGGGTTAATGGTTATCCTTGCTTTTGACACATCTGGCAGCAGAGTAATGAGGAGAGCGGCTTGCCCAGCATGGTGTGCCAGAGGTGGCCCCGTCAAAACAGGAGCAATTGTCAGCCCTGCCAACACTTTCGCAGTGCCATGGCACCATCTCCAATGGCACACAGCATGGGTGGGATGGGGAGGGGGACAACTGCTGTGGCAGCACCAGAGGTGGAATCGGTGCCCAGGTCACTCAACAGGGCTCCCAGGAGACCCAGAGGGGTCCCCTACCCCACAAAACATTTGGGACTGAAAAACACCTGCCCTGCATCCTTTTCTGTGCTGTCACCTGGAGCTTGGAGAGTGGAGTAAACCCAAGGACTCTCCTTCAGAGCATCTCCAGTGCCCCCTCTCCAAGACCACCCACAGCATCACAGCCCAGACAGCTTCTGCTTCAGTGGGAGGCAAAACCCGAGTCCCAAAAGCTCCACAGGGGACCACATGAGAGGTGCCAGGGAGATCCACACCACAGAACAACCTAAACAACTGTGACACTTCAGGGTTATATCCCTGAGAGCAGAAAATTAATCGGGCTGGGTTTTACTCTCTGTCTTCCCCTCTGCATGGTACTGGCCTGCCTACAAAAGGGTCCGAGAGCCCCCAGACCTGCCTGTACCCCCAAAGCCCCCTTCCCCTCCTGAAAAGAAAAGAGGAACTGAAAATGAAATTAAAGCATAATTCAATCCGGAGCGGGTCCAGAGTAAAGTCATCTGCTCTTATCGTGTGCTGGCAGGCTCTTCCCGCTCCGCAACAAACACAATGTTATCAGGGCACAGAGGGCAGATTCGTTTGCACCGGCCCAGCAAGCTGCTGTGTCCGCCCTGCCTACCCTGGGGTCTGGGGAGCAGCGGGATGCACGGCCGAGGACTGAGGCTGCCTGGGCCTCGGGGAGACCCAAGACAGCACCCCAGCAGCACTGACAGGGAGCTCAGTCCCAGGACAGGGTGCTTTGGCTGGAGGCCATATCCAGCCTCCCTGCACAGGTCTCTGGCCATGGGAGACAGGTCAGGTTGCTCCCAGTGAATGTCAGCACAGAGTAAAGGCTACAGAGGGACAGGGTCTGTGAGAGATGTCTTTGCCTATGGGAATATACATGTCCTCATCTTCCATGGGTGCTGCCTAGCTGCTTGGCCAGGAGGCTGCCAAGCTGGCAGATCTTGGCATCCCACCCCTGGCAGAGCAGCCCAGCGGCACCCCCAGACCCTGCACACACTCCCAGCCCCACTGCATCGCCTGGACCGCATCCTGCTTTGATCTCTGCCTGCTGCCTGGCTGTGCCCTGGTGGCTGCAGGGCCAGTGCAGCCCTCTCCGTTCTTCTTTATATACCCCTGTTATTTTTAACTCTGCCTACGCAAATCCCGAATCCGGAATGAGCAGCGGCCGGGGGCCAAGGGGAAATGGACATGGTGCAAATTTCCTGCCCTTTTTACCTCTCTTCCTCTATAACATACAGCAACGTTTTTCCTCCACTTCTTAACTTTCACTGGTACAGGAAAGCTGAAACCTTCAGGCTCTGCATAGAGCTACAAGGTCCAGCACCACAGCGGACGGGGTATCCCACTCGGAAGGGACACTCCTGGTGCCAGGAGATGTCCCTCCCCAGAGCACACACCACAGGCTCCATCAGCAGTGCGATGCGCCGGAGGCATCGGGGCAGCCCTCGCAGCAGCAGCCTCACGTGCAAACACGTGTGCTCACGTGCCAGCCCAGGGGCCCATCCTTCCTTCCCTCTGGCCCGACAAGAGCTCTGGCCCCAGCCACAGCAGCTGGGACTGGACCACAGCCATAGGAGCCGTTCCCTTTTGCCACTCACAAAGTGCTGGACAAGACCCGTGACACCCCAGCAGCTCCAGGAGTAACAGCAGGAATTGCTGTTTTACTTGTGAGCAACAAGGAGGAGGAACACAAGATATTCTTCCGACATTTCTGGTTCAATCTTTAAAAAAAAGCCACAACACAGAGTGCCAAAGTGAGTTGCTCAGGGAGTTTTGCAGAGGATATCATGGTGCAGCTGCAGTGCCCATGTGAAATTCATGTTAGAATCCTTCTCTCACATGCTGGAGATTAATAGCTGTACATCATGTAAAAGCAATTTGTCTCCAAAAGTTCCAAATGGCCCAGGTAAACATCTCTGCCACTCTTTTCCAAGCAGTGTCCATCCCTCCTCCCAGCTATACTCTGAGGTATTTAGCCTCCAATGAACCTGGATTCTCAGTGAGCGAGGAAAACCTCCCTTGCCACGCACAGAGGCAGGAAAAGTGTGGATGCTGAGGCCAGTGCTGGTCAGACCTGATCCATGCAGATATACACCATTTCCCAGCCTGGAGAAAGCCTGGCTAACCCTGGAACCTGGGCACTGGTGTGGCTGCAGTATCTAGGCACTGCCAGGCCAGTGGGGGAACAATTTTCCACTGGGAGCTGTGGGATAGGGTTGAGTGGACGGTCTGCACCATGAGTCACTGGTACCCATGGGGACACAGCTCAGTGTGAGGCAGTGGGGGACAGCCCAGGTGACAGCAGAACAAACACGGAGGTGGAGAACTCTGTGTGGAAACTGTTTTCCAGGTAATTTGGTTTTGTTATTCCTCCCGTGCAGCTATCTGCCCAGAGCCACTCCGCCAGTGTAAATCACATACCATAGCACATTGCATGGAAAACTCATCCTGCCACCATGCCCCTGGGACACTGCACTTAGGGCACCACTATAGCACAGGATGCTGGAATCAATCACAGTCAGCCACATGTGGCTGCTGCAGTGGTTTTACAGAAGCAGCCCACAAAACTGCATCCTCCCACCCGCCACGCTCGTGGGGTGTCTGGCAGGATCAGTGGCCACCCTGTGTCGAGAGCAAACCCCTCTGCACCGGCATTACATAGGGTGCTTCATTCTGCTCCAGGAAGTGGCATTTAATTACCCAGCCTCCTGGTAGTAAATAGGTTTCCAACACATTACAAAAGGCTGTATTACATTTTTTTTATCCCCAGCCTTGCTCATGCTCTGCGCCGGTGAGCTCATCCCCTGGGAATACCGTCTCCAAAATAGATTCACTCCCTTGCTGGAAATAATCAAATGGGAATCCAAGCTGCTGAGCCCAAGCCCAATTCCTCCCTTTGTTCTGGGGCTCTGGCAGTGAAGGGGTTCGGATCAGGGTGACAGGAACTCGCCTTCTTTTAATTGACCTCCGATGATGAAACAATCAACCAAACGATTTAGAAATGTGCATCCAGTGAGATCATCAGGAAAACTTCTCCACAAAGAGACCTGGGGAAAGGAAGGTGCAGTAATCCACCTGCCCCAGCCGCCTCGGCAGGCCTCACTGCATGGCACAACGTGGCACAGCATGGCATGGTGTGTCACAGCCACTCAGTGCCTCATGGGCTACCTTGCTGTGGCTTCATGCCAGAAGCTGCCTCACTAGGTCCAACATGGGGAAAGAGTACAGCTAGACCTGTCCCAGTAAGGACATCTGCTCCCATGGGACATCTATCCTCCTTGTTTCAAGCCCCTGCTCGTTCTTAGCTACCGGGCACCCATTTATCCCAAGCCAGCACCAAGTGGTAGTGCTGCCTGTCTCCACTCCCAGACTCACTGCAAGTACTGCCACCCCACCAGGCATTTCTAGGACAAGATTCCATGATGTTGTGGGGGAAAAACCCTCCCAGCCCCACGAGCAGTACCTCCCTGGGGATTTCCATCTCTTGCACCCTTTCCCCAGCTTTTTGTAGCCTAGCAGGAGGGCAGCCACCCGGGAAGGGCTGGCATGGCTCCCTGGCCCCAGCTGCGCCACTGGGGCTGCCCCGGCTTCCCCAGCCCAGGGCAGTGCACGCTCCAGCTTGGCATGTGGCAGGCACTAATTTTGGCCCAAAGGGTTTCCCTTCAGCAGACTCTGCCGCCAGGGTGGTTTTGAAGACAATCTTAGCCAGAGTCTTCCTTCCTCGACTGCCAGCAATCCGGAGCCAGGCTGGTGTGTTTGTGTTGTGTGTACATGTGTGTGTGTATCTCCAAACCGCAACAAATATTTCATATTCGTTTTCTTTCTTTCCCTTTTTTTTTTTCCCCTCCAAGCCCTTAGCTGCGGTATTTAAATAGTAGGTGTGGTCCCGGTACTGTGTGCCAAAACCAACACCAGTTCCAGAGCAGATAACCCTGTGAGCAAACGCAGCAGCAAAACCACACCGAACTGCTGGGAGAGCTCTGCCGGGATGGGCAGTGCTGCTGGGTACGGCCACGGCATGGCCCTGTGGGCAGGCTGGCAGCAGTCAGGCACAGCGGCCACATGGCTCCCTGGCCCAACAAGAAATCTCAGCCAAAGGGGCCAGGTAAAGGGAGTCAGCACGACCAGCTGAAGAGCCATGCACTAGCTGCTCACTGTGTGGAGCCAGGAGTTGTTTGGGATGGACCCAGATAGTCTTTTGGGGTTTGGGTTTTTTAATAAATCAGGGCAAAACTTGTTACTTAATCATCTATTTTTCATGTTATAAACAGTCAAAAAGATTTGTTTGTTAAAAAGGCTACATTTCTCCCCCAAAAACGTAGAGCATGAGCAAGTGGGAAGAGAAGTCCCTCCAGTGTTTTAAAAGCAGTTTGCAAAGAAACTTTCTTACGCCCTGATGTTTTTCTCATCCAGGCTGAAAGCCCTGAAATATGGTGAACGTCATGTATTTCAGCATGAGTCACCCAGAGAGAACCAGCTGCGTCACCTTCCCTGGCAATGCTAGCTGTGCCTGCGAGGACTGGGGACAGTGGGGATGGAGGGGACTTCTGGGTGCTCTTCACCCAGGGATGGATAGAGATAAGTCAGTTCAGACAGGAGAGGAATGAAGAAGGATTGCTGCAGACCTGGAGCTGGAATGCCACCCTCCCCTTTCGCAGGAAGACTGCAAACTCATCCACAGGGGACTGCCGCAGGCAGTCAAGTGAGGGCCACAGCGCCCCAACTCCAGGACAGCCTATGCCTTGCTGCTGATGTCCCTCCCAAAGCAGCACCCACATCTAAAAAGACAAAGGAAGATCCTTATTACAGCCAATCCCCCAGCTTTCCACAGGGCTGGCAGGGCACCATGTTTCTTGGAGGGTTGGTTCTCATAAAATTCTCTCCCAGATGGGACTTATTTGCCTTCTGCAACCTGTGGGATAGTGGGCCAATGTCCTGGGACAGAGACTAGGGGAAGCCTGAGATTTTCCAGATGTTGCACTCACACCCCACTGTCCTCCTCGCTCCCTGGGTGGCTCTGGTATGGCATACCCTCTTTGCTCCTGCCCTAAGCCAGTGCCTTGTGGGAAGTAGGCATAAAGGGCAGTGACATCCCACAATTATGGTCCCAAGCAGAGACCACTCAGGTGAACGGTCCCTCGAACACTCATCTGCTAGGGACAATGCCAGGAGATGGGGATGCTCCTCTCCAGCAGAAGCCCAACACCCTGCCCAGAGGATGACCAGGGATAAATGTCCCCTGGCTGGACAGTGCCTGGGGGTGGCCACAGGCTGCTTGTCCCTGAGCTGAGCTGGTGCATGGCCACGGGCAGGCGTGTGGCAGGCACAGCCAGCACACCGCTCCCTGCCTCCCGGCCTCGCCGCAGCTGCAGCTGGAGAGGAGCCGGCCAGGCGTGCAGCGCTTCTCCAGCAGCACAAGGTGCACAGCGGGGCAGGATCCACCCCGCCCGTGGCAGAGTAGGAGGGTCCTTGGCAGACAAAGTTCTGTTTGAAAACCCTCAGCCAAGCCGGCTCCCTGCCCGACCTCAGCGCGTGTTCTGGCTACAGGCAATCAGCCTTGAGCCCAAACCCAACCTCTAGTGGCCTCCATTTTCCCTGGCTCCATCTTCCCTGATGTGCCTCAGTCCCGCTTCGCCACTGCCTCCCACGTGTCAGCTCAGTGTGGTGTCCCGTGGCTCCCCAGGGACCTGTTGGCCCCACTGGCAAGTGTCCCAGTGTGGAAAGGAAAATAAAGTTCGGATGTCACCTCCCCAATCAAGAGTGGAAAAATCTTTCTCAAAAAAACACCCTTTTAATCCCTCACTGAGCATAGCCAGTGTTGGAGTCCCCAGCCCCACAGATTCACAGCCAAACAGGGAATTTTCCACCTACATCAAAGCAGAACCATATGGTTTTACAGGAACGGACATGGAAGTTGTGTCCTGTGCACCTGCCCACCTGTTTTCTTGTTTTGGAAAATTGCAGTGACCACGAGGCACTGTGCAGGATACCGAGGTCTCCTGCTCCACACCACGTTGTTTCAGCCCCTCCTGCCTCCCCCAGCATCCTACATACTGTGAGGTGTAGGGAGCCTGGGGTCTTTCCCAGTGATTACCCTAAATCCATCTCCCCTCCGAGACACGTAAAATGAATGAGACCAGACTGAACTCATGGCACATGTGATGGTGGGGAGGCTGCTCTGCCTACAGCATGGGAAGAATTGAATGGGGTGGAGAGGGGATCTCAGGGGTTTAGAGCTGAAAGACTACCCTGGACCCACTGCTGCCCCCCATGCATGACCCTGCATCCCTCCCTCTGCTCTGAAGGGGAGGATGCTGGGGGGCCGGGGGAGTTTTAAAAGGGCTGAAGTGAGGTTCTATGGCACTGCAGAGCTCTCTCCATGGAGCTGGGGAAATCCACCGGACTGTTCCTGGGTCAGTGGGCAAGGGATCACATGGGGAGAGCCCAGCCCTACATCCCATGCTTTCCCCGACACCAAGCCCTTTGTGGAGCCTACCCTCACAAACTTACTGCCCAGGCATGGGGGATAGGATCCCTGGGTTGGTGGGCAGCCCCCCACCGAAGGTTGCCACATCCTAGTGTCCCAATCTCATTCTTAGCCCTTGGTTGGATTTAGGAAGCCAGGATGCCCCTAAAATTACTTGAACGGCTTTGCCCCAGCACGCCTGTTCCAATTCACTCTGTGCGCACGGGGCCACCACGGGCACAGGGACTTGGGGGTACTCGGCCGTGCCTGGTTACCTCCCCCACACCATCTGTGCCCTGGGAAGGGGAATCGCTCCTCCAGCCCTCCGGTGTGGGTCAGGTGGCTGTACCTTCCCGCTAACCCAATCTGATGCACTTCAAAGCCGGGGCAGGAGCACGGGCCGCCTGCCCCGAGGACATTAGTGTCAGGCAGGGGGACATGCAGGCAGCCCTGGCTGCCGGTGGGGATGGTAGGATATTGCTTCGGGAATCTGCATTTCCCGTAAAGAGGCTGATTCCGGGAAGGAGCCCCGGACCGGAGCCATCAGTGGGACCATTACGGGTCACTCCAGCCATCTGGAACTTTTAGGTTCCAGCCGGGTCTGCTTCCACGGAGGGTGATGTGTGGGGGTTCTTCTGCCCTCCAAGTACACAATTGCAGGGTCATTTGCATCTAAAATGGGAGCTGGGCCCTTTAGCGGCTTCTCTGCTCCTGATAGGGGCCGGGAGCCTGGTCGGGCACTAAACCCGTTAATGCAATCAGCAGGGCCAGGGCTCTGCACATCAAAGATCCCCTGCTCCCTTATAGCAGCCTCCTGGCCACAAACCTCCCCTCGGCCACCTTTCATCACTGCCAGAGTGGCTGTCACCCTTCTCCTGGGGAGCCTGTGGCTGGGGGAAGTCCAAGGAACAGGGATGATGAAGGACCACCAGGCCTCCTTGAGTGCAGGATGGGGCCACTGCTGCATCCTTGCCTGAACCCCTCTAATGGAATCATAAAATGATTTGGGTTGAAAGGGACCTAAAAGACCATCTAGTTCCAACCTGCCTGCTATGGGCAGAGACACCTTCCACTAGACCAGGCTGCTTAAAGCCCCATCCAGCATGGTCACTCCCCCACTGCTGTAGTTTCCTTCCCTATAGGGCTTATTTTGTCCCCATTCATGTTGTAGAGGAACATAACCATGGAGAGACTGGGGAGGGGGCCACAGCCCCCACCACTGACCAGAGGGAACCATGGGGCCAGCACAGGACAGGAGCACCCACAAACACTGACTCATTAATGGGGTTACAAATAACATCTGAAAGGAAACTGGCTGAGGCAGCCCTGCCCCACATTCTCTGCACCAGGGAGTGGCACCATCTTCATCCCACTGCAAGGTGTCCCTAGAGAAAGGACTGGCAGCCCTAGTGCCACGTAGCGACAGGGAGAGTGCTGCTTGGCATCCATGTAACAGGGTGCTGGAGGCTCAGCTGAGTGGTTCAGCCAGCACCTCAGGGTGCCCTGGCTGGGGCTGCTACATCCCCCAAGGTGTGCTTGCAGACCAACCAGCATCTCCTCCTCTTGGGAAGTGCTTTCCTCCTTGTTCATCCTCTGCACCCCCAGGGTCACCACAGAGAACCTTCCCTGGGAGCAGAGAAGACACTGCCCAAGGTGGTATCACACTGCACCTGCAGGGAGGACAGACCTGAGACATCCCTGAATCCAGAGGCATGCACTGGGTACTCCCACACCATGGGCTGGTGGCCCTGCTCCTCCTGCTCAGGCTGACCCTAGAACACCCTTGGGACACTGCATAATCCTTGCCAGAGGCAGGTACTGGAGGTCATGCCCTCCCTGGATGGGCTTCTGGCTACAGCTCTGCTCCGGTCAGTCCAGAGCAGGGTCTGCGGAAGGGACAGCACAGTGCTCCAGGAGGGACATGGGGACATGAGGACACCTCCTCAAAGGCGCAGGGGTGCTGGCTGTGCTGGCTCGGTGCCATCCGGGGCGCTGGCCCATGGCTCCTGGCCAGCAGTCAGTGCTCATGGCAAACACAGCTGCTTCCCCATCCTTCTCCATGCCCGGCTCCTGGCGCCAGAGGCTGTTGCCATATGGTGCTGATGTGTACACGGAGCCTGGGTACACACAGTGTGCCAGGAGCACTCCACGGGGGTCTGCCTGGCCTCAGGGGGACACAGCACCTTCCAAATGGCTGCGCCCTTTGGCAAGGAGCGGGGTGGGGGCCCTCAAGTGCCTGTACAAGAGATGGGGACTCACCACTGGCTGAGCCATGTCTGATCTGGCCTGATGGAGATGGGGATGGGCTCCTGGCATGGTCAAAAGATGCCCCCTCCCATGCTGGTGGGGAGCTCTTGGGGCACGGTGGTGTTTTTTCATGGTTTTTTCATGCCTGGTGGAGGTTTGGTGCTCCCAGTGCAACCAGTGGGATGCCAGGTGGCTGTGGCGGTCCCACCCTGGCAGGGAAAGCTGGCAGTGACTCACTACCCTCACCAGCCCTGCCTGCTGGGTGACTCCTCCTGCAACCCATCCCACTGCTATTGCCCGCCCCTGCTCCCTCCACGGGTCCAGATCCTTTGGCTAGGCCGGCTGCCACCCACGGGGGATAACCCCTGAGCCTGGGGGACCCCACATGCCATGGCCAAGGCTGCACCATTGACACCCTGTTCCTGTGCCCTGGCTTGATGGTGCCAGATTCAGGACAGGGGGAAAAGAAAGTCATCCTGTTTTTCCACCTTCTCAAGGGGAATTCCCAATCTCTTCCACAGGGTCCCCCCATCCTCCTGCTCCCAACCAGTGCATGGGACAGGGGAAGGGGGAGACCTGTTGGGACTGTTCTGGTCCCCAGGGCAGTACCTGGGGCTGAGCAGAGCCCTACTCAGCCAACACCTCACCCAGCTGCCCTAGGGCTCACAGGGATGTGTGCATCCTGGGGGAAGGATGCAGGCAACGTTTGCATGCATCCAGGGAGAACGGAAAGTCATGTTGGGATGTGTCCCAGTTGTAAGTTGCCATTTTGGGAGAGGGGTTGTGGGTGTAGGAGGGGCAGATGGGCCAGGTAGAGGTGAGGCAGTAGGCGGGAGGTGGGGAGGGGACTGGCTTTGGAACCCTCCCCAGGAGGTTCTGCAGAGTTTAGTTCCCCTGCACATCTGTTGTGGCAGCAAGTGTGTCCCTTCAGAACAACAGCCTCCTGCACCGTGTGATATGCTTTGGTCTTGCCACATCCAGGGTGGCAGCAAGCCCAAGAGGAGCCCCACGAGGGTGGCCCCTGCACACTGATTGCAGCAGGGAGGACATGGGATGATGCCTGGGGTCTGGCAAGAGCAGGCTGGGGGCTGGAGCCAAGCCCTGCCTGGTCCAGCTGTCCTGCACAAGTCCTGCAGGCACCCAGCTCCCAGCCAGGACCCACAGGCTGCAGGAGCACTGATGCAAAGACAAGAATACAGAGGCACCCATGCTTTGCTTCTGCCTGCACTCCCATGGCTCAAAAGGCGTTGCATAAACCGGTGCACGGAGCCAAGGACCCCAAAAGCAGCGCTCCAGAGAAGTGGGGGATGACAGCACAGGCGTTGGTTGGGAGCTGCAGGAGATGTGGTTGGTGCGAACTGGAGGGGTAGGCAGGGAGAAGTAGGAAGCTGGACATCAGCTCTGCTGGGTGGTGGTGATGGGAGGGATTACAGGGTGGTTTGCATTTTTGGGGGTCTCCCTGAAGCCCTGCTGGGAAGCTGCGTACTGTGAGGGGAGGAGCAGAGGGATCAAAGAGGTGGGGGAGTGGAGAAGCTCGTGAGTTGTGGGTCATTATCTGCTATTAACATCTGTAATCTCCCAAGAGCAAACTGAGATTTACAGCCTGTTATTAGGCTGTTACTCAACCTGTTGTGCAACAGCTCAATTTAAAAAAAAACCCAACCTGAACGTGATTAATAGCCTGCTAATAAGGGGGAAATCTCTCCTATTTAATTCAAACAGCCTCTGCCTAGGCACTCCAGGAAGGTATGGGCTCTCAGCCCAGGTTCCCAGTTTGGCTGCTGGGCTCCTGCTGGGATTCCCCCGGGAACTGACAGTGGATAGAGGTCCTGGGGGGTCGGTGGGTGCTGCTCCCCACCATAGATCTGCACTCTGGCTTCCCAAAGGCATCGGGGTGCAATAGCCCCCTCCTCCCAACACCGCCTCACTGCAAAGGGAGTACCAAATAGTCCCTGACCATTCTCTGTGGTCACCCTCTGGAAGAGGTGGAAACTCTGAGTCAGCTGCGGTTCTTATCCAGGCATCTCACCTTTTCTTTGGCCATGACTTGCACCTGAGTCACTTTGACCCCACAGCTTCCTGCCCTTCCGCCTTTCACTGCCTGTGGTCCACAGGGTGCTCTCTGTCCCCAGATGTTCCTAACTGCTACAGCTTCACCTCTTGACTCTCACCCCATTTCCAGACATCCAAACCAGTCCTCCCTGTAAACACCTCCATGGCCTTGAGACCACTCCACTGGGAGTGCTCCCTGGTTCCTGAACTCCTCTGCTCCTGGGACTTTGTTTCTTCAAAATGTCCCTTCTTAGGAGAGGAGAAGCACTGTCACATGACTGTTCCCCTCAAATCCAGTCTCTGGACACTATGTGCACCCCACTGAGATCCCAAGGACTTGTCCCTTGTCCAAGATGGGGTCTTCAGCACAGGCTTAACTAGAGGAGAAGATGCCAACAGACACACTTACACTTTGCAGCCTGAATTCAGCCCATGCCACTAAGTCAATGGCCTCACTCAGCCTGCGTTTGACCCAGTGACTGAGCACCATGGTTAATTGGATTGCAGCCGGCCTCGTTCCTATCCCTGCTGCCAGCCCAAGTCCTGCCTGAGATCCTGGGATGCTTCAGGAAAGCTGCCATCCAGGATCCACCTCTCTGCAGCATTTTCCTCTCCCTGTGGCATTAAATCCCTTGGCCACTTCCCTTTGGACACACACTGCCCTGCCCAGAGGGACTCGCAAGCTCTACCCTGTGTGAAGAATTTGGCCACGCAGGAGCTGCTGCTGTCACCATCCCTGGCTGAAGGCAACATCACCTGCAAATGCCGGTGCTTCTGGTCTTGCCAGCAGCAGCTGGTCTTCAGAGCCGTGCTTTGCTTGTCCTGGGGTGGTTGGAAGCAGCTGGGATCAGAGAACTGCCCATGCCATCTCCAAATGACACCCAAGGAAGACTAAAGTGTCCCTGGGCAGCTTTTTCCAGCATCCTGATGTCTGTTTGGGAGCAAACACAGCTGGGGAGGGCTGGGCTGTGGTACCACAGGGTAGTGTGGCCACAGACAGCTTCCATGGGCACCAGGGCAGTGGCACACCACATGGGGGGACAAAAACATAGAGCTGGGGTCCCCACTCTCCACACCTGACCACCCTGCAAGGCCAGGCAGCATCTGTTCACCCAGCCCACGTGCTGGTGACCACCACTGGAGCTGCCACCCACCACCACCTCCAGCACAGGGCAGCAGTGGGCCGGGGCTTTGTCGGTGGGCCCTGGGCTCCCAAGCATCCCGTCCGGTAGCTGCTGTGGGACACGTGGGCAGCCACACTATGGCAGCTCCCCTCAGGCTTGCTCAACGCTGCGTTGGAGGGCGAGCTGAGCCCGTCCTCGCTGCGGCCCACGCGGGTAATGAGGGCCCGGCGGTGCCTCGTCAGCAGCGCCCTCGCTGCCCCGGCCGCCATCACCCGGCGCTGCGGCCCGGCCGCCGGCAGGCCCGGCCCTGCCTGCCGCTCACGTGGCACTGCGGCCAGGCTGCATTTTCCACATTCTGCCTCACTCTGAGTCATCCACACCTCTGCTGCCAAAACCCGTACCTGCGCCTGGCTGTGCCAGCAGGCAGGGCTGGCTCCAGTGGCCATGCGAGGCGAGGGCACCTAGCCGTGTGTGTTTGCTCCAGGGCACTCTCCCCTGCCTCAGAGATGAGGTTCCCACCTTTGGCCCCAGGAGAATTGCAGGAATGCTCTTGCCTTGCCTGGGGGAAGCTTTGGTGCTGGAGGTCCTGCACCCCATGGGGAACACCCACCTTTGCACCTTTTGCCCCAAGCATCCCAGGGAAGGGGTTTGCATCCTCTGCCACCATTCCCCAGCTCCCCAGTTCCAGGCACTGCATCACTAACCTGCTGCTGCCTCCTGTCCCAGCTCATCGTGGTGCTTGGCTCTTTCAAAGAGTGCAGCAGTGCTGCCAGCAATCTCACCCTGCTGGCAGCCAGCCTGCCCTGCCCCCAGCCCCTGCTCAGCTTCAGGTGCACTGTCCCATGTCCCCATCCAGACATGCCAGCAGTGAGTGCCCAACCCAGCTCTGGGCCTGGACTGGCATTTGCAAAAGTAGCCATGACCAGGGCTCAGGCACACGGGAAGCACTTGACAAGGGGCACTGTGTGGGGGTGGGTGCAGAGGGACGGATGTGTGGGGCTCCCACCCACAACACCCTGGCAGCACCTCGGCACAGCTCACTGTCAGCAAGGACTGCACAAGCCTCTCCCGTCACCTGTCTCTTCAGTCCACTGTGGAGCCTGGCACAAGTGTGCCAGGGATAGCCAAGGCCCAGCACCAGAGCGATGTGTGACCCCCCAGCACGGACGCGGTTCCACCCCGCCGTGGGGCCTTTGGCTCACGCTGGTGCTGGTGTGTGCAGTGACTTTGCCAAGCCGTGGCTGAGCCCAGGGCAGTGTGGCTGCATGGCTGAAGGAGTCTGGGTGATCAGCACAGCACCCCAGCCCCACAGTGACACAGCCCCTGGGGCAGCAGCCAGGAGGGGAAGCAGTGTGAGTGCTGGATGTACAGGAGCGCGGGGATGTGTGTGCTCTGCGGCTGTCCACAGTGGAGGGCCATGCGTCCATATCCCCGTGTGATGTGCAGGCACACGTGAGCCCAAACTGAGCCCATGTGGCTGGGGGTCAGGGAAGGAGTGAGGTGAAAGGGGATGGTGAGTGGGCACATGGGGGTTGGCATGTGAGGGGCATGGGGAATGTGAGGGGATACACTGTGTGGGGTCTGGGCTCACCCAGGCATGCACAGACATGGTGAATGTGTATGTGTAGGGCATGTGTAGGCATGTACATACATGTGCAGGGTGTGCATGCATCTGAGGGGTGCACATGCACTCCCATGGGGGCATTTGTGTGGTGCAGATGCATGGGGGGATACTGATGTATGCACAGCATGTCTGGAGGGGTGTGGGAGGCCCATACAGCCCTGTGGGATCTATGTCCAGGCATGTGCCTCACTCCTGGGTGATGTGTGTGTGTGTGCACATGGCATGTGCACTGCAAGGTGCACATGAAGTCAGGTGTGTGTCTGTCCACCTGTGCCACGCATAAACATGCGCACAGCAGCAGCTCCCAGCACTCAGCAGTGTTCCAGGGAGCACCGCTGGCTCATTTGGTGCCAGCAGCCAGTGAGCTCTCGTGCAAGCAGGTGGCTGGGGAGCAGCCCTGAGCCCTTCCTGGTGCCTCTCCCCACAGCGGTGGCTCCAAGCCGTGACACAGGGGCCGGGCTGTCTCTTTCCGGCTGTTTCCCAGCCTGTCAGGCCAGTCGTGTTGGGTCTTGCTGCGATTTCCCGGATGGTTGCTTGGCACCTTCCTCTTCCCCATCCGGATGGACAAGTTCCTGGAGCATCAGTCTGGGGCAACGCATCTCCTTGGCTCCTGCCCTGCCTTTCCACCTCCGTGCCCTGACTTCAGAATCCTTTCCCAGTGTTGGCCAGCTCCCTGCCTGGGTGATTTGAGGGGGGTGGTGAGGCAGAGGGGCTGCGAGCGCCGGCTGCGGGCGGGCCCTGAGTCAGGCAGGGCGGGAGGCACGGGGACAAAGCTGCCGCCTCTGCCGGGCGGCCGGGGCGGCCGGACTGGCTGGGCGAGTCAGGCTCGGGCGGCAGCGCGGGCGCCGCTCGTTCGCCGCTGTGGCTGTCGGACGTGCCGGGAGGAGCAGCGCTGGTGGGCACGGGCACCTCCCGGTGCTGGAGCCTGGGGACAGGTGCCCGGGGCTGGGCAGGAGGGCAAGGCCTGCCCGGGGCTGGGAGCTGGGCTGGGACGGCTCCAGTGAGTTCGGCTCTCCCTCCCACTGTGCTGGATGGTACCGGCCATATGGGGATGCTCAGCCTTGGGGAGAGGCCAGATCTCACGCTGCCCATGGAAAATCCCTCCCTCACCCGGAGCCACTCGCAGCTCCATGCCGGGGATAAGGATGCAGTTTTGAGCAGAGGGTGTAGCTGTGGCCACGGGCAGGCTTGTGGAAGCCGCTTGAGTCCTTCTGTGCCTTGCTGTCCCTGCAGCCTGCCCGAGGTAACTCTCACCATGCCACCACTCCTACCCTGGCAGCAGGACAGCTCACATGCCTGCTTGCCCACCCCTCCTTCTGCACGTGGGAAAAGTGAAGCAGAGAGTGTGGCAGAAAAGACATGTTGGTTAAGCCCCAGAGAAGTTGTGGGCGCTGAGCCATCAGCCCTGCCCAACCCCACACAGTGCAAGAGCATTCTTTGGGGAGAGTTGGAATGTGCAGCTCAGGTACCGTGGTAGTGCCAGATCCATTTCAGTGTCCCCAACAGCCAGGGGACAGCCCTGGGCACATGCCCTGCAAGCCATGATAAGCTGTGGTTCTGTGCCCTCCTGGCCACACGGGCTCTTGGCTGGGGCAGGGGAAGTGCAGGCCCTCAGGCATTTGAACCTGTTCCATTTATTCCCACAACCTGTGATTAGCATTGCTGTCAGGGTCTGTAATTATCCACAGCTCTTCATGTTAGGAGCATGGTTCTGGTGGTACAATCCCCCTGCAGAGAGCCAGAGGGACCCCCAGGCTAGAAGTCTCCTGATACCCTGTGAGACCCAAGGGCTGCATCCCCATTGGAGGGAAAAAGTTTTCTTCATTCCTGGTGTTTCCAGGAGCCCCTTGGCTGTGGTGTCCCACCAGCCACTGCACAGAACACCAGGGGCAGGAAGCAAATGAAATGGGGATTTCTGCCTTAGCCCAAGGGATGGAGGAGTGGTGCTGACCAGCACCACTGCTGACTCAGGGTCTCCTCCCTGGCAAGCAAGGCCAGATCTAGGTGGGATGGAGCCTCTCAGTGCCCAGAGGCTGGGCAACTGAGCTCTGCTCACCATCCCTAATGAAGTCCTTCCCACCCTTGCCATAGACTTCTGCTTAATGAGCCCTGTAGTTCCTGATGGGAAGGTGCTGGGACCTTGTTCTTCTGTGGCTGTAACCCTTCTCAGCCTGGGCTCCTACAACTTGCCCTGTATCCTCTCCTGGCTGGCAACTGGAGGGTGAGGATGCACCTGCCATAGGGGACCCAGATTTCAGGGCTATTGGCAAGTCTGGGTGCCTTAGCAGAGCCAGGATTTGTCCAGCTTGTGTGGTCCCATCCAGCCCCACAAGTATTCTGGGGGATTGCTTAGGGGAAGGTCATGTTGGAGAGACCCAAAGGACCTTGTGGACCCCACAAGGCAGTAGGGTGGAGGTGCAGGGATGGGGCTGTGGTAAGGGCCAGGCTGCACCCTTAGTGCATATCTGGGATGCAGGTCTGCCACTGCAGCCAGTGGCACGGGCCTGCTGTGGTGTAAGGAAGCCAAGTGCATTACCCCAGAAGGGACAGCGGCAATATTCATCACTGGAGGAACCTATTCCTGAGGGTGTCAGAGCCTGGCACACCAGTGCACAGGGCTGTACATGCCTGGCACACACATACAGGGATGTACAGATTCCCTGAAGCAGCATGTGGGCAGCACCTGCGACCCCTCTCCTGGCTCTAGTGCCATCAGATCAGTGTCCAGAGCCGGGGTGCTGGACACTAAGATGCAAACAAACCTACCATGTCCCCCACATTGTCCCACCAGAGCATTCACCCCATGAATGATGCTTGCCTGGGGCCAGGACAGGTAGAGCAGGATCCCTCTGGATCTCTAATTGGATACCCTGCTGTTCCCCTTCATCAGGACTGAATGAGGGCTGGATAATGAGGGGAATGTGATTAGCAGGGCAGGGGGCTGGCTCTGGGCACAGGAGGTTTCCCTGGGCCAGGTAATGACAGGCTTTTGTCCCCTCTGGTCCTGCTCCCAACAGAGGCAGGGGGATGAGGATGCCCTGGGCAAGGAGTGGGTACCAAAGGGCTGAACTCAGCAAGTCCTGGCTGTTCCCACTCCTCTGTGGTGTCCTGCTAAGGGGATGCTTCAGCTGCCAGAGCTTGACTGGGGGCCTGGGAGTCCTGGCTCCAGTTCAACTGCCCAGACCCAGTGTGTCAGCTGTGGGGACATCCCAGCACTGTCACCCCCAGGCCTGAGGATCCTGGTCCCAGCTGGGAGACTCATCCAGCTATCAGGTCCTGTCTTGGGACACCACATTTCTAGTGGCCAGGGTTTACCCAGGATGGGACAGATGCCTGGACAACAGGCTCCAATTCACTTCAGCCTTGGGCCACAGCGCCATGGGCTGCAGAGGAATGTTGGGCCAGTTGCCCTCTGCACTGCTCACCTGTGCAGGGGCCAGCATGGGGACACATCAGGCAGCACTGTTTGGGAGACACATTGGAGCCCATGGATTCTGGGAGCCAGGAACAGGGTCTGGTTCTTGTGTGGGTGTTGTACTTGGAAAAGTACATAACCAGGAGAAGGACATAACCAGGAGAAGGCTAGGACTGGTTCCCACTCCTGTGCATGCTGAGGGTGCTCTCAGGGCTCAGGGGAGAGAGGTGTGGGTCCTCATTTTAACCAAGGTCACACAGCCAGTGCTTGGTCATACTTCAGCCCTGCTGGAGTTTTGCACCCTGTGAGGCTGCAACAATGTGGGGAACCCAGGATGGACGTGGTGTGCAGAGGCCAGACCCTGCAGTGGGATCCTGGTGCAGCCAGCACAT
Source organism: Fringilla coelebs (assembly GCF_963513975.1). Classification (NCBI taxonomy): domain Eukaryota; kingdom Metazoa; phylum Chordata; class Aves; order Passeriformes; family Fringillidae; genus Fringilla; species Fringilla coelebs. The sequence goes on from NC_140067.1 coordinate 10,248,543, forward strand.
GGGAAAGGTGCTGTGCCTGCAATCTGGCAAGCAGGAGGGTGGAGAGACAGACAGATTGCGTGCGACAGGCCGAGGATAATTCACTGCTCCTGAGGAGAGAAATCTTCCACTTGGAAAGGAATCTGCCCCCCTCCGCCCTCAGCCCAGGAGGCTGCAGGGCCCAGAGGGGCAGGGAGGGGTGTGCAGGTGGGCTGCTGCACTGTGAGCCTGGACAGGCAGGGCAGGCAGCACCCTGCACTGGGCAGGGCACCCACAGTACTGGTATAGCTGCATGGGTCCCCTCTGCCCCACCGACACGAGTCCTGACTCTCTGACGGCACGCTGGCAAGGAAGCTGGGGTTGGTGTCAGCTGCTCACCCACCCTGCAGCTGAACATGCACACCCACCACAGCCAGCACTGTCCCTATGTTGGGTGCACGTGCTAGAATGAGCTGGAGGGTGCTTCTTGATCCCACCAGCTCCTGGCCACTGACAGCCTGGAACCAGCAGTTCCCATCCTGGCACATGGGTGGGTGGGGGCATGATCCTGGTGGGGTGCTTAGAGGCCCCAGCAAGGTGCAGTACATGCACTACCTTGGAAAAAGGCTGTGCCAGGCAGTGCTGAGAGGGCTGGGAGCCAGAGCGGCTGGAGGGCCCATGGGGAGGGTATGGCCTGCGTGCCCCAGCCCATCACTGCTGTGCTAGGGAAGCCGGCTGCGTGGCAGGCCCTGGCATGAAGCAGCGTCTTTGCTGAGCACCTCTCGTGTCTTAGCATCTCCCAGGAGAGGCAGCATGTTCCTCTCAGGGTGTCCTGGCCTTCAGGCTGCTGAGTACACACAGACACGTGAGTGTGTGTGTGTGTGTGTGTGTGTGTGTGTGTGTGTGTGTACACATATGTCTGAGCATGAGCATTCTGGCTGTGCACGTGACACATCTTCAGTCAGGGCTAATTAGGTAGTGAGCTGATCAGCAAATCACCCTGAAAGCACTGGCTTTCTGGGGATAGCAAAGGAGAAAAATGAGGATCAGTGAAGACACATGCTCCCCCATAGCATCCCTCTCAGCCACAGCTGAGCCACAAGCAGCCTCACACCAGGGTCTCCTGGGGGAGGATTTTCCCCACTTTCAGCCAGGTACATCCATCCCTGTTGTCCTTGTCTCCAGCTCTCTGCCTCATTGGGAAACAGGCTGAAAAGATGTGGACAACATGCCAGCAAGGATGCTGGAGCGGGCTGCTAGCATAAGGAAGGCTGGGCACCCATGGAGGCGACTTCGGTTCCCCAGGATGGACAGACACACCAGGAGGACACAGGGACACTCTGCTGAGCTGAGGGCAGAGGTGGCCATGCCAGGCACCCTGCCTGCAGTGGGTGGGACTGCAGCAGTGTGAGCAGTCCTTTGCCCAGCACTGTCACACTCCCCTGCTGGTCCCTGTGTCGCCTCGCCGTCCTGTCCCGCACAAACATTCCCTCACTCCCGGCCATGGTAAATATTGTTGCAGGGCAAACAGTGAATCAGCCCTCTTTGTTCGAGTGCTGCTGGCAGCCCCATCTTGTTCGACTGCTGTTTAATGACCCTCCAGTTGTGTACCCTGGAGGTACTCATTAACCTTGGGCTGCAGATGGTGAGGAGGATGGACCTGAGCTAGCCAGGAATGGTTTGACAGTGCTGGGGACCAGCTCTGGGCAAATTCTGGTGACCTTTTACCAGGAGCGGATGTGCCAAAGATTTCCCCTCACACCTCTGCAAGGTGCGGCCAAGCTGCTGACAGCTCAGCATAGCCACAGCTGACGTTCTTATCACAGCCCATGAGCTCTATTTTATTTTCTTTCCTGATTCTCCTCCCCATGCTGTTGGTGGAGGAATGGGAAGGGAAAGTGAGCAAGCAGTTGTGTGGCTCTTAGTTGGCAGCTGGGGTGAAATCTTGACACCACCTCGGGGTACAGCACTATGGGGCTTCACTGGAGCAGCATCTCCTTTAGAGCATCCCTCTTCAGCTCAATCCATGTTTCTGGAACAGCTGTGGGGTGCAGAGAAGATGCTGGCTCTTGTAGAGGGATGCTCCAGCCCCTGCGAGCTACAGAAGGGTTTCAGAGGCCTCGTGATGGGAGCTGTGGGTAGGAAGGCTGTGCAGCACAGATTGGGCAGGTTGGTGAGGGCTATGAAAGTGAACAGTGGGACATCCTGAGACATGCAGGATGCAGGACAGGAGCTGGAAATGGGTAGTCCAGGAACAACTAGGAGAAACATAGGTGCTGAGCCCATGGGGGCCTTCTGCCACGGCTGAGAAGCTGCTCCTGCCATTCTGCCTGGTCCTTACCTCCCATTCATGTGTTCCTGGCTCTCCAACAACACCTGGAACTCCACGCCACATTGTAGTCTGTTTCCTGCCCCCGGTGTAGTCCAGGCCTCACCCCTAATGGTGGCAGTGTCTCTTGACCCCCAGTGGTCCCATGGTGGTCAGTGTCCAAGGGGCAGTGCCAGCCCAGCCCAGGACGCTCCCTGCACAGGCTCTGGAGCTAGGCCGAGGATGCCTCAGGGTCCCCAGGGCTCCAGCACTGGTGGCACAGGTCCCGACAGCAGCGCCCACACCAGCAACAGCAGGTGCAAGGATGCCAAGCCCAGTGCCCCCACACAAACTTGTTCTCAGGGAGCCAGGAAAACAGTGCTAGTGACAGGTGACAGCACAGGGTCTGGGGCCATGCCACTCCCACCAGCAAACTGTGGGAGACAGCATCCCCACAGGAGCAAGTGCCTGCTGGAACTTTACTGCTGAGGGCCTGGTGGGATCAGAGCAGGGCCATGCTGTGGGGCAGGATCCTGTGACCGTGTCCCTATAGGGCTGTGCAGGACCCAGCTGTGCTGCTGGCAAAGGGGACAGCCTGGGGAGTACCACAGAGACTGTGTGGGGTGCCTGGCATGTTGGATCAGGGCTGCCAGGAAGGCCCCGATAAGCATCTAGCCTCTGTTTATTTATGACTGAGGATATTTATACTGCAAAGGCCTTTAAATTTAGCTGGGGACACACCCAGGCACCATCCAGTGCTGACGGCATGGGGAGCTCCTGGTGGAGTCCGAGCTGGGACATCAACTCAGGCAGTGGGTACACCAGCAGCACCAGATGTCCCCTGGAACTGTCACCTCCAGGACTGATATCTGCTGTGGGTGGGAAGCACAGGAGCATGGATGAGGGGGTAGCAGCACTTCTCATGGAGACAGCATGAGGCTGCACCCCAGAGGAACAGGTTCTCCAAATTGATGGCACAGTCTCTGTGCCCATACAGTGAGGACCCCAGTGCCACCAGGGCAGATCTGTATCTCCTCTGACACAAACTGACACCTTCACTGACCCTGTGGTCAATGCCATGTGAGTCTGCTTGTTGGGTCAGAAACAATCCTGGGGCTACATCGCGAAATCACAGCCCGGAGCTCAGCCGGATGGGCTCGGGGCAGCCCAGGGCCGTGGGGCACGCTGCGCCACCCCGGTTCAGCCGGCTGTGCCCCTGCGCTCCTGCCCGTCCGGCCGCTGGTGCGGGCCGGCGGGGCCGGGCGGAGCATCCCCCGCCGCCGCCGCGGTGTCTGCCTCCCCCTGCCGGCAGCGGGACACCGGCGCTCCCCGCTGCCGCTCCCGGCTGTCGGAGCTCCGCGGCCGGCGGTCTCTCAGCGCCGAGGCAGAACGGTCCCCTGCCAGCCAGGCCCGCTGCCCCCTTCTTCCCCTTCACCCAACTTTGGGTGAAATGCGACATTTTGCTCCCATAGTTTCCAGCTGCTCCATGTGTGGCTCTGTCCTGGTTGTTACAGCATCATCTGGAGAAAAGAGGTTTGGCATTTCCCCTGCTCGGCAGTGAAGCACAGAGCAGCGTCCAGGCACCCACAGACGTGGCTGTCCCCTGTCCCATGTGGCCCCTCTGTGCAGTGCCATGGGCACTGAGCCGAGCACCCCTTGGCACTTGCAGCTCTGTGCTCTGTGGACGTGCCACCGTGCTCATCTCACCAGACTCTTTGCTGGTCTCCTCAGTGCCTCTAACAAGTTAATTCCTTGTCTTGGAGAGGGTTTCAATAGTTTTGGACAGGCGAGGTCGAGTTTACACGAGGCAAAGGCAACGTGCATTAGGATTCCTACCCACTCAGTCTTTATTAATTAGATCCCATCTCAAACTCTGCTGTTTCTCCAGGACAAATGCAATGCCCACCAGCCTGTGATTGTCCTTGACAGCTAAGACAGCCAGCCCTGTGTCTTTCCATAAATGTGCTGTTCTTCATTCTACTCTGACACCAAGCATTTCACCTCCAGCTTGTCCTAAAATCCCTGCCTCACAAATCAAGAGAAATCCTAAGCAACTCTGAGCAGTGGGAGCTTAGGGCTGGCCAGCCTGAACAATGCCTGCATGCCCATCTCTCCAGCACCTCATGAGGACCATGTACCCGGCTGGTCCCCAGGCTTGGGCCATCCTTCTCAGTCTTTTCCAGCTGTCCCCTCTGTCCCTTGCTTCCCTTACTGCTGCCAAGTCACATTAACAGCTGTGAAGCTGCACACTGGAGCTTGTTGGGGTGAGTGTCCCTAGGACAGGCAGCTCTGCGTGGCAGAGCCTGGCCTTGCCTGGAGGCTGCTTATCCCTGTCCTCAGACATTCCAGAGCTTGCTTTCAGACTTGGGGACACTCTCAGGAGGGATATCTGGATTTTATCTGCTGTGATATCTGATTTTATCTGCTCTCCCTCCCTCCAGCTTTACACATGGAGCTCCTACAAGCTCTCCACAGGGAGACACGAGCTGTTGTGGTTAAGGGGTGACGGGTGCTCGGCAGCACAGGCACACACCAGCGTGGGACACAACCCAGGGGCAGACAACCCTCGTACCTGCCAGCAGCGAGGGCTAAGGGACCCCCGCCGGGCTGTGCCCACCGCCTGTGGGGGACAGTGCCCCTGAGAGAGCCGTAGGAGCCAGGCAGGGCCGGGGTCCTGCTGCTTTGCCGGCGGCTGCAGTGAGCAGCAGCTGTCCGCAGAGGGAGCGCGGCTCCTTCCCGGCCCTCCTCCTCCTCCTGCCGGCAGTTCCCCTTCGAGGCCCCGGCATCTCTGCCCGTGAGTGTGAGTGCTCAGCATTCCCCGGGGTCCCCTGTACTGAACGGGGCGAAGAAGGCAGAGAGGTGACCCTCACTGAGCAAGGCTGGGTCCCGCCTGAGCTCTGTCCCTGCGCCACGGCTGCCTCCATCTCTCGGGATGTGTGCTGGGGAGATCCTCCCGCTCCAGCCGCTTAGGGGGTCCCCAGCATTCAGGTCTGGACATGCCTGATGGCAACAGCCGTACAACCCACTCATCTCTGCCAGCACCAGGAATGATATTTAAAATCACCTGTCCCGAGGTCCATGGGCTTCAACCATGGAGCTCTCCAGCCCCCTCACACTCTGGGACTTCCACTCCTAATGCAGTCGGTGTCCTTTTTGTACCAGAATGTGCTGGATTGTCATTATTTCAGTGAGAAAGGCACTCAGATTCCTCAAGCGACATTTGAAATGCTACTTAATAGAGCTCACACTATAAAGTGACTACTGTAGATAATCTTAGATACCTTGACATGCAGGAACCGTGAGTGGCCCAGCATTGAACAGACCTCCAGTCCACACACAGCACACCATGCAGACCCTGTCATAGAAAGGGTTATGCCAGTTTAGTCATTTGAGCTATTATAAAATTTCCTTAGAAGAAAACAGCTCTGTTGAGTATTTTACTGCCAAAAACAAAGCTGCTGATGTGAGAACTTCTTGCTGCTCTTTCAGATAAAGGCACAGATACGCACATGGCAGGTACCAGGTATGAGCTCCCTGCGGATTCCTCTGTTACAGACTGGTTTCTAACCTGGATGGGCTTAGCCTGGAGCCAAGGGATGCCCACAGCATAGGTCTGGGCCTGTGCAGGCTTGCTGTTCCATGGGTCACTAACTCCTCCTGCCCAGTGCCAGAGCAGCACCCTGGCTGTAGTCTGTCAGAGCTCCAGGAGAATGGGCTGTTTCCTAGCGCTGACCATGTCATTGTGTCCCTCCTCCACGGGGATACTTAGCTGATTTCCCCGAAGGGAATTTCAGCAGAAGTCAGAAGATGGGTGAGGAGAAATGTCACAGACATGTCCCAAAGGGAAATGAAACCCCTGTGTCATGCAGGGTGGAGGACTGCCTGGTAAGCTGGGTGGACAGCACCTCATCCTGCTCACTGCCTTTGAGGATGCAACAGAGCCTTGGGGCCTCTCTCCAGGGACTTGCACGGGCAAATGTCATGTGGGGCAGTACTGGCTGCTGCTTGGCCAGGCTGCTGCAGCCATTGTCCCTTGTCCCTCAACCCATTCTCTGTGGGAGTGCCACTACCCCAGGGATGCTGCCCAGCCCAGCCTCAGCAGCCAGGTGTGGTTTATGCCTGGGTCGCTGCCTGCCCACCACTCCCTAGGGACTCAGCACCAGCCCGGGCGAGACAGCAATGCCACCCCTTTTTGCCAGGACCCAAGAGCCAGCTGGCCAGGCTGGGGAGAGGAAGGTGCTTGGAGCAAAAGGGGAACGGGATGGGGAAGGGGATGGGGGTTGGGAGATGGAGGGTGTGCACCCTACAGCATGTGGCTGCCTGCCAAGTTGCAACAGGAGATGGGAGCATTTCTGCAAGCCCTGCTGAACCTCCAGGCACCAGCTATCCCTGTCTGGGGGGCAAAGGTGGGTTTGACAAGGCCCAGAGCTACAGCCACACACCCTCCGCAGGCAGAGTGCCCAAGGGTGCACCGGGCTGTGGCAAGTAGACAGGCCCTGTGGTGATGCTTGTCCCAGCCCAGGGTGCTGGGCAGCCCGTGGATGGATGGCAGGCTGAGCATTACAGTGATCACTTCCAGCTGGCTCCAGGTCCATGGGGCGCTGTCATGGGATAGCTTCCAGTGGCCAGGCAGTGGGGGACTAGGGACAGCTATTTTGGGCAGCCCAAGGCACCACAGCTGTCATGCTCTCTGCAGCACAGTGCACTGGGCAAGGACCTGGGCGCTGCCCTCGGAGAGGAGGACATGCTTCCCATGAGGGACCCAGCACCTAGTTGCTTCCCATGCCCTGGGGAGAGACACATTCCAGGGACAAGGCAGCCCAGTGCAGGGCTGACCTGGGTGATGCTGAACCCATCCAGATGGCTCTGCGCCTCCCAGACAGGTGTCACCAGGGCAGAGGGAGGAACAACAGCCTCAGGACCTGAAGCCAAAATATGAGCTCGCAGCAGTGAAATCCTTGTCTGTAGCCAGGACTGTCCCCACCAGGCACACGTAACCGTGGTGTTAAACACAAGCTCTGTGTTGTGTGTGCCACCAAAGCTGCAGGGAGGGCACAATGGGGCAGTGTAGGAGCCTGGCTTCAACCCCTGTGGCTGCTGTCCCCTGGGCATCCACACCCATCTTGCTGCCCATCCAAGCCAGGGCTTCTCCCAGGCTGTCTGGATACTCTGTGTGGGAATTTTCCTAAGTCATTAGCAGGCACGCAGGCACGGGAGTGGAAAGTCCCCAAGAGCTGTGGCTGCTGGGGATGCAGCTCGCTGTGACCACAAGCAGTGATGCCTGTGGTATTTCCTCCCGATGTCACTTGCCTGTCCTGGCACTCACCCAGCCTGTGGGCTCCCAGTGGAAGCCCAGAGAGGGTGTGAACTGGTAAAACCTGGGACAGGGCTGGGGGAAGGGCAGCCCTTGGCACAGCAGGGACAGGGGTGCCAGGATGCAGAGGGCTGCCAGAGCAGGATTATGACACTTGCATGCCTCACAGCATTGCAAACACACCAGATCTATGCTGGGGAGCAAGGCAGCTCTCACGAGGTGGCTTTGAATTGCTGGCAAATCAGGGACAATTTGGGGTTTTTTCCAAGAGCTCTGATACTATCATAGGTGCTTTGGGGCAGGAGATGACACGCTGTCATGGAACAGTTCAGTCCCCCCAAATGTGTCGGGCAGGATGGAGATGACATGCCAGAAAGAACAGAAATATGGGAAAGCTGGGAGGACAAAACACAAGCTGGTGGCTCTTCTGTGGCATTTCTGCTGCTCCTCTTGCTGCATCCCTCCTGATAATACAGGGTCAGCTGTGAAATCACCAGAGTGGGCACAGCCAGCCTGTGTAGGGATTTCTATTCCCATTCCTCCCATCCTGAAGGCAGAGGTTGTTCCCCACCAGCTCACTTCCTTTTCAGGCTCCAGAGCATAGGTGGAAATTTGGGGGAGCGAGATGACAGGCCCTCCAGAGTGTATGGTCTCCCAGTCTCTGCAGCTCCTCAGGCAGCCTGGTGCCCCTTCGGGCTGACCTGCAGCGTGGGTAGCTGTAAGCTGCCTCCAAGAAGATTATTTAAACAAAAATTGGTTGACTTTGGTGATGGACCATCATGCCAAAGCTGAATTTAAACTTCCCCTGTGTCCTACCCCAGGATACATGCAAGCACTGGAGCTGTCATTCCAGGAGGGGTGGGTAAGGAACCCCCAGTTCTGCATGCAGCATCCCACTGTAGGGAGACCTCAGGATCAGATCCAGACCCAGCAGTCCTGGGGCTCATGGTGCTTGGAAGTGCTTGGGAAACAACCCCAAGCTCTGTCTGGGGAGGTGGAGAGCCAACCTCCATGTCAGGCACACAGCAGGCACAGCATTAAGTCCTGATGCATTTGATGCATGCCTAAACTCAAGGACAAGCCCTGGACCACATCAGGGCTTCAACTACTTGGGGATTATCACAAGCCCGTGCTGCAGGCCTGGTGTATGGGAAATCTTCAGAGATTATTGGTGTTTCAACCAGCCCATCCCTCTCAAAGGTGCTGGGAGCTGCCATTTCCTCTCCACCCTTCAACCCTTTGGATCCCTGCCCGCATTTGCCCATGGTTTCCCAGGCAACAGCACCCCTGGAGATAGGAGGGGAGAGGCTGTGCTGCCTAGGCAGCGGTGCCACCTGCAAGCTGACCCATGTCTCCCACAGAGATGGCACTGACGCCAGGAGGTCCCTGCACCTGCCCACAGAAGTGGAAACTTCCAGCCTCACATATTGGAATGGCACTAGGGTAGGGGTGCTGTGGCCCCACCAGCCTGCAAGGATTTGGGGGACATTGTGACACCTGTCAGCCATGGGGAGGGATAGTGAGGAAGGAAAGAGAGATGAGTGCTCCAAGATGGGGAATGGGGGCATGATTGCTGCCAGATGGGGAGAGAGGGCTGAAGGGTGCATGAGAACAGGCTGGAGCACCTCTCCTAAACCCCTTTGGCACTGCAGCCTCCCACTCCACAGATCACATTTGGCCTCTGCTCCTGCTGTGACTCTGGGCACCAGGAGAGCTCAGGAAACCTCTGACTGGTGTGGTAGGACCATGACCATGGGTGGACAAAGCAGCTAGGCTCCTGGGAAGGAGGTGTTTGCACCCAGGTGTAGATAGCTAGAAGACGCTGCAGCATCTCAGAGATTGCAGAGGAGAAAGAGCAGCCCCTTGGTGACCCACCTGGGGTTGCAGGGCCCCTCCTCCTCTTTTCCCATCTCCTGAACTCCTGTTGAGCACGCAGAGGAGATGCATAAAAAGTGAGAGAGATCCTATGAAGGGTGTTTGAATGCACGAGTTTCATCCATGGAAATCCATCCCTTAAGGATCAAGTCTGCAACTCCACAGCTGGCAGCTCCTCTCCAAAGCTCAGATCCTGAGGCAGGGGTGTGGGTTGCAGCCACATTCTGGCTCTGACACGGGATGCTGGGTGTGGAATGCTGGATTCAGGTTCTGGCTGCAGGATTTGGGCTGCAGGGCTGCAGTGTGAGGCCACACGCAGCTGGGAGCGAGGGTGCTAGTGAGCAACCTGGCTCCTTGTGTAGAGCAGCCACGCGTAGGTTCTGGGAGAGTGTGGGAGGACCTGAGCACTAGCCAGTTTCACTGCTGCCTTCCCCTTCCTGCTGTGGGAGCCCTCTCTCTGGCTTACCACACTTACAAAACGAAAGCAGTGTTGGTGCATGACTGCACTCCCCTCATGCAGCCCACCATGCTGGTGAGACTGCTGCAGTGGAGCCTGGACAGACACACCTGGGGCTCCACCCCATCACTGCCCCGCCTCTGCCCCATCCCTGCCGAGGATTTCCCTAACCAGGCAGCAGCCCTTAGGGACAGAGCAGAGGGATCTGTGGAGAGACAGGTAAGGGATGCTTCCCAAGTTGGTTGGAACACTGCGAGGTCAGCCCCCGGATGGTGTGTAGGGCTGTGGAGCTGGAAAGGATTCTCAGTGGGATGTGGGAAGGGCTGTGCTGTCGCTGCACTTGGGTGCTGCGCTGCACCCCTGCCAAGCTCCCCAAAACAGGGTGCAGTGCCAAGGCCTCGAGGTGCAGGAACTGGAAGGCATTCAGGGAGCAGGGCAGGGTGCTGGAGAGCAGGCACACATCCCAGCACGTGGGAAGCCCATTGGGATGGAGAGGGGAGGGAAGAGAGGCCTCGGCGAGAGGCCAAGCAAGGGGTGGCCCCTGGCGCACTCGTCATGCATTACTGGAAACATCTGGCCTGGGATGTGGGGGAGTGCACTAGCTGCACACATGTGTGCACAATCCCATGGGTATGGGGAAACATACACACACATATGTATTTATTGGTACATATGTATCAGTACATGTACCCACACCTGTGTACATGCATGCTGACGTGTGCCAAGTACCCATACATGTGTACGTGTGTGCCCATACATGCACAGACACACATAGGCATGAATGCCTGTAGATACTCTTGGCCATGTGTGTGCATACAGATGTAAACATGTACAACTGCATTTGAACACACCCCTAACCACATAGGGATGTGTACAGATTTGCATGCATATATGTGTGTGTACAGATTTGCATGCATATATGTGTGTGTACATGTGCCAGCAAGCACGCTTGCTGCAGCATGCACAGCATGGACATGCACACACAGCTGTGTGACACGCATGTGTGCAACAGACACCCACACAACGCACACATGCACAACTGACAGAGTGACTTCACACATCTTGGCTGGAGCCTGCGGCCATCCCGCTGCCCGGGGTTGCCATGGCACTGTGCCCTGGCAGTGTGTGCACGCTGCGTGTGGCGGTTCCCCTGCGTGTGAAAACGCTTGTGGCAGGGATGTATGTGTGTGGGGATGCGTGTATGCCCAGAGGGAGCCTCTGTGTGACCGTACCTCCCGTGTACGTTCACATGCACCACATGCCTGTGCAAGCCTGCATATGCCCCTCCACGTCCACATGCCTGTGGGATACCGATGGCTATGTGTGCCAAGTATGCCATGTGCGTGCCCAAGTGCGCCAAGTCGCCAAGTGCGGAGTGTGCCCGTGCATGTCCATGAGTGCAGCACGCCCGTGTGCGTGCCGTGTGTAGCCGTGTGCCCACGCGTGTGTGTGTGTGCCATACGTAGCCCGTTTGCCGCCGTACCGCGTGCGCTCTCGCCCTCCGCGGTGCCCGCGGTGCCCCCGGTGCGGCGAGGCGCGGTGCTGCGAGGCGGGGCGCTGGGGAGCACGGCGAAGCGGAGGAGGGCGGAGCACGGCGGCGGGGGCGAGAGGCGGCGCCAGCCCCCACCGACCTCCAAACTTTCATTAACTCGGCAGCACCGGCGGCGGCGGTTCCGGGCCTGGTGAAACACCGGCACTGACACCGACACCGGGCTGGGCGCGGAGGAGCGGCGCCCCCGCGGGCCCACCGGCGCGGCGGGAGGGGCCGGGCGTCGGCATGGGCACGGTAAGGGGCGCGCACCTCCGCCGGCACCGGGTGCCCGGCCCGTCCAGCAGCCGTAGCAGCGGTGGGAATGGGACAGGAGGAGGAGTGGGTGGGTTTCCGAATAGGGATGAGAAGGGGACGAAGGCGCCGAGGGCCTCCGGAGCGGCGGGGTCGGGGACATCGGTGGCGGCACCGGGAGCGGCCACCCGCCAGGATGGTGTCGGGAGCGGAAGAGCGGGATAACGGGATGCGGGGCGGTCCCGCATCTGTTGCTCTCGCGGCGCGGCGGCGCGGTGCCGGCGGAGCGCGGGGGCGCGGCGCGCAGTGCGGGACCACCGCCGCCGCTCCCGGGAAGGGCGCCGGGCACCGGGGCGGCCCGTCTCGGTGACGGGCCGGGGGGGTTGGCGGTAATTTTCCACGGGCATGTGCCGGGGCGGGGCGGCGGAGCAGCCACCACGTGGCGGCTGATGTAACCGGGCCCCCCCGCCACCACCGTACTGCACCGGGCGGCGGCGGCGGCGGCGGGGGGGAGCCGCACGGCGGGCGCTGCCCGCGGGGCCGTCGCCGGAGCCGCCCTCGCGGGGCGGGAGGGGAGCATGGCGGCGGCAGGCCGGCCCGCTTCCCGCCTTCCGCGGGCACCGGGGAACCCAGGTTGCGGTGGGCCCGGCGGATGCTGCGGAAGACATGGCCTCGCAGGTGGCAGCGGCTGCACCGGTGCGTCGGGCCGCCCTCCCGCCGGGCGAGGAGGGACAGGGGCTCCATCCTTCGGTCGGACATCCGTGGCCTTCTGCTGGGTGCCGTGTGCTGCGTCCCCGCGCCGAGGTGTGACATGCTGTACTGGAGCCCCTGTGGGTACCCGGTTGTCCCCATTTCCAGGGTGCCTGCCACCCGTGCCGGCTCTAGGTACGAGCGGCGCTGCCCTCTGGTCTGTCGTGGCATCCTGCAGCTGTGGGAGAGCCACCCCGTGGCACCAGTGCTTTGCATCCTCCTCCCTGCTGGGCTGTCCCAGGGGATGATGCAGCCTCGGGCATCCTTGCATTCGTCCCATTGCCACACCACCGCTGGCTTCCCGCTCGGTCCTTGTCAGGCTGGGAGCCAGTGCCAGCGGCACCAACGATGCTCCTGGAGGCTTATCAGCACCTGGCAGACCCCGAGGGGAGTGGCAGCCGTCCGGCCCCTTGGGCACTCCCCCGTCCAGGGCACGGGATTAGTTCCCGGTGTGAATTCAGGGCCGCAGGAGGGTGGGTAGCTTTTGGCTGGCTGGCGGTAGGTGGGTCATGGGGAGGAGGTCTGCCCACTGAGCCTGCACCTCCCACCTTTGAGAGGTCCCTGTGCCAGGCGAGGAGCCAGGTTTGTGGCAGTGATGACATCTCAGCTCCCCTGGAAATGCAGGCGCTGCTGAGGAGGGCATTGGCAGTGGGGTGCAGCATCTGCGGTATCTGCCAGCGGCAGCCTGTCTGTGCTGGAGGGGCTGGGGGCTCACGCCACAGCCCCTGGATTCCTGCCCCTTATCTACACCGCCCATGCTCCTTCCTTATGTCTTAAGGTTTCTGCTGATTGCTTCAGAGTCATGGCAGCCTGGGGATAGGCCCTGGGGTGTTTGACTGCTGCTGGTGGTGGTCGAGGATCCTCAGTGTGGGTCAGGGGTCCTTCTTCAGCCAACAAGGGTACTGAGCACTGGTGTGGGATCTGCAAACACCAGTGCTTGTTGCACAGACAATCAAACTGATGTTTTGCAAGAGCGTCTGTCCCTTCCAGTGAGGTCAGGCCTCGGTGTTCCTCTGGGGCCTCCGGCAGCCCCAGGCTGGGGCGGGGTGAGGGCCGGGGAGACAGATGCCTGTGCCCGTGCACTGTCCAGCAGCACCTGGCACCCGGCAGAGCCCAGCGGCTCGGCCCCCCTGCGCTGCACGTGCATGCGATGCACCGGGGCAGAAGGCAATCGTTTCCCATCTGTGTCCTGCGCGGCAGCTGAGCCCTGCACTGGCCCCGCTCTGCGCCCAGTCCCGGCGCTGCCGTGCGCTGCAGCCACTTCAGCTTCATCTCTCGCTGGGGGAGAACTCAAGGGGCCCCCGCTCCTGCCCGCGGCCCCTGACGCCCACCTGCCGGGGGGCCAGCAGCCAGCTGTCCGCAAGGTCGTCTGTCCACACCGGGTAAATCTTTAACTGCTTCTTGGGAAACACCTGGGAGCCGCCGCTCGTGTGGGTGCCAGGGGGTTCAGAGACGCTGCAGGGGCTGGGAGCCAGCAGAAAGAGACCCCGCCACCAACGCACCCAGCCCCAGGCACTGCGTCCTCCACCAGGAGTCCTGCTACCCAGTGGGCAGGTAGCGACTTGCCTGGCACAGCCTCCCGGTTCCTGGAGGGAGGGGGAGGCCTGGAGTGGGGATGTGCCCACCCCACCAGTCACATCTCTCTTGGTGTCTTCTCCCCTCTGCCCAGCTTGCTCTGCCGGTGGATTGAAGGACCCTAGTGCTGGTGGCGCAGCCAGCGTGACAGAGAGCGGGCAGGCACGGGACCCTGCACTGGGCAGCCGGCACCGGGCTCCAGCCTCCAGGAATGGCCGATAAGTGCAGCGAGGGGCTGCTGGTAAGTGCAGGGGTGTGGGGAGCGGGCTGGTGTGCACCACTGTCTCGGGGACTGGAGAGCCTGGCGCAGGGAGCAAGACACTGGGGCTGTTGAAGGACTGTGTGTGCCCTCCTGGGTTCTCCAGTTGAGGTTGTGGCACCATGGTGCTCTCCCAGCATGATGATTTTTGGGCTGATGCTCACTCTCCATGAGCCTGCTGCCTGTGGGGCTCTTCGGGTGTGGTGTCTCATTGTGCCTGGAGATGCTATCGCCTGTTTTCAGGCGCTCTGCCCTGCCTTATCACCCACCCCAGTTCTGCAGGCAGGAGATTCTACAGCCTGCTGTCAGCAAAGGGTGCAGGTGTTCCTCCAAACTAGGTGCCCCCAAAAGGGCACATTGTGGGTGCTTCTCCTTGCCTTCACCCAGTGGGATCTCTGAGGATGGTGCCATGGCAGAGGAAGGTTTCTCTGGGCACCGGTGTAGTGCCTGACCTTCCATCCTCATGAGCGGTGTGTTGCAGGGTGCTGTGAGCTGCCGTGCACTTGCCTGTGCCAGGGGTGGATTTGGTGTTCTGGGCAGATGTGGGATGTGCCCACTGCATGTCTCTGTTGGAAGGCTGCAATGGTCCCATGCTTGTGGCAGCTCAGGTTCCTGTGACAGGATGCTGTGCTGCCTTGGGCAGGTGAGCCCCCAGGCTAGGCTTGGCTGTTTCCCTTTTTCCCAAAGGATAGGAGCTGAATGCTGAGATTGACATGGTCACCGGGCCCTCCCCTTCCCGGGGGGCTTCCTGAAATAGCTGCACACTCCAGCTGGAGGGCTGGGAGCCAGGGTTTGCCTGGGAAGCCAAGAGCCGGGGGAGCGGCATGCTCCAGCAAGTGCTTCCAGCATGCACACAGTTCCTGTGTCTGTGTGTCCCAGCATGGCCCCGCTGGCTGTGCCTGCAGCAGGGAGCCCAGTGCCCATCCTGCCCCCAACAGAGAAGGGGTTGGGGCAGCTGGTGGGATAGGAAGGCAGATTTCTTCTGGAGAAGCCCTGGGCTGGTAACAGGGAAGTGCTGAGGATATATCTGGGCACAGTTAGGGGTCTGTCACGGGGACACACTTCTGCACATGGCGCTTGCCATGGCTTCATGCTGTTGGTGTTTTCTTGCTATGACCAGAGCAGTCAGCATCGCGCTGGGGTGAGGGCTGAGCCCGACACCCATGTCAGGAGATAGACATTGGAGTGCCCACCCACTCCCCATAAATCTTTAACCCGCTTCTCAGAAGTACCTGACCAGCCCACCCCAGGGCCAGGGTGTTACATGCAACAGGGCCTGACACGTGCTGTGTTGGCCGCCCTGGCTCTCAGACCTCTTCCTGGGCTTCCCCTGGTTGCAGGGTGCAAGGATACCACTGCACAGGGCATTGCTGCTATGGGGTGTGTGGGGAGAAGGGTAGGTTCCTGTGAGAGCATCCCTGCTCCTGAAGCATCCCCATTCCTGCATCCTGTGAGCACCAGGAGGAGCTGCAGTGGGCCAGGTTCTGACCACTGAGCTGCCTGAGTTCTTGGGAAAGGAACATAATCTCCTTGGCCTGCCTCCAGGGCCCTGCCAGTAACCTCGTACAGTTTGGTCCCTGCCTGTCCTCTCACCCCGGCCTGCAAGTGCAGCTCCCACCCCCACCACCCCCAGCCCAGCCGGGCTCTCACCATGCAACCCCTGCCCAGCATTGTGTGCAGTGCCTGAGGCTGGACGAGTTTTCAGTGCCTGCTGTGCCTCACCTGGGGAGGGACAAGGGGTGATGGAGGCAGCAGGTGGGTGATGTGCAGCTGTGCCTCAGTTTCCCCACCTGTCACCTGGAGAGCAAGGGTGATGTGTACTGCTTTTGCTGGATCTGTGGTTTTGGGTGCCTCTGGGAAGCTCTGAATGCTTACTCCAGAACATGAGGCATTTGGGAGGGGCTGTGCCCACCCTACTTCTCCCAAGCCCTTCTCCCGCAGAAATGCCCTGACTGCAGATACCCAGTGGAGTGTGGGGCAGCTCCAGGGGTTGGATCAGTCCCTGTGTAGCTGGGCAGAGGGGCTCCCTGTGAGCCACAGTGGAGGGTCTGATTGCCTCCCCCTCCCAGGCCTTTAAGGACGTTTTGTTTTGTTGTCCTTGGGGTGCTTTGTTCAGACTCCAACACTGCCAGTGGCTCCTGACTCCCGGGGCTGCCTTGCTGGCACGGCCAGACAGCCTTTGGCTGCAGCTTGCCCAGCTCAGGTAGGTTCCTGCTGTTACCCAAGACCACCCTGACTACACACTGGGGTGCTGCTCCCACTGCTCTGCTGGGGGGGAAGGGCTGGGGGGTCCCTGCCTGTTCCAGACACCCCCAGCGGCGCGGTGCCACTGACCAGCGGCAGGAGCTGCGGAAGTGGCTTTTGGCTGTGGGAGCCCTTCCCGGAATACCAAGGGGCAGGGATGGGGGGGCTGGCGGGGGATTTTTCTGCCTGAACGCCCCGGGAGAATCATGTCTGCCCTGGTAGAATGGGGCCGGAGAAAGGCAGCCCTGTCGGGAAGCACTCAGCTAGGCGATAGTGGCACCGGGACAGGTCCCTGGGCATCGCTCCTACCCCAGTCACCCTGCAGCCGTGGCAGGGGGCTGGAAGACCTGTGGACCACCCCCCAGGCACCTATCATCCCTGTCTCTCTAGTTCAGCACCACGAGCCAGCCAGGCTGGGGACCAGAATGCCAGGGTAGGTGAGGGTCCTTTGTTTCTAGCAGTGTGCCTCCGTGCAGCTGGCAGCCCCTCTGTCTGCTGGCTGGGCTGCCAGGAAAGCAGCACTTTGCTCCCACTGGGCAAGCCTGGCAAAGGGTCTGGCATCCCCAGGACAGGGCGGTGGGTCCTGCTGTGATGTGCTCAGGCTCTCTAAGGGGCAGGGGATGCATCATGTCCAGGGCAAAACATGGTGCGGGCACACAGTTAGCCCAGGCAAAGTGTTGCTGCTGAACTTGGTCATGGAGGGATGCCTACAAGGGGCCCACACACCTTTCAAGGTGTCTGGCACAGAGCTGCCTGCTGCATGTAGGGCAGGACTGGACTGGGGTCACTGGGGCTGGCACAGCATGAGGTGGCTCTTGGCTTGCACGGCTTGGGGGGCACGGTTGAGTGCTGCCATCGCATGGGTGGGACATATCCCAAGCTACTGGGTGACTGGTGCAGGAGGGGACAGGAAGAAGCACTGGGTGCTGGCATGTGGTAGGCGGAGTGCCCACCCCGCACACGTGTGCTGTTCACGTGTGCGCCCTCGGCCGCTGCTGCCCGGACCCCAGATGGTCGCCCGAAAGCGCCGCCCGTCCCCCCGCCCTCGGTGCACCATCATGCGTCGCTGGCGCCTTGGCCACACTCCCTAGCCGGGACGCAGGGCTGGGAGCAGCTGGGGCACCCCGAGCCTGGCTACAGGGCACCCTCTGCCCGGCCTCCCATGGGACGCACCACCCCACCAGGGTCCCACCTCGTGCTGGCAAAGGGGTGAGCAGGGAGGCTGTGGGGTGCCTGGGCAGGGAAGGGGTCGTGGCATTGCCCTCCTGCTAGCCAGATGGTCCCCCTCGGGGCAGTGACCTTGTGAGGGTTGCCATGGAGGCCCGTGATGTCACCAACAGTATGACGTTGAGTGAAGTAGCATGGCACCAGGCTGGGGGTGTGCCAGCAGAAAGGCTTGTCCCTGTGTCCCCAAGCAGGGCCATGCCCTGTTCATGCAGCCCTTGGATGCCCAGGGTTGGGATTGGGCATGCAGGGCCAAGCTGCTGTGTGGATGATGGGCATAGGGGCGGGAATGCATGCGTGGGGCTCGGGATGTTGAGGCATGGAAATAGGGGGCTCTGAGGGAATGTCATCTTCTGCTATGCTCCGAGAGCAGCTCCTGGCCCCGACCAGACGGACAGCGGTGCCCGCAGGGAGGGCAGTGCTGCCCACTGGAGCGTGCAGGGCTGTGAGCAGCTGGACCCCGCTAATGAGGCCTCATTAAGTGGGACAGGGCTGAGCCTGCTGTGCAGCCTGCTCTGCCTTGCCCTGCCTACACGAGCCAGGGAGGGCACCTGGCTCGTGGGGGTACAGCTCGTGGGGGGCAGCAGAGCCCTGCAGTGCCTGCGGGGCGGGCCAGGCAGGCATGGTGCCAGGGCAGGTGGCATGGTGGGGTGCCGGTGCTGCATCAGGGCGGGCAACAGGGGGCCGAGCCTGGCTGGGAGGCAAGTGGGGAGCAGTGCCAAGCGCTGGAGGCAGTGGGCGGGGGAAGGCGGGAGGGCGGGTGGCTGCTGCTGCGCCGGAGCCCGAGGTGCCAATGAAGCTGGGGACTCACGGAGCCGTCCAGCCTGGGCCCCCGGATGGCAGCTGCGAGCAGCCAGGCCCCCTCGGACCCTCTCAGCAGGTCAGTGGGCAGGTGAGAGCAGGGTCTGGGGGGCAGAGCGGGGGGCGGACCAAGTGGAGTGGTGGCCGTGCCAGTGCTGTCCCCCCACCACTCATGGGTCTCCACAACCCTTTGTACTGTCTTTGGGGTGGTGGCTCTGCAGGGGGGAGCTGAAGCTGTAGATTTGTGCCATGGCATGCTGGAGAGGTACTCCCAAGCCCTACAGCCTTTGATGTGGGGTGCTCCAGGGAGGGATGGGAGAGTATGGCACCATGGCCTCAGTTGTGTTGGGAGCAAGAAGAGATTGCCTGACAGTTGTGTGTTTGTTATCCCTGGAATCTATGGATTTTGCAGAAAGAGTGCACGGCACCTGGGTTGCAACTCAGTGCTGCAGGGGCAGAGCATAGCAAAGATCCTCCTTGTCCCCCCCCCCTCCCCTCTTCCCTTTCATCAGTGAGCGATGTCAAAGTTTGCCCCGTTTCCCCCATGGCACCCCAGGGCAGTACTGGTGGCTCACAGAGCATGCTCAGGACTGTCCCTGGGGCTGGACAGCCTTCTGCAATGAGGGGTGGTGAAGGCAGTGTAATACTCCTGGGAGGTCCTGCGGTTTGGGTGTGCCCCTCATCACTGCGTTACCCCAGCCCTGGGACTGTCCCCAGCACCGTGCCAGATGCCTTTTCTCCTACAACATGTCTCTGCTGCACTGGGACAGGGGCAAACATGGGGCTGAGCAGCAAAGAGAGAGGGTATGGGGAGTTAGGATGTGCTGGTGAGGCTGGCAGAGTCAGGATGCGCAGGGCACAGCTACCTCAGATGCAGGAATGACACTTGTGGATTCATTACCCCATGTACCAGGACCAAGGAGTGCAGGGCCTGATTATAGGGCCCCCAGTACCCAGCATCAGTTGACAGTCAGTGAGGACACCCCCTCTCTAAGTGATGCCATCCCTCGGGACTCCCACCTCAGGCCAGGGTTCATCTGCCTCCAATGTCCTGCACCCCACTTTCTTGCCCTGGAAGATCCTCTATTGTGGCAGATGATGTAATTAGCCTATTTTTCTATCTTCTAGCAGCCCCTGCCTAAAACAGCCATGAGTTTGTTGCCATTGCCATGGCAATGAGCAATGACATCAGGCTGATGACATCAGGGGTACTGGTACCCTCTGCTGGTATTGCAGGAGCAGCCCTGACAGCCCTCGAGTCGAGGCTGCAGGGCACCCTCTGGAGAAATTGGGGGTCCCTCACTGGTTCATGGGGGCTGGATAAGGTTTGTGCCTCACAGAGGGCTGAGCTGGCATATCCCCATGTGGACAGTTTGAATGGGGAAAAAAGAGGGGTGGGTTCATGCTGGAGATGCCTCCCTTGAAGACATCCCTTTCCAGTATCGACCCTGCCACCATCACAAGCTTACCAGCCATAAATCAGGGCCCCTTAGGGAAGTGGGGCGCATCCGGGCACCCCAGCCAAGCTGCCATTGTGTGAGTCGATGCTGCTTAGCATGAGAAAGACCTTGGTGCCAGGCAGGGTGATGGATGATGCCTGCTTTGCTGGGCTGGGGAAGTTTTGGCTGTGATGTATGGGGGGTTCCCTGGGGAAGGGGGAAGAAGGATGCCCTGAGCACCCCAAACGTCCCCTTTTGGGATGTTTTGGACATTCCCTTTTGGAACTTCCCTTCTGAAGACATTTGGGGTGTCCGTGGCATCCTTCCTTCTCCCTGATGTTATCACCGAAGCCAGGCATCCTTTGAAGCTGCATGCACAGAAAATCTGGGGCCTGGGAGCGGGACCTGGTCCCTCCCGAGACTGCACTGTTGCTGGGTGGCAGCTCTCCCTTTGCATTCCAGCTCTGTCCCCTTCCCACAGCATGGAAAGGGGGGATGTTTCATCTTCCCAGATGTCTGGGTTCTTTCTGTCCATCTCCTTTTTTACCATGTGGGGTTGGGAGGGTGGTTAATGAGTGTAAAGGACAGGATGACCTTCCTAGATTTGGGGAGGGGGGGTTGTAGTGAGCTGATGGGTGAGCATGCAAGTGTTTGCGCACGTGTGCTCGCTTGTGCATGCATGGACACACATGTGGCTGCCCCCTTATTGGGGACAAGTGCACCAAAGCCCAGTGCTGCAGGAAAGGAGGAGGGAGCAGCACAGGCCTGGCAGTTTCATTGCACTGGTGCCAAGCAAGTCAAATTTGGGGTGCTCCATGAGGCTTGGGAGTGAAGCCAGAGTCACCTGAGCAGAGCGATGGCTTGGAACAGGGATGAGGTTCCCTGTGGGCACCAGGGCTCCTGGCTGAGCCGGGGCCAGGTAGTGTATCTGGTGGCCTCACCAGACCCTTGGTCAGGCAGGCTGGAGCATTGCCCCCACTCCTGCTGGCTGTGCTGTTCATTAGGAGCCTCGTTAGTGCGAGCAGCTTAATCAGAGGCTTCCCGATTGGATCAGTCTGCTTGAGTGGGCAGTGTGCCCTGGCATGGGGACACTGCCAGTGTCCTGTCCTCCACTTTGGGGACCTCTGACTCCTGCTCTTGCACAGCACCCCACAGTAATAACCTCTACTGGGAGGGAGGTCCCCCAGCACCTGGAGCTGCTGCGAGCTTGTTTCTGATGGCCCCTTGGCTCACAGAGTCAGGTGGGGACACTCCGGTTCCCCGGCTGGGCACGGCAGCGTATTGCCCCTACATCCCTGCCCCGAGTGCCCTCCGATCCCCCCGGCCCCTGTGCTGCAGCCCCCCCGCAGCCCGCGGCGCGTGCGGGCCCCGCTCGCAGCAGATGGCTTTGTTTGGCAGCGCGGTGCCGGAGTCGCTGGGCATCACGTCCCGGCTGTGCCGCCCTAATCAAATGACACGGTTAGGTGCACCGCGCCTGCTGCCCGCGCCCCGCTGGCGTGAGCAGATCCAAAGTGACGGCTCCCGTTTGTGGCCCGCTCATGCCAGCCTCAGCCATTGTGGGGGCAGCTGCGGGAGAGGCAGGAGGTGGGCATGGGCGCTGGGGTGTCCATGGTGCTGAGACCAGCGCTGTGGAGTTCCAGCAGGCTCCTAGGGCTGCTGCCCCCAGTGCTGCTCCTGTAGGAGCATGGGTGCTGTGGGACTACGGACTGGCAACCAGTACTCTCGCCCCATGCACCCATCCATCACCTGGCCTCAGGTGGGGAGGGCTCGGGGCACCCCTGCATTGCAAAATGCCATCTACCCTCAGCCTAACCTGCCAGAGCTTCACGGCATCCATGCAGGACATTAGTACGACCCCAGGGCTGTGCTGGGACAGAGCCATGGAGTGATGGGTGCCATCCCTGCTGGGGTGACAGGCACTCATCTCCTTTGTTGTTGTCCTTCTTGGTGTGAGCTCACATTGTGTGGCAGTCTGCACAAAGCGCCCTTTCTTGCCCCCTTCTTCCCCCTGACCCCCAGTCCCCTGCAGTGAGAGACAACTGGGCACTGGGGCTGTCCACCCGAGGGACCCAACTGCGTGGGACCCTCTGTGAGCTGCCCCAAGCATGGTGCCCTTGCTTAGTGCTGAGCTGGCAGCAGGACCCTGGCTGAAGCAGGGTGCTTTTTCCGGGGGGTACCCAGGCCCCTGCCAGCTCTAGTCACTGCACCTCAGTTCCCATCGTGAGGGGCTTCTGCTTCAACCCGGGGGTCCCGCAATTTCCCCCCAAGTCGTGGGCAGTGGCCACCCAGCAGGACCTCTCTGACTGGGCGCAGGGAGGGGGGCACGAGAACAGAGGCCCTTTGTGCTCTGGCGCCTGGACCTGCTTTGTATGAGTTGCAGGCTCTCCCTTTGCTGCAGCCGGGCTCTGGGCAGAGCCATTCATTGGGGGGGGGCCGACACCGCTGCCCTCCCCCTCCTTGGCACTGCCTGTGCGTGGCGGGCGGCGGGGACAGGCAGGGGGGTGGGATGGGGAAGGATGCCGGGGACCTCCCAGCCCCGCTCGGCAGCTGTCACCCTTCCAATGGGGCCAGCAGGGGGGTCCCCAATTGACACATCCCATGGCATCTCTCCACAGAATGGCGCCGTGCCCGGGGAGCAGGGCAAGCAGGAGAAGAGCGTCAAGCGCGGCAACTGGGGCAACCAGATCGAGTTTGTGCTGACCAGCGTGGGCTATGCCGTGGGCCTGGGCAACGTCTGGCGCTTCCCATACCTCTGCTACCGCAATGGGGGAGGTGGGTGTCGGGGCCAGGGAAGTGGGGTTCCTCTGGGCAGGTGTGGGGGTGCACACCCCAGCCCCGCACGGTATTTCTTGGGCTGGTGCAGGGCATGGGAAGCACAGCCGTGCCTGGGGTTAGTGCTCACTCATCCTCTGCTTCACCAGGTGCCTTCATGTTCCCCTACTTCATCATGCTCGTGTTCTGCGGCATCCCCCTCTTCTTCATGGAGCTCTCCTTTGGGCAGTTTGCCAGCCAGGGTTGCCTTGGCGTCTGGAGGGTCAGCCCCATGTTCAAAGGTAAGGAATTGCCTGTCCGTACTGGTACAGGCCAGCATGGGACACCTGCTGTCACAGTGCCCGGCAGCTGGTGTGACCCTCACACACCATGGGGTGCATGCACACCTCTGGCACATCAGATGGCCCAGTGCAGGCACCTGCAGCTTGTGTAGACCTGCACACACATGCCCTGCGCATAGATCGCGGTCTGCATTGCGCTGGTCCCCTGTGCACATGCCCTCCCTGGCTACGCTGCCCTGCACAGCCTGCCTGGCATCCCTTGCACGCATTACACGTGCCCCTGCACACGCATCGCATCTCCTGCGCAAACCCCAGCCCTGCGCTGGCTTCCACTGCAGGCATTACACACACATCCCTGCATACGCCACACGTGTCCCCAGCACATCACTCTTGCAGAGGCCACTCGGGTCCCCTGAACACACTGTGGCATGTCCATGCTTCTGCAGTCGTCTCCCTGGACCATAGGTAGCAGGTGGTGTTGCCACATGCTTGCCCTGCTATGGCTGGACCCTACTCCAGGTGCATCTCCTGGCTTACCAGTGTTCTCCCGTGCTGCTGGCTCCCCTGCCCCACACCTGCAGGCTGCCTGCCAGGTGACACACTCACAGCGTCATGTCTGAGTGCAAGCAGCCCATGCACACACTCTTGTGTGCCCTGCACAGTGGCATGCTGAGCCTGGGGTGCACTTCCCTGTGCTCATGTGGCCGGTCACATGCCACCAGATAACTGCAGGCCTAAAGTCACTGTAGCCAGGAGTGACCCCCACCCTGTTGTTCTCTCGGGCTGCAGACCCCAAGGGTTTGCCTGCAGCCTGTATGCATTGCCATGTGTCCCAGGGAACCCTCAGCACCACTAGGATCGTTTGAAGGTAGAGGATCCCATGCACAGTGCTCCTCACACCTGTGGCGCTGAGCCAGGCGCTGAGCTGCAGCATGGCTGCAAGGCTACTGACAGCATCGCATGCAGCCCACTCTTCCCGTGCCACAACCCCTGGTGCTGTGCACCGTGCCCGTGCCGCCGCATCCTGCCGCTCACCCCTCCCCGGTGCTGTTCCCAGGCGTGGGCTACGGGATGATGGTGGTGTCCACATACATCGGGATCTACTACAACGTGGTGATCTGTATTGCCTTCTACTACTTCTTTGTGTCCATGACGCGCGTGCTGCCCTGGACGTACTGCAGCAACCCCTGGAACACGCCCGACTGCGTGGGGGTGCTGGACGGGAACCTCTCCAGCCGTGCTGCCCTCAACATCACCCAGCTCCTCAACACCACCCAGAAGCGCACCAGCCCCAGCGAGGAGTACTGGAGGTACCAGGGCCTGGGATCAGGGATGGGGGAGGTGGTGATGGCTGGGCCCCACTGACGCTGCTGCCCCCTCCCCGTACAGGAGGTATGTGCTGAACCTGTCGGATGACATCGGGAACCTGGGCGAGGTTCGGCTGCCCCTCCTGGGCTGCCTTGGTGTCTCCTGGGTCGTTGTCTTCCTCTGCCTCATCAAGGGCGTGAAATCCTCGGGGAAGGTACCCGTGTGTTCCCTCTCCAGGCCCCTCCCTGGGGGTGTGGGCATGCCTTCAGGACAGATGGCCATGTCCCCTCTAGGCGTAGCCCCACCCCTACTGGAAATGAACCTCCTGTTGTGGACAGGTTCCCAATCCCTTCTTGGCACAGCTCCTCCTCTTTTAGCATTGTCCCTGCCCTCTATGTGCTCCTCCCACTCTGGGAAAGGCCACATCCCTGTGACCTGGCTGCGTCCCTTCTGGACACAGCTCCTCCCATATGGCCATGGTCTCACCTCCTTCAGGATAGTCCCTTCTCCTCTCCTCCTGGTCTGTCTCTCCACACTCTGGGCCATAACCCAAGTCCACAGCTACACCTTAGCCATACCTGCCTGTGTCCCCACCCCTGCCCCCATCCCCCCTCACTGAGGTGCTGCCCCACAGGTGGTGTATTTCACGGCCACCTTCCCCTACGTGGTGCTCACCATCCTCTTTGTGCGCGGCATCACGCTGGAGGGGGCCGTCACTGGCATCATGTACTACCTGACACCCCAGTGGGACAAGATCCTCAATGCCAAGGTGAGCAGGGACAAAGGGTGGCAGGCAGCCAGGGCTGAGCGGGGCTGGGGGCACAGCACTGACCATCCCACTGCCACAGGTGTGGGGTGACGCAGCCTCACAGATCTTCTACTCGCTGGGCTGTGCCTGGGGCGGGCTCATCACCATGGCTTCCTACAACAAATTCAACAACAACTGCTACCGGTGAGTGCCCAACCACAGTTCCCCCAGCCCTGCCACTGCCCTCGTGTCCACTGCCGGCCCTGACTCCTCTTCCCATAGGGACAGCATCATCATCAGCATCACCAACTGTGCTACCAGCGTCTATGCTGGCTTCGTCATCTTCTCCATCCTGGGCTTCATGGCCAACCACCTGGGCGTGGATGTCTCCAAGGTGGCTGACCACGGGCCAGGCCTGGCCTTCGTTGCCTACCCTGAGGCCCTCACCTTGCTCCCGATCTCGCCACTGTGGTCCATTCTCTTCTTCTTTATGCTCATCCTCCTGGGGCTGGGTACACAGGTAGGTCATAGTGGGGCCAGCATGTTCAGATGGGGTGGTGTGGTGGGGCCAAGGTGCTGACATTCTGTCCCCTCTGCCCCCTATGTAGTTCTGCCTGCTGGAGACTCTGGTCACGGCCATTGTGGATGAGGTGGGCAATGAGTGGATCATCCGCAAAAAGACCTTCGTAACACTGGGAGTGGCTGTGGCTGGCTTCCTGCTGGGCGTCCCGCTCACCACACAGGTAGGTGACCGTGGGACTGTTGCCACGGGGTGCCATCGCCATGGCTGCTTTCAGCAGCCACGTCCACTTTGTTGCCACTGTGATGGTAGTGACAGCCAGGACTGGTCTTTTCACACCAACACTGGGGACGGTACCCAGAATTAAGTGTCTCCATGCTGACTCTGGCATGAGGCATTGCCGTGCCAGCTGCGGTGGTGGTGTCCGAGCTGCGTGTTGCCGGCACAGTCAGCATGGTTTGCTGGTGCCCTGCCAGCAGCAGTGGTACTGCAGGGGCAGCTGTGCCAATGTGTTTGTCTTCCAGGCGGGCATCTACTGGCTCCTGCTGATGGACAACTACGCCGCCAGCTTCTCCCTGGTGGTCATCTCCTGCATCATGTGTGTGGCCATCATGTACATCTATGGTAGGTGCAGCTGTCTGCAGCCAATCAGATGGTAGGGCTGATCCAGCCAGCCAATGGGAAAGGGTTTGCCCCAACAGCTGGCCACACAGCAGTTTGCTCTGTGTTACGTGGGGGAGGCTGTTGCCCAATCAGGAGCTTCAGCCGCAGGAGACTCCGCGATGGTGCTGGTGTCACTCGTGCACCTGGGTCGGGGAGGGAACAGGCGAGAGGCAGGATCGTAGCAAAGGCAAAGAAGGCTTTATTCAAAAGAACCGCATGGTTTTTATAGAGTGGTACAATAGATTTTATTCTGTTTGCTAACAGAAACATCTTTCTCACACGCTGTCTTTGAGAGGAACTGAAAAATAAAGTAGAAAAACAGCACCTGCAAATTGTTTATAGTCAACAAGTTATCACATCTTTTCAGCTCCCTAAAATTTCTCACAAGCTGCTGTGAGAAACGCTTGCCATTTTTCTCTCTCTGTCCCATGGCATCCACATGCTGGGGCTGGAGCTGGGTGGGCGTTGAGGGGGCTCAGGTCACCACCAGGGCTGATGGTCGCTTTTCTTCCCAGGACACCGCAACTACTTCAAGGACATTGAGATGATGCTGGGCTTTCCTCCCCCACTCTTCTTCCAGATCTGCTGGCGCTTCATCTCACCTGCCATCATATTTGTGAGCATCGCAACCAGGTGGCATTGGGCTATGGGAGGGGAGGGTGTGAGGAGCTCACCTGAACATGACACTCCCTGGAGAGGAGGGTGCAGGGCTCAGGAGACCAGCAATAGGGCAGAGCGGGGAAGTTGTGGGGGCACAGAGCAAGCTGGCTGCTCCCCACTGGCTGATCCTGCCTATCCCTTCCCAGTTCATCCTGGTCTTCACAGTGATCCAGTACCGGCCCATCTCCTACAATGAGTATGTCTACCCTACCTGGGCCATCAGCATCGGCTTCCTCATGGCACTCTCTTCCGTCATCTGCATTCCCATCTACGCCATCTACAAAGTGTGCCGTTCTGAGGGGGACACACTGCTTGAGGTGGGTGGCCAGGGGCTACACCCCTTTGTCTAAGTCCCACCTGGGGCTGCCATCAAGGCTGTCCCTGACCTCAGTGGAGCTGTCAGCAGTGGCTGTGTGCAGGCAGCATGCATAGGGCAGCACATGTTTGTGCACCCCTGGAAGCTGCTGGCATGTTGCTGCAGACCAGGGCAGGGGTACATGGTGGGTGCTAATTTTGTCTCCATCTTCTCCCTTTCTAGCGCTTGAAAAATGCTACCAAGGCAAGCAAGGACTGGGGCCCAGCTCTGCCAGAGCACCGCAGCGGGCGCTACGCCCCGGCATTCAGCCCTTCCACCGAGTCCCACCTGGAGGTGCAGCCCCTGCAGCCAGAGAAGGGCCAAAGTGAGGCAGCAGCTGCATCCCCCGTGCAGGGCAGCAATGGCTCAGCCCACAGCCAGGACTCCAGACTGTGACCCCTCACAATCCCTGCACCCCCTCTAACCCCTCTTGCACCTTCCGCTGGCGGAGCCTGGCTCCGGGCGCACCGGACCATGGGGGCTCTCAGCACCCATCCCCGAGACCCCCCCACCTCCTCGCCGGTTAACCCCTCCCGCCCCTGCCCCCGTGGCGTTTGTTAACCCTCGTGTTTACGGTAACCTTTGTGCTCGACGCTGGGACAAGAGAGGAGGGGGCACAGCCCCAGGAGGGCTGGGAGCCAGAGGCACTTTGCAGGAGCCTTGAAGCCTTGACCTGGGGGTACGTACAGGATGGGGGGGGTGGGATGCTCCCGGGCTCCCACCCCCCCTTCCCTAAGCCAGGCAGCCTGCCCTGCCATGGGGCACCCTCCTGACCTTCCCATAGGGTGGGACCAGGGTTGGGCATGCCAGTATTGCCTGCGGCCTGTGTGTGCACAAGGCCATCATGGGAGGGGTTGGCACTGCAGGGACCCCCAGCCTGGGTGCACACCCACTGTGGCTCAGAGCCTACTGGGTGGTCATACCCAGGGGTGCTGCCAGGCACGAGGCCAGCACAGGGAGATGGGGGCAAGCATGTTGCTTGCACCAGCAGGGGGATCTGATGGCACAAGACACAAGCACTTAGAGCACACGTGTGTACACGTGTGTGTTCCTCACAGACACAGCATGGGCACAGATGTGATGTACGTGGGCACGCACATATGCACCGTACGCCGGGGCATACGTGCAGGCAGTGAGCTGGGATGCTCCCCTCCATGCACCTCTCCACCCTGTGGCCCTGCTGGGGTCTGTGGGTGCCCTTCTGGGTGGCCAGGCATTGCCTACAAAGCTGGGCACAGCTACAAGCGGTGTGGGCACAGCCCAATGCCGCTGCCTGCCCCACAGTGGGGCAGGAAGCTGGGGGAGTACTTAAGCCTGGCCGGGGGGTAACCAGACAGGGATGAGGTCCAGCTCTCCCTGGCAGCCCCAGCACTGGCAGGGGAGGACCCTCCACGGTGCTAAGGGGGAGCAGGATGGACCGGCCTCCCCCAGCTGCTGCTTAGCAAGAGTTACCAGCGGAGACACGAAGGGCTGCACCAGCCCACTCGCTCCGAGCCATCTGGGGATGCTCAGTCCCCAGTCAGTATTAGTGGAACAGGATGCACTGGCAAAGGCCGGGCTGTTTTAAATCTGTCTTCCAGCTCCAGCCAAAGGGCTTGGAGCTCTTGATTTGGGGTGGATGGGATGAGACCCTTCCTACCCCGATTGCTCCCCTCCAGCCAGCACCCTGTGCTCCCTATGTTGCAGCCCCGAGGCTGGCACAGGGACACGGCACAGCTTGGCACGGTGGCGGGAGGCAGTTGGCGGCGAGCCCCAGCAGGATGTTCCAGCTCCCCGTCCCGAGCCCCCCCGTCGTGCCGCGGCGAGGGGCGCAGGTTCCCGCATGGTGCCCGTGCCCTGCCCCTCGAGTCACGCCGCTACTCTTCACCTCTAATTGTTAGCAATAACGCGCGCGTCCCTGGGCAGCGCTGCCTGTGCCAGTGTCCCTGGGCAGCGCTGCCTGTGCCAGTGTCTCTCCTGGTGTAGAGTTCTAAAGTATCCTAGATTTTAATGAGATTTATATTCCTCAAGCTGTGTCCTGCTGTGCCCTTCTTTGGGAACCATGTGGGGGGAGGGAGGGGTTGAAGAGTGGGGGACCACACTTAATGGGTGCAGCTCTTTTCCCCTCTGATGCCAGGTATTGGCACGCAACAGCCAGCTAGGTCTGGGGCATTCTTCTTTGTCCTACCTGGACGTACAAAACCATCTGGAGGTAAGGCAGAGGATGGAGGATGGGCTTATCCCTGCTGGGGGAAAGCATTGTCCCCAAATGGACAGGAGGGCAGCAAATATCCATGGCACAGTGAGGGCAGCTGGCTTTGCCCTGTACACTTTGCCCTAGGTGGGCGCCTTGTTAGGCTTCCCAGCATTGCTGAGTGAGCTGGGGAATCCCCCAAGGCGGGGAGGGGGTGAGTCAGGGGCTCTGCCTTCCAGCCAGCAGCTGGAGGCAGCAGACAGGACTTCCCCTCTATACTCCACAATCCCACTTCCTCATCAGATGGTGTTTTCTCCCACCCCCACAAAGCCTGCTAACTTTTCAAACTTTTATTAAATACAAAACCCCCGGTCTCTACGACCGAACGCTGCATTCAACGTACGCTGAAAAAAGGGTCAGACATTCAAATGTACAAAAGTCGCCGGTGCCCCCCAGCCCTGGCGAGCTGCCCTGCTCCCAACCCCACTGCTCCCAGCCCCCCAGGGAGCGTCAGGGGTGCTGGGGCTCCCAGTCCCATGGAGGGGCACAGGGCTCCTGCCCTGCATGGTCCCGGCCTCTCCTGCCTGCAGCCCCCCTGCCCCTGGCCTGGAAGCGGGAAGGCAGACAAGGGGAGATCTCAAGGAGAAGATTCCCTCCCTGCTAGAGGGGGGCTGCACCAGCCCCCACCAAGAGGCGCTGGGGGGTTCAAATCAGCCCTATTTCCCCCACCAAAGGGGGGAGGGCAGGTGAGGGCAGGCACAGGCAGGGGCTGCACACACACACAGCACCTGCCTTTGGGGAAGGGGGATGGGATACAGCTGCCATCCCCCCACCCCTGGGGAAACTGAGGCACAGCAAGGGGCATTCACTAATCAGAGGTCTCTGTTTGGCAGAGCTGAGACAGGGCCCGGCTCTAAGCACCAGACTAAAGCAGAGGAAGACAGCAAGCCACGTCTGTGTGCCCAGCAGCATCGGCAGTGCCTAGCCAGGGCAGCAACCTTGCCCTGATCCTGCCTGCCTGGGGGCTCCAGGCTGCTCCCATCCCCAGCTGGGGCAGCAGTGGCTCCAGCGCTGGTAAAGGGGGAAGCCTGCACCCCACTTCTCACAGCGCTGGTGGGGACCCTCCAGCTCTCACAGAGCAGTGGGATTTCACCCTCCCCACCCAGGGTGCAGGCAGGAGCTGGCATGGACTGGGGGCTCTTTGCCAGGCCTGGGGTGCCCCCTCCCTCTGTGCCAGGAGCTGCTTGCAGGGCAGCTGGGCTCATCCACCAACACACCACGTATGGGGCAGGGGTCCTGCAAACACACTCGTGGGGATGGGGGAGACAGAGAAATCCTAGGGACCGAAGGGCCAGCTGGGGGGCAGCCGTCTCCAGAAGGCAGCAGAGTAGGGAGAAAACATCCCTGTCCAGTCCTGGCTCTTGAGCTGGGGCAAAACCCGCCATGCCCAGCCAAGCCCAGGCACAGGGGTTCCCAGTGACAGGAGCACTAGCCGCGGGCCAGGCGGGGCGGTGGCCTGCCGATCTCCACCGTGATGTTGGTGTACATGGGCTGGCGGGAGATCTCCACCAGCCGGTACTGCAGCGAGCTGATCCCATCCCGCTTCATCGTCATTTTGGTGTTCTGGATCTTGGTGAATCTGGGAGAAAGAAGAGCAGGACAAGGATGGAGGGATGTCTTCTTGTAGTGCCAGCAGTGCTGGACCTCTGTGGGGGTGAGGAGCCAAGTGATCGCCCAGTGTCCCAGCTGCCCCAGCCCTGCGGCTCACTCACCTCTGCGGGTTGGGCTCATTGTGTTTGTCGCGTTCATGCTTAATCATGCGGTACCTCCCGATGCGGATGTCGGGCCTCGACACCTTCATGCCATTCAGGGATATGCTGGGGGCCAGGAGAAGGGTGGGATCAGTGTGTGGGCACCACAGTGGGACATTCCCCAGCCCAGAGACCTCCAGTGTCAGACCCCAGGCAAAACAAACCTGTCCCTGGTTAAACAAAGCTGTGCCAAGCCAAGATAAGCAAAGCCAGGCCCCACCCAGGCCAGTGTCATGACCTAGGGTGCCACATGCCTCATGGCAACGTGCCCAAAGCACCACTCCTGTCAAGGGACCAGCAGCTGCATTCAGCCTGTGCTGCACCCAGGCAGCCATCCATGTGCAGCCATCCCTCCCTCCCTCCCTCCCTCCGTGGCCCCTGCCCTTTACATTCCCTGAATGCCGCTGCCTAGCCCTTCCCTTGGAGCCCTCCCCTCAGAGCCCTCCCCTCAGATCAAGGGGGCGCCTGAAGCTCTTCCAGAGCTCCACACACTTCTTGTCCCCCACCCTGAGCCCACCTTGTGTGGAAATCACAATCATGCCACATGTCCAGAGCTCCCACAAGGGTGTTTTGCTAGTCCGGCCATTACAGGTTACACCCCACTGGCTGCAAACTGCTTCCCTGTGCAGCACCATGGGGGAACCCCTGGGAGATGAGGTGGCCATTGTCCAGCTCTGGCACCCAACAGGGTGTGGGGGGGATTGGGCTTTGCTCAGCTTGCAGCTGTACTGCTGCCTGCCGGCTGCTGGCAGGAATGACTATGTGGCTGCTGCACGGCCACCACTGAGATGTTTCCAAGCTTTTAATCTCAGCCCTGGACACATCCAAATCTAGCACCTGTATGGAGCAGAGCCCACAGGCACACTACGCTGCAGGCTTCAGCCACAAGAGAGACAAAGGGGTGTCCTGCAGCCCCCCAGCACCCTGGGAAAGGCCAGTTTCATCCATGAGGGTCATCAACCCCAAAGCTGGAGTGTAATTCAATCCCTCTCTGACATGTGCATCCCCCACAAAACCGGGAACACCAGTGCTAGTGAGGGGCTGGACACCTACCGATTAAAGATGTCATCGTCCTCTCCTCCCCAGCCCCAGTACTCATTGGGAAAGCCATTGATCTTCAGGAACTGGGACTTGCTCAGCCCAGAGACACCACCAAAGTAACCAGCATAGGGCAGCCTGCAGGTTGACAGCAAATGGATCAGCCCCAGGAACAGGCAAAGATGGAGGTGAGCCCCGTGGGGACCCCCAAGTACAAGTACCAACCCTTTCCTGTGTCACCCTCCTACCCAGCGTTCTGTGCTCTCTGCCATCTCAGATCCACAATTCAAGCCATCAACCTCATGCCTGCCCCAGGTGACAAGCAAGGGTGGTTGCCCTGATGTCATCCCAGAGAGATATTCCAGCCCTGCCTGGGCAGAAACACCTCAGCACCCCAGGGCACCCACCTGAACCCAAACTTGTCCATGCCAACAGCAAAATGCCGTGGCTGCTCGTAGCAGCGATAGAGGTTGCGATCGTCCATGGGGATGAGATCCACGTCGCTGAAAATGAAGCAGTCATACTCCTCATCGTCCTTGAGTGCCTCCATGAATCCCACGTTGAGCAGCTTGGCCCGGTTGAAGGTGTCTTCACCGAACTGCAGGGCAAAGCTCAGCAATGCCTGCTTGTCCACCCCAACCCTGCCACCCCTTGCCCCTGCCCCCTCACCTGGTTGATGATGTAGATACCATAAGCCACCTTCTGCCGGCGCAGGATGGGGTGCAGGTAGTGCAGCCAGTACTTGAGGTGGTGCTCGCGGTGCCGGAAGGGGATGAGGATGGCCACCTTCTGCCGGGGTAGGCAGTCTGGGGGGGTGTACTTGCCACCCTGGCGCACATCAGGGTTCTCCCGCTGCACTCGCTCCATACTCATGGGAGAGCTGAACTCGATGAGCAGGCGCCCAACTGTGAGAGGGAGGGCCGGGCAATGCCCACAGGACAGGACATGGTCAGGGTCATGGTCACCTGCCGCTCCTGCCCAGAGTCATAAAGCAAACAGCGAGGGGGACTTGCAAGGGGGAGCGGCACTGCTGAGGGCAGAGAGCGCTCAGAACCTTTCCTAAAACAGGGCAGAGAGACTGGGCTAACAAAACCTGAAACCAGCTGTCCTGATACAGTTCCAGGCTGGGGTTTCTCTACCATTTCATGGGAAAGCCATGCCCAGGGCCCAGGGGATAAGGATGTCAGCCATGAGCACCCACCTTAGCCCCATGTTCAGAGTCAGAGCCCAAATTCATCCCCAATGCTCACCCAGCATGTCTCACCTAAACCAGGAGGTGTCTCCTGGCAGGGCTGTAAGGGCTTCTCAGTGGCAGACTGGTTGGTGCTGGGCTTGGTGCTGGGGGACGGGGCCTCAGCACTGGCTGGCCCGTAGCTGGGAACGGTGCCGTTGGGGCGGGAAGAGTTGGAGAAGGGGTGGGTGCGCGAGGCGTTCCTGGCGTTGAAACGGCTGAAGAAGTCCAGGTGCTGCGCGTAGACGTCAAAATAGAGGATCATGATGATGACAAAGTGGAGCAGGCAGAGCAGCAGCACGGCCTTGCAAATCCTTTCCAGGGTCACCCCCAAGAGCAGCCTGGTCATCTTCTGGGCACGGGCAGGCGGACATGTGCGCTTGGCGGGGCAGGGGGGCGGCTCCAGCCACGGTCCTGATCCTGCCAAGACACCTCACGCTCAAGACACCATGAGCCTGAGCTCCCAGCCCTTCCCAAATGACTCTGGGACAGCAGGAGCAGCACAGGCCTGATGCAGACATGAAGGGCTTGCAGGCTGGTATGCCAGAGAGCACCCCAAGGGGAGTGCTGCTCCTGGATCCCTGCTCTGAAGGCACAACCGTAAGAGGTCCTCAGCCCCACATAGCAAATCACCTCCTCACTTTCCTAGGCCAAGACCAGAACAGGACAGATCCACTCCCCTTCCCTTTTTCCCACCCAGAGAGAGTATGCAGATACTTCCAGACATGCCACAAAAAGCCTCCATGGAGGTTGAACCCTTGACGAAGGCTAAGCTCTCCAAAAACATGGCCAGCCTGGGATGTCACAAGAGCACCACAGGTGTCCCCATCAGCTACCCCTTACTGAGGTACTCCACTTCCCTGTTCCCCATCCTGCTCCCTCCCCACAGAGCTACACCCTAGCAGCAGCACCAAAGCAGGGTGGCAATGAGAGTCAGGCCAGGACAAGCCAAGCAGGACATCCCAGACCCCCCGAGTCAGGGTTCCATGCCACATCCAGGGGGATCTGGCATTCAGCCAGCAGCGCAGATCCCCTCCCCTCCTCCTGATGGTGAGGCCTCCTGGGACACTGGACAGCTGGAAGTCAGGGTCCCCTTATCTCCCACATGACGCCTGGAGCTGGGCCAGAGCCCTGCTAAGAAGCCAGGGGGGAGAGTCACTAGACAGTCCCAGAGAAGTGAGACCATCCGGCCTTCCCCAGCCCTGCCACAGCACAGCCATGCACCCCAGTTCCTGCCCTCAGCCCTGCACTGCTAGTCCCTGCTTTTAGGGAAACCCTCCCCAAATGGAAGTGCATGGACTGGTGGTGCCTCAACAGCCAGATGGGGATGTAATAGGGAAAAATCAGAGCTGGTTTTAGGGGCCCTTTGGTAGAATGGTCCATGAGGCAAGCAGGGAGTGACACTCAGCAAGAACAAAAGCAAAGCACTCCATCAAGCAGTGGCCACAGGACACCATGAACATGAGTGGGCTTAAACTGCCATGGAGGGGGTTATGAAATATGATGTCATCTCCCTCCACCGCAGCATCTGTACAGGGTGTGAGAGGCCAAAAGCAACCTGGGGCTGGGGAGCTGGGCCCCAGGGTTTCAAGCCAGTGCAGTACGTGCCATGGGGCTCGTGATGCTCATTTTGTAGGGGATGCTCAACCCCGTGCACTCAATCCTTCATCTCACAAGACATCCCAGGGCTGGGAGAAGAGAGGCACGGTGGGAGCCGGTGGCCCCGATGCCCTAAAGGTGCCAACCTGCCGGCCAAAAGTGGGGCGAGGGGCCGCATTCAGCACAACTAACACTCCCCCACCCCCTAATTTTTCCCAGTCCCCGACACATGCAAAAACTTATTTAAAAAATTAGAAACAACCTCAAAATTAGGCTTTTTTCCGAGCAGGAGTGGTGCCGCCCATGAGTGACCGGGATCGCATCCCCCGGGTCGCATCCCGGGCCTCACCCGCCCGGCCAGGCCTGCCCGCGCCGCTCCACTCACCGCGGCCTCGGGGCTGCCGCGCCGCCCCGGCGCTGGTCAGCGGCCCCCGCCGCCGCCTCCTTCTCTTCCTCTTCCTTCTCTTCCTCCTCCAGCCCCGGCCGCCGGCCCGCGGGCTCCCATGCCCGGGGCTGCGGGGGGCCCAGCCGGCCGGGCCGCCGCACCGCCGAGAGCCGCAGGGAGACGGGGCCGCGCCCGCACGCCGGCTCCGCCCGCCGCCGCCGCACCGGGCGGGGCCGCCGCCGCCGCCCGCCCCGGAGCCGCGGAGCGAGGAGGGCAGTCCCGCAGGCACCGAGGCCCACGGACGCGGATCCCACGGATGCAGACACACCCGGGGGTGCGCGATGCCTCCGGCTGCACCGCGGGATGCTCAGCCCTTGGCCCCAGGCGCGGCAGCGGGGACCCTCCGAGCGCCTCCGGAACACAGGCACAGGGTATCCCGGCCTTTCTTCGCTCCCTGGCTCCTTCTTGCCGGCAGGCAGCGCTTCCACGGACCCACCTGCGGCCACTCCCACGCTCCCGGCCGTTGGTGCTGGCTCAGCGTCCGTTGCAACCCATTTGTGTCTCCTTCCCCCCCACACCGCCCTTTCTATGTTTCATTGCTAGGAAACACCCGGAATCTCACTCCCTTTACCACAATGGCATCAGTGAAAGATCGTGGTTTGGTCCCACCACAAGGAGTGTTTGCACTGTCTGCAGCCTTTCCCTTCAGCCACTCGCTCAGCTCCCTTCCCTAGCACTTGTGCCTGTTTAGAGCAACCCTGTGCCCCGAGCCCCCTCCTCCTCCCATGCCTGGCTGCTCACCCAAGCGAGGGCTTTCCAGCTCCCTTCAGAAGCTCCCTTCAGCAGACAGCCTTTCAGAAGAGAACCGAATGGCACCTACCCAGCCCAGCCCTATTCCACCCCTGCAAACAAGCCCTGCTGAAAGCAGTCCAACTCTTCTGCAGCTCTTGGTTTGGCTCCTCAGCAGGTGGCATTTTTCTCATCCATACCTACACACGGTTACCAAAATATCTTTTAACTCCTGCTGCTGCTTCTAAATGAGACTAGGTGCAAGATCCTGGAGCCTTGTTTAAGCTTTTTTTCTCTGCTTGAGCACTAGGTGTACAGTCCAAGTCCTGGAACCCAAGAGTGCACACCTAGAGCCACAGGGCTCACCTTATCACTGCTGGCTATGGTAGGTGGGCTGTGGGTCACCCTGAGAGTAGCCCTCATGGGTCTCATATCCTTGTGAGGGGCCTGTGGGCAAATCTGGAGCCCATTCCCCTGCCAAAGCTCTGATATACACAGGCAGGATTGGGAGAGTGGAAAAGCACCTCGCAGAGGCACATTTCTGACAGCAGATGCATTTCTATCTGGGCAGGGCAGGGTAAGGCCCATCCCTGAAAAACAAGTGGGTGAGTCTTTCCAGACAGCTGCTAACCAGGAAGATGATTAACCCATAAAGCAGCTTCTCTAACTCCAGCACAGCACAGCCTCTCCAGCCCCAGCTATCTCCTTCCTGAACTTGGTGTGGGTCTGATGAAATGGCTCTGCAACTCCCACACAGAACAGGGAAAAGTCTGCCCACACCTGACATTCTTTTCTTCAAACCAAGCAGGGCCCAATTGGTCTTCTGCCACTACACAGGTCTCACATTGCTCCTACTGTGAGAGCCTCCAGCCCCAGGGGACATTCAGCATAGCTAGCAGGGGCAGTGGCTTGGTTTTCCCCCAACTGTCATGCACCCAAGGCTGAAATTCACTGCAGCCCCAAAACTCATAGGACAGTCTGGAACAGGGGCAGGAGAGTAGCTGATCTCAGAACGGTCATGCAGAGGCAGCTCCCCTAGTTCAAGGGGCAACAATCAGCAGGCTCCAGCAGTCTCACTGCTGCCCCAGCCTGTGGCATCCACATGGGAAGAGAGAAGGGCAGCTCTAAATGTGTATCTGCTCTGACACAGCACTGGAAGATGAGTGCTTTCTCTATGAAGGTATAGAACAGTATGAGGGCCTTGTGCTGGATACAGCAGATACAGCAGCCTCCAGGCTCTATGCAGAGTACATGCAGAAGGACCTTGTCCTTCCTTTCCCCCAAACAGCAGATGAGCTGCAGGTCCAGCTGTCTACAGCCAGCTTCCCCACACTATTCAGCACAGCTACGGACAGGGAACAGAGCCAGCACAAAGTGTCCCCACCCCTGGGACCTCTATCTGGAGGGTAGTGCAGAGGGGCACTGCAGACTGGAGAGCCCCAGCATGCAACCCACAGTCACACCAGGGAGCTGCTGGCTGGAGGATGTCCTTTGAAGGGGCAAAGTTTCACTTTGTTCTCCTGTGCTCCCTGGCTGTACAATGGGGCTGTGGACACTGTGTATGCCCCCCCTACACTAAACTACCTGGATGGAAGCTGAAAGGCACAAAGCAGCTTGTGCTGGGCTCACGTTGGGCTGCTAGGAGCCTGGCAGAGGCAATTCAGAGCTGCCTGCTGCCTGTTCCAACAGCCTTGTACCTGCTCCAGGCAGCAAGGCACAGCTCTGCATTCCCACAGCCCAAAGAGAGTGGCTCTTGCAGCCTGAGAAAGCAATAGAATTAACCCCACACAGGCAAGGCCCCACCAGGCTCCTGGAACAGGACAGGAATTTTGCCAGAGGCACAGAGAAGAATCTCTGGGGCAGCCCAAACCAGCACTTGTTCTCTGCAAACCTCCCTAGCACACACAGGGAAGAGAAAGAGCTGGACAAGAACCATATTTATTTCACTGACACAGGATTGCACTGATGGTCAATTCTACACACCGGGGACGGGCAGCAGCAGGGCCCCACGAGCTGGGCCAGGCTGCTGGGGGCAGAATTCACACAGAGAAATTTGTTTCTTCCAAGGGGCCGACTGATCTGCAGGACGGGGCTCTACACGGTCAGGCTCCTGCTGCCGGTGCCAGCAATCTCCCACCCCAATCGAGTATAGAAACATTAAATAAGTATATACAGAACCTCTTGGGGTGGGCTGGAACAGGCTGAGTGCAAGAGGACTCAGCCCATTTTTACTTTAGATGTCTGGAAAGAAAGAAGAGAGATTAGGTTGTGGCCCACTAATCCCAGCTCAGCACCCCAGTCCCACCCAAGCACCCTAGAATCATCCAGAAGCTGCAGACAGCTTATGAGTCCCACTGGTAAGACATGAGTGTCACACGAGGCGCATGCAAGGTGACACTCTCAGTGACAGAGGGGCCATCAGAAGGGTTCCCAATGTTGCAAATAGGCACAGTATGCTCTGGGGAGAGCTGCACCACCCCAAACCTTGTAAGCAGCCTCCCCATACCAATGCAGAAGATTGTGCTGAAACCCAGGTGTGTCTCCCTGGGGCTGGAAAGCATCCAGGCTGACAGCACCTTGTGCTCACTCAGGCCTGGTGGGCTCAGGAAGCAGGTACCTGCAGGATAGCAACGATGACTCCAAACAGCCCTATGGCACTGCCAAAGATTTCCACGATCAGGATCTTGACGAAGAGGCTGGCATTCTGGGCATCAGCCAGGGCAGCCCCGCTGCCCACGATGCCCACGCAGACCCCACAAAAGAGATTGCATAAACCCACGGTCAGACCAGCTCCAAACATGGAGAAACCTGTGAGAGAGGAACGCTGCAAGAGCAGGGTGTAACCCCTTCCACCTGCACCCAGGACATGCTGCAGAAGCTCCGTCTGAAGGTGACAGAAGACCAGCAACACCCTGTTTGGGGAGCAGGACTGCTCTGAGGTGTGCCCAGCTCCCACAGTGCCAGGCCACTGCTCCACCCAGGGGAGGAACAGCGCTGCTGCTGCACAGCACAGCCTGCTGGGCACAGGAGGTGCTAGAAGGTAAGTAGAAAGCTGCCTTTTGGCAGAAGAGTCACATGTCCTTCAGACACCAGCAGCAGACCATGGGTGGGTCAGAGGTGGGGTCAGGGTGTGGCAGTGCTCACAGCGACAGCACCAGGGACCCAGAAGTCCTTACCTGCGTGGTAGTTCCTGGCTCCAATCTCTTCTGGGGTGACTCCACTGAAAGGCTGAGAGAAAGCACAGGACCTGGGTTAGTGACAAGGCTGTGGTCTCTGGAAAAGGTACCTGTCCCTGATACAGCATGAGGCAGCCTCATTTCAGCCAGAGGCAGTCCCGGATTCCATGTCATGGGTTCATGGAATCAGGCTTGTGCGTGCTCTCCCAACCCTCTCTTCATCACAGGCAAGGATCCCTACACAGACCACCAGTCCAGGGGCTCCCAAGGCACAACAGTGTTCCAACTGCCCACGGGGCCACCCCTCACAATACTCGCCCATGACCAGCTGCCCATCCCCACCATGGCCCCAGGGCTGGTGCTGGGATGGCCTGGCAGCCCAGGTGCTCCCTTACCTCAGCCATGTTACTGATGACTATTGCCATGATGATCCCGTAGATGGCCACGGCCTCGCAGAAAATGATGCTGTGGGAGAAAGGCAAAGCCTGGTCACAGTGTCTCAGTCAGTCTGACCAGTGTCCTGGGGGAAAGACCCCACCCCAAGGAGGCCCTGCCACTTCATGCCCAGCCAGCCAGACCCCTCCATAGCCATATGGGAAGCTACCCACTGCTTTACTTTCAAACTAGGGGGAACTGCCAAACACAAAGGCTGGATGCTGGTTCTGCTGTGGCACCTGAGTAAGCGGCAAGAATCCTGTTGGAAGCAGGTCTAGGGAGCCTTGCCCTTCACCAGCCTGTTTCTGCTCCTTATGGAAGGGTTGTGCAAGGAGAACCCTTGCCTGGGCAGGATGTGTGATCTCAGGGTGTTTGTTTTGAACACACTGGGCTCATTCACAGTGTGATATCACACAGTGACCCTTCACAGCAGCACTCTGGCTCCTTTAGGGCTCTTTGTTTTGAAAGCAAACAGCATGAGCAGCTCAGCAAAGAACAGTCTGCCAGCAGCACCCAGCTAGAGAGCAGACAGAAGCCTCTTCACTGGGTTGTGACCTGCCCCACTCAGGTGCAGCACAAGAACTAACCCCAGGTGTGTGCTTACCTCACCAGGTTCTTTGTTTTGATCCGTGGGGCTTTGACTCCACCACCAATGATGCTGGAGCCCGTGATGTAAATCCCCCTGTAGCAGACAAGGGTGGTTGGCAGAAGATCTGGCACTCGCAGAATTCTATACAGAAGCCAGGATCTTTCAGCTAAGCAAAGAATCAGGCACGCAGCTGGGAGACACTGAGCACTCAGCCTAGCCACTCCCAGGGTATGAGTGGCCCCAGGCTGCACCACCTACACCAGCAGAACTGCTGGGGCACAAAAGCCACCATGGACAGCCCAGGTTCAGGGGTACAGCTTCCAGAGACTTCTCTGTCTTTCCACTGCCACTGCTGCCTGTGGGCTGGTCCACCCAGACCCCCCAGCGGCCCAGCAATCCAGG
Organism: Fringilla coelebs; assembly: GCF_963513975.1. Taxonomy (NCBI): domain Eukaryota; kingdom Metazoa; phylum Chordata; class Aves; order Passeriformes; family Fringillidae; genus Fringilla; species Fringilla coelebs. The sequence continues at coordinate 10,289,465 of NC_140067.1, forward strand.
CCCACAGTCCTACATGTACACACTGTTCCACCCTGCTCTGCTGTGGGAAAACTGCAGTGTATACACAGCTATCAAGGTGGGACAGCAGGAGAATGCTGAAGAGCCAGTCCCACTCACCAGGCAGCTCCCACCACAGACAGGGAGATGGCCAAGCCAATGCCCAGGTTGGACCACATGTAGGGTGAGGTCTCTGTCAGAAACCTGGAGAGAAAGAAATGTTCTGAGTTAGCACACAGGCTGAGCCCCCACAGTCACACCACACAGCCTATCCCAAACCAGGTACCCCTCCACCAAATTATGAAGCCCAAGATGGGCTGGCCCTCCAGACAGCAGGACATGAGAACCTCTGTCTGCCAGCCAGAAACACAGGGCCCTCACCTGCATGGATCAAGATCTTCCTCCCAAGCCCTCACTGTGAAGCAGATGCCTGGGCTTGGAGATGTGGAGGGCAGAGCAGCAATAGCTGCACCAGGATCTCGTAGGGAGCCAGCCACAGGAACACAGGGGCTGCATCCATCCCACCTCCCGGGGAGCAAAGGCCCTGCTCACTGCAGCTCCCGTTCTCCTGCGACGCAGTGACCACTGCACATCACTCAAAAGCAAATGCTGCTCCTGGGAGGCACTGCCAGCACTGCCTGCCTCCTCACACAGCCCTGAGGATACCCCAGTTTAGAGGGAACTCACCAAGCCACATCAAAGCGGAAGCCCAGGTCAAATATTGTGTAGCAGATCCCTGGAAAGCAAGAACAAGATGGAAACTTCCAGGGAGGCACCAGCTGGATCCAGCACTGCTGGTTCCTCCCCCACCTGCAAAGCCCCAAGGCAAAGGCCCAGGAGCACAGCACAGCATGAAGGAAGGTTACTGGGAAGACTGGCTCAAGCATGCAGAGCTGTGGGGCAGAGTGTCCCCTCCAAATCCTATCCCCGTGATGCCAACACTTCCACGTCAGCACAGGACAGGCAGCCTGGGCCTGAGATACTGTCAGACCCATCCCAGTCTTGGCCAGAAGATGATCGTGGTTGTTGTCATACCCATTTTCTATTCCCTGGCCCTGCTGAGCACCCACAGACCATACTGAGCTACAGGGTCTCAAGGGCAATCCTCAGCCCTGTGCCCAGGCATGGTCTCCACTGTGGCTCTCCAATGGCTCAGCCCTGCTGGAGAGCCACAGCTCCAGGGGACCAGCTGTGAGCTCTTCCCTGCCACAGGAGAACAAGAGGAGCAAGGCTGTGCCCTGACTGACCATCACATACTGCTACATCACCATCCCATCAGTGTTAGCACTGCTTCCCAGGAGCCCATCAACACGAGAAGCTCCAGCTTTCCTCCAACACCCCCTTTCCAAGGCTGTGGGTTCAAGACATGACTGTTGTTCTCAGCATTTCCCCCAGGGTAATTTCCAGATAAATTTATACTCCAGCACAGGCAGGAGACACCAAAGCACTGTCCTGAGAAATTCAGAAAAGCCCTTCCTTTCCAAGGAGGGCTTGCCCTGCTGTGCTCATCTCCCCCCAGGAACCACAGCCAAGAGTCACATCCCTGCCCAGCCCAGGCACATGGAGGTGCTGCACCAAAACCCTGCCTTACTCTGAGCTCCTGAGTGGGAAACGTGGCTGCAGACCAGAAGAGACACTTGCTCTTTGCTAGAAAAGGGAGGGTGACCCAGCCCTAAGGAGCAGATAAGCACAGGCATTGTGGCACTGTGTGCTCCATGCCAGGCACAGAGGGTGAAGGGACAGCTCTGCCATATCTGACTGTAACCAGTCCCTGCCTGTGTAACGCTGATCCCACGTACGGTTGGGAAAAGAGGAAATGGGAGACTTGTGAAATGTTCCAATGCAGCAAAGAGGTCACTCTTTGTGACATGTCCCACTGCTCCCTTCCACCCCAGAGCAGCAGCCTGGAAGTAGGGGGTCTGCCCAGCAGAAATATGGGGGCAGGACCATGCTCTTCCCTGAGCACAGCCAAGACCTGCGGGACAATTCATCCCACTGGAAGGCCTCAGCACTGCAGATCCCTTGCAGCAGGGATGTCCCCATTATTCTTGTGTGCTCACCCCTCCATGTACAGTTCAGGTCTCAGCACCCCACTCACCACCCTCAGGGGAGCTCACAAGCACTGTCAGGCAAGACAGTGAGCTCCACAATAGGAGGTGGTAATGCTGATCACTCTTTCTGTCACAGGTTTGGGATGCCCCCCTCCCCTGTAGCACCACACAAGAATGAAGAATGGTGCCACCACAACCAGGGAATACAGAGGAAAGCCCAGCCTGCATGTCTGGCAACCTTCAAGGATGATCTCTAGTGCTGGGTCCAGTCAGTCTGTTACTTGTGTTTTGGCTTTGCTGCTTGGCTGTCAGAACAGGAACTGAACCCAGCCAGCCTCAGCTGCCTACACTCCCCAGAAGTGGTAAAAAACAGCTACAACCAGCTCAGGGCAGTCCTCAGGGCACCTTTCATCTCTTCAAGAGCAGGTGTAACCTTAGATTTATAAGCAAAAGAAACAGGGTAAAGGACACTCTCCTGTGAGCTCTGACTTGCAGCCCTGAAGCAAGAAGGACAGAAGACAGGGCAGCAGGACTGGAGGATCAAATCAGGGCTTAGGACAAAGACAGAAAACTCAAAGAGACACTGCTGCAACACTGCATGGAGCAAGACCACTTCCTGCTCGTGTTCTTCCTCAAAAAGGGACTGCAAGAGAGCAGGGTTCAGCTCAGCAAGATTTTCCGACAGTCTCACATCCACAGGGTGAATCTGCACTGGTGTGAGCTACATGATTCAGAGAGCCCAGGGAGGCAGCCCTAGGCCCACACTGGTCCTGGAAACACGAGGGAGTGAGACACCCTTCACTTCTGACTTATTCTCTCCCCTCACCCAAACACTGAAGCAAGGTTTCCCCAGCCTCTGCCTGGTTTGTGGTCACTTCATTCTGTGCTAAGAGAAAATAACCAGCAGTCCAGCACAAAATCTACCTGCTGGCTCTAGGGCATTAAATGCATCCTCCAAAAGCCCAACAGCTCCAGCTGTGCATGGGCTGCCATGAAGCACCTCCACCATCACCCGAACTTGCGTGTTCTCTCATGCTGCCACAGCTTGGCAGAGCAAGGCGATCTCTCCACCCGAGAGACATCAGCCATCAGTCTGAAGCACCAGCCTCCTCCTGCCTTTACGTCCCCCTGTCTACCGAACCCCCTGACCGGCACCGGCACCTTTCTGCTCTCGCACGCACACAGAAGCAAATCAACTGCTCAAGCCAGACAGGCTCAGAGCGCTGAAAGCTGCACATCCAACAGCGACTGGGAGTGAGCCGGCACCGCTGGGGGCTCCGAGGGAGCAGCCCCAAGCCCGAGAGGCGCTGCCCAGGCCGGGGAGTCCCACAGCAGCGCTGCCGGCCGTGCCCTATACCCCGGACCAGCCCCAGGGAGCACCGCGGCAACCGGGGGGGGGCCTGACAACGCTGCACCCCTCAACGCCCGGCTTCTTTTCCACACCAAAGCAACTCTCCCCGCCCTCCGCAGCAAAGGAGCGGCCGGCACGGGCACAGGCAGGAACCGCAGCCGCCCCTCGGGCCCGGAAACCCCTCCCGCCCCACGGCTCAGCCCCGCAGCGCAGCCCCCGGACCCCCCTTCTTCGCGGCCCCGCGCCCTCCCCGCCCCGGCGCTGACCGACGCCGAGCAGCGTGGTCCAGAAGGCGAGGCCGAGCCCCGAGTAGAGCAGGGCGAGCCCCGTCATGGCGGCGGCGGCGGCGGCGGCGGCACCGGGCGGCGCGGCGGGAGCTGATCGGGCCGGGTCACCTGACCCCCGCGCGGCACCTGACCGGAACTGCAGCGCCCGGACGGAAGTACCGGAACGCCACCGCTGCCACCGCGCCCGCTTATTGGCTGCCTGGTTTGACGGTGGCGGGGGAACTACACAAACCATAATGCACCGCCACCAGCACGTATTTCCATTGGCTGTCGTCACCTCTCCACCCCGTTGTGGGCGGGACTTATGGGGCGGGGAATGCAGAGCCGAGCTCCCATTGGCCAGCGCCGCGCCGCAGCCCGGAAGCGGGCGCAGGGTCCCGCGTGCCGCCATGGCCGCGGCCTTCAGCAGCGATGGGGAGGCTGCGCTGCGGCGGGAGCTGCGTGCGGCTGTGGCCGCGGCACCGCGGAGCGACCTCGACGGCTTCTACGAGATGGGCCGGGCCGCCGCCTTCGTACGGGATGGCGGGTTCCGCAAGGTGAGTGGGACCGAGGGTGAAGCCGGCGGAGGGCTGGGGCCGCCCCCCTCCCTGTGCCTCACAGGATTGTTAGCTCTGGGAGGCTGATCTGGAGATCACCCGTCCAACCCCTTGCCAAGGCAGGGGCACCAGAGCAGGTTGTACAGAAACGCGCCCAGGTGCGTTTGCAATGTCTCTAGTGTTAGAGGCTCCACGGCTTCCCTGGGCAGCTGTTCCAGTGCTCTGCCACCCACACTGTAAAGAACTCGTTCCTCGTGTTAACATGAAACTTCTTTTGCCTTAGTTTATGGCCATTGTTCCTTCCTCTGTCCTGTTGCTGGGCTCCACTGAAAATAGTCTGGCACTGTCCTCTTGGCACCCACCTTTGAGATATTTATATTATTAGTGAGATCCTGTCCTCGTTCCAGGCAGGACAGAGTTAATTTCTGCAGTAGCCCGGAGGGGGCATGGCCACGTCCCAGAGGCAACTCTGTCCCACTTCTCATCACTTCCTGGGGAGAGGGAAGGAATCCTTCCTGGGTCCCATAGTGTGGCATGGTCAGGTGTTGTCAGAGCCCTGCATCGAGCACTCGTGTGTGAATAATTTGTCTCTTGCACATTGATATTAATAGTGTTGCTGTTACTATTGGTTTTCTTATTTAATTTGCTGCTTCCAGTAAACTGCTCTGATCTTGACCTGTGATCTTTACCCTTTGTGCCTCCAATTCTCTGATCCATCCCGCTGCAGCAGGAAGGAGAGGGGGGAGCAAAGGAGAGGTAGTGTGGTTTGGAGAGGCTCAGTGGGAGCACTGAACTGGAGAGTACCATTCCTAAACCACAACAGATCTCCTCTCAATCTTGTCCAGACTAAACAGGCCCAGCTCCTACAGTCTCTCCTCACAAGAGAGATGCTCCAGACCCCCATGTGGCCTCTGCTGGACCTTCTCCAGCAGCTCCTTGTCTTTCTTATACTGAGGAGCCCAGAACTGAGACAGTACTCCTGATGTGCCTCACCAGGGCCAAGAAGAAGGGCAGGATCATTACTCTCCACTTGCTGGCCACACTCTTGCCAATGCACTCCAGGATCCCATTGGCTGTCCTGGCTGTAAGCGCCCTTGTTGACCTGCATTAGGTTTCTCTCTGCTTAGTTCTCCAGCCTGTCAAGGTCCTGCTAATGGCACAGCCTTCAGGTGTATCAGCAAACTTGCTGAGGGTATATTTTATCCATTCTATGCATTCTGTCCCTTCACCTCACCCTCCCCAGTGCCTCATTCCCATCTGCTTCACCCCTTGTTCCCACCAGGTCGCCCTGCAGTTCCCTGACGAGCTCCTGGCAGATGCAGTGCAGGTGGCAGGCCGGCTGGAGGCAGCGACCGGGGCCGAGATGTTCGTGTTGGGAGACACCACATATGGCAGGTCCGTGTGGGGCTCCTGGGCTTCCCCCTTGGCCGTGCCAGGGGGGAGGGAGAGCTCTGTGCTCAGAGCCTGTCTGACACCGCGTTCTCCTCGCAGCTGCTGCGTGGATGAAGTGGCTGCCGAGCACGTGGGTGCCGAGGCAGTGCTGCACTACGGCCCAGCCTGCCTCAGCCCCTGCAGGAAGCTCCCGGTGCTGCACATCTTCGGGCAGCAGCCCCTGGACGTGGGGCGCTGCGCAGAGGCGTTCCGGGAGCTCTACCCCGAGCGGCAGAGCTGTGTGGTGGTGCTCAGCGATGTGGTCTACGCCCATGCGATGGGTGAGTGCTCCGGGGCAGGGAGGGGGGCTCTGCTACTGCTCTGAGCTCTGCAGAGCTGCCAGGGTCAGACCAAGCAGGCATTCATTCCCCAGATATTGGCAGCTTTGATTTGTGTCTTCTCCCCTGATCTGTTGCACCTTCTCCACGTCAGGACTATGGCCAAGTTTTGTTCTCACTCCTCTCTTTAGGCAAGCTGGAGCAGCAATTGCGTCCCGAGTACCCCAATATCATCTTCTCCAGGCTGGTGTGTGGAGACCCTCCTGGCCCCGCAGTTCCTGGCGAGGAACGGAAGTTTGGTCGCCATTTCCTGGTGGAAGCTGCAGGAGGGCTTCAGGACTATGCCATGTTCTATGTGGGAGCTGAGGGCCTTGCCCTCACCAGCTTCATGCTGACCTGGAACTGCTGTCCTTTCAGCTCCTTCAACCCCATCACCAGCTGTGGCCGCCACGAGACCCTCAATGTCAACCGGGCCCTGATGCGGCGCCTGTACCTGGTGGAGCGTGCCCGGGATGCCAGTGTGGTGGGCATCCTGGTGGGCACTCTTGGCGTGGCGGGCTATCTGACCGTGCTGCAGCACCTCCGGGAGCTGCTGCGCCGGGCCGGCAAGCGCAGCTACACACTGGCCGTGGGGAAGCCCAACCCTGCCAAGCTGGCCAACTTCCTGGAGGTGGACATCTTTGTCCTGGTGGCCTGTGCTCAGAACTCCCTCCTGGACTCCAGTGATTTCTACCGACCTGTTGTGACCCCCTATGAGCTGGAGCTGGCCTGCAACCCGGCCCGTGAGTGGACAGGGAACTACCTCACAGACTTCCGAGACCTGCTGCCAGGTAATAGCTAGAGACAACTGCCCAACACCCTCCCAGGGAATATTCCACCCAGCTGCCCTGCCTGTAAGCTGTGCTTGCTCCAGGACAGATGGGCCAGGCTAACGTTGCCATTTCCTGGCAGGTGCCTGTGCGCATGTTGAGCTCCCACCGGCTGTTCCCGCAGAGGAGGCTGTTCCTGATGTCTCCCTGATCTCAGGGAAGATGCGAGCTTCCCACCTCTGTGGCCCCCCGTCCTCTCAGCTGCCCCCCAGCACCGCCCTGGCCTGCAGGGACCAGACACGGGCGCTCGCAGAGATCAGCCCCGCAGGTTTGTGTTGGTACCATGGTGGGGCTGAGCATTGGTGCAGGGCAGCGCCACCTTCTTGCTCTGGGTAACAATTCCCTTTCTCCTCCCAGCCTCCTTCCTGGAGTCCCGCAGCTGGCGGGGCCTGGAGCAGCAGCTGGGACAGACCCCGGTCTCCAAGGCAGTGCAGGGCCGACGAGGGATTGCCATTGCCTATGAGGATGAAGGATGTGAGCAACCTTGATTCAGCAGCATTGGCACCCAGCCAGGAGCCGGGCTGTGTGGGGGCCCTGGCATTGCCTCCCACTGGAATTGCCAGCACCTTGCTGGATGCGGCCTTGGGTCAGTAATACTGCAGTGGGAGAGCAGGAGTTGCATGTGTGTTCAGGAATGCCTGTGGCACCCTGAGGCTCATGGCCAGGGCAGCAGCAGGGCCAGGAGAGACAGGCACTTGGCCCAAACCCAGTCTCCGAGGGCTCCTTCATCCAGGGCACCTTTGTCCCTCCATGGAAAGGTCACAACTTTGCAAGAGCTGACAGTGCTGGGGCTTGAGGCTTTTGTGGACTACTGCTGCTAACTAAAGCTGAAGAGGATTTGTGAATGAACTGGTTTTTAGAATAAAACGTGGGCTGAGGAGCACAGATGTCCCAAAGTTAAAAATGTATCATGGTGCCCACTGGGGAGCAAAGCCCTGTGTGTCAACTAACAGCAGCCGGAGGGAACAGAAAACCAGAACTAGGACCTCTGACAGTAAATGCACAGGCTGGGCTGGGGTACTAGGGTAAGGGCAGGGGAACTCGGAGCAGAAACAAGCTCCTCAACTGCTCTTATGAATGGGAAAGGGCTGCACACATCCTGTGCTGCAGGAAGGACCCAGTGTTTGGCATGGGTGGAGCCCAGCCCCTCTAATGTGAAGCAGGGCTGTTTATGCTCTATGCTGGGCAAGCAGGACAGACTGTTTTTTGGCATCCCTCCCAAAGCCAGGGAGACACTGAGGTGTGCCAGCCTTGATTTAACCCCCTCCACTTGGTTCTTCCCCAGAGGGAAGAGGCAGGCAAAGTCTGGGCACTGCAATAATGACAGCCACAACATAGAAATATTCTTAATATAATTAGGTGCAGGGCCTCCCCCCTCCCAACCACATGTACAAACGAGCGGGGGGCAAATTCCCCCCGCCCAGCCAGCCACTGCTGCAGGCACAGGGTGGCCTCCCTGCTGCGGGGAAGGGCTGGGGAGGGGCTGGTAGCCCGGGGACGGGGCAGCCTGTGCTGAGGCAGTTCTGCCCAGGCTTCCCCTGCCCCGCCACCACCTCCTGCAGCCAGCACTCCTGTTCCCTGCGAGGAGGGAGCATGCTGGGGGAAACAAAGATGCTGACACTGAGATGCAGCCACCAAATCTAGCTGAGGAGCGTCCCAAGTGGGTTAATTCTAGGTGGAGGGTTATTCTATGAGCCGTACTGCAGCAGGGCAGGGAGGATGGGGGGGCTTTTCCTTGTGGGGAAGAGCTGGTCCAGGCAAATTGTCCACGGTCCTGGCCAGGTGTTCAGTAGTCTGCTGTGTATTCTGTACCATGCAGCCCTCGGCACAGCAAGGTGAACTCCTTCACCATCTCCTTCACTCGCCGCTTGTTCACACGCTCTCTGCTGAGACAGAGGGAGGGGACAAACATGAAGTAGGACAGCTGCACTGGGTCATGCAGGGGGGTCATTTCCTGTGGGAAATGTGGGGCACGGCTGCCAGGGCAAGTGGCACACAAACCTGAGGATCTGCTGGCTGAAGTTTTCCTTCTGCTCTGGAGTTACTCGGGCCGAGGGGAAGCCATCCTGCTGCATGGCCTCCTTGATCCAGACGCTCAGGAGGCTGAAGCAGTGCTTGTTCAAGGCAAAGAGGATTTCTGCAAAGTGATCCATGAGGCTGCGAGAAGCCTGGCCACCGATGCCCTGCCACAGAGCAAACGACATACTGAGCCCACATTGTCACTCTCCCTGCTCCCACCCACACTGCCGGGCTCTCTGCCCCTGGCTATGTAGGGATGCTGCTCAGGAATAGAGCCCAATGCTGCCTGGGGAGCCCATGGTACAGCATCTCTCACCTCCAGCACTGCTTGCAGCAGTGCTTTGCCGTTCTCATGCACGACCTGTCCCACCGGGGCGATCTCTCCACAGCGGGGCAGCAGCTCCGTCTGCAACACAGAGGCCAGGCTCGCTCAGTGCCAGCACAGGCTCCACACTGCAGCCCTGTGCCCAACCTCACCCCACTCCCAGCTCTCAGGGAGGACTCCACGATGCCATCATACTCACAAAAAAGCCACAGGATGCTTTGACTGTTGGGGCCTCGGGAAACTTGAGTGAAAGGACACCTGTAGGCAAAAATTACTCAAATTAGCAGCTGGAAAACCCCCTGGCCATCCCAAATCAGCCCTGTGGTCCCCAGCCCTTCACCCTTCCTGTTTTGCACCCAGCTCTACAGGAGGAGCAGGCTGGCTTCTCCTCAAGGTGATTTGGAGTACATGCCCATGCTCATGGTACTCACCACACTGAAACACTGCTTTGACATCCAGGTTGCTACACAGGAAGAGATCCGGCTTCCTTTTCAGAGCCTGCAAGGCACACAGACAGGCAGCATGAACCCAGCGCTGCAGAGGCAGCCAGGAAGCCTCCAAGGAACCCGGTGCCCCAGACAGCCTCTGCCTGGACACACACTTACCTGAGCACACCCCCGGGAAAGAGCAGATTCACACAGTACAGCAGGAAACCATCACTTTGCCCCTCCCCAGAATATAATTCGAACAGCCAGGCAGTTTGCTACACCCAGGATCTGCTGACCTCAGGACGTGAGGATAGGTGCCACAGTGGTGTGCAAACACTCAGACACAGAGGGCTCCTGTCCTATCAGAGCAGATCAGGCAGCAGCACCACTCCCAGGACAAGGGCAGCCATGCAGGGCTCAGCAGAGACCAGCCACCCATGTACTTTGCTCTTCTCCTGATGATGCTGGCATCCCTGGGGTCACAGCAACTGGTTCAAGCAGTAGCCCCAGACTGCACCAGATGATGAGATGCCAACATTTCTTGGCAGTTCCTGAGCAGCAAGTCTGAGATCAAGAAAGCTTGGGGTTTTTTAATGCCACACAATTATTCCACCAGCCTCTGTGCGAGTCAGGCACTGCTGCTGGAGGCACCCTGAGCTCTTGGTACCTTGTGCAATGACTTAGTCCCCCTGGTGCTGGCACTGAGCAATTACTGGGTGGAAATGTTTCAGCCTGCACCCTCCACTCAATGGGAAGGGTTTTCGACCTGCCTCAGTGAGCCCTGCTATATTAGGCAGCCACATCCATACCCAGACCACCATACCCACTGCTGCAGAAAAGCACTGGGAATGGCAGCCATGCCTCCTGCCCTGCTGTCACTGCAACACCAGGGACAGCAGCCATAGCACTGGAGCAGCTCTGCTGTGTGCCTGGAGCTCAGAGAGCAGCATACCAGGGCAGGCAGCCCTTGGGCTGAGCTCTGTGTGGGGCCACTGCTGCCCTCTGAGCCTTTTCCCAGGGATAAAAGCAGGGACAGCTCTCAGTCAACAGCACCAAGGACACACAGCCATCTGCCCCTGTGGTCTCTACTTGGTGCAAAACAGACTTCATTCCCACCCCACCTTCTCCAGGGGAAGTCCAGAGCCATCTGCCCAGTGCAGATGCTGGAGAACAAGAAGCCAAGGAGCAAGTTTCAGAGTTACTCCATTTCCTTTCTGACCTTTTCTATCACACACTGCAGAAGAGGATTGTTTTGGGCACAGAAGGCACTGCTGTACCAGGTGGAGATGGCACAATTGCAGGTACCTCTCCCTGCTGGATACAAGCAGAGAACTTCATGGGGCGACCAAGGGCCACGTTATACCTGTGTGTGTATATACAGGCTGTGCACCATTGCTCCTGAGGCACTGGCACCAACATCAGGAGGTCAACTGCTGGCTGAGCAATGGTTTAGGAACACATCCACTGATCGAGGCCGCTGCTGTACAGCTGGCCCCATACAGGACAAAGGCCAGAGATGTTACAGTTTTAGCCCTGGGACACCACCCCTGCTGGGGCCCTACTGTGAGCTCCAGAGCAGGGACTATGAGTCTTTCCCCCCAGCAGCATGTTGCTCAAGGGCAGCTGGCTCCCATGATAACCACCCAGCTGCAAGTTCCTCCACTCTGCCCATCCGTGGGTTTTAACCTGAGTCCTGCATGCTACAAATGCTCCATCTGGCACAAGTCTTCCAGTGTGCTCAGGTTCCCACCTACCTGCAGGGTGCTTCTCCCAGCCAAACCAGATCTGCTGCAGGCAGAGCCCCCCAAGTTCTCCTGCAGATTCACTGCAGCATCTGCTCCTCACTCCATCAGTGCCATGGGGAAAAACATGTCAGTATTGGGACAGCTCCTTCCCATAGGACACTTAGCAGAGTGCAAGCCCAATGCAGACGTGGGTACATATACATAAGTCTAATGTAAAAAGAGATGCTTTTTACCCCCACAAGATGGGGCCCTCTGGAGCTTCTCCCAAAAGAAAGCAGCACCAGGCAGATCCAGCTTTCCTAATACCACGTATGTCCAGCTAGTCTTTCCTAGCACCAGGAACCCTGCTCTAGCTCTAGGACCTCTTCTTGCCAGCCCATCTTCCCTGTCTTCTTCCACAGCACCTCTGCTCACATGGGGCATGCCTTTGAATGCTTTCAAATGTCCCCCCCACATCCTCTGCATGAGCAGCCACTGCAGAGATAGGTACTCGCTCTCCCAAGAACAACTGTCCTTCAGGATAGCATTGAGGGAACGCTGGGTTCTTCTCCCAGCACTTCAGAGACCACCAGAGAAGTCTTCAGAGCAGGATCTTCTGTGCCCATTTCTTCATAGGCAGACAGGCATGGAAGGGACACCCACTCCTCCAGTAGACAGAGGACAGTGGGGGCTGCACTGCAGTTTCTGCAGCTCTCCAGACACACAGCCTTAGTGCCCAGTATCCAGACTCTTCCCAGACCCCACACCTGGCAGAGCAGAGCCTCTTGCTTTGAAAAGGGCCCATAAGGCTGGCCAGGCAGGAGCAGTAGCCTCAGCGTGGGGATGTTGAACTCATGTCCTCCATGGGGTTCTCTGAGTCTGGCTGGAGCAGGTGAGGTGGAGAGATCAACAACTGCTGCATGCAGCCTGGAGCAGACCACAAAGGGAGGGAGGTGGGGATGAAGCTGGCTGTGCTTGGCCAGGCACTGTCTCTGCCATCACAGGAGGTCAGTCTTCTGCCCGTTGAGGCCCTGTACACCCAGACTGCCCCAAAGATCACCAAAACACTCCCAAGGTCTGCAAGTGAGCAGTCCTGCTGGGATGGGGTGGATGAGGTGGAAAGGCAGGCTGGAGAATCCCAAAATCCTACCTGCAACCGGGAGCACACGTGATACCCACTGGTTCTCCAGCTTCAGAACCTGCCTGGTTTTGCCAACACAGACCTGGGTGCAAGCCCCAGCCACCATGGCACGTGGTCCTGGGCAGAGGAGCTCCAGCTGCTTGGGTGGAACTGAGCCCTATGCCCTCCAGGTGGGATGCTCACCCTGGGCACTGCAGCAGCAATGCTCTGTACTGATCCCAGCATGCAGCAGAGGAAAGAGGGAGCAGCTGAGAACAGGATGCTGGCACTGCTCTGTGCAGCCTTACGGCAGATCGGCAGATTGATTTTTTTATCCTTTGGTAGTATGGTACTTTGTCATTTGGTTTAAGCCAGCAGCTCCCATGATCAGCCACCCATCAGAATGATTTGCCAATTAACATTGTGGCAAAAGGATCACCTGCAACAACTGGCCAGTTCCATGAGCTGCAACCAAGCCCAAAGATCAAGTCAGCAGGAATTCTGTGACAGAGGGAGATTGTTCCCTGTGTGCTGGTGACAGAGTGCTGATATGCAGGCCCCATGAGCTTCTCCTGAGTTATCAGAAGGCAGAACAGTACTTGCTGGCAGAGAGGGCAGAAACAGTGCCTGCAAGGAGGAAGCAGACAAACTTGAAACAGGGAAGATGATATTTCCTCCAAGGCAATCAAAACAGATCAAAACACAACAGATGGTCAGGGAAGTGGGAAATTTCCACCTTGACACACTCTTGTGTCCAAATTCACTGCTGCTCCGGGAGATGCATTACTTTGCCAGGTCTGCAGGCAGAGAAGGCTGGGTGAAAACACAGCTCTCGCCGCGCAAAAATCTGGTCTGAAGAGATCGGCAGTTCCCTCTGAAGTTAATCCTCCAATCTGCAGATCCTCAACAGCATCACTGCAGAGTATGGTCCTCTGGAAGAGGACAGGCTGGACCCATCTCTGCCATCAGACAGCCCTCAAAGTCCTGAGAGCAGAGATGCTAAGGCAAATTCTTGATGGGTTTTAAAGGACCTCACTAGATCATCAGTCTGTGAGAAGGGTCAGGCCAAGGAAGAGGAAACCTTGAGTTCTATGCATGAAGAGAGAAGACGGATGGCATCCTTTGGTCTCCACAGGGTTTCAGGAATACAAAGCCGAGGAAAACAGCAGGTCTTGAGTGGGCGGTGTCAGGCTGGCAGCATTATGTCAGATGTCTCACAGTGATCCAAGATGGAGAAGACATGGAGGTAGGAACCTCTGAGCTGCTCCTGCAGGAATGCCTTTGACGGGTATCTGGAGATCCACACACGTGAGACAGGGCCAGCTGCCAGCACATTGCACAAGTAGCCCGGATAGAGTCTTTCAGAGTCACCTAATGCCTTACACCCTGGCAGGATCACTTCTACCTACCCTCCAAGAGCAATGGGCTTGTTGGGTCCTTTCAAGAACTCCACGCAACAACAGCTCCCCACAGGATCTTCCAGTGCTTCCCTGCCCTCTTAGAAAGACTTCTTCTGCCAGACCTGGATCCTTTACCATGATTTCCTCCCATTACTGATTGTCCCACTCAAGGAGAACAGAAAAGGGTTTTTTACCTACAACTGGCACATTACCTTTTATACATTCCCAGACTCACGCAGCACCACAGGCTCCCATCAGCTTTTCCTCCCCACCATGCGTACAAGGTGGCCATCTTCCCAGATGCTTTTGTCTGTGGCATCTGATACAAATCTGTTGTGCCCCAAACTAGCCACAGTGTTCAAATGGAGGTCCTGCTAGCAGTGAGGACACCACCAAAAACCTCTTGCACAGACCCCATTTACCACCCTCCCATCATGTTCAAAACCCTAGTTAAAAGGTCACAGCTTCCAAAACCAAAAGCAGAGCAGAAGTCTGATAGCCTTGATTATGTCTTTCAAGGTGAAAAGCAGGGAGGAAGAGGCTGCAATATGGCTTTGAGATGCAATGGGTCTCAGCAGGCTCTGGGCATAAAGATGAGAACTGTGAGGAGAAGACCCTGCCTGGAGGAGGTTAGCTGCAGCCCTCTTGCCCACTCCAACCCTCAAGATCTATGGGAGGATCAGAGGGGTCTGACAGCTTTGCACCAGGACATGCCAGGCACCCTCCCGGGGCTGTCAGCAAGGGTAGCATGGCCACAGCTCTGGGAGGAGCCTGGGTGAGTGCTCCTGCACAGCCACTGGTCCAGCACGTGTGGTGAGAGGTCTCCCCATCACAGAAACAGAGCAGAAAACAACTCTGCCAGGCCCCTCCTCACCACAGACCCACCCTGTGGGTAGGTGGGCAGGGAACACATCTCTGACAGGGACACTGAGTACATCAAGGACATCAGGGCTTCTCCCTTAAGGGCCATGGGGGGCTGAGGAGCACACTGGGCAGGTGTATATACACACACAGCATAGCACTGGCCCTGCCTGCCCAGCGCCACAGCAGTGACACAAGTGCCAGCCCACGGCCCCTGCCACGTCATCGCAAACTGTCCCCATGCGCCGCTGAGCCGGCAGCTCCTGCACAGGAACTGACTGCCACCACCTGGAGAGGCTGCTGGGGCAGGAGGCAATGTGGCACTTGCCAGATCCAGATGCCATCACGAGAATGTTGCTCAGAGCCAAACCCTGGCAGCTGCCTGCTCCTGAGGGCAGGGGCTTCCTCCCAATGGCCCCTGGGCAGGGCAGCCAGCTCAGCCTGTCCCCACTCCAGAGGACCCATCAGAGGACAGGTAAATGGGTTGGAAAACATCCACTTAATGCTCTAATTTGTCTGTCACCCAAGGGTGACTGCAGCAGCAGCACAAAGCACCCCATGCCAGCTTCAGCCCAGCAGGGGAGTGGGAGCTGGAGCTGCTTGCAGAGGGGGGCACTGCCCTGGGGAAGGTGTGAACCCAGAACTAAAGGAGAATGTTTTGTTTTCAACTTCCACGGAAACAGATGGAGAAACTCGATATTCAACTAAAAGGAAAAAAAAACGTTGTCAACAGAAAGCTAAAAATAGGTTTAAATTGAATTAAAAAGAGAAAGAGAGAGAACAGAAAGTGAATGAATAAGAAACTAAAACACACCTGTGCCAGGAGTTGCATAAATGAATCAACAATATCAGGATGATCCCTGGGCCCTAAAATATAATAAAGATGTAACTTAAGAGAAAAATCATACAAACAGCAACTCAACATCATATAGTTATGTGATACAGAAAGAATTTACAAGTGAAAACAGGAGTGTAAGGGAGGAGGGGTGTGTGGGGAAAGGGATGGGCAACATGAGCAGTTTGAAGCAAGTTAAAGAAACAAAACATACAAAAAATCATGAAACTTGGAGAACCCAAGAACAGAAAGAAACTGCAAAGGAAAGGGTCTAAAGCCCCAGGGTCTCCAGCTAGCACCTGAGTGCTGCAGAGCCAAGGAGGAGATCTTCATTTCCTTGGGGAGGAAGAGAAGGAGGAGCAGGGGCTAGCTGAGCACCATCTCCACAAGGAGAATTATAGCTTTTGCACTGTGGGGACTGAGCGGGTGTCTTCAGAGCACTGTTTGGTCCTGGAAGGTAACTGCAAGTGAACGACAACACCTCAGCAAATGCTTGACAGGCCTGGCTGGGCTCAGGCGTGCACATGCTTGTCACCAGCGTCAGCTGCTCAGGAGACCCTGGCACAGACACCCTCTCACTCCATTCCCAGATGCTCTCCAGGATAGTGAGCCCAGGACTCTCCTGGAGGTCTCCAGCATCCTCATGGGAGAGAGCAGCTCAGTGCCCAGAGATCTCTGTGCCAGCACCACTCATCCTACCTTGGCATCTGACTGTGCACACTCACTTCTTGGTCCCTGTAGGCTCAGGCATGCCCCCCCTTCTCCTGCCACATGTGGGCTCAGCAGAAGGGGCTCGCCCCGCTCAGAATTGGCCCCTGCCAAGGGGACAGTCCTGGGCACACACCAAGCTGAACAGCCACTTGCTGAGCAAAACTTGCATCCAAGTGTGGGCACAGCTTGGGCTCTGGCCCCTCCCTTTTGCTCCTGCAGACGTGCCTGCTGCTGCCTGGAGGCATTGCCAGCTCCCCAGCGCCGAGGCAAAAGGGTTCCAGCAGAGACACATCCACACGCCACTGGCACGAGCAGGGATCTGATAGCCAAGGCTGGCTTGCTTGTCACTGACCCCAGTGACACCTCAGCACAGTGGGATTTGCTCAGACCGTGGTGTGATGATGAAGCAGGGCTCCTTGTATCTCTCCCCCCACCTCTCTAGAGAGCTCTGAGCCTTGAGCTGGGGGACAGCATCACCCTACCTGGCACCCAGCTGTGAGGAAAGCATAGGACCCCTTGGGGGCCACACGTGGTAATGCTGAAGGACCAGATCCAGCAGCTCCAATGTACATTTGTCTCTGTCACAGGGCAGGTCACTAAGATGCTGAGGGGCACCATGGTGCAAAGGAGCCTGTTCTGACCCTATTTGCTTTTTGTAGGGTGGGCAGTGAGCCAAAGAGGGGCCCCTGCCCTGCAGGAGAACACCAGCATCCTCAGCATCACAGCAGGGACTCAGTGGCCACCAGTGACTCTGAAAAAGTAATTGCCCAGCTGTTCACACACACGTTCTCCTGCTCATATGAGGGCTTGATTTCAGGCCACTACAAGCAGCAGTGGACCCCGGAGAAGCTCCGAGATCTTCCTGTGGGCATAGCCTCCCTGCCAAGCTGGACTGCAGCTCCTGATGGACCCTTGCTGCATGTGATATCCAGCCTGGGCTGCTGTAACAGTACAGAGGCCCAGAGCACCCGGGGGTTTCCTGCTTCTGCTGCCTGGAGGGAAGGTACCCACCTTCCAGGGACTGGGATGAATCCAAGAAACAGAGATGTCCCCAATTAGCTTAGCTAGGAGTGAAAACAGCCATTCCTGGTAAGACGCCTCCAGACTCCATGCATGCAAAAGCCTGACAAGAGCCCCAGCGCGGGGACGGGCTAATCCTACGTACCTTGCTGGAACAGGGTCAGTGTGACTGAGGTAACGAGCAAGAACAGGGCCTTGATGGGAGGGAAGTGGGCAGGCTCATGGGCAAAGATGTGAACCAGCTGCAAAAGAGAGAGAAGGATTGAAGCTTCTTCTGGCCCTGCACATCCCCAGCCGCCCAGGCACAGTTCCATACCTGCCGTGTGAGTTCAATGGCAGAGACCTGGGGTATGGTGCTGTACATCTGCCCCAGCATCTCACACAGCTGAGGCACCATGGGGGCAAAATCATCCAGGAGGGTCTTCACAGACTTCTCAAATATGGCACAGACAGACTGTGGGAAGAGAGGGACTGCATGAGCAATGGGCAGCGGGAGACCTCTCCCAGGGCTTAATGGATAGGTCCCAGGGGAGCAAAGAGCTGGCACTGGGGACAGGGACCAGCCAGGAAA
This sequence comes from Fringilla coelebs, assembly GCF_963513975.1. NCBI lineage: Eukaryota > Metazoa > Chordata > Aves > Passeriformes > Fringillidae > Fringilla > Fringilla coelebs. Next base: position 10,307,279 of record NC_140067.1, read on the forward strand.
AGGGCTCAGGCCTGCTCAGATACTGGTGGCCTGCCCTGCAGCATAGGATGCTCCCAGTGACCAGGAAACACCCTTCCCACCACAGCAGGAAAGCTCCCGAAGGACCGGGGAGAAATGGCTGGTGGGACGTTGCACATGGGCATTACTGGGCTGAACAAACTGGACAAGCACCACATGATACAAGTCCAGTTCAGAACAGAGCTGTTCTCTTAGGGAACACAGGTTGGGTAGATCCCACCTCCCTGCTCATGGAAGGACCCCAGTTACTGAAGAGAAGCAGAGCTGATGGAGGAACAAGACAGACAAGAATGACTTGATGCTGCTGGTGACAGCAAGCAGCACTGGTCCAGATAACCCAGCAAGACATCCCTCTCACAGACCATCACCCAGAGATTGTCATTTGCTGTCCCCCACTCAGGTCAGCAAGGACAGGCAGAGCTGCAGGCAGTATACAGGTAAAGCCAGGTTACCTCCACCACCTGGGCATCATTCAGCCACTTGCTGAGAACCTTCTGTATGAGCTGGAAGACTTGCTGCAGAACCACCACCACCTGTAAGGAATGAGAAACACTGAAGAGAACTGGCCTCTCTGGGAAAGGGAGATTCAAGACTAAGGATGGCCTGGACTCAAACCTTCAGGGACCACCCCTTTCCAAAGCTGGACAGCTTTTTTTCTGAAGCAGCCTAGCACTGCTCACAGTTGGTAGCACCCAGGCCATCCTCCCGAGCAGCACCCAGCCAGGAGGCATCCAAGAGGCAAGTCAGCTCTGTCCACCTCAGGAGTGGTGGGATGAGATGAAGGAGCTATTTTTGCTGGAATAGACTAGCACTACCCTCTTGCTGGCACATGCTGCATTCCCCATTAACCCCCCTCTGGTGCAGTCAGTTGTGAGGCTTTGGCCAGTCTTTGGCAGAGAACTTGGAGTTATTGCTCTACTCACTGGGTTGGGTCCTTGCTGCACTGGCAGTTTTTTGACCTCGGTGCTTTCATGGTCATCATCGTGGTGGCTGATGTCTAGGGTGGTGAAGAGGTTGGAAAGCAGGCCCAGGATGTGGATGATGGCCAGCCTGTTGGAGGGATTGGGCTGCCAGGGAAAATAAAGCCGAAGTATGACACAGACTGCACTCAATCATAGTCATGTCTTTGGGATGCTGAGGAACTAGAACTGCAGAGGCAAAGTGCCAGAGAGGGGTTCCCTGCACTGCACTTTCCCTTGAGCCCATGTTTAAGACTGCTGCTTCAGCACAGCGGCCCCATGGCTACAGCCAGCAGGAGAAACCACTTCTGGATGGAGGCAGCACACAGGCACTCACCGTTTCATCAGCCAGCTTTTCCAGCTGCTGGATGTAGGGGGTGATCAGGGAGTGCAGGTTCTTCAGGATCTCCTCCACTTGCAGTGCAGAAAGCAGGAAACCAAGAGCCTGCATCAGCCACATGCACTGGCTTGTCTGGGACAGAGAAGACACAACAGGGAGGTCACTGCCTAGCCCACAGCCCAGCTCTGACAGCTGCCAGGGTCCCACTTGGGTGTGCTGCAGCTCCTGAGCTGCTCTATCTGGGTTCCTCTAGGTGCATCTCACTGCAGGAGAGGGTAACAGCTCCCTAACAGCTTCTGTTCCCAGGGAACAGGAGCTCTGGCTTCAGCACACCTGGCCTCTTCCCAGCACCTGCCAAGGAAAGACCAGTTGGTGTCCAGAGATCTCCAAGCTGGCATCATGACCCCAACTTGGCACACTATCCTTTGCACAGCCTGTCACAGCCACCCCAACCTAGTCACAGGCAAGGCTGGGGCTCAGTTCCTACACTTATCTCCCTTTCTCCTCTTGAAAACATGCCTGTCATCTTGGTATCCTTGCGTTTGGAGAGACTGGGAACTGCTAGAGTTAAGCCTCCTCCTCCCTCTCTAGGGGACATACCCTCCCAGCACAACCCCAGCCTGTCTGGGGGAAGTGAAGCCCAGCAGCAGTGAGAGGCAGCCAGAGGGTTCTCCTGGTCCTGCACACCACGGATGCAGTGCTGACTCTCCTCTGGGGACAGCTTTCTGTCTTCAGCTGAGCATGACTAAGGGGGCATGGGGGGGCAAGGAGAACCAGCAGAGGTGTGAGTCAGCCTCTCTTACCTTGTGAATCTGCTTCATCAACACCTCCTGTCAAAGGGAAGGGAGAGGAAAAGAGAAGGGTGAGTGCTGCAGCAAGGCCCTTCCCTTCCAGGAGGCAGGACTGACAACAGGAGGTAGGATTGACACAGGAGGTTGAGACAACTACCACCAGTGTGGGCACAGACAAACATTTGTGTGCTCCCCACAACCTGCCATAGGCAAGAACTAAAATTCCTGTCCCCTGAGCCAGCCCACTCAGCCCCCCAGCAAGGGGAGCTGCTGGCTTGGATGGGCTCTGCAGCAGGATTGCTCAAGGGGCCAACATCAGCCAGGGTTTCCTCATTCCAGTGACAGCGCTCCCCAGGCTCTACAAGCAGAGATGCTTTTAAGAGCCCTTCACCTCTCCCCTCCCATGTACATCCTGGCAGCTTGCCCAAGTCCAGCCCTTCTCCTAGTGCCTCGAGACTCTGAGCCCCATCTGTCCCAAATCTTGAGAGTCAAGAAGGAGCATGGGACCCTGAGGGATCAGCTCAGGCTCCAAGGAGAGGCCTGAACACCAGGGCGCTGCCCTCTAAGATGCCCAGCAGTGGCACTAGCAGTGTGGCAGGTGCACAGCTGGCAGACTGCAGCTCCCAACAAGGCAAACAAAACCCTGGGGGAAGGACAGACACCCATGTGCAACCCCAGCAGACCCCTTAGCAGTCGTGTCTGTCAGTAGCTGCCATTTCTGCATTCACAGCAGGACACAGGGCCTGCCATACGGGTTTACTAGCCTGTGAACAAAACAGGCAAGAAATCTGCACCAAGTAAGATGCCCTGAGTTGCTCCGTCGTCCCCCTGCCCTGGTCCTTACAAAGGAAAAGGTGTGCACAGAGCACATCCCAAGTCCCCCCCACACGTCCAGCACCCAGCTCCTACCTGTGACACAGCGACAATGTTGGCTGCATAAGGTGGCAGGTCGTACTTGCACTCCCGGCAGATCTTTTTCAGGGTGGAGACGCTGGAGATGGAGAGCTCAGGGTTGCCCAAGGCTTGGAGAACCAGTGGTAACACGTTGTTAATCATGACAGGGTGATCAGCCAGCCACTCGGACAGGGATCCTGCAGACACAGATGGGGTCAGACTGCAGGACTGCACCACGGGTTCTTGCTCTTGCATTCTGTGATGCCCAGCTTTGCTTTTCACCACTGGTATTGCTGGGCAGATGTGGTCTCAGGGGGGCTTTCCCTCCCCAGCCCAGCCCGCTCACCGATAGTGAACATGACGGTGTCGGCAAGCTGCACGTTGCTGATGCTGATCCGGGGAATGAGCCCGATCAGCCCGGGCACCACGTCGGAGTAGTTTACATCGATGGTCTCAGCAATGGACTGGAAGCCATAGAGCAAGGCCTCCGTGTGCTGTCAGGGTGGGAGAGGCACTGTCAGAGCCTTGCATTGATCCCTGATGCCCAACCCTGCCCCAGCTCCAGGCACCAGCTCAGCCTTCCCCCAGTAGCTGAAGAGACTGATCCCTTGGCAGAACTAAGGACAGGGAGGCAGAAGACCTATTCCTCTCCACAGCAGACCCCAGAGAGACTGTTTGTGTGCTGGCAAGGTGCTCATGCTCCTCACCTCTGTCATGTCCCTTTGCTTTCAATGCCCCATTGAGGGTGAGGACAGGTAGCTGTCAGCCTGGCCCCTGGGTCCCCTTGCTCACCTGCCACGTGGACGGCTGCTCCGTGTTGGTCAGGAGACGTCCCAGTTTGTCATAGAGGCTGCTCAGGAGCTCAGCACCCAGCATCTCATACACATACATCAGCGTGTCAGAGATGTCCACCCTGCAGAGAACATGGGTGTCTCCAAACGCTGTCCCCAGCCCATGCAGAGAGCTCCATGTGTGGACACATCACTTTCTCTCCAGGGCACAGGCACTGCTCATACAAGCACACTGTTCCAACCAATGGAGTGACTACAGACTCTTGGGCAGGGTAACTGGTGCGGTGCCAAAATTTTGCCAAATGATCCAAACCAGTTCATTATCACATTACCACCACAGCCAAAACAGCTCTTGGTGGAAGCAATCTCCTCTGTGTCCCTCCTTGGCTCATCACATAGCACTCAGTCTCCAGGGTGACAGAATGCTGCTCCTGCATCCTCACCTGCCTGACAAGCAAATCCAAATTTCCCACTTGTACCTGTATATCCGAAACTGCTCCTTCTCATCCGAAGACCAGAAGCCATACTCCTCATCGGAGGGGAACTGGGCTTTGTGCAGCAGTACATCCACCAGCTGGAAGTACACAGGCCTGTAGACCTGCTGGTACACTGCCTGCTTGTCTGGCTCAAAGGAGAGGATATCATCCTGGAGGCAGGAGGAGGAATAAATACATCAGGTGTTGCAGGGAAAGGCAAATTGAGCTAATGTGCCTGCTGCATAGGGGACTCAGGACCCAACATCTCCCAGGGCTGGTGGGACCTGTCATACCTTGGAAGGCTGCATTTCCAGCTCCCTAAGATTCACTTGATGCTGTGGAGCCCCAGAAACTGTATTGTCATAGGGGGTGGCAGTTTCCTGTCATGTCCTATCCTTGTGAGCACCCCTAGACCAGGAGCACGTGTGCCTCGGATTGCTGTGAGAGAGCTGACTGAGGACAGCCTCCTCCTGCATGCACCTGTAATCTCAGACCCTTCTGGAGAAGCAGCAAGGGGTCGTGGGAGCCTCAGCCTGGCCTCATGCAGCAGAGGAGCTGCTGGCATGGCACTGACTTTGCTCCCCTCCCTGCCCACGCTCAGCCATGCCACTGGATTGCAGAGGAATGGAGCTGAGAGATGAAAGGGAGCTAAAAATAGAGCACAGTGTGGCAGGGCTGCTCTGCTGATCCAGGGAACATTGACCATGGGAGAAGGACCTCACACTGAGCAGCCACTAGAGCCATGCTCTCGTTCCTGCGTGCTGCAGGCATGCAGCAAGGAGCTAAACAACCAGGTCTGCTGCTGGGAAGGAAAGAATTAACATGAAATTTTAATTAGTTTTGTTAATGAGGCCCTTAAAGGATGGTTCACACTTATAAGGAGGACAGGTGGCAGAAAGAGCCAGCCACAGGGCCAGCATTTCCTAGGTATGTGCCCTGCCCTAGCTGCAAGTATAGGGCAAGGAGTGGGGCCATCAGAAATCCCTGGGACCAATTAAATCCAGGCCAGACCCCAGTCCCCATGCACTGGTGCCTCTGGCCCTGCCTGGAGGACACAGCCCAGGCAGGCTGTCCACAATAGTCACTGACCTGCAGCGTGTACCAGAAGGTGAGGGTCAAGGAGCTGGTGGTTTCATTGACAGGGTAGTGTCCAGGGATGCCAGTGCAGAACATAATCATGTTGACCAGGGCCAGGAAACTCTGCCAGTGCTCCACCTGGTCCAAGAGGGCTCTGGGAAGCAGAGAGCATGGTCAGAGTTCCCAGCTCCTCTGCCTTGACAGATGTTACTGGGTGCAGGACAGGTCCTGGACAAGGCAGGATGTGGGGAAAAGCAGGCTGCTCCAAGCTCACCGCCCCTCCTAGGGAGCATCCCCAGCACTCACCGGGAGTGGTTCTCCCCCAGCGCCACGGCGATGCGGCAGATTCCGTGCGACGTCTCCATGTCCCCGCTCTGCACTGCCTGGCGCAGCTGCTCCTGGAGCCCCAGCACGGGCGGGATCAGCTTGAGGAGGGTGTTCACGTACCTGCGAGCACAGCCTGAGTCAGTGCCAGGCACCACCTGCCTGGCATGGGCTGCCATGCCATCCATCCCCCCGATGCTCTCCCAGGGCTCCTGCCAGCTCTGCCTACTTGAAGGCTGCTTTGTGCAATGGGATGCACGCAGGAGCCCCTGCTGCTTACATGAAATCCCCTTGCAGCCTGTGGCATTAGGACAAAAGCTGCAGCCCGAGCACTACTGCAGAGCTTCTGCAAGTGAAGCGCTGAGCCAGTGGCCAACAGCTCTGGGCCAACTCCCCTGCACCACAGTGTGGACCCCTGCCTCTACCGGCCCACACCTGCCAGCAGGGCTGCTCGACCTCCAACCTGTCAGTGCCACAGGCAGCTCCGAGTGAGCGTGCCTGCACACAGCAGCATCGATGTGGAGCAGAACAGCAGCGAAGGCAGACCTGTGGGCTCTTCCCACCATGCCCACAGCCCTCAGATTAGCACAGAGTCAGTCCAAGCTGCCAGTGGGAAACCACTCGACCCTCCAGCTTGGGCACATCCCAGACTGTGCCCCATGTCTGGGATGGACTGGGCAGCCACTGCTGGGGAGTCCCACCCAGGGACAGTGTGGGCTCCTGGCACATCCTGGGCTGCCACAGGCCAGCAGCACTGCTCTGCCACATCCCATCCCGCACATCAGCCTCCCCTCTGCTGCCTGTAAGGGATGGTAACCAAGGCAACGAGAAGGAGGCAGCCAAGGTGAAAGGCAGCCCAGGGCCCCCGGAGAGAGGCCGTGCTGGAGGCTGACGAGCAGCCTGCCTTTTCCCTGCCATTTCCCTGCCCGCCCAGGCGTGTTATCTGCAGCCACAGCCTGTGCTCTCTGCCCGCCCCCTGCATGCAGGTGTGGGGCTAAGGATGCTTGGAGTGGGAGGCATACGTGATTCCAGCTCTCTTGTGCCCACCCTGAGGAAGAGATGTGAGTGCTGACACCAGGACAGCCACACATCCACCCCGGAGTGGCAGGGTGGCTTTTGCTATGGATGATTTTGGAGAGAACAAAGCCATTGGTGCCACCAGTGCAGGGACAGAGTTTTACTGGTGGTAGCAGCTTTCCTTCAAGGTCAGCAAGAGAAAACAGAGCAAACAAGGTGTCTACAGTCCCAGATGTCGTCCCAGCATTCCCTCTGTGCTGCTGGGGGTCACTCTCCTCTCGCCCTCTCCCCCAGAGAAAATCACACAGCAAAGGGTTTATTTTTGCATAAACCATTTCCAAGCCTCTGATGCCCTGTGATTTATGCATGTGGCAGCATGGGAACAATGTGATGATGGAGAACTTGGAAATTCAATAGCTCTTCTCCCTGGGAACCAATGCTGCATGCAGGGTAGGCCCAAGGGAGCCAGGACAGTGCCCAGACAAAAGCCACAGGGAACCTTCCACTGCTCCAGTGTAAGGCAAAGCCATCCTTCCTCCACAGCACTGTGTTCACATTACCATAGCGAGGTTTTTATGGCTTTGTGATTTTTATAACTTTTTCTGACAAGGATTCTGCTTCTGCCAGTTACCTTGAAATACTCACAGTGCCTGGACCTGAACTGATCCTCTGGAATCCCTGCACAGCCAATAGAGATAACCAGCTAGATTTGCTTCCATGCTGCAATCCCATATTATTGAAGACTTCTAGAAAATGTTGGGTGAACCACATCTCCTGAGCACCACCTTGCTCTGCTAACTGCTGTGCAGACATAAGGGCATCCTGGATGCAAGGGTCCCTAGCCAGGAGGGAAATGCTTGTGCTAGATGAGTTGTTTTAACCCATCACCCAAGACCTGAGGTCAAGTCAGCCAGAGCTGAGCTGCTCTATTCCATATCCAGGAGCATGGAGCCCCAGGTCCCTCCACCTGCTCAGTGCTGCTTTCCAGCCCAAGGGACCAGCTGATGCCACATCCCTGACCAGGTGCAGAGCTTGCCCCAGGAGGTGCTGCCAGCCACCACTTCCCACCCCCTGCGCCACTGTCAGGAAGAAGAAGACAAAACCATCCCAGCTCTGAAGAGTGCCTGAATGCCCAGATTATTTCCAGCAGCCAAAACCTGTGAATGCCTGTGAAAGAGTATATGAACATGGCAGCCACATGGTGACTCCTGCCCATGCAGCTCCCTGCAGTGTTTTGTCTTAGCCTTCCTGAGCAAGATTTGCTATCCTGGTATTGAGGAACTGAACAAATATTGCTTTCATGAGTTTGTCCGGTCCCTTCTCAAAGCCCAGGGAACTGCAGCATTTGCAGCTCTCTCTGTGGGACCAGCACCTACTCTTGCTCTTTCCACAACCCTCTGCAAAGGGCACCAGTCTGGGGACAACCTGTAGAGGGGAGATACAGGCATAAGGGACAATCTCATCCTTCCTGATCCAAAATCTGAACCACATTTGATGAGATAATAACCCAATCTTACGAAAAACCTGTTTCTAATGAAGTTCTTGGAAAACTCAAGTGAAATTCCTCTTCAAAAATTCAGCACCAAGTGCCAAGGCCAGAAAGAGATGGCAGGCAAGACACCAGACAATCCCCTACAGTGATCTGCAGTCCTGCCAGGTCCACCACTGTAGCAACACCCTGCTGCTTTCAGAGAGGAGATTCAGTGTCCAGCATCCACGCTCTGTAACTCCCACATGGGCAAACACCACAAGGAGGTCCCTACCCCACTCTGATGCTGCTCACTGCCCTACAGGAAGGCCAAGTGGCCAAACACAACATGTCAGCACTCCCCTTGCAGCACGTGCTGCCAAGCTCTCTGACCCATTTAGATGAGGGGATAGTCCTCAAATGAGATGGAAAATATGGCCCAAGCATCTCCTCTGCAAATGAGAAGCAACAGCATCTCCATTCCTCCCCTCCCGCAACTCAGGAGCTTCCCACCACCTTCAAGAGCAGAGGTGTGCTCAGAGGTGCTCCAGTTCCAGCTCCTGGCCCAGCCTCCAAGGTTTCTTCTCAGGAAGGCCATGTCCTAACAGAGGAGCAGCATCAAGACTCCAGCAACACGCAGCACATCCCCTTCTCTAGGTTCACAGGGCTCCCACCCACCTGGCAGGTACAGAGATCAAACACTTTGCACCTACACATCTCTGGTGCATCATTTCTAGTAACACCTCAGAGGCAGGAAACCACTCACTGCTCCTTGCAAGCAGGGAAACAGGAGCTGCCAGCACAAGTGACTAACCCAAGAGCGAGGCAGCGCCAGGGCCACGTGGACACAGGTGCTGCAGCAGGAGAGCTGCCTTGCAAGGTGGGGCTCCCCTGGTAAGATAACTGACAAACTGTCTAACCCTCAAAGTCAGAAGCCAAGTTTATGAGCCACTAGGACTCCTGCTGGTGGCAGAAGCACACCTTCATGATCACCTCTCCAGCAACGTCAGTGAAGACAGCTGGGAGGGAGGGAAGGGGGAAAGACACAGTGTAGAAAGCACTCAGGGAACCCAGGGCAAAGTGGTGAGCCCCAAGACTAACCCTCTCATGGAGCAATGCCCTAACAAGCTCTGGAGAGGACCATGCCAACAGCCCAGTGCCAAGAATGCTCCGAGCCTGCAGCCAAGGGCCTTGCAGGAACAAAGGCGAGAGACCATGGAGCAAGACAGCGGCTGAAAAGCAGCAGGGATCTCCCAGACTATCAACATAAGAGACAGAAAGGTCAGGAGACTCCCTGGGGGCTCTGGGAAAGAGCTGGATCCACTTTGGCTGAGTGACAAAGCCAGAGGGGTGGAACAGCTGGCACTAGGGGAAGCAGGAGGAAGAACACATTATAGTGGACACAAGAAACAAAGGGGAGGAGAGCACCCACCAGGGCTGGGAAGCAGCCGACACCACACACCGCCTGGCAGGGCACCCCTGTGACAATGCCACCGCTGTCCCCACATGCCAGGGCAGGAGCTGCACCAGGCTCACACACTGCACAGCCTTTCAGGCCAGCTGCAGTCCCGGCCACTGCCTGCATGCCTACAGACAGGAGGGTGCTCTGCATGGCTGATGATGCCTCCAGGAAGAAGGATGGAGAACAAGCACTGAAGATTCTGTAAGGGAGCAGCCAGCATGGTAGGTCTGAATGGAGACAAAAACTGCACGACAGGGTCAGCACAGATGCAGAGAGGAAATCCCACTGTCAGTCACACCTCTCCACAATTCACTTGAAAGCTCAACAGAAAACTCAGCCTTTTAATGGAATCAAAGAGCAGCACTCCACGGCCAGGCTTCTGCACAAAAGTATGGAATCACAGCCAAGGGACTTCTGAGACTGAAGGGAAATGGAAAGCAGGAAGACCGAGTCCAACATTTCAGACCTGCAGGTGGCCTTCTCACACCTTCTGCCCCAGACCTGCTACAATGGTCTCAGCTGGTCCACAGCCTTTGCCAGGCACAAGAAGAAACAGCTTCTGGTCACCTTCTAAACACTAGCAAATGAGGCAACCCCTCACCCCATCCAGCAACACATTAAAATCCTTCTGGGTCCCTTTGTGCACCAGGATTTGCAGTCCACAGATGCAACTCCTTGTTATTGAAAGGGACAGCCCCAGGCTGCCCTAGAGCTGGGGAACTTGCAGGCTGCCCCTTCCCTTAACCAAGGGGATGACCAGGACTCACAACTGCAGTGGCAGCATCATTCCCACCGCTGCAGAGGGTTGGAGCCTGCACGATGTGCAGCCATGCACAGCGATGCACAGGGCATGCACAGTGGCAGCAGCTCAGCTCAGCCTTCAAGGAAACCCTCCTCTTCAGGGGAAGGTTGCTAAGCAGCCAGGAAGGGATGTGGCCACGGGAACTGGAGATGTACTGTCCCTTCTGCAGGCATTGGTCCCAAGAGCTGACAGCAGCTCAGGCAATGCAGCCAAGCAGACAAGCTCGGAGCCCCAGAGCACAGCCCCAGCAGGACCAGTTCAGCTGCTCCTGGTACAGCCATGGCCACAGACAAAGGATGAGTCCTTGGCTGGCACAAGCTGCTGGAGCTAAGAGGAGGGGAAAAAATTACAGACTTGGTTTTATTATCTCGGCATTTAATCAGTTCCTTGGCTGGACCAGCAGCACAAGGCAGAGGAAGGTCTCTGAACTCCTGCTGGCAGGAGTCAGGCAGTTGCTCTCTGGTTGGCTGCTGCAGGATCTGACCCGAGGAGCCAGAACCATGCACCATCGTCTGCCTCAGAGGCCAGTGGGCTACAGCTGACCAAGGCTTCATGGTCCCTACAAGTCAACCATAGTGCAAAGCCTTCCAGGACCAACCATCAAAAACCAACAGCCTCCAACTGCTTTTGATACTCTCCCATTTCCAAACCTCGTCGTCATTACCTTCAGAGCCACCGACAGCTAGAAAGAAGCCTGAGATTTTCCCCTCCCACCCCGTTTCCCTGCTGATGTCCAGGAGCACCAGCCTGCAGCGCACAGGAGAGGCTGCCCTTACCTCTGGGCATCGGGCTGGGAAATGGCATTGACCACAGCCTCCACTGCTGTGTCAAAGAGCTCTGGGTCCTGCAGAGAGGTGAAAGCTGCCTGGATGAGGTTCTCGCAGTCCATCAGCGGGATCTCCAGCTGAACCCAGCTGGAGAAACACTTCAGCACCTTCTGCTTGATGAAACCCGGGGAGTCCTGCTGCTGCAGCAGCTGCTCCAGCAAAGGGAAGACAGAGCCGCACTCCTGCGCCAGGACGCTGCGTACCTGGCCCTTGCGGTACTGGGGAAGGCGGCTGGTCTGGAACTCCTCGGGCAGCACCGTCAGCAGCTCCAGCAGCGCCAGGCACCGCGCCCGCCCGTCCACGTTGGAGTCCTCGGCCTGGAACATGCGCACCATGTCTGCCACGGCGCAGGGCCAGGCCTCTGGCATCATGCTGAGCGCCAGGGAGGCCAGCGCCACGCACAGCCGGGTCAGCACGATCTTGGAGCCGCTGGCGAAGCGCGTGATGTGGGTGAAGAGCTGCGACTTGAGGCTCTCATACTGGTCAGCCGGGATGTCGTTCCAGTAGCGGGAGATTTTAATGTGGAGAGCGCTGGCACCAAAGTACTGGATCTCAGGCACCTTGTCCGTGTGGAGAAGCAGCCAGCTGAAGTGCCATGCCTGGGGGGACACCTGTGCCTGCATCAGCCATTTCTGAGCCAAGTTCTTGTTCTCGATGTTTGGGTCATAATACAGCTGATGGAGAGCCTGGAAGAGAGAGGGAAGCACCCTAGAGTGGCTGAAGAGCACCACTGTGGCCTGTCCTGCCTGGGAAAGGCTTACCAGGAAGGCTCACAAGGATGGAGCCCAGTGCCCAGGCTGCCCTGCACAGCCCCCCCTCCCCAGGGCAGCCCATGTCAGCTGGCCTCCCTCTTCCCATTCTCAATGAAGTGAGAGTGATCTGGCAGCAGGAGAGGACCTGCAAAGCATCCTTCCCCTCCCTCTCATGCTTCACTCTAGAAATGTCTTTTCTTTAGTAATTTCCCATCTTCACCTTCACACATGCAGAACTGGGGTGGGCACGGGACCCTTCTTTCACATGAGGACTGTAAGGGACGTGGCTGACCAGCACTCCTGCCTTCCACTCACACCTACTCTCTGAAAGGTGCTGTGGTCCACAGCTTGCATCCATGAGCACATGGAATGCAAGAGCCACTGCATATCTTTGTCTGTCAGGTTATGCAGAGTCCTGAAAATCCACAGCCATGAAGTTCAGGGATTAATCTCTCCATTAAGTGCCTTCAAAATATTCCCAAACCCACCCAGTTACAGCTGCACCAAGAGAGCTGGCATCCAGCCCTGCCTCTGCCACTGCTTTCTGCGACAGTCCTGTGCTGCTTAGTCCATCTCTCCATATAGAGAAGGGAAACATCACTTACCTGCTCCTCCTGCTCCTGCAGCTTTGTGAGATCTAGTTACTGCTTTGCATAACTCAGATCCACATGAACCGCTTCACACAGGCTACAAGGCTTTATTTGCAGAGGAATATTATACAGATATGAAGCCCAGCCTTAATTAGCTACTTATCCTAAGGGGGTACAGCCAGCAACCAATGATGTCCTTGCACAAGGAGGGGAAGAATAACTATCCCTTGCCTGAACTCCATCTTCCAGCAGTGAGGATTTCTGCCTGGCACAGCACGTTTCATTTCAAATTGCTGACTGCACACACCAGGAGCAAGGAAAATCCATGGCACCTGTCGGGCAATCAGGCACCCGTCACACCCCACCAGCAAACCAGAGGATGATTGCAGCAGGTGCAGAGGACTTTTTTGTGTCCCCACCCTGGCTCCAGGTCTCAAATAGCCTCCCCCCCCAAAAAGCTCTATGAAATTCTTGCGGTTCTTGTACCCAGGAGAGGATTTAAACCCTATTTTTAAGCATGCAGAGCTGGCAGCTTGGGGCACAGGAACGAGCTTCCCAAGCAAGCGCTTGTGCCTCCTGCTGCTTCCCAGCGTGAGACCAAGGAGCAAGACAATATGGCAGGGACTTCACAGAGTCGACATTGCCTGGGCCATAATTTGAATCACTGCTGTTCAAGACTTTCTGATGGGGGAAAATGAGGATAACCTCTTTGTAAGAAAGAGGTTATGAAGTACATTGCAGGAGATGGAATCAGCCAACATGGGCTGCAGAGGGACAGCGTCTGACCCACTAAAGCATCTACCCTGACATAGAAAAGGCTAACCCTACATAAGCAGGACATAAGAGAGAGAAATCTGTCCCAACAGAGCAAGCCAAGGGGAGACCATGAGATCTCAGTAGTTAGCCAAACCTTTGCTCTATTCCTAGTTATCTTGGACTTGGATGCAGGAAGCATCACTCAGCTGCTGGGGCAGAGGTAAGCACTGTCATCCTCTCCAAGCAAAGCAACAATTTACTTCACTACAGAGCAGCAGCTGCAGATGTGCTAAAAGCTCAGCCACTCCTGGGGGTAGGAACCTGGCTCCTACCCCTGTTGTTGTGCTAAGGACTGAGTCATCCTGCAGCAGGGCTGAAGCTGGAGCTCCCAGCCATTACCAGCTCAGTCTCTTGCTCCCATCAGAGCTTGCTGCTTATTTTTCTTCCCAAATAAATCTCACTTGAGATTCCCAGGATGGTGACAGCCCAGTCTTTCTCTTCCCTCTTGCTGGGCACTGTCACAAGGTGAAACAAGTAGTGCCCTCTGTATGCTCCCTAGCCCAGCATCCCTCCCCACTTCTTCCCAGCCTCTATTTTTACATCTCCATGCACTTCCTAATTAATTTCTTTCTTCTATTTTGAATGGTGCTACTGCTTAGAAAATTGTGGGGAGAAAAAAAAAATCCCTATGCATCTTATATTACAAGGCACAATGTGTACACAGGAGCCCTAACCTCTAAACCTGCACAAGTTTGGTAAAACACGGACCTCACCATGTGTGCAGGATGGACCTGGCCCACAGCGTTAGGCTCCTGACCCACAAACTCCACAGCTGCTCACCTGTGCTGGCCACAGAGCTGCTGCATGCCAGTCTCACACCAGGGAAACTGCAGGCAAAGCATGGCACTGTGCACACTCCAGGCACACCACAGTGAGCCCCAGGAGCAATGCACCTGCAGGGCAAGACTTGCACAGCACCACGAGTGACTGGGACCGTGGCAAGGCAGCAGAGCAAGGGTTGGCAAACATAGTCTGCCTGCTGGGAAGCAGCTGAGGGCTCATCCTCCTGTGGCTGGGGCTGCCAGTGCTGCTGGCTAAGGCCTGATCCTGCCAGCAGGATCTGCTTCAAGCCAGCAGCCTCTGGTGCTGCCATGTGATCATCCAACTGAATGGAGAGGAGCGAGCAACCAGGAAAAGCCCAACATGAAGCAGAGGTGGAAGCAGGTGCACACACACATCCTGCACACAGCCCTGTCAGAGACTCCAGCAGTGGCTATGCTAAAAAATTCCGGCTGCTGCATTGTAACAATGGCAAAGAGGGAGCACTGTCATAGCTGCTCCCCTCAACACTTGTGCTAGGGAGATTTACTACCTCTGCATTAAGAGCAACAGTGAGCAGTTAGGTTGCAAGACCCCTTCGCAGGCAGGGCCAGCTTTCCAGATACATGGGCAGCTCTCCCATTGCCACCATCCCAGCACCTTGCCTGTATCACTCACATTCCACCCTGTGCACTGTCCCCACCATCACCAGTGAACTCTCTGCAGAGGCGTCCACGCCCAGCAGCACCAGCTCAGAGCCCTGCTCCTCCCGCTCCTCCTGCAGGGAGTCTCTGGGGAGGTTTCCAGCAAAGGTCCCCGAGGACATGCTGGAGCCTCTACCATGGCTGAGAAGGTGAATGGTAAGATGAAAAAAATCTACCAACTACACTAAGAAATTCAGAGGATGGAAGCAAAGTTAATGATGAGAGCTCACGCTACAAGCTGTCAGAAGTCAGATGAATATTCTGGAAAGAAGCATCTGCTCACTATCTCAGCCACCTTTTGCAAGCACCCTGCCTGGGAAGGGATCAGTTGTGGTGGCTCCTGAAAAAAGCATGGCTGTTCCTGCCTGCATGCAGGACACCAGGTGGAAAGGAAAGGCAGCATGTGCCCCAGGGTTACCAGCAGCACACCCCATCCAGTACTCTGCACAACATGGCAGATCCTTCCAGAGGACCTGCAAGGCTAGGCACAAATACTGGGACCATCCTAAGCTCAAAGCAGCAAAAGAAGCCCCTGGGAGCAGACTAGGCTCTCTCCCTGACCTACCATGCACATCAGCTGAGTACCATCCTCTGCTGGGAGCATGGGGCAGGGGACTGCAAGACCCCATGTCCTCCAGAAGAGCATGTGAACACCCAGCACGCTCCTCCTCAGCAAGGAGACACCGCCCTATGCCAGAGCAGGCACCAGCATCGGCTGCTGCTGGACTTTAGTCTGACCCCTCTGGCCAGCACCCTGGGGCCCATTAGGAAGCACTGGAGATGACAAGGGGAACTCATTAGCGCCAAGAGGGAGAAGCAGAAGGCATGAAATCGGGTGACATCTAACAGGGAGGCTTTGTGCATTCCAATTTGAACGGGTGGCTGACACCAGACCTGCCTTCTCCGCAATTAGACCTGTAATGTGAGAGCTGGTAAACAGCCTGGCTGTCAGCTATGCCCTTTGGCCGGGGAAAGAGCCTTCTCCAACATCAGCTCTGCTTGGCTGAAAATAATTCTAGCTTATTATGATGGCTCTTCCCTGCTCTCAAAAGCTGTGACCAAAGCCTCAGTCAGGCTTTAGTCGCTGAAGAATCATCAGTCCCTCAAGTAAGCTGCTCTGGTGCAGGGCAGCCTGCCCAAAAGACATGGGTCAGAGATCCCATGCTGATTCCTTTGTCAGGTGGAATGGGAGCAGTCCAAGGAGTGTTACAGGCTAGCAGAGGCACCTGATCTTAGGCTGCATCCAGGTAGAGCAAGAGAAGAGGATCTGCTACAAGCCCAGAGCCCCCCAGCTCTCACCCTTCAGAGCTTCTGCAGGGATCCCAGTGCCAGCAGGCTGTCTCCCTCACTGCACTGCGTAAATACATTAACATGGGGTACCCTGCAGAGAGGTGTTGTGTCCATGCCATTATGGGGTGACAAGATGAGCCTCAGACACATGGCTCTGATCCCAGAGCAGGAGCGTGCTGCCTCCTGTTCTTGGGGGCTCCATGGGGAGACAGCTCCCTTCCAAGGGCCAGTCTGCTTGAGCACACAGAGCTGACAGCAGGTACAGCTCTGAGTGAGGTCTGCATCACAGCTGGGGAAACAGAAAGCTGCAAAATATATTCCTGCTCTGCTCCTCGTAGCGTGCCCACAGCCACGGCATGGCAGGGGCAGCGGTGGCCACGGCCCCTTGGCACCGCCAGCCTCCTTGCAGCAGCACCCCCGGGATGTCTCCGCTGCAGTCTCTCGCTGTCCTTTCTACTTGAACGCACTCGCAGCATCAGTGCTCCAGGCCTGCATCAGCACAGCCATTACCCTGGCTCTGCCAAGCGAAGGGAAATCATCCCTGCCTCCCCTGCCTGCAGCAGCTGGCCCCCCCGGCCCCAGCGCGGCAGGCTGAACAGCCAGCACCCCGGGAAGGCGGCAGCCTGCCCACAATAGCAAATGGATGCAAAATAAAGCTGGGTGTGTGCTGCCAGGCACGCTGCTCCTGTTTAAGGACCCACATTTTGCCAGCAGTCCAAAAGAAAAGGGTTTTTCTCCCCTCTCCTAATAAAAGATGCTGCCATTCTGAAGCTCCTCTTTGAGCCCAGCTTGCCCACACCAAGTCCTTGGCTGTCCAGAAGAGGCTGCAGCCTCGACACAGCTCAGCAGCTTTGGCATCACTCGCACTGCTTCACTGCCATCAGCCCTCTGCAGAGCACGAGGTGGTCCCCAGCAGGGACAGGGGCTGTGGGACATGTGCACACTCCCAGTGAGAGTGGGCAGGGACCTGAAAACGCAAAGGGTGAGCAGGACCAGAGAGAAACCCTGGAGATGCAAAGCCCAGGATGAGTTACAAGGGTGATCCAAACACCCCTGTCCACTATCCCTTGTTTCTACCCAACACTTCCATGATGGAGTATACAAGCAATTTGAGAGAGGAATTTCTGCTGGAGCCCAGGCACCAATCCCATCCATTCCTGCACCATAATACATGACAGCTGAGATGAGGCACCAGCGATGGCCCCTGTGGAGCTCAGACCAGCACTGGACAACAAGATGCTGCCCTCTCATCTTGTCGCCACCACACCACTGGAAGGAGCCATGTGTTCAGCCAAGGTTGGCTCTGGCTGGAATCTGCTTCTGCAAGAACATTTGCTTAAACATGTAACAAGGTGACTCCCTGCTTCCCTCAGTTCTGGAGGAATCTCTCCTCCTAAGGCCCCCAGGTTACCCTCCCCAATGTGGCTGCCACATCTTACAAATGCAGGCTGCCTCTAAGGCCCCAGTGGTCAATCCACTACCAGACAGAGGACACCATTCCCTCACCCTCGAGTATTTGTAATTCTCTTGATCAGGTTTCTGAAGACAGGCAATAGCCTTCCCAAGAAACCAGATGCACTTGATTTCTCCTCCCCATCCTCCTGGGCAGAAGGCAGCCCCAGCAGCTGCCACATCCCCGAGGCTCAGCATCTCGGAGGAGCAGTGATCAAAGCCATCCCTCTCCCATTGCGGGAGGCTCCGGATGTCAGCTCCATGACACCCCGCCTACCCATCCTGCCAGAGAGACTCTGTGCATTCATCAGGCATCTCCAGAGAGGCACACGGCAATCTGGAAGGCCCAGAGATGCCAGACCGCTAATGTGCTAGGGAAAAGACGTCAGCGAATATTACAAACACCCCAGAGGATCAGAGGCAGGACGAGGGAGGAAAGACCTGGAAGGAATTAGATAAAAAAAGAGGGCGAGAGCCTGCACTTGGGAAATCCATGGAGGAATGGCACCGTCTTTTCTCTTGTTTAAAAAAGGGCGATACTGCTGAAGCAGATTCAACTGCACTAATAACATGTGAAGAGGGCCTCTCATTCTTCCTCTCGTGTCCAATACTGCAGTACTAAGTGCTGAGGGAAACCAAGATTGCAGGGCACAAGTCCTGCCTGTGCACTGCTCTTCTGAGATGGACGGAGCAGCCTGGACTAAACATCTGCAATCCATCTTCATCATCACCCCAGCACCAGGCTGTCAGTCACACCAGGGACAGCTCCTGGGCACACAAAAGCACACACAGGTCACAAACCAGATTGCACCATTTAGGCAGTGAAAGGTTGAGCATTCTCACAGCCTGAAGCCCTTGGTTTCCCAGCCTTCCCTATCCTCCAACCCCTCCAAACATAGCAACAGAGCCCCACTCAGCAGCAGATGCAGGGGAAGCAGAGCCAGTCCAGAGCTGCTGGACTCCCAGCATAGCGTGGCCATGCCAGCCAGCTCTAGCTGTGCTGAAGCCAGAGCAGCATCTAGGTCAGGCTCAGAAGAAAACAAAAAGCAGACAAGCAGCCCTCAGCTAGGACTGGGGGATGCTGACACAGTAACCCTATCAAAACAGCTCAGCCCCAGTGCAGCCCGCCTCCTTTCGGGTGCCACAGGAGAGCTCCCTATAGAAAAAAAGACAAAAAAAAAAAAATACAGGGAGTAACTTTCAGATGGCTCCTGAAGTGCAGCACCTGAACTTGGCACCTGTCCACAGGCTTTTAGACCTGTCAGCTGGCCCTGCCTCCAGCACCTGCACCCTCCTGCCTCCCTGAAACCACTGTTCACAGCTGGAGGTGTCTCCCTCTGGCACTGGTTATACATAAACACAGCAATGATCCTTTTCAACTACACAGGCATCCCAGAGCCCTGCAAAGCCCCACTGCATAATAAACAACAGTAGGGGTACAAAAGGATTTTCCAGGGACAGAATCTTCTCCATGAAAACCATCAGAAGAGTGTGACAGGCACAGTCTCACCAGACTACCCTAGCTACAACTGCCACACATGATGACTTCCACTGCAGGGGACCTGGAAAGGCTTCAGCCCTCTGATTTATGAGATAACCAGCTCCTCATGCTGTTCCTAACCCCAGCACTTATCAGTGACTGACTCAGACTGGAGTCAAACCCTGATTTAAATCAGTATTCAGTATTATTAATAGAGCCATGCACAAAACCTGGCAGGTGGAAGAACCCAGGCCAGTAGGAGCATCATCACTCATCTGCCAGCATCACCACTGACAAAGCGGCTCTACCCACCTGCCTCCCACCAACCCTGCTCCCAGCAAAGCCCATCTTTCCTTCACTTTGTACCCCACAGACCTTCCTGGAAAAGACTGACACAGGAAGGCTCTAAGCTGCTGAACCTCCATGTTTTTTTCTAATCCCACCCCATGCTTCTTCCCCTGTTCAGGGACTGTGCTGCTGCCCCCCACAGCAGCTCAGAGCCCCACTGCAGTCCACAGCTGCACCTTCAGAGGACACTACTGAGATGGCAAAGCCTGCAGAGATCAGGAGAGGCAGAGGCAGGCTGGGGGAGGGGAGATGAAGCATCCTGGAGGGCATCTCTGCCTCCTCCCAGGCATTGGGAGACTAAATCCCGAGCAGCTTGGCAAGGATGAGCTGCCTCTCGGCACAGCCACACCTCACCCAGCCTGCGCCGGGTGCCCCCCACCCTGGCACTGCCCACCCTTCCAGGGCAAGTGTGTGCCTCATTGTTGGTGCAAACAAAGGAGCGGTTTGTGGCTGATGAAAAGAAAGGGAGTCAGAGGCAAAATCATCCAGCAGCCCTGGATGTATGCAGATTAAGCTGCAGAAGGTTGCATGAATGTAGCATTTTCCAGACATCAGTTAATCCCCCGGCTATGCTCTGTCTCCATCTCCCTGGAAGAGGTGGGCTGTGTCTCACCTGCAGCCACAAAGGCAACCGGCGCCCAGTGACAAACCTGACATCCCCGACCTGACATCTCCTGTGAGGCCAGGCAACCTACTGGGGAGGGACGGGTGTGAAAAGCTTTCAGAAATGGGTTAGTGGTGGGCTTGGCAGGGCTGCACTAACCATTGGACATGATGATCTGAGAGGTCTTTTCCAAGCTAAATGATTCCATGATTCTATGTGCCCACCAGCACGCCCATGAGTACTGATTTGGCAAGGATCTCAGTCTATTCTTATAGAGGAAAAATGAGGACACTGGGATTCCCACTAACTGTCTGAGGACCAAGCTATGGATGTCTGCTGGATGTCTGGCTCCAGGGTAAGTGAAAGAGTGATGCACTTGCTGTTTGCCCTTCAGGGATGCATCCTCTGCTGCCCTGCCCCCATCACCTCCAAGGTGACTAAGGGGAGGTTTTTGCCCAGCTGCCCTCCTGGGTGTGCTCACCGAGGTGCCCTGTTTAGCCTCTGTGATGAACCCCAGGTCACACATCAATTCCTCAGTGCTCATCCCAACAGGCCTTGGTTTGCCGTGGATTCCCTGGATCCCAGATTTCAGCAATCAGCCTCACTCCTGTTGCCCTGCAGATACTTTTTGAAAGACCTTGAGCTTCAGCAAGAGTAAAGGGGCTGGGTTCTTGGTTTAGAAAGGTATCAGTGGGCCATGGATGCACGCACTGAAGGCTTTTCCCAACCGTAATACCCAATAATTCCCAGCACCTGGCAAAAGTTCCTTCCTTCTCTGCCTAATGGAGACACTGATAATGGGCTTCACATTGATGCAGCTGGTTCCGGAGACAGGACCAGACCCGTGGGCTCTCCCTGCCCAGCGCTGCAGCTGGCGACCTAGAGGACGCCAGTCAGAAACACAACCCCTCCCTTCTGCTCCCATTCCTGCCACATCATTTTCCCTCCCGGGCTGCCCCGGTGGCTCCCCCTCCAGCCCCAGGTCGCGGACCCCAGCAGCGGCAGGGCGGGTGGGCACAGGGGACGCCGCCCGTCGCCCTCGCCGGGCCCGGCACCGCCGAGCAGGTGCCCCCCCGCAGCACCGCGGCACCATCAGCATCCCGCCGCCGGGACCCCCCCGCCCCGCCACGGCCACGGCCACCGCTGGGCCGGCGGCGTTCGCTCACCTTCTCCACGTTCTCCACGGTGAAGTCGAGGCCCTGCGGCGGCGGCGCCTCCGCCCTCCGCTCCATGGCTGCGGCGGCGCTCAGGAGGCGGCGGCGGGCGGGCGACAGCGGCGGCGCACGGGCAGCCGCATCGCGGCGGGACCCGCCTCCCAGCCCCGACGGGGGCGGCACCGGGGCGGCGCGGCTCGGCGCGGCGGTCGGGCCGGGAGGAGCCCGCGGGACTCCCCGAGCAGCCCCAGCGCCCCGCTCCGCTTCTCTCCGGCCCCGCCTCGCCTCTCCCCGCGGCCCCGCAGGCGCGGCCGGGCAGCCCAGGACCTGCCGCAGCGCCGCGCCGCACGCCGGGAGCGGTAGTCCAGGCCCGCGCGCGTCCCCTGCCGGGCACCGCGCACCGGCAGCGCGCACCGGCAGCGCGCACCGGCACCGCGCACCGGCACCGCGCACCGGCACCGCTCCCCGCGCGGGGCGGGCAGCGCCAGCGGGAGCCGCCCGCAGCACCGCTCCGCACCCTCCCGCTGCCACCTCAGGGGCACCCCCGTCCCCGTCCCCATCACGGGCACACGCAGGGGTTGGACGCGCAGCCCATCGCTTTATTGCTACAGGAAAAGGAGACTGTACAAAAATAGAGTTTATCCCTCAAATTTTACAAATAATAGAAAAAGGATGCGGGGTGCACGGGGCGCTGCCCAGGGCTTCAGTGCAGCGCTGGGGTTAAATTACACCCGGCCGCTGGGGGCCCAAAGTCATAAATAGGAGCTGCCGCTCGAGAACAATAAATAAATAATTTAGAGTAATAAATAGTTTAGTGCCACAGCACCACGGAGCAGCGCGGGGACCCTGCCACTACCCTGGGAACCACGCAGGGATGGGGGTCCCAATGGGTGTCCATGAATAAACACCCTGCAGAATACTAGGGTCTGCTGCTGGTCCGGGTGCAGACCCCCACTCCACTCTGGTGCAAACTGGCCCCACTGCATCCCTGCCCTCAGGGACACCCCTGCCCTGCACGACTGACCCCAGGGTGCCCGAGGGGACAGGGAGGTTTTGCCCCCTCTGAAGCTTGAGTGATGCTTGGCCCCTGGAGCACTGGTGCAGGAGTGCTGCTGATGGACACTGAGCGGGCAGACCCTCGGGAGTGGTGGGGATGGTCCATACTCTCTTCAGCTCGTCTCCCAGGGCTGAGCCAGGACCCCATGTAGCCGCTGGCACCAGCTGCTTGGCACGGAGCAGGAGCGGGCTTGGCCACCCACACCCCAGTCATGACTCCATCTCACCTCGGTTCTTTGTGGCCACGTAACAACAGGGGCACCAGCCTCTGCCAAACCCTTGTTCTGAGCAACAGTGCCACCGCCTGTGGCAAGCTGGAGTCTGTCGGCATGTGTCGAGCTGGGGCCAAGCCAGCGGCCCCCTCCTCAGCCAATACAGCTGCACTCAGCTGCTGAGAGCTTCTCCACTGTCTGCCACGTGTTCTCCACATCCATGAAGGAGACAGCCTCATAGCGGGTGGGTCGGCAGCAGGGGTGGCTGAGGACGCGCTCCTGTGGCCCCGGGGCGATGAGCTGCTGCCGCAGCAGGCTGCCCAGCGTCAGGTCGTAGTTGCTGCGTGCCCGGTGGCAGGACCCGCTGCAGTACTTGAAGAGCACGATCTCGTCCGAGTTGAAGCCCAGGCCCAGGTCACGCACCTTCACCATCAGGTTGCGGATGTGGCAGTTGCGCCCGCGGGTGCGCCGCGAGGATTTCCCCCCCGCCTTTTTGGCTTTGCTGGCACCTGGTGGTGAGCGTTCAGCCCGCAGCAGCAGGTCCTCTGCCAGCTCTGCGGTGCCTGGGCTACCTGTTGTCGCGTTGTCCCCTGCACATGGAGGAGATGGCGCTGTCATGACCTATCCTGCACCCATCACCCTCCTTCTGAGCCTGCCGGTCCCCGCTGTGACCTACGCACCCCTCCTGATCACCCACCATGGCAATGGCTGGTGCCTGAGAGGGGGTGTGTAGGTGTGTGGGAGGACTCTTCCAGCCAAGAATCTTCTCATCTTCTCATTTCTAGGGCTCTGCCACATGCCCACATGAAGCTCAGGGCCCCATGTGTTGAGAGCCCCTCTGCCCAGCCCCAAAGTGCGGCCACAGCCCCACATGGGCTGGGGCTCCACACAGTAGCTCCCAACCTGCCCGTGCCCCCCACACAGGACTACCGTGCCCAGGCTGGGGGCCTGTCCCAAAACGCACCGTACAGCTGGCTCCAGGCAGCAGCAAGAGGTGCCTCCACACCATCCTCTGCAGACAGGCTGGCAGTGCCCGTGCCCCGTGGCGTGGGGGCTGCGTCCAGCGTCTCGTTGCAGTGTGGTGTTCGCAGGGTGCCTGTGGCCAGCCCAGCCAGCAGTGACAGGATGGCAAAGAACCCCCACAGTGTCCCCTCCTGCAACGAATCACAGCACAGCAGGGTCAGCCCCGACCAGGGCTCCTTCCCCACACCAGGAATGAGGCTCCATGAGCCGGGGATGGGGTCATGTAGTCCTGGCCATGGCAGCCAGACAGACCTGGGCTCACCTTGGGCTGCAGGTGCGTGGCAGGTCCTGCAGGCCTTCGCTCTGGTGGCCCCTGTCGCTGGTCCATGCTAGCTGCAAGTACAGAGCCTGGGGTCAGTGCCCACACAGGGTGGGTATAAAGCTGGCTGGCTGGGAGTTGGCACACGCCTCCCTGCTCTGGCCAAGCATGCCACCCCCTCCCTCACCCCCCAGAACCTCACAACACCTCCTGTACCCCGTTCATGGCCCACCCCTACCCCTCTCCTCTCCTGCCGTTGCCAGGCATCCTCACCACACCGAACACTCCTTCCAAGAGATTGGGCAGCTCGGGCAACCCAGCCTTTGTACAGCACATCTCCTCAGAGGCAATGCAGCCATGTCCTCGTGTGAACAGCCTGGGATGCCAGGCTGGGCTGTGAGGCAGCAGCTGGGGCTGGGAGTGCTGTGCGGGGGGGCCCTTTCCCATGGCCCTTCCCTGGGAATGTTTTTCTTGCTCACAGTGGGAGCCTGACCTTGGAAACTCCAAATCCATTAGCACAGGGTCCTCGGGTGCAGCAACCCCTTGGCCCCGCGCTGGCTCCCCAGGCTGCTGCCTGTGCCAAGCTGGGACACACACCCCCGAGCAGCCTGGATGAGTGGGACTGCAAGGGGCAGGATGCTCAGGCAGGTCCTGTGGGGACACAGCAGGGTATGGAGTACCATGCTGGGCT
Organism: Fringilla coelebs; assembly: GCF_963513975.1. NCBI lineage: Eukaryota > Metazoa > Chordata > Aves > Passeriformes > Fringillidae > Fringilla > Fringilla coelebs. The sequence continues at coordinate 10,331,715 of NC_140067.1, forward strand.
CACTGTAGTCATTCACCCCAACACCACAGCTTGGCATCCACTGCCCTGATGTGCAGAAAGGCACTGCATCCCTGCTATGTGTGGTCCCAGAGAAGCAGCAAGCACGGTCTCAGGGGAGTGATGTTTCCCAGGAGGTGTTGCAGCAACTCCTGTTTGCAGCCACATCTTTGATTCCTTCCCCAGCTCCCACCTGCAGTGCAGGGATGCCCCAGTGTCCAAAGCTAGGATACCCTGGCTTTGAAGGGCTTTAGAGGTGGTTCCAAAAGGGGTTGTAGTTTCCTTGTCCCATCTGCTGCATATCCTATCTCTCAGGATGGGACTGTCCCCTTGAAGCTTAGTGACGTTCTGCATTCAAGAGTTCCTCCATCTCCTCTATGACTTCGGCTTTGCCCTAGCATGTCCTAGTTGCTTCCATGGCCAAGGAAGCAATAGGGGATGGACACATGCTGAGGAGAGCGCTCCTGACCAAAAAAAAAGTGAAAGCACGTGCCTGGGCACTGCTGGGACAAGAAGAAGACCTAATTTCTTCCAGTCCCTCTAGCATCTCAGGGGATGGTCCCCAAGTCCCATTTGCGGAATCTGATGCCACCCTGCACTGGCCACACCGTGCCACGGGTCTGTAGTGGGCGCTGCCAGGCCCATGTGTCCCCTCCAGGGGCCGTGCACCAGGCGGGATGCGCCCCCGGTGCCGGCAGGGCTCGCACCGTCCCTTCCGGCCACACCAGCCGCCACAGCCTGGGCAAACACAGCCCACGCTGCCCTTCGCTCCCGTGGCGGCCCGTGGCCCCACGCCAGCCGCTGCCGCCAGGTCATGGATTTCCCAGGCCGGCACCGCCGGAGGAGCCAGGCGAGGGTCCCTGCGCCCTGCTGGAAAGGGACGGACTCCCCTGTCCTCGCTTCCGCGGCCGGCCGCCCGCCTACGGTCCCTCCGCTCCAGCATCCCGGCGGGACGGGACGGGACGGGACGGGACGGGACGGATCAGCCGGTGCAATTCAGGCTTCTCCCGTCCGGCGGCAGCACGGCCCCGGACTCTGCAGCGGCAGCGCTGCCGACGGGGCGCCGAACGAGGGCAGCCTCCCTTCGCCACCGGCAGCCCCAGAGTCGAAGCAACGGACTAACACAAGCAGTGCTTCCTCAGACTCGGGGCCCCGTCCACGGGGCAGCTCCTCGAGCGCGCAGGACCGCAGCCCTCGCTGGCCCCGCAGCCCCGCTCGGCATCTGCTTTCGTCCAGCGCGGGCAGGGCTGAGCCGAGCACCTGGGCACCCCACGGCGGTGCCAGACCTGCACACCCCGCAGTAGACCCCCATGTCCTGTACGGGGACATCTGGCTGGATCTCCCCCAGACACGGCTGCCAGAGCCCTGCCGGGCGATTCATAGACACAGGGTTTTTTCCCAGGGTCGGAACCGAACTCATCCATCTGAGCACCTGTCTGGACCCCCGCCACATGTGTCCCCCGCCCGGGGCTAAACAACAGCAATTGTTGGTGCAATCCTTGAGCAAGCCACCTCACACTCACTCGGGCAGAGCCCGGCGAGAGCCCCGCTGCCCGCCCTGTGCACGGGGCGCTGGGAGAGCATGTCCCGTGGCCGCACCGGGTCCCCGGGGGAGGCAGCGGACACTCGCGAAGTGCATCCGCGCGGGCCGAGCGGGTGCCCCAGGCCCGCGGTGAGTGTCTCGGCTCACGGAGTAGCTGTGTCAGCCCTGCAGCCGCGGGCCCCACCTGGAAGCGCGGGGGGATGCCCAGAGACCCCTTCGGATACCTGCGGGCACCGGCGGAGGCCCTGCATCCCTTCGTGCTGACCGTGGTAGAAGAAGTGATGGGGGTCCGAAATCAACCCCACGTATGATGAAGAGTGGGCACCCGTCCCGTAAAACCTTAGAAGACCGGGCTCGGACACGCGGGACACATGGCAGAGCCCAAACTCGGCCCCAACTCAGGGACAGCAGAGCCAGGGGTACAGGGTACCCCCGCCCCTTGCCTCTCGCCTGCCCACCGCCCGGGGCGCACACCTGTCCGACGTGCCCAACGGGCCGGGCGAGAGCCCAGGGAAGAGGCGGGAGAGTCCGTCCCCGTGCCCCTCGGGCGCCCGCAGCGGGGTGCCGCCTCTCCCCGCCCCGGCAGGGAACCCCGGCCCCGCCGCGGCCCCCAGCGCTTCCCGCCGCCGGGTCGGGCTCGGCACCCCGGTAGCCGAACGGGCGGCACTTGCCCGGGGGCTGCCCGAGACCCCTCACCGGCCCGCGAATATTGCCGGGAGGCGGGCGGCGAAGCGGGATCCCCTCGTTCCCCCCGTAGTCCCGGTACGAGCCTTCGCCGAGATTCGGGGCCGCCGGCAGGCTGGGGCGGGCGCTGTCGCCCGCCACCCCGGCCCGCACTCACCGTGCCCGCGGTGGGGACCATCCCCCGGGCCGCCGCTGCCCCGCATCGCCTCCGCTCCCCGCCGCCCCCCGCCGCCCGCCGCCGCTGCGCCGGGGCGGGGCGCTGGCGGGGGCCGGCGCTGCCCCGCCGGCACCGACTCCCGCCGCTGCTCCCGGTGCCGCTCCCGCTGCGTCTCGGGGTGCGGTGGCGGCGGCGTCAGGCGGACGAGCAGTGCGGGGCACCGGCGGCTCCATCCCGCTCCCGTCGTCGCTGCCGGTGTCAAATTCCAGCCACCGTCACCTGACCGGCGGGGCGGGCACCGGCACCGGGACCCCGACTCACACTGGCAGCAGGATACCAACCGGCACCTCGATCCGCACGTAGTGGCACCGGGACTCCGACCCGCACGGGCGCCTGGACCGCACCGGGATCAGGAGGGCACCGGAATCCCGCCAGCAGCAGGATCCGCAGCCCAACCCGCTTCAGCACCGGCTCTCGCCGTGATCCGCACCGCCTCCGAGCTCCCGCGGAAACTCGCACCCCTCCGGGAACAGCACCGGGACCCCCGGAGGCACCCGACCCCCGCTACCGCCACCTGCCCGTCGGCCGACCCCCGGGCAGGCGGACCCGTAGCCTGGACGAACGGACGCCCCGTGATCGGTGCTTCCTGCCCCGACAGCGCGATCACAGCGCTACCCGGACGGACACACGGACACGCTCGGGAAAGGGTTCAGCCCTTCCCGGAGCGCTCCGGGAGCAGAGCCCCACGGGGACCCCACGCCCCGCGTCGGAGGGCAGAGCCCCGCGGGGGACCCCTCGCACACGTGGGGATCCGGCGGGGATGGGCTGTCGGGCAGAGTCAGGGCTATTCCGGCAGCTCCCGGCAGCGGCGGGGCCGGCTCGCGTCCCAGGCATCCCGAGCTGACTCGGGTCACCGGTGTGTCTGGCGCTCGTGTCCGGCCCCGCCGGAGGAGGAGTCCGGCCTCCCGCCCGCCCGCGCTCCGCGCCCCGGTCCTCCTCGGCTGGGCCGCCCGCCACCGGGCTCCTTACCTCTGCCGCCGCCCTGCCTCCCTCCGCCGGGGCCGCCGCTGGCCCCGGGGACATGGGGGCCGGCTGGCGAGTCGAGCCGAGCCCGTGCGAGTCCTTACGTCACCGCCCGGGGCCCTCCGCGTCCATCCCGGGGCTCTCGAGTGCTCCTTGCGAACGTGCCAAATCCCGGGGCCGCCTCCGCTCGGCCCCGCTTCACACGTGCTCCACCGGCCGGAGCTGATCTCCGGGACGCGCCCCGGGCCAGGCGGGCCCCCCGGGTCCGGCCCTCATGGCTGCGGGGTCCGAGGGCGCCCGGGCGGGCTGCGCGCCCCGCTACGCCGCCGGCCGTGTCACCTGCCCCGGCGGCGCTCCGCCGCCTCGGCGCTACTCCCTGGGCTTATGCAACTCCCCGGCTGGAGCGGGGCCAGCGGCTCGGTCGCCGGCTGTGCCACGGCTGCACGCCCAGGTCGCCCCGGCCCCGGGCCACCTGCGTGGCTTTAACCTCCTTCCCGCCGCCCGGCAGGCCGGGCCCCGCGGTCCCGCGGAAGGGTCGGATGACCGCTCCTGCAGCCACCTGCGGAGCCGCCGCCTCGCCTGCTCTCATCTCCTCGGATTATCCGGCGCGGGGGTGACAACTCCCGCGTCCTCCTGCGACATCACCTGCCAGGGAGTGTGCGGGCACAGGCGGCGCCCACTAAGCCGTCCCTGCCACCACGAGCAGGGACAGCGGAGGTGGCACGCGGCCCGGAGCGGCTGCTTCACCTGCCCTGGAGCGGCACCGTGTGGCTCCGGCTCCCCCCTTTCAGCCCCACTCCTGTCCCGGCACAAGCATCTTGACCTAGTCTGTGGCTATCGGTAGCACTGCGTGGGAAGGGGGCTCTGCCGTGGGACTGCTGCTCCACGGCCGCGGCCCGGGGCTGCTCCCATCTGAGATGTCCTCATTGGCATCGGAGGCAGTGCCCGTGGATGCCTCGGCCCAACAGAGTTTTGGAGGCACTGGTGCATCCCTGGGGTAGAGAAACAGCTGGGAGCAAGTGACAGGCAACAGGTTCCTCTGCTTTGCAGGGCTACATACTAATGCAGCTGCCTGCTTGGAAAATTTCAGTGTGAGTGGCTTGTCCTGTTCCAGGTGCCTGGCTGTCCCCATGGAGCTGGGTCTGGCCACAGCCTTGCCCATACTAGGGAAGCTGCCCAGGCAGAGAAGGCTGCCAATGAAGGGAAGGGCTGCCTCCCCCACTGATAACCCTCAGGGCTTGGAGGCAGCCTCGGGTGTTGGCTCAGCAGAGGGGTTATCCCATCCCCTCCCACCTTGCCTAGGTTGGGCAGGTCTTCATTGCCCAGGACACAGCCAGAAAGTTGTGAGCCTGTGATGCTGGGTGTATGCAGGGGGCTGTGTGGGACATGGCACAGGGTATCCAGGGCACCCAGAGAGGCGAGCCCACAGTGTCTCCAGTCATGTGGAAGAGGTGGTTGTGCAAAGCCTGGCCTCTGTCCTCTTCCAGGTGTGCCGCCTTTGAGGCTGCTGTCCCAGACACATGGAGGCACTGGCTCCTTCCTCTGCCCTTCCTTCTTGTCCTGGGAGACATAAGCCTGCAGCTGCTGTCAGCCCCACTAATGTCCTACCAGCAGCACCTCCTCCCTGGCCTCCCACAACCATGGTGGCAGGGGATGGTATGTCCCAGCTATGTGCCTCAATCTTTCCCTGCTTTCCTCTCTTGGGCTCCCATGAGTACTGGCTCTGCCCTAGGGTGTGCTGGGCATGGCTCAGGCTGCACAGGGTTCTGGATGCAGGGCAGGGCTCCAGCTCCACAGGTCTCCAGACAGAGGGGTGACCTGCTCCCTGACTGCTGCTGGCACCACCTGGCTTGGTGCCTCCCAGGGCACTGCCTGTGCCAGCCCGTGCTCCTGCACCCCTGGGGCTGGGGTGCCCCCAGGTGCCTCGTCTGGTCTGGAATAAGCCCTCTGAGCTGAGCCAGGGCCTGCTGTGACATCTGTCCCTAAAGGTGCCACCTTTGCAAGTGGCAGGACGGGGGTGATGCAGCCCAGCCAGATGGCAGGACTGAGCACGTCGTGACTGCTGTCCGAGGCCATGGCTGGGTGTGACAAAACATACGTGGGAGAGAGCTGTGACGCAGGCTGTGTCCCATCTCAGCAGTGACGTGGCTCTTTCAGGGATATCTCTGAACAAGTCTCCTTGTCTCAGCTGACCTTAAAGTCCTCGTGTGCCCTGCTTCCAGGCTCTGTGCTCTTTTCTTCCTCCGCCCTCCCACGGCGAGGACAGGGCATGGGCCATCCCTGGGGCTGCCTCAGCCAGATGGCAGTGGTGGCCCTGCTCTTTAAATGCTAGGAAAAGAGAAGGGATGGAAGGAGGATTTGAGCTGCTCCAGCATCTCCTTGAAACCTACTACCATGCATCAGGGAGGGCTGAGCAGTTGCTTCTCTGGTGCCCCATTGGTGCTAGCAACAACCCACCCCTTGTTTAGAAGCTGGGAGGTCTGGCAGACCAGTCACTCACCTCGAAGTAGCCTTCCTGTGCCTCCAGGCAATGGAACTGTCTCCAACATATCCTGTGGCTCTGGGAGCCTGGTGGCATCACCAGGGCTTGCCTAAGGGGTTACACTCTTCCAGCTGGGACTTGGCAGGTTTGAGAGCTGGACACAACCTCGGTCTCTGGCTTCCTAAACCATTTCCCTTTCCAGGACACTGTGGTGAGAAGGTCACTTGGCTGGACACCTGCCTTTGTCAGGGCCGCACCCAGCCCGACTGCTGCTGTGACCCTTGGCGGGAAGACATCCTGCTGGCAGGGAGTCCCCAGGAGAGCAGGCATAGTCACAGGCAGCTTGTCACAGGCAGGACAAGCTCTGATGCCTGCGTATTCCAACACTAAATGAACCCAATCCACAATCCCCTCTCCCACCCCTCAAAGTTGCCTGCAAGGAGGAGCACAGCCCTCTCCCGTCCCCAGCACCAGGCCAGTGGCATTAGCCAGCTGCAACTCCTGGCAGCTAGATTACTGTTCCAGAGGAGTCAGCAGTGAAACCAGGCAGGGGACAGCCCAACCAGGGGAATCCCTCTGCCTCCCATAAAAAAGGCCCAAGGCAGCAGAAGAAAGAGGCCAGCCAAGCTTGTTTGATAGCTTTATTGCTTCTGTGATATGACTGAATTGATGTGACATAAGCCGGCTTGGAGGAGCCTGCAAGACTCTTACCCTCCCTGCCTAGAGGGAAAATGAAAAAAAAAATGCAGAAACTAAAACTAATTTTAAAAACTCATTGAGTTCTTGCATCTTGGCTTGGTACAGTACCGGCAAATGCACTGGTCTTTTCGAGACCCTGTGCAGGCTGTGCAAGGAGCCAGAGCCCAGAGGGGCTGGGCTGTGGCCCAAAGGGGCTCCTGCACTGAAGGACACGTCTCTAATACTGCGAGTGACACACGCTCGGACCGAGAGCACACGCCGTGCTGGTGCCCGTGGAGCTCAGCGTGGCGGCTGCCTCCCTGCCAAACACTCTGGAAGCCCTTGTCCGTGTCCAGTTCTGCCCATACCCAACCCAACTGTGCCCATTTGACACAGATGGCCCTGTCCTAACACCTTCCCCTGCTCCCAGCAGTGCTCACACTGAAGGGTGGCACAGCATGGCCAGGCAGGGCTTCTCCGCTTCTCCGTCCAAGGAAGGAGACATTGGAAGTCCAGAGATGCTGGGATGAGGAATGCTGGGCTGGATCCCACTGCTGCCTTATGCTACCAGGCCACGGTGCTTACCTTTGGCATGTGTGAGCTCGAGGCCATACCATGGCCAGGCCTAACAGGGTGAGCTGGTGGTGGGATCCCAATGCCAGTGTGGTGGGCACTGACACAAATGCACAAGCAGCTCATGGTGTGGTCAGCACAGCAGCAGCAGCAGCTCTCCAGCACCTCCTGTCCTCCAGAGCAGCACATGCAGGCTGCCCTGCAGCTCCCCAGACCTGCTCTCTGCCCTAGCTTGAGCAAAACCCACTGTGGCCACTGGCCCCTGATCTCCCTGTGTTTCCCTGGGCTGTCTCTAGGCAGGTTTCCTGCCACCCGAGTGGCCTTTCTGCACCACAGCGCATCAGAGGCACCAGGCAACCCCGCTCTATATTTAGGCTGTGGAGAATTCCCCTGGGCTCTCCCTTCCGATCTGACAAGGTGAGTCACTGCGAGGGAGAGGCCAAGACTCACATCCGTCCCACTGACCCTGCTCTGACCCGCGCGCCGCTCCGAGCTGCCGGGACCGCAGCGTCTCAAGGGCGGGAGGTGGCTGCAGGTGCACATGGGGAGGCAGCCAAAAGAACAGCACCCAGGAGCAAAACCCAGTGCTGTGCACTGCTCCTGGAGCTGGAGCCCCATCACCTGGCCATGGGCTGCTCTGAGCTGTCAGTGAGCCAGACGAGAGTCTTGGTCCCCAAAACGCTCTTTCCTTCTGCATGCACGTAGTCCTGACCTGCCACAGTCACTCTGGACCATGCACTCATCTATTCAACTTGGACTCTTCTGCCTGGACACCCCTGTCAAGGTGGAGGGAAGGGCTTGGAGTCACCTTCCTGGTCTGTAGGGTCAACTTCCCATCAGGACCTGTTCACAGCTGTGGTGGAGAGCTGGGATGACAGGGAAGGCTGAGCGGTGGCCATGCTGTGTCCTTGGACCTGGAGCTAGGCAGTTAGAAGATAGAAGTGCCCTGGAACTTGTAGTGTTCAATAATGCAATTGAACAATCCTCTGTGGGGGTCCCAGAAGAGACACCAAAGGCTCTTCCCTCCTCCTTTCAGACGCAGATGCCAACTCTGCCATCTCAGCTCACTGCAGCCCATGGATACAGCCCTAGGGCTCTCATGGCAGCTGGTTAAAGCACCAAGACAGAGAGAGTGGTGTCAACCCTTCCCCAGCCACAGCCTCAGCCAGACCCAGACCAAGCATTCCCCCTGCCAGCATGGCTGGGACTCAACAGAAGATGGTCCCAAGTCCAGGCTGACACCCAGGAACTGCAAAGGGAGGGTTGCCTGGTGAGAGCCATGGAAATTCAGTCCCATGGAGTCCTCAAGAAGGAAAAACAAACTGGGAGATACTTAAAAGGAGTATCTGCCACAGCATATGTTCAAAAACCTGCTGCAACCCTCACAGAGCATCCTGAAAGGAGGCATGTCCCTAGGGGAATGGGGAGTCCCTGGCTGGGAGGCCAGAGCAGTGGGGATGGGATATGGGAGGGGTAAAGGGAAGGAGAGCCTCCCAGCATGCCTTCTGCAGCCCCAAAGCAGCAGGAACTTGGAGCTGCTCCCAGATGACAAGGGAAACAGCAGCCACAACAAGAAGCTGGGCAGAACTTGCCCCTGAGCAAGTTCCTTGGCTACAGGCACAGCAGGCAGGAGAGGCTCCTGAGGGAGGCATCCCACACCGCTCCGTAAGCAGCACTCAGTGCTGTCCTGGGAGCTGCCTCTGCCTGCAGCCTGGTCTCAAGCCATTCTGTACTGTTTGCTGGTCTGCCCCATGCCTGGGTCACTGCCTGCCCCTCCTGCACACCCCCTTGAGGGTCTCAGGTCCAAAGCCACAATCCCTGCAATCAGCAGGTGCAGAGTTGGTCTCGGGGAGCCATGCGAGCCCTGCTCTCAAGCATTCCTTGCCCATGCCAGGGTCACGCTCCCTTCAGTCCAGAGCAAGGCAGACTGCAATCCTTGGGCTATGTCAGACACAGTGTCAGGACCTGAGCCCAATCCACACCCTTCTGGGATCCCCCTCCACAGACCCCAGCACCAGCTGGCTGTGTGCCAGTGCCTTGACACCCGGGTACTGGGACAGTGCCTGTGGGTGCGCTCCAGCCTGCTCCAGGCCAGGAGAGCACAGGAGCCACTTTCCACATGTAACAGCTCATTCTCTTGGCAACCTCCCTTCTGCCCACGCTCTTCAGGTGGATGAGACCACCCTGCTGCCCTCGCACTTGGCCACGTTGATCAGTTTATTCCAGCTCCTCTGAAATACGTATACAAATCAAATGTGCAAATAGTGCATCTTGGGACCAAGAGGGCAAAGGAAGGACGTGCTCCTGAGAGCAGGAGGAGCAGCAGTGCTAGAGCAGCACGGGAGGAGCTTGGAAATGGAGTGAGCAGGGGCCAAGCAGAGGGTGAGAGTTCCCATCAGGTTCCATCATCATTGAGGTCACACGTCGCTTAAATAGGGAACATGATTGAGTCTGGAACGTAAAACAAACATCTTCAGCAGTCTGCTCTCAAACTGTAAAGCTTGAGATCTCTGCTCAAGATCTGACCTCCTTCCAAAGAATAAATTACTCCCCTCCCACACAAAACCAAAGCAAGATGCTGTCCAGAAACAGAGACACAAGTCTGCACGGACTCTTCAGGGGCCCTGCACAGCAGGCACAAAGCAAGAGGCCTGAAAGCCTTCAGCACAATGGGGCAGGCTCCCCTGCATCGTGACAGACAGGAAGGTGGGAAGGGTCTGCCATAGGCAGAGAAAGCCACTGGCTCCCTGCTCCACCTCGGGGTCAGGGCAGATGCAGAGCAAATGGCTATGGAAAACACAGCCAAGTCAGTGGCTGTTGTTGCTGCCTCTGTGGAGAATGTGAGGAAAAATGCAGAAAAACAAACCCATGCTCATCTCCATCCAGAAGCTCCAAGTGGAGATTGAGAGGAAGCCATTATTCTTCCTTCGAATCATAGCAGCACCAGTGACACCGAAGTTTTGGATGGATTTGTTTTCCTGGGAAAGGTCAGAGGCTGGTGACAATGCAGATGGAGCATGAAGAGGCCAGGTTTTTCACAGGGCTGTGCGCAAGCAGACTTTGCCTCGTACCTTGGTATTTCTAGTATGGTTCCAGCAGAGTCTTTTAAAAAATAATACTTTGTACATTCAGGCTTTGCTGCCTTGGGGCAGCATCACCTCCCATTTGGCACTAATCGTTGTATTCACAAACCTTTCTTCTCTCTCCTGAGTCTTTCCTGTCTAATTCAGGATGCAGAAGATCTGTCTGTGATGCAGAGTTCAAGAACTGTCCACTCAGCCCCTTGCCCACCTCCTGCCAGCTCTAGGCCTGGAGGTGGGAGATGTGACCCTCGTGTAGACTAGCAATGCAAGAGGGTCTTCCCAGAGCACCTGGGCATCTCTGTGTGTCTTCAGTGAGGTGGGATTCTTGCAGGGGGCTGCCAGTGCCTGCTCCCAGAGCTGCAGCGTGTCTTCGTCTCCTCCCTTGGACGCAGTGGCTGCAGCCACTCAGATCCCACTGGTTAGGTCAGTGATGACTCGGGCTTTCACCAGCTTTCTCAGAAATTCCTTCTCCCGCTGGATGTTGTGCGTCCAGGACTGGAAGAAAATGAGAGAGACAGGAGGTCAGCAACTACCCTGGCCAAGCATGCTCCTGTCCCTCCTGCTTGGGGAGACTGTCAAGGACACAGATCCTGCTGCAGATCAGAAGAGCCCTTGCACACCAAGGTCCTTCTTTTATGTAAAGCTGACATAGTCAGCAGGGTCAGACCTGTGTATCTAAGGTAGAAAGTTTCCCCGTGGCCTGGGTGAAATTTTTTGGCATGGTGAGACCTGGGCAATCCAGGTCCCTTGGGCAGATGTGCCACCCCAAACTACTGCACACAGGAGTCCAGCAGCACAGCACTGGTGATGGTCTATGCCAGGGAACAGAGCTGGCAGAGGACACAATGGCAGGACACATATACCCACCACTCACGGCACCCTGCCAGGCCATGGCAGTGCACTGGGTGCATGCACTGAAACACCCCAAGACCACCCCCATCAAAGCCAGCTCTTGCTTCTGCTAGCTCTGTCAAGAGGAAACCACACGCTAAAGGTTACACTAATACAATGTGAAGGGTGAAACAGCCACATCTCACAGCAGGCACTTCAGAGCAGGGATTGTAATAGCTGGTGTCAGCCTACCCAGATGTGTTCCTTGCAGCAGGCTTGAGCTGGGATCTCAGCATCTGCCATCACTCGCCTGTGCTGGGACCATTGAAGCACTTCATGAAAGCAGGAAGTGGTTTGTCACACCATGGAGCCCAAGGCAGAACAGGGAAAAGCAACTTTCCCCAAAATCTCCCAACAGGACAAGAATCCCAGTACACGATTTCGGCACAGTGCTCTGGTCAGCAGGTTATCCGAGCTCTAAATACAATCTGGACCATGACAAAATCCCTCTACAGGATCCTCCCTGAAATGGCCTCAAACCAACAAAGCATCAGCCCCATGAGCCCACTCTGTCATAGGTGTTGGAATCCAGTTTACCCACTGCCAAACCATGGGCACCTGCCTGCAAGGCACTGGTTGCATACATCATGCACAGTGTGCATGTGGCTCTCCTGTCATCCTGCTTATCCTGCCCTGTCCTGTCTAGGACAAGCAGCTCTCAGCCATGACTGCTGTGTGGCACTGACAGCCCCAGGCATGACAGGCACACAGCATGCTGACAAGAGGTTCAAGGTCCTTCTCTACATCTCCAGCACACTTTGGAAATATCTTTCTTGCTGCTACTGCACATTTACAAGTCGCTTCCATCCCCTCAGTGCACAGGAATGACAACAGTTAAAGCTGCTAAAGAAAATCCAGGCAGGTAAAAGAAGTCTTTGACTTCCTCTGCTTCCAGTGGCACTGCTACCTGAATGCTGGAAAGGCTACACCACTACAAGGAACAGGACCACACATGGAGAACTGTGTTGGTGCTCTTTGGGACTCTGGAAATGCATAAGGCCCTATTAGGTACTGCCTAATAGGTACTGCCCTGAAACAGTGCTTGGCTTCAGCTAAGGTAAACACAGAAACTGACAAGTGGCACTGGGAATAATGGGTACAAAGGCTTGTAAAAGGAAAAAAGCATCAGTTCCAGAAAGCAGCAGTGGGAACGATGGTGGCACAGACAGAGCTGGGAGAGCAGGGCTGATGTTGGAGCCAGAGAACCAGGATCCCCCAATGTGCTGGAAACAGTCCCACATGTGGCATGTCAGCTGGGGGCCCTGGGGTGGCCCCTGCCGTGCAGCAGTGTCCCTTGTGCCAACACAGCCCCTTGCTAGGAAGGCTCAGCCCCGGCTGGGTGTGTGGGTGAGCTCCTGCCCGCAGGCAGGCAGCGCTGCCTGCAGGCACAGAGGCCACGCTGGGACACCAAGGCTCCGCGCATTCACTCGCATCTGGCTGGGCTTGTTGTTGAAACCTGCCTGGAGCACCAGGAGCCTGATACCTCATAGCACAAGCTGAGCCCTCCTCCACGCCTTTCAGCCTCATCACACAGTCTGAGAAGCCAAGTTCATGTTTGTGCTTTTTGTACAGATGAAATGGGGAGGCAGCCACTTGTAGGCAAACTCAAACCACCTAAAATGCCACCTCAGGCCATGTGCAAGGGCCTTATCTGATGGCAGGAGGAAATCTGGTTTGTGAAAAGTACAAGTGGAGCAGGAATTTAAGTTCAGGAGGTAGATAACAAAACTTAGGGTGATACAATTGCAGTCTCTTACACTACAGCTAGGTCTGGCTCCAGCACTCACTGCAAAGCTACTGGCAAGACCTACCAACCTGTGGTTGTTCAGCACCCAAGCTGCTTTACACCCCAGGCACTGCCCCTAACTCCTTTTTACAAGCAGACAGTCACACAAAAGGCCATTCAGCCTCCCACCTGATCCATGGACCTTAGTGATGTCCACATCAGTACTCTCTAATGTCTTGTGGTTAATGTAAGCCCACAGAGGAAGAGGTTCCCTTGTGAGAACACACTTCCATCCCTCCCAAAGAGCACTGTCAGGGCACTCAGTGCAGTGCTGCTCCCCCATGAGCAGCAGGGGCAGGAGGGATGAGGCATGTCTCCAACACCAGCTCCGGTTACTGATTACCGAGGGGTTCTCACTCATCCCACTGACAGACCGAGCTGATCACACGCAGGAAGCTGCATTCCAGCACCAGCAGCGGCAGTGGGGACAAGAGCCAGAGCAGTTTTCTCAAAACTGACAGGAAAGCAGGCACTTCAGTCCCGCTGCTCCAGCAGGAAAAGGCAATAAAATACACCCTAAACCCCAGAAGGTTTCAGGGTGTAGACACCTCAAACAGCACCATGGGTATGCACCTTAAATAGCACACATGCCAGCAGAAAACTCCAGCTCTTTTCTTGTCAATCTGCATCTCAGAGACAGTGATGGAGCAGTTCAGAGCATTTACTGCCACCTCCCCCTTCCTGTCCCTGCACAGCACCACCACCAACCTGGCAGACTGGCTCTGCCCTCTCTCCTCTCCTGCTCGCATCCAGTGCAGCTTCCACTTGTGGAATCAAACAGGCTGCTCGCCTGAGCCCATGGTTGGAGCAATGAACTTTGAGAGGAGGCTCCAGACCCTTTCTTGTTCTCCAGGGATCAGGCTACGGTTTCCTGTGCTTTGGATCTGTCTCTGAGTCGCGGACGTTTGCCTTTTCCAGCGGAGAGGGAAGCAGAGGGAGCAGAGTTACTCTGCCAGCACTGTGATGGCTCTTTATCCCAGGGAGGTGGCAGTGCCTCTGAGTGCTTGGTCACAGTTATTAGATGAAAATTTATCATCAGTTAAAGCCACCTTTCAGGGTTATGCAAATGCAGCAGCCCCAAACCACCTATCCTTTTTATCTTGACAATTCCACAAAGAAGCACAAAACATCATCTGTCGCTTCAAGAAAAGCCAAGTAGAATATTTTAAGCCTAAGCAAATGTTCCAGAGACAAACCCAGGAGGAAGGTAAGCTCCTTGTCTGTAATCAATTACAGTCAGGGAATGCCTCAGCTTCAGACCACATTAGTCTTATCAAGCATGCTGCAATTTAAATACAGGAACACTGAATTAGAGAGAGTGAGTCAATGAGGAATGCATTCAAGAAAAACAGCAAGTTGTAGAGAATGAGTTTTCTCAGTTCTGTTACATCCTCTGTATTTCTGCATGTCAGCAGCACTTCTCCACAAAAACCTGCACAGAAACCAGAGCAGAGCAAGAAGTGCTACTTTACTGGCAACAGTCGGTTTCCAGTCTCCACCAGTGCTAATTTATCTTTGTCTTTAACATTCACTGCCTTGTCTCTAGAGCTGTTTAATTTTCATCATCAGACTGCCCCACTCTGCTTGAAACCGCTTGGGATTCACACGTACTGAAACAAAAGGGATGGCTGGGCACCCTCATCTTCTTGTCTTGAAGGGATTTACTCACAGCTCCCTTATGCCCAGTCATTCTTACATCAACTTTAAATTTCTAACAGCTGTTTTCCCTCCTGCTTACTCTTACTACACTCACAGAGAGAGAAACTGTATCTCTTTTTAGTCTTCATTTTACCAAGTTAAACAAGGAACGCCTTTCTTCTACCAAAACAAGCTGTTCATTTACACCATGAAAACTGGGAAATCTCACAGAATTATAGAGCTCCCTCTGCCCCAATTTACTCCAGATTTACTTCTCATGAGCTAGGAAAAAAGGCTCACCAGTGCCTCATGCAGAGGCAATTCCCTCACTCAACAAGAAGTCCTTTCCTCTAGTCTTTCCAGAGCTGTATTTGTCTTTTTTTTTAACCCCAGTAACAGTCTGGCAGCCAGAATTATACTGTGATTTTTTTTTGTACCTATCTAAGCACTCTCCTCCTCTGCCATTGCCAAATAATGCTATCCCAGATCAGAGTCAAAATGTCTGTTATTGCCCCAAATAGCATGACCTTCCATTCATAATCTTAGGTTTCATGCCACCCAATTCACTTCTGATCTCAAGGTGCTCATGGCCTTCCTGGATGGTATTTTGATCCTCCCTTGTATTGACCACACCTGGTTTTGTCTCATCACAAATTCCACTTGCACACCATTTCCTTCTGTGCCAAAAATCATCAAAGCAAACGCTAGACATGACCTCCTGCAGAGGAACTCCCAGCTGTCCATTCAGTGCTGCCTTTTCTGCCCTCTCTTACAGAGACTATTCATGTACAGGTGTTGCACTAAACCCTGCCTTCTGAAGCTGAACTAATGATAATATCTCACGAGGCACAAGATTGCACGCTTACCTGAACTTCTGACAGACGGGACCGCTACACTTCCTCTGTCCCAAGAATGATTTTCTTTTAAATCAAATAAAGATATTAAATTACGTTTTGTAACCTGCCTTTGGTAAATCCATGTTGTGTTTGCTTTCAGGATTTAAATATTCTTTCATTTAAAGTCTGCTCTGAAGTTCTGAACAGTACCTCTGAGGTTTGTTTAAGAGTTCTGAATTTGACAGGATTATTTTCCTTGACTTGCTCCCATACCCTACCACCCCCCCCCCCAAAAAAAAAAAAGAAGAAGGGGAAAAGAGGTATTATATCCACTACAAGCTAATCCTGTGGAACTTGACAGATTTATTGTGGACCTTTTCCTCCAGACTTGCAGCTTAATTGGCTCAAAGTGGAACAGAGATCTCTTGGGCTCTCACACCTACTGCGTTAGCTTCAACAGCTTTCGCCTTTCAGTGCTGACTGACCCAGTGATTTTGGTTTTCTGTGAGCTTCTCACTGTAAGTGACCCTTTCCCTCACATTCATCATATCATCCTGATAGAGGTAATATTCATGTGGTTCCTACTTTAATCCTTCTGCTTCCTGCACCTCCTTGGACGTCAGTCCTGATAATTCTTTCCTTACTTCCTTGTTTGTCAGCGACACTGTTCAGTATTTGCTAATTTTCCTTTGCAACATCTAATTGAATTTGACTTTTGCCAGTTCCTGCTTTATCTCTGTCCCTTCCAGCCATCAGGAGTGAAGCCTTTTGATGCTCTTCCTCACTCCTCTATTACTTCTAACACCACTTTGAAGCAGTTCTTTATGAAATTATATTTACGGCCTTTTTCTGCCAGTTTTCCCCTTGCTGCAAATATGAATCACAGATAATTATTGTACTGTCACAAGCAAGACTTCAAGTCTACAATAAGTCCATGAACTCTTCAGTGAGTGTGCTTTTAGTAGCCCATTCTCCAAGGCTAGGCCTAAATTCAGAGAGGCCAGAGTCTGCATGCATGCCCCAATTCCACTGAGCACCCCGCCACCACTGCTAAGTCTATATTCAGCCCTCCTTTTGGGAGCAAAATCTGAGTTATATCATCCCTTCTGTTGACTTCCATTAAATTTAACCATGAAGGCACTTGATCAAAGGCTATTTCCTAAAATGTCCCTATGCAAGGTCTTCATACATGCTAAAAGCAGCTGTGAAAGACCCACAGCTCTTCTCGTGCCCTCCCAGCTGGTGAGAAGAGCTGTGCCAGCCACTGTGTCTGGGAATACCTGGGCTCTCCTTTTACCATGGCAGGGCCATTTATGGGGCACCCAGCACCCCATAGACATCTGTGTTCAGTGCTGGGGGCAGTAGCTGGGCTCTAACTCACCTCTGCAGATCTTTTACTGCCTTCTCCTACAGAGAACTTTCCAAACCCCAATTCTGCTTCTGTCCAGTCTACAGCTGAGCTTTCCTTGCTGTTCTTGGTGCACAGTGATATCCTGAGTGTCACCGTGCTTCTGTCCTTCTGACAATACAAGGCAATACCTGGGCTCTGGTCAGGGCTGCTATTCCAACAATCTTTTCCAGATTTCTGTTATATAGGCACACAGTCCTCATGCAGAGGAACAGCATGTGAGGCCTTTGCTCAGCCCCAACGCTGTCAAACAGGTGGCTTTTAAACAAAGACAAAAATGTATAAACTTCATCAGTCATCACTGCCGGCCCCAAGAAAAAGCACTGCCCTTTCAGAGGTGCCCCTGCCCCAGCCCCTAACCTCCCCCTCAAAAGCTGACCTCCATTTCAGTCTGCACCACTCCTTGCACTGCAATCACAATTCATCAGCCAGGCTCCAATAGCCATGTTTTCAGTCTATAAATCACCACGCCAGACATCTGCCCGGCTCTCAATGGAGTTTTGTTCTTCTTGTTGGCTACCACAAACTTTAAGGTGCTTGGAAGCCTGAAGCAGCCCTACCACCCCCTCCCAAGCAACTTGTGTTGATTTAGAATGCAAAAGGCGGCGTCCCAGAGAGAGCCCAGATGATGATAAAGCGCTATTGTCCGTGCCTTTGTGGTTCAAGACTCCCAACTCGATGTTCGCGGATTGTTCTGAGAGGTAGCTGCTGTCGGGGAGAGACAGAGACAAAGCTGTGTGTCACTGCATGCTGCAGGCCACCTCCCCTGGCCCTTGTGACAGCCCTTACACAGGCTGAATGAGAAGTGTTACAAGATGGTGTCCTCAGCATCCCACAAAGGCCTGCTGGGGAAGGGGCCAGTGATCAGAAAGAACCATCAAAGCTGCCACGCCACCTCCCCCTCAGGTCAGGCACCGAGTCACTGAGGTGCTGGGCACAGCTGTACCAAAGGAGCTGACACCTCCAACAGCAGGGCTGTGCCTGACCTGCTTCTCCAGGAAAAAGGAGACCCGCCAGCAGCTCCACTGTGGGACACAAACACTGCAGGCAGGCTCTGCATGAGCAAGGGTGGCTTTTAACCATGAACTGCCCTTTTTGCCACTCCTAAGTGTGAGGCAGTCTGCAGTCAGCTGCTGAGAAGACAGCCCAGGATGTTCCCAGTGTGGCACCTGAGGAAACTCCTTGCTCACATTCTTGCTCCTGCAAGAAATGACCAAGGACAGAAGCTCACCTCTGGATCATGAGGTTTGGGAAGACTGTGCTGGGGTAGAGCACATGGAGGAGGGATGCTGGGAGCCTGTCTTGTGCTTCGTTCCCATGATTTAGCACAGCCCCCTGCTCTCTCAGTTTCATAAACTGCTTATGGATCTGTTTTTACTATTCTTAACAGTCACTTTCCCATCCTTAAATAATTTCTATTTCACTCTATTTTAAAATTATTCCTTTTCCTCACCACCATTTCCACGTTTCCTTCACTATGTTCCCAGTGGGTCTGACACTTCTACATTAATAGAAGACAGTGACCTGTGATAAAAATACATTTTTATGGAGTGCTTGGACAGGAAGCATTACAGGACCCGAGCAAGACATAAAAATACAATAAAGTATATGAAAATCAGCTCCGACGGATTCATTGCCATGAAAACAGAAACAAGTGAGCAGACACCTTGGCAAAGACTCAATTTTTTTGTACAGCATTCATGGAAGCAGGCAAGGGACAAAAGCTGTTGCAAAGTTACTTGGAATAGGGAAAACAGTAACTGAACAGAGATGACACGCTTGGCCATTCTACATTTTGCAAGCTAAAACAAAGAGATGGGATAGGAGCTGAAAAATCACCTGTGAGAGTTTATTCAGCAGCACTGGGTCTGTTGGGCAGTGGAGTCCCAGTAACAGATCAGAGAACAAAGTTTGTCTTGACACCACCCAGAAATCTCCTGCTGAAGAGCAGGCCAGGAGTCTGCACCCCAGCCATGATGGGGAGCAGCTGAGAGACAGAAGAAGTGGCCTAGAGGCACATTTTCAATTGCAGTGATCTTCCAGCTCACACCTGAACCTGGAAGCACCACCCCAGCGTGCTTCCAGCTCTCCAGAGCACACTGAGGAACAGAAAAGGGTCTCCTCCACCAGCTCTGCCTGGACATTCCCTGAGCACACTGAGCTACCTAGGAGAGAGGGTAAAGCAACTATCCAGTTCTAAATTAGAGAAATTAACTCTGACAAGCATTCCCAAGCACAGGAAAATCCATACGTGTTTGCAGCCATACTGCAGAACAGAATCCCAAGACCTTACACTTCTCCCTGACAACTAACAGTGATCAAGCTCCAGTGCATCTCCCTCCTTGCAGATCCTTTTCTTCTGGGGCAGGAAATGCCTGCCCAGAGCTGGCAGGCATTTCCTTCTAGGATCTCCAACTCTTGAGGAGTTGGAGATCCTAGAAGACTCAGTGCAGGCAGCTGGCTTCTGTGGTAGCAACAGCAGCACAGTCTTGGACCTTGAGAGCTTTTACTCCTGTGGGAAATGCACAGGCTGAGCTAAACTATGGACTGGGTATGCCTGTTTCTCCTTTTGGAAATTCAGCTGCCAGTGCCACAGAGCAACAGAAAAAATCAGATTCATTTCCACAGAGATTTTATCACCTCAGTCTTGGCATGGGAGAGGCATCTCCACCCAGCCATGAGCAAGTGAGTGCATTTTGCTGGCTTTTTTTATATAATCAGAACAAATTCCTTGGAGATGACTCACAGGGTTTCAAGGGTGTCCAGAGAGATGTCAAGCAGCCTCAAGTGTAAATCAGTGACACACCTTGCTGAGAGGACTCCTGCTCACCAGCAAGCCCATCAGCCCTGCAGATACCAGGCAAGGGAAGGAGCTGGAGGGATATTACCCAACAGGCTCCCACAACCCACACACACATGTGTGGCATCTCCAGGCCCAGGACACTGCTGCTGTTTACATTTCCTCTGTAAAGACAGTGATGTTTTCAGGGTGGAGCTGGAGTGCTTCCCTGCAGCTGCTCTCTAGGCTTAAACACTGAAGATTTTCAGACATTCAGGCTGGAGGAGCTTGGCAGTCATTGAAGAGATTTGGACTTCAGAAACAGAGGTTCTGCCCCACCAAATCCTGGTCAGACTGCAGGGGTTTCTACCTGGGATGCTCATTGTGGTGGAACAGCTGCATCCCATTGCAGTTATTTCAGTGCTGTGATGATGCTATGTTAAGCAAACCTGTTCCATTCCCCTGCCCAGGAATGAACACTCCAGCCTCCATGGGTCTGCAGGCCAGAGGACAAAGATGATATTTGCATAATTTCAAGGTAGAGCCTGCTTTAGTGGCTCCTTTAGAGGCTGAAATGCAGAGGAGGACCAGGAAGAACTAGGTCTGGACACCATCCCAGAGGTCCAAAGTAACACTGAGAAAAATCCTGTGGATGCTCTTGGACCTCTGGGTGTCAGAGCAGATGGAACAGACAAATCCCTGGTGGAACTTGGCCCTGGGTCAATATTCTTTCACTAATACCAAGGGCAAGGTTTGACACAAGGTGCCAGTGCAGGCCAGCCTCCCACTTTGCCAGCTGCATGCAGGTCTTCCATCAAGCAGGTGCTTCCAGTCTGGAGTGGGGCAAATCTCTATTTCTGCATTTTTTGAAGGCAACTGCAGAAGACACAACCCAGCTATTATGCCCTTCACCTTTCAACTTCACCCTCAGATGACTAACAATTACCAGCTACCATTAATATTAAATAGGAGGGAAAGAAATGTGATCCTCTCTTTGCTCTTCACATTCCACAATATCACAAACAATTTGTCATATTGGGAGGGGCAGAGGCAGGAGGAGCATTAATTATTGATACTTGGGAACAGATGGCTTTTCTTGTACCAGGGCAATGAAATGTAAGAGGAGCCCGTGGGTGAGGATGTGAGGACTGGATGGGCAGACACATATCAGGTAACCAGCCTTCAAGTGGAACAGGAACCTTCCTCCTAGAACCAGCTCCACTGGGCTGCAGAGCTCCCAACAACAGCCCCAGCTGCAGAAACAAATCCACTGACATCTGAATTACTGAGGCTTCACCAGAACCTTTCAACACTCCCTCACCTCTGTACAGGACACGATGACTGATGGCTTCCAGACAGCAGAGCCCTGGCAAATCAGGCACCAACTGCTCTCTCTAGGAGACTTCTCTGGGTGCATTTCAGGCGTTCATCCTCACCTAACTACTCCTGAGACCACATGCAATGTCCAAATGGGACCTCCTCCAGCCTCCCAGTGGCCTTGGATCCCATTTGGGGTGCTGGCCTCCAAAATCAGAGATCCAAGTGATGTGGACCTGCAACCTCAACCAGAGACTCCGTTATCCAACTCTCTGCCAAATTTTCCCATTGATTCATCTAAGGAGGAAGAAAAAGAAGACTTAATTCTTGTCAGCTCCAGTGGTGTCCTTGAGGACAAAGACACATACCAGGCTGTAAAACAAGCCTGGCAAGGACACCTGCTGTGGGTGTCCCCATGTCCAAAAGCTGACTGTGGGACTGACATCCTTATGAGACAGGAGGAACAACTGGGCAAGAGTGACTCTCCACCAAAGGCAGCTGATTCACCAGACTGAAAACAGCGGCACCAAAAGCTTTTCCTGAAACTTTCTTGAATAGTCTCTGTAGTCCCTGCTGGATTCAGGCATCTGTAGCCATTTTCACTCTGGCCTAGCCATCTCTTTGCTGGAAGACCAAGGGACCAGCTGTACTGCCTCAGACCTGGGCCTGGGGAGCCCAAGGTCCTGTCTCTGGCAATGGTTATAAGCAGATGGTGATACCTCCTCTACTACTGCAAAAGTTATATTCCTTAGCTATTTTCCATTCAGGGATTTCATAAGCCAGACATCACCTCAATTCAATTACTTCTTTGGACATATCCCTCAAATCCTCAAATAGGCACTAATTTTCCCAGAAAGGACTAATTAAATCCATGGTTACTCCACTGAGCTAAGCAGACTCTCTTGCCACTTCCACAGGCCCAGAAGGTACCTCAGGCCCACAGTGTCAAATCCCTTGGTGTATTGAGGACCTCCTCACAGCCTTTTCTTAAACTCTGTTCCCTTAGCCTCTGCTGAGAGCTTCATGCTTCAAAGTCTCATTACTCTGATAATTAGACACACTCTTCTCATTTCTCAAGCTGACTAATCACTGATTTATAATTCCTCTCAGTCTGCCTAGGGTCATGCAGCCTGCAGCCTGTGAGAGTACTAAGACACGTACAGTCTTGTGATTTGGAAAAACACAACTTCCCAGCTTCCCTCCTGGTCTGAATCAGTGGTAAAGTCCTTGGAGTGAACAAATGCCAGGTGCCAGGAGACAGCTACTGTCCATGAACAATGCAATTTTCCACAGTGTGGAGTAGGATAGAGAAGTTTCCCTACCCAGTGAAGAGGGAGAAGCAATCTTAGGAAGACCTGGGCTGGGAAAGAAGGAGCTCTCCCATAAAAGCAGCAAACCTTCCCACTATAGAAGCTTTGACCAGTGTCCAAGTTTGCTCTAGTTTGGTACAGGAAATGGACAGAACTGAAGGTATCTATACTGCTGCATTATTCCAATATGAGAGCTTTTGTTCCTCCAAAAATGATGTTTGTCTCACTGTTTGTCTCCACAGAGCCCCGTGGTGCTCACACCAGTGAGGTGCTGCTGAAGACTCAGCTGAGAGCTCAGGTACACAGGCTGATCTCACCTCCCCCATGCTTCCCAGGGCCTGAGGAGGGGATCAGCTCACAAAAGGAGCCTATGGATTAGAGAGCAATGCAATGGATCAAAAAGCAGGAGAGGGCGCATCTTTTCAACCCCAGAGCAGAACTGCTCCCTTTCACACTTCTTGAGTTAACATTTATGTGAATCCTTTCCCTGCCGCTCAAAGAAGAAATTACATTATATACACATTCCAGAGAACTTTTCCCAGCAGCAATAACCATTTTTAACATACACTGAGCTTGGGAGAATGTCTAGAATTTTACAAGCAAATGCATGAGTGGAGCTGAGTTTTGACCCACGCAGCACAGCCGTAAGTTGACACCACAATCCCAGTCAGGCTCCGGAGTCGAGGTGGCCAGTGGGCTTGGGAGGAGGATGTGCCTGGCAGGAGCTCCCTACCTCTTTGATGGCAGACATCTTGATGTTCTCATAGTAGTGCAGCGGTGCATTGGGCGAGCTCATGTCATAGCCAAAGCCAGCCACGGCCACCTCATCGCAGTTGTGCAGCGCCATGGTTATTGCTACGCTTCCCAGGGTGGGGATGTTCTGAGAGGAGAGAAAGCAGGAATGGAAGTCATTAGCAGGTTGCCATCTTTATAATCAAAAATTTCCTCTTATTGTCTCTGCTCACGGGGGCACTGCTGCTACTAAGCAGAAAATCAGGAGCGTGGTGTTTGGCTATACTCAACCTGCCACCTTGCAGGGTTGATAGCCTCCCAGCTTGTAAAGAAATTAATGCAAATGGTCAGACTCCCCTTCCCACAGCTTTGCTGTCCTGAGAACAGGGCAGCAGATGAGCTGGAGGATGAATCACAGTGGATACATCAGCTTTCTGAAATTAAAACAGACGTAGACAGTGGATTACAATGTTAACGTACATTACTGGCTTCCAGCTTGGCTAAGGAAGAATACTTATCCAAACAGGTCACCATACAGGAGGAAAACTGAGGAACAGCACAAACACTTTATTTTACTGATGGCAAATGCGGTTTAAGGTTGTTAAACAGCTCTAGGAGATGGAGAGGAGATCAGGCAGTGTGTTCCAAGATCCCTTCCTTTTCTCAGGGGCATCTTCACAGTGAAGGGGCACTCTGGCCTGTGCCAGTCCCTCCAAACCACACACTGGGAAAACAAGGAGCAGTGGGAAGCCAGTCAGAGATGGGTGGTAGCATCCAGGGCACACCACATATGTCCTTTCCCATCTGCTGGCCTGCAATTTGCACTGATGTCCAGCCCTGGCCCTTCCCATTTCACTGGGCTCTAGCACTGTGACAGCAGTGCTGCACAGCTATAACTCCTCCTGCATGTTCTGTTGGGACAGCAAAGTGTTTCCAGTGTAAAATCCTAGCTCACTGACTTTTCTAGCTTCCCTTTAGCCAGGTAGATAAATCCACAGGCAACTTTGCCCCAGGGCCTAGGGAGAGGCTGAGAAATCCACCCACATCTTCATTTGTTGAGTATCCAAGACTGGCCATATTGGAAATATCACAATTTCAGAGGACGTGCTCAGACAGTCACCAAGGGTGACAGCTCTTAGCTGAGATGTAGAAACCAACTGCACTCTTATATTTTTCATTTACAATGGTTTACCCTGAAGTGGTGAGCAATGCTATTGCATGTTCAAAAAGGTTGGGAACAATGTTTTGGGTTTCTGCTTCTCATTCAAAGGAACTGGTTTTTGTCAGCACAGGACCGGGCTCACTTCTGATTGCCTGACCAGTCTGAAGGAAAAGGTTTTCCAAGGAAAGAATGCCACCCATGTCCCAGCTGAGATGTGCAGAGCTGGGAGCACAACTTGTGTGCTTTGTAGAACTCCACTACAGTGCACTGGAATTACTCTAATCTGAAAACAAACAGGCAAAAACTGCTTATGGCTAAATCAATGAGACATTAAGTTCAAACATTTGCAGCGCAACAGTAACAGAGCACACCTGAAATGACAAGATCTCCCTACATCCTGCTGTTCCTGCTCTAGATGTTGGGAAAAGCAGCAGAGTAATTCTGTTCTCACTGCTTAATTTCAATTGATATTCACAAAACCAATACTGGTTTTATCCTAGTTACTTTAGTTAGCTGTTAATTCACTGGTAGACAAAAAATATCAAGTAGGAGTTTCAAAAAAATGGAAAAAGTTTATTAGGCAAGGATAAGAACACTGCCCCAAATTTCAAAATATCCAAGAACATCCTGTCTTTCCAGACATGACAGTTTTAATTCTGATTTCTCAGCTTTATGTTTTGCATAGAAGATGACATTTGTATGTCGTTGGGATTGCATCAGCTGGTAAGCGGACGTGCCACAAAACCCTTTCCCCCAGCAGAGCTGTAGTTACAGTGTCCAAAACACAGCCAGTAAATGGTTACATCCCTGAGACTGCCTCGTCACTGGGAGCACCGCGGTGCTGACACCACCCACACTTGCACTGGGCCCATTCCCACGGTACTGCTCCAGGGAGACACAGGGTCTCTGCCTGGAGGGAATTTCACTGGCCAATTTAACATTTAAGAGCTAACTTTCTAATGTGAGTCTTGCAAACCACAGAGAATTAATCACATTACCCAACCTTACGGGAGGACTGCCAAACTTTCTTTCAGGCGTACTCTGTCCGGAGAATAACAGTAGACAGAAATTGAAACTTGCGTTTGGTCACCAAATAGCTGTCTGACTTCATTCTTTCTACAATACAGCCAATTATATTTATGGAAAAATACGAGGTAATTTTCTCATCTGCTTCCGTTCTTCAGTAGTTCCTGACCTGCCAATATCTTAGTACCACTGGCTCTGCTCTCAAAAATTATTCAAATACCAGAGACTACCTACCTTCCTAACGAACTGTAGTAGATGTATCTGATTTGGCCTCTATAACTACCAGAAATTCACAGGATATCCTCAGCAAATTGTTTTGCATTACCCTAAAAATCACATCTGGAAACTGATGATCTGATGACAGTTTCTTACTTATGCCTAATTGATGTTAGCACCCTCCAACACTGCAGTAGCTATAGCTTAATATGTGTCCCCCTTGAAGGCAGAATTCTGCAGCCTTCAGTGGTGAGATGCAGCCTCAATCCCACTGCTGCAGTCAGAATCCTGTGGGCTAGAGAGGTGCTTCTTGAAAATACTGTCAAAATGATCACCCCTGCTGTTCCCTGAGGGCAGTAACTATTAGGGCAGCACAGGGGTGCTTGCAGAACCCAGCCTTAGTAAATGGCGTGGATAACAGCACCTGGCTAAGAGAAGAACATGGCACAAAGTGTGTGTGCACCCACATGTGCCCAGATCACACACATGTAACTGGGCACTTGCTCCAAAGTACTTATCTTCTTTAAAAAAGAAGCAACCATTAGAGGGATTAAACAGTACCTGGGGAATTAGACAGTCTTGAAGAAAATGGAGCTGCCTTGAACAAAACTATAAAAAAGTACAATTGTTGGTTAACTAACTGTCATTACTTTTTAGTCTTGATTTGGTTTAAGCTAGAGAAACTGAGACTTTTCTCCTGTGGCAGTCTGCTGAGATTCTGCTACTCCTGCTGCCTGTTGAAAATGAAGCACTGCCTCGTGCCCAGCTTGTGGGAAAGACAACACCATGTAGGATCTAGGGACATTTCCCAGGCTGTGCTGCAGAGAATGCAGCAGAGCAGCACTCTCAGATCCAAGGGAAAGGGCTCTCCCCTCCTTTCCTCTTAGCAAAGAAGTGGCAAATAAGAGGAGACACATTATTAGAGAGGAAGTGGCTACAACTACTCCCTGGCTGCATCTACAGAGCTCCAAGCTCTCCTGATTGCACATTTAAATTCATTACCTGCTAACCTCTAATCTGGATCTAATGGACCATATACAACCTACAGGGCAAGCTGGGGGACAAGTGACTCCAAAAGAAGTTAAGCATCATGGACGTGGCTGTGCCAAATGTGGCTTGCTATGCCCTGCACAATGTGTCAGTGCTATCTCACCACACACACCCTTGTGCCGTGCCCCAAAGACATACCAAAGCAACCACCACACCTCCTGAGTTGAGTTATGAAAATAAAACTTTCTCAAACAACTGAGCAGGACTCTCGTTATGTGAGGCTCTTGCTAAGACAAAACCCCCCAAATTCTATCATGTTGCCTCAGGAATAATAATCCAGTGTTAGACCAGCTCAAAGCCTGTCTTCCTGCTCATGCCCCTCGTGTGTCCTTGGGTGTTCCTGCATCACCAAGCAGTGCTGCTTTCAACCAAATGGTTGAAGAGCTACAGCCCCACAGCAGCCAGTGCCGAGGCAGGAGCCCCTTGGGATGCCTCCCAGACACACAGACACTGCCCAGTGCAGGTTAGACCTGGAAAGGTCCAAGATGTGGCCATGATGAGTCTCTGACCTGAACTGGTGCCCAGCAAGCAGTGTGAGCTGGGAATAGCAAAGCCCAGAAATCACTGGCAGCCTTCTCTCCTTGTCAGTTCTCTGCCGTAAGCGTTGAGCTCGGCCTTGCAATCTGTGTGCCAATGGTTTCTGTCCAGGCTGGGAACCAGGCTTAGCATCCCCTCTCCAGCACCTGTAAACAACTACAAGGGCAGCCTCACTGGATAACCTGTTCAGAACTGGAAGTCCACATTTCCAAGCCTGGCCTGCTTGTCTAAGACCAAACATATGGAAAATGTAATACCCAACATAACGCTCCCCAGAGATCAGCCTTTTGCTTGGTCCCATTTGAGAGAACACAGCAGACTGACAGAGGAGCCAGGGATGACACTAAAAGGCCACGTGACAAACAGAAACAGAAAACACAGCAGTGCTGAGTGACACATCACCACAGCAGAGCTGGGCAAAGCCTGCCTGAGCCTCTGGAGCATGGCTCCTTGCATGGGGAAGGTGAGCAAACACATGGTGGATCTTGGTGACAAAAGTGTAGAGGTAGGAGATTTCTGGTCTTGTGCAGGAACCACAGCAAGCTCTGTGCAGTGCAAACACAGCCAGTTTGCTCCACCAGGTCAGGGGACCAGAAATGCCTTTGGCAGTACAGACACAGGACAGGTTCTCCTGACTGCTCCTACGCTGCTCTCTGCTGCGAGCAAGGAGACAAACGGCTTCACCTCAACACATGGATGTTTCATCTTCCATTCTGCCCCCTGAAGAGGCTTTAAAGACTTCCACTCACATAAGGAAAGAAGTCAGTCAGCAGAAATGAACACTGGCACTCCTCTGGACTCTGGTGAGGCTGACCATTACCTCGTGGGCTTGTGCTGAAGATCCAGTGCTGGTGACTGAACCAGGGCTGGAACTGCTCTGTGCTTGGTGCATGTGAAAAGCTCTTGCTGCTTTTCATTCCATGCCTGGGTCATTCCTGTGTCACTGCCTGCTGGACTGGAAGGAAATGACTGCTGTAAATCTGTTTTTAGAAATATTTGACTCCCTTAATATGTTAAGTGAATTTCAGTTATTTATGGGATTTTACTTAGTTCAGGGTAAGACTTATTGGATTGTTCAGACTATTCCAATTGTTACCTTTTTCAATAAAAGTGTAAGTGTTACTGAAGAATAAACTCCCTACAAACAGTAATGCACCTAGATAATCAAACTGGTTTGACTACTATATTAAATAATTTGAGGAAAAAATAAAAAAATGTGCTTACCTGGGAAAAATTCTTACCTTAGTTTTATCAGTTACAGACCTGATCACCTAATAGCAGTGAAGTTTTCAAAACAAAAGAAATCCAGAACAAAACTATAATAGTCATCTCAATACACATGAACTATCACTTTTGTTTCTTTATGTTTGCATTGGAGCAAATCCAAACCTACCCTTTGTTTCCTTCAGCTGAAAAGGTGGAAATATGGCACAGAAAACAATTTAGTATTGTGAGCAGGCAAGTGCCTGGCATTCTGTGGAGTGGTCCCTGTCACAGGAGCTTACCATGCCCACTGCTGCTCCCAGAGCTGCCTCCACCCATGCCCAGAAACAGCTGCAATAGTGGGCTTCAAAAAACACAGCAGAGCATCTCAGTGCCCTTCCTTCAGCTCCCCTGGCCACCCCTGGCTGGGAGTGGGACAGAGCCTGCAGGACAGGCTGTCTGCAGCTGAGCAAAGGGAAGGGCCAGCAGCTGGTGGCTGGAGACAGGACAGCCCAGCAGGCTCCCTTCTGCCACTTCCCTGCTGAGTTCCACAACACCCAAGCCCAGTCTCAGTATTTTTCACCACATCTAACCTGATGCACAAGCTCTGATTCACCATTTGCCATAGAGCAGATTCCTGTGCAGTGCAGGGAGTATTTCTAAAGGATGTCAGGACTTAACAGAAGGCAACCAAAGGCATGACTTTACTACACTCTACCTGCTCTGTGATAAGCACATACACCACTAACCCCATGCTAAATGGGAGTTCATGGTCTACTCTTCACTGAGAAGCAAACGCCAAACTTCTTTCAATTCCTTGGCATCTCTCATGTGCAGAAGGAGGTGGCTGGGCTTGTACCAAGAAGAGGCTGGTATGGAGCATTTACCTGCTCCCCAGCACCAGTTTGTCTGAGCAGCCCTTCCCCAGCAGCTCATGGACTGGTCCCACTGCAGTGGCAATGGGTGGAACAGCCCAGCCCACAAAGCAGATGTGCTGCCTTGCAAACCCAAAGCTTTACAGTGACACTAAGTCACTACATTTGACTGATTGCAGCTGCAGCGGCCCCTTACCTGTCCCTCTACCTGCCTCAGAAGATGCCAGCAGGGTGCAAAAAAAGAGAGAACCACATAACTGGAAAGGATTAAGTGGAAGACTGTTCTGCTCCTGCCATCCCCACCTCTATTCTACTCCACAAAGACCCAACAGGGTCCAAGACACAGCCTTCACAAAGTCACAGTCCAGTAAGAACAGCCCAGGAGACAAAGTTTGCTGACACCTGGGCAACTCATGAGAGAAAAGGTCATGATGATGAGACAAGGGAGCTGAAAACTGCCTAAGGAACAAAGGATTCCTGCTGGCATCTGCAGAAAGTCTGCCTGCCCACAGGAAAAGCCTTCTAAGAGCTACGAGAAGCCGTGGCCAGGATGTGCTAACACTCCAGCATCAGAGGTTAATCCCTGAGATGTCAGCACCCTGCAGAGGTGCTAATCCATGGCTGGGTGCCTGAATCAGCCTGGTAACACCTCCTGCACATGGCTCCTCCTTCAGCAGCTTAGTGCTGAGGTTGGGTGAAGTCCAAAGAAGGATGCTTTATTTTTTTAGTTTATAGATTCAACCATTTCCAGTACATGAACAAACAAAAGGCTTACAGAGCTGGGTTAAATCATAAACAGATCCACGGATGCACAGCACCAGCACAGAGAGAGAAACAAACATTGCAGTCTGCACTGGAGTCCTCAGACTTCTGATAATTTGTGTCACCTGAAGTGTTCTCCTTTCTGCCTCACACCAGGCTCAGGGCTCCCAGAGGAGCCAGGACACTGCTCCCATGGCTCTGAGGGCTACTGGCTGGACAGGACAATTCCCTGCACAGCCAAAGGCACCACAGCAGTGACCACCCCAGGGGTGTCTGTGCACCCAGCAGTGACACCTCTGAGCTGATGCTTCTGCTTGTCCCCCAGTAAACTGCCTGCAGTGTAAGGGGTGCTAATGCAAGCTTGAACCACCAGCTGCAATACCAGTGATGTTTGGTTTCAAGCCCCAAAGATCTGTACAAACAGAACTTCCACCTGAACAAAAATCACATTTGGCTAGTGAGAAAGACAACTGTGCACCCATGCATTAACAGAATTCTTTAATCAGAGAGAGGATCTTTACTAGATTTTTTTGTGCTAAACCATCTTCAGGCATTAATAATTATTTTTCTCAGATATTGCTAGGAGCCCAAAATTTGTTCTTTATAATCAGCTTATCCCAAGAAGGAGAAGTCCACATACAGTATGGAACAGCTCTCCTACTCTTAAGACTTCAGTAGGACTGAAGACAACTTCTAAAAAGCTTTACCAGTCACAGAGAGAAATCACTATTCATTGTGGGTGTGAGTTTTGCTCCTTGCTGAGGCTTTTAGCTACCACTGCCATGAGTGCAATCAAAATGCACATCTGAGTTGTTCCCCATTACTATACTCCAGCATCATCTGGCCCAAATTATATTATCAAAGCAGAGGATGTTACTACATTCACCCTTTATTGAATCCTGGGAAAAACGCTTTGAGATCAGCCCCAAACTATTTTACTAGCTCTACACAACCTTGCTGGAAAAGCCCCCAAATTACAAAGTTAATTGGCAGCACATTGTTACCATATGTGGTGTTCAAGAGAAGCACTGAAGTTTATTTAGGCATCAGAACCAAAGGGGAGTGGAATATTACTGCTCTTTATGAGGATTTTGCGTTGGCCTTGATTACGAAGGCATCCCCAGCCTTGATCCTGCAGTGTGCAGCCTGTCCAGCCCAGCCCAGGACAGCCCAGCCCAGCCCAGCCCAGGACAGCCCAGCCCAGCCCAGCCCAGCCCAGGACAGCCCAGCCCAGGACAGCCCAGCGCACTGCAGCACGGGGGCATCCATCTGCCTCCAGCCCCATCTCCCAGGAGAAACTCTGCTTGCTGTGCTTCTGCTTCCTAGTCCTCAGCATCTTCCTCTTTGGTGCTCACATGCTTCTCTCTTGAGAAGGCTCTCTCTTTCCAGGCTATCTCTCATTGCTAAAGCACAGCCCCAAACCCAACCAGCCGTGCAGCTGCTGGGTCACACCGATGTGGAACAATCCTCCTTGCTGCCCCACTTGTCCGGCTGGATCACTCACAAATCTTCAGTGAGAGCTGGATCCTTGGTCTAAAGGCTCTGATTTCCACTCTTCCCATTTAAAATCTGAGCAAAACATTCAGCAAATTTGTATCACCAGGGCCTTACTCAGACTCTTCCCTCTTTACGCTGACAGCAATCGCTCCTGTTGGAGCCTTGGCACTTAGAGAGCTCTAAACTTTGCAGTGGTGCAGCAGAATTCACTGAAGTGCGAAGCCCCAGCAGTTCCATGACAGCAGTCCACAGCTGATGTTTGCAGTAAAATTGTAGCCACAGGGCAGAAACACTCTCTCTGTTTTCAAGCTCTGGCAGAATCCCTGTATCAGGGTCCTTGCACAGACCGCCCAGGCTACACTGACATCTCAGCCCCACACAGGCACCTGCAGAGCTCCTGGTGTCCCGTCTGGAGGAATAAACTGCAATTCACACAGTCTACGAGGGGTCACAGGCAAACACTGCTTGCCTTAAAGAACCATAAACCATTCTTAAATGCTCAAATAGACTTTCGTGAAGTGAAACATCAGGTTTCAATTAAGATGCCTTCATTTCCCAATCTGATGTGTGTTAAACAACCTATCAAAACCTCATAAACTTCAGTTCACAGCATTCTCATTTCCGGATTCTCTCTTCTCCTTTCAGTTAAAGTAATAACTTGTGTATTAAAATAATGTGTTTAAAAAGAAAAATAAATTGGAAAAAAATAAAGTATGATGATTTTTGTCCTTTAGTGGGACAGCACTCCTGATTTTCTGGAAGACGCATCAAGACCACATTGTTCTAAGGGTAAGTTCTGGAGAATGCAGAGAGGAGAAGCAAGTTAATTCCTAGCTGACTGGAATATTTGCAATAAGATACCTTCAGTGCACAGAACAAAAATCCAGAGTTCCCAGAATCCCATGACAGCTTCTGTACACAGCAGTGCATTTTTCAAAAGGCCCATTCCATGTGGCCCAATCTGTCTGCATATCTTGCATTTTGCATTTCGAGAAGGAAATGTCTTGCCTTGAGGCATCCACCCATCTGACTTGCACAAAAGTCTCTAATACTCCAGAAGACTTCATGTTATAATTATTTGAGCATGGCAAATGAGGCACTATTCTGTCTAGTCCAAATCCCTGCTGTGACACAGCAAATCTCCTGCACTGATAGCAGTGGAAGGACAATGCCAGGCGCAGACCAAGCAGACTTTGTCCAGCAAAAGTGCTTCTCTCTGGGTTTGTCAGCTGTGCTAATGTGCCCAAAAATGTCACGTGTGGTCTCTATCAACAACTATATCACATGTGTACATGAGCAATTTACCCACCCAAGTAATACTTACTCTAATGGTTGATATATTACGTAGAGCAAATATAAATAGGTTCTGAGGACAGTGTTGCAATGTGAGATAATCCAGAAAACCCAAGTCACCACCTACTCCAACACTAACACTCCAAAAAGCTGCACTGGGGGTGAGAGGTACGAGAATTAGCATTAAGGAATTTTGTAAATAAATATGAGCTAAAACTGTGGTTTGCATTGCATTGTTTTCTTTTGTGAGCTTTCACATACAAAACTTGTGGGGAATAAGACCAGAATTTCTTACCAAAGGTCTCATAAAGCGAACCTTTACCCTCTTCTACTATTGGCCTGGGATGCAACTTCACAGTGGCTTTCAAGGCACTGCTAAAGTGTTGATGATCCCCCCAAAATCCTTGGATCAGGAAGGTTCTTGCCTGGGTCTGAAGGAGTCTGAGTCACTGTAACAAAGTCCCTCCCTTTCAATGTCCAACAACGGAGGCCCAAAGGAAAAATAAGAACAGTGTAAGCCTCTTGTGCTGCTTGGTCTCACATCCTTCTGTGAGGTTTTGCTCCCTTTGCTTTGTACCTACCCCTCTGCCCATCAGGCCATTGTTGAAAGGCAGTCCAATAAAGCTGAAAGCTGCCTCCTGGATGAAGTAGGGATTCAGGATACGGATCTCATGCGGCTCCCTTGGGACACGGGTTGCCACTGACTTCCAAAAGCCATCAGAGGCACTCTGGTAACAAAAACAAAAACAGAAACAAAAAGGAAAAAGAAAGATAAAACAACAAACAGAATTATATACAAAATATAGCAGATTTCTAGTATTTTATTTAAAAATATATAAACATGCACTAGTGCAGCAGTTCCCATTGCCTCTGCTCATTGCCACAGGGCAGCAGTATGACATTGTAGGGGACCTGTGTCTCCTGTGTCCCTTGGAGAGGTGGCAGCAGCATGGACTGATGCAGTTAAGCCAGTCTGGTAAGTAACTGCGAGGGAGACAGACAGGCCAGGTCTTCCCACTTTATCCTATATTTGTCCTCCCCTTTTAGGTTTTATGTGAATTAAGCTTATAGAGGTATCATCTTGTCTTGTGAATAGTCATGAATGTTCACAGTACAAGGGAACAGACAACTAAGTATGTCTATTATTTTTACCCAATTCAAGTTTTCACTCTGCACATGTGGAAGAACATCAGCCTTGATGTGTGCTGCACTCCTAGAGAGCCTTGCCTGGGGAGGGGCTGGTGCCACTCTGCCACATGGCTTCCCATCCTTGCTCATTGATGGCTTTGCATCATTGCTTCCCACCATTGACACCTTTCCAGGTGTCAGCAGGCACAGCACAGAGTGCCCCCAAAATAACCAGAGGCTCTGTGTTCACGGGACTTAGGGAGCAGTTGTGTTCCAACGTTTCACTTCTGTCTGGGTTAATTCAGAGCGAGGCACAGGGAAGATGGAAGGAATTTTAATCTGCTGACCAGCTTCTTGGGCAGGATAATCTGATTGAACACCTCCTCGAAGTATTGAGCCATCTTCCCTGAGATCTCCATGACAAGAAACAGACACTACACTACATAGAAAGGACACACTCTGGAATTCACCAGTTTTGGGTTGCTTGTACCTAAGCAGTGACTTTACAGCTTCTCTCAAGGCACTGATGAAAATGTTGATTATCCATTGCAAAATCCTCAGGAGCTTCCTCTGCCCAGTAGCGATCACCCCTGTAATTATGGACTGGAATTCTGTCCCAGCCAATGCCTGCTGCATTTCACACACCCTGCCCTGTGCTCAGCTCCTGCGAACTCTCACACCACGTGTTGCTGAACACCTTACAGAGGGTTTTTTATGGAACAATCTCATGGGTATCTTTAGCTGCTGAATTTCATACCCTGAAATTGAAACTTTGGCAGATGGCTCGTGCTACAAAAGGCATTAACAGAGCAAACCTGAGGAGGGTGCACACTGTCATCCAAACCAACACTCTAGGAAAGCCACATCCCATTGCTATCTGTGTCCCCTCAAAACTGCCCAAACATAATACACTTTTGACAACCAGGGCAAACATCCCACGGGTTTAAGTTCACATTTCATCAATGGCCAAGTGCCCTTGGGACCCTAAATGGAAAAAACTCCTAATTATCACTCATGTCCTTTCATTGTAGTAGAATTAGAAGGAATGCCTAGTGTCAAAGTAGTCTAACACTTTCTGTTATAATAAGACATTTTCAGCCACTGAGTGATCCCAGCATTTAAAAAAAAAAAAAAAAAAACCAGAAAAAAAACCTTTACAAATATTAATAAAGTATAACATCCATTTGACCAAGGGATTTGAGGGATTTGGTATGCCAGCTGGGTTTTGCCTCCTTGTGAAAATTCATTAAAAATTGGATAACTATTAAACCTTTGGAATTTCCTAAGGGCACATGTAAAGTAGAGGCCTTTCAGTTCCAGGAAAGAGGGGGGCAGGGGGAGGGTCATAGATTCCACTTGCATTAGGCATGCTCCAGGTCTCACAAAAATTAAGATGATAAACAAAATCGTGAACAGCTACTCATTCAGTGAAACCATCTTATCATGGGCTTAAGCAGGCACACCCTGGAAAAATAGTGTGTGACCTTGAAACTAAAATAAATTTATAAGTTCAATTATGATTTCACATACACCTCTAAATATGGCATTGCCCAAATTTTGTGAACAATTCAAGCTAAAGATCTGCAAGCTATTTAAAGTGGACAGAAGATGCCTTTTGTTTGGACATACACTCCATAGGAGATTCTACATAAGTTCTGGGGTTTAAGTAGGTTTTATATGGCTTTTACATTGCACATAAAACACTAAATAGAAAAGAAAAAAAGTTATAAACATTGGAGTTTTATTCCTTGCTGTTGCTGGAGCTGAAATAACCAGACATACCACTGCTGTCCATCTACCCAGCACTGTGTAAACCACAAGGGCCACACCTGGGCTCCTCTCAGCTAGTTCAATGCCAGTGCAAAATAAATGGGGGTGCCTATCCCTAGCTGGAATACAACCAGTCTGCTTTACTCCCTTCTATTTAGCTGTTCCTCCTGTTGTTCTTCACGACTATTTCCCTAAGCATTTCCTTCAGCTATCACACTGCTCTGAAGTTGCTCTGGCTCTCCCTTCTGTCTCATTTCTCTGTGTTACTTCACTGCGCAGTCCCCCTGAGATTGTTTTTGAAGGACACCTGGGGGAGTCTTTCATTTTGGTGCGTTTTCCCGCTGCAATTTCTAAAACAATTATCGGGAGGATCACGGAGTCTCAGCAGGCAGCTCTCACTTCCACCTACAGAGCGGGCAAAGCCCCGTGCAGCGCTAAAGAACCAAAAACTGTTTTCCTGGCTTATAATGACTGAAATCCCGGCCTTGTGGTTTGGCTCCCCAAGCCCTGCAGCCCTGAGCTCCCTTCTCGGCGCTGTGGTTTGGTTGTGCAGCCTGGCACCGGCCCTGCCAGCCCCGGGCTCTCCCGGCAGCGCAGCCCCTGCCCAGGCTC
The DNA here is from genome assembly GCF_963513975.1 of Fringilla coelebs. Classification (NCBI taxonomy): domain Eukaryota; kingdom Metazoa; phylum Chordata; class Aves; order Passeriformes; family Fringillidae; genus Fringilla; species Fringilla coelebs. The sequence goes on from NC_140067.1 coordinate 10,367,763, forward strand.
CGCGCTACCGCCGCTGCCGCGCCGCGGGGCGTGCTCAGCCTGATGGGACACAGATGTTCCGAGAGGCTTCCAAAGCAATTACTTCCCGTCGGGGAACGCTGACCCTTTTTTTGGCTGGCAGGAGACCCGAGGAGCAGCGGGCATTAGGAGGGAGGGGACGCTTTTCCTGCCAGATTCGGCAGCTCAGACTCACGGCTGGAGGTTGGGGGCATCCTCTGTTGTCTGCTGCCGTGGGTAAACCTGCAGTGCTTTAGGGTGGGCTTCTCACGGTTAAATAACTCCTGTCCTGATCAGCACAATGATAAACAGTCAGAAAATGAGTCTGAAAACTGCTTAGGCAATGTTCTTGCAGTGCCTCATCACCTCTTGGTACTGAGATGGAAACCAGAAGGAACAGGCTGGGAATTGTGTATCCTTGTGTTAAGCTTCTACTGTTATTATTTGTTGGTATTCCTGTGCACCCGGAGTCCCAGGCACAGATCAGTGTTCACAGTGCCAAAGGCTGCCAAAAGAAACTTACATGACACAAGCAGAAAGAAACAACCCTCACAAACAGGCAAACAGGAGAACATGACTGAAGAACGAGCCCATGAGGGCCATTTTTAAAGCAACCTTGGAATGTTTTCAAAATTGTATAATTGCAAAGGACATGACTAAAGGCTTTAGAGGAAAGCATTTTAAAAGTACAAAAGAATTTAGATAGGCCAGGGCTTTCAAGCCAGTCTCTTGTACAGTTCTTACCCAGCAAGAGAGGCAGAAAGAGACACCACCTCTATAGACACCACTCCAGGAATAAACTGGTACAGACATAACAGACCAAAGACAGCAGATTAGGAGGAAGGGATAAAAAGTGGCAGGGCTCCCCAAATAGCTCCAGGGACAAGAAAATCCAGCTGCAATCCCTCATTCTGTCCATTTGCAGAACACTGAAGGCTAGTAGGCACAGCCAGTTGTAAACTAATTTTTGTCTCCATTCAGTTTTCCATCTCCTGTTCTCAGATTTACCAAGGCAAATCACAACATTCTCTAAAATAAGATATGGAAACTCAGAGCCTTAGCCAAGAAGCACCTCAGTGGAAAATACAAACCACTAGAAGCAGGCTGAGTCTCCCACAATAACAACATTTCTAATATGCTGAGCAAAAAGAGAGGTAATGCCATTGCATCCAGATGATACAGATGCTGCCTCTGTGAACTACTGGATTTATGAGCACAATAGCTCACTGATGATTCTAGCTCTGACGGGAAGGGGACAGGAGGATTGCAAAGGTCACCTACATGCAACATGAAGTCTGGGTATGCAATACTTTGCTGCAGAGCAACCAAACAAAGACACTGGAGAGGGAGGCTGTGGTAAACAGAGATTACTACGCTTTTGAACTCTGCTAACACCAGAAATGGAGAGGAAGAAGGACATGAGGCAAAAAGAAAAAGTGAAGAGATGATGCAGCAGTCACAAGACCTCCCGGTGCATGTGAGCACATTGTTCATTGCAATCTCTGCCCCCACCGAGGCTGGAATGTGGTTTATTCCCTACCCATCATCCACAAGCTCTCACTGTCACACAAACAAGGTACAGCAAAACCACTGCAGTCCATCTGCAGAGGCTTTTGAAAGGTTTCTGCTCAGGCATGACTGGATTAGATGTGGAAGGTGTGTTTCCACTAGAAAATAACCATCTTATCAGCCAGTGCTGCATTTCTCAGCGGTCAAGTAGACACAGAGGCCTAGAAAATGCTCTTCTGCAAGTGGTAATATAAATGAAGTTGCATCATTTGCACTGATTATCAAAGCAACAAGGAATTTTTAGCAACAAGAACAGAGGAGCTGAGAGCCTGCAGTCTGGGTTAATGGTCAGACCCACTAGCCCACACTTCAAGCATATTTACCCAGCTTTCTCAAAGCTATGGAGAACACCTCACCATCCTCTGCACATGGCTCTGATGGCCAGCATTCACTCTGAATGAACCTATCTGCAGCTTTTAGAGCCTAGTTCCACTCTTATCTGCCCCACTGAAAAGCTCTCACTCTGCCTGAAGTAGGAGCATTGTTCAAGCCTTTCCCTCATCTTCTCTTGGTTCAGCTGTCAAAAGAGATGCAGCTCCTGGACTACCCAACAACATACTTCTAATTTTTTACCATTTTTGTTTCTTCTCCTGAGGCATCCTCCCCCTGCCCAAATCTAAAATCAACTGGCTGTAATTTACCCTGTCAGTGTGCTCCATCTGCCAACTGCCTCACAGCACTAAAAGAACTCCTGACAGGTTATAAAGGCCACAAATTTAGTTTTTACTAATATTTCTACTAATGGAGACAAAAGCACCTCAAAACATGGCACAACTAGACCTTTTTTTTTCTTTTTAAAGCAACAGTATTTTCTTTGTTGATAGAGCTGAGCTAATAGCTCACTACATTGGCTAGAGATAAGTTTCTTTAAGCAGGATAACCAAGTCAAAAACCACAAGAGAGAGGAAATGTATTCCAAGCAGCAGCTGCAAACTTTAAACACTGTGCCAGACATGTAACTTACACAGCACCCTGGCTACACACGAAACTGGAAGCTGTCCCATGCACAGACTCCAGCTCAGAATGCAGCAGCTCCAGTGGTGACAAAATCCACCTGGGACATGAGGGTGGCACTGGCGTGTCACACTCCAGTTTGCTGTAACTCAGCAATGTGCTCATTCCCATGGATGTCAGGAGGTTTCTGCCCTGTTTACCTGCAAACATATATTGTGAATAAGCAGACAAGCATATTCAAATAGGCCTGCTGAATTTCCAGCTGCATTTGACCTACATAAGTGAGTGCCACAGCTAACCCAAATACAGACACGTGGGCCTCCTGTGTGGCTGGTCTAATACCAGCTGCTGTCTTCTGATTCACAGGATTAAACAGCACAAGGCCAAGACCAGCTCTAAGGAGTCAGGAGAGCAAAGCTATTTTTATGACATGTTGTAAATGAAAAGGAATTCCTCTTAAAAAAAAGTATTCTCATGGTTTTATCCATGTAACTGAGAGCAAAATGGTTCACAGTTGTAAGATAACAAAATGCCATCAGAAAAGAGATTGTCCTGTGAAGAAAATGGAACTTGGAACATGTCAGAGGAGCTGCAGAAAAACGGAAGATTTTCCTGAGGAATGCTGTTTCAGAAGTTGAAGCATAAACGATGGCTCACATACAGTGTGTCAGTAGATGTGTCTCCTACGTACAAACAGGGTGATGGATAGACTGTCCCACAGACCCTTTTGTTCAAAATGCAACCTGGATTTTGAGCCAAAATTTGAAGAAATATTCCTGTTCTGAGATGTCTTAGGAAACATGCAAGTTTTTAGTGAAAGGAGTAGATTTAGATAACTTATGTTTGCTTTGTGGTTTTTTGTCTGTGAATAATTATCCTACAATGAAAAAAATCTAAAGTAGTAGAGTTTCATAAAAATCCTGAACAGGCCTTACATCATCATTATATACATTATATAGGGTGTTTTATTCCCATAAGGGACCAGCTCCTTTACTTTGTTACTATTTTTAGGACATAGTTTATTAAATGTCATACTCATTTAACATTAAAAGGAAACCAGTGCTGAAAGGGTCAGATCCACGTATTAGTAATTGCTGAAGTAAGACTGTCTTGCAATTTCAGTTCAGGTTTGCTGTTGAGAACACTGACTTTCCAACCTTCCCACAAGATTCTTCTTATATCACCAAGTATCTAAGGGTTTTACAAACCATACTTTCACGTTTAGAGCATCTCTGCAATACTTTGTGTGTTTAACACCTCCTCAAGAGGAACCCTCAGTGTCTGTAACCAGGAGACCAATCTTCCTCATTGCGTTTCCTCTCTGCTATCCATGTGTTCTGCAGCTCCTACAACTGCTCATACAAGGCTGAATGCCTTACATTATAGAAATTAGTCCAAATCTCAGTCTTCCCTCTCCACTAGATAGACAGCTGTGCTCTAAGCAAGCCAGGATATAATTAAGCAATTAAGGATAACATCTGCACAGGAGAACTAAATTAACATTGAAAATGTTAATTCAATTTTTTTTTTCTTTTTTAAACTTTTGGCAGCTTGATTTCTATAATCATACAGCACTTTAAAAAGTCTTAAAGTGCCAGTGTTTTAGGAGTTTCCTGCCAGTTATAAACCCTTCCTTTCTCTGCTGTCCTCATCACTCCTGCTCTTGCCACGCCCCAGACCAGGATACTGCTCTTCCCATTGCCTAGATGTCAGGGAGGAGGAAAAGGGGTTTCTGAGAGCCCAGGAGATGTTCCCTGCTCCCTGGTCTGCTGCCCTTGCCCCAAACTCTTGCTGGAGAAGTGACTGATGAGAAAACCCTGCTTGGTTCTTACATCCCTGGAGATATTGCATCCCAACTAACTGTGGGAGGATACCTGACAGGCAGGACAGGGCACCCACAGTAGGACTGACAGCATCTAACAGCCCCCATGGAACATCAGACCAAACCCTGGGATTTCACAGAACAGCAGGAGCCACACCAGGCTGAAGACCTGGACAACCTCTGCAAAATAGAATGGGAGATTTTTATTTTTTTTTAACAGGGATACAATTGTACATTTTCAGTAGCCTCATCTTGAGACAGCTGAGTAATTTCAGCTGAACTTTCTGGCTCTGCCAAACATGTGGCACGGAAAACATCAGCTCAAAGATGCCAGTGTAAAAATGATAAAGCATTTTCCCCATCACTTATAACAGAAAATATGAGGTGATCCCAACTATGATCCCACCTACATGCTCAGCTACCTGCTCCACTTACAACCATATGCCTGCTCAGAAGAAAAAAAATTTAAAAAAATTTTAAAAAGCTGTCTTTGCAGGCTTGGGTGACAAAGCACAAGGGCATCCCAGGACATCCATCAGCAAGGTCTTTTTTGGGGAGCTGAACTGGTTCACAAGTTTGAATACAAACAGCAACTCATTAAACAACATATATTTAGACTAAATTCTTGGCACATTACAACGAAAAAAGCTAAAGGATCACCACAGGAAGAATTATGGCCTAAAAGCCCTCATTGCTTTCTGAAGTTATCTGGAAGTGAGACTCCAGGGAAATTTTTACATTGTTTTTACAGCAGGAGTACACAGAAAATCTGTCTTCTCCTATTTTGGCATCTTTGCTGAAATGAGAAGCCAAATCATTTGTATATTCACTGAGTGTTCATATAGAATATATACAAATTATTCAGCATCCTCTAAGAGGAGAAGGCAGAAAGGTCAAAATAACAAGAAACTGGGAAGATGCCAGGAAGCTCCTGCCCTACTTTGTTTTCTATACTTGCATTAATAATTAGTGTTTTACAGAAGAAGAGTTTTTAAGTAAGATTATTTAATATTCTTAAAAGATTAGAATTTAAATAAACCGTAATCCAAACAGAACATTTACATTTAAAGAGTTTTTTTCCAAATAGCAGAAGCGCTGATTGCTTGGGCCAGGCTCTATATTTTCTGTCCTTGTCAGTTGTGGGCAAAGTTCATATAATCAAAAATGGTCAAAATACAAGAGATGGTCAAGATGAGAGAAACTTCCAAGTAGACCTACCAAGCTCTTGTGCACCCAACAATTTGGCCATTTTCCTCCAATTTTACACCTCTACACTAAATAAACAAAAATTAAGACACTCACAGTTTTACAAACCTATCTTAATTAAGAAGAGAAGAAACACCCTCAGACACATGGCATAAAATCACAACTGCAAGAATAGAAATACTACAAAAAAAAAAAAGCCAGGTCTTTCCTGAATCCCTCTTGCTAACTGCCTTCCCATGGCTTGGTCTATTTTCACTTCTGTTGTCAGGAAAAGAGTTTGCATTAAATAGCTGTGAGTGTTGAGGCAGGGGTGCTGCTCACTCAGGAGGGGAAGGAGGTCAGGGATTCACACACAGGAGCATCCTTCTCTCCTGCAGAAAGAACTGCCATTGCTCTTGGGTAGAACCAGAAGCACCACACACAGCTGGAGCACAGGGGGAGAGATAAATTTAGGAAGATAAAAGCACACGGGGAGTTTAGCTACCTCTGTTTATTATAGCAGACTGAAGATAAAGGTCAACCCCCTGTCCTGGAGCCCTCGGTGCTTCGAGGCAGAGAAAATGTTACAAATTGCTCAGACAGCTCGAACTATGCAAGTAATCCATGGAGCCTGCCAAGGAACACATGTGTTTCAGGCATAAATCGTCCAATCTATTCCTTTCTGAATTAACATCTGTCATCATGACACCATTCAAAATGACTGAAGACTGGATCATATTAACAACCACACATCTTGGATAAATATTTACTGTTCAGACTTTCTCCCCCCTCCTCACTTTAAATAAAAAATGCAGATAGCAAAATTCCTGGAGCTGTGAAAGGGGAGTCTCTTTTCAGCCACTGACAGAAAGCATGTGATTTTATTTACAAAATCAAATCAGTGTTTTCCCCCTCCACTGTGAGTCTTCTACCCCACACCGGTGAACTTACAGCATCCTGTGGTGCTGCAATGCTCTCCAAAGAGCTCTTCTGGGGAATTCTGTTATGCTGGAGGTTGCTCACCTCAGAGACTCCACAAAGCCTTCTCCCTCTGGATGCAGAAACAGATCTGGCTAATTGTGCCCCAAGAAGAGAAAAATTTGCTGTGACCTTTGCAGATGATGGGATAAAGCAAATAACTTACTTCCATGACAAGCTGTCAGGTGTATTGCTGCCATGCTACCCTGCTCCCCATAGTCAACAAATGGGTCATAGAGAGTGAGGACAGGGGGTCCCAGAGTCACAGAACAGGAGGGTGGGAAGGCAGCGTGAGAGTGCAGCCCTGTCCTTTGTACTCCCAGCACACAGATTTTTCCCAGATACTGGATTAAGTCTGCATTACAGAAAAAAGATGTCAGTCAGTGCTCCCTTCTGCAAGTATGTCATCTGACAATTGTAAGGACAGATTTCTAGGAAATTATGTGTGTCAAGACTGATTTTATCTAGTTGAGCTTCTAGCCACCACATTCTGCTATTTCTTCTCAGCACGGCCTGAGAGGCTGAGAGAAATCCTGCTGAAATCCTTCTGGATATTCTGCATAGCAGGGAGCAGTGCTCCTCCACCAGCAACTTCTCCTTCCAGTCCTTTACTCTCACACTGTTTGAGTGGAACTTGACCAAGATATCCAGTCTTGATTTCAAGACATCAAGAGCAAATTCATCAAGCCTGTAGGGCAGATGTAGCAAAAATACTTATACTGATATAAATGTGCTGCCTTTTTTGGTCGTTTGCCTAGCTTCAGATACACTTCTTCCTACAAAATTAAAAACTCTTGTGAGAAAAAAATGTTCCCTCTAGGTAGAGAGAGAGACTACAAGTAAATCCCCCCAAAATCTCATGCATAAGCTACATAAATTGAACTCCGTAACTAAATAAATTGAACTCAAATCTCTCAGGCTAAGGGAGGCTTTGCAGACTTCAAATGATTCCTGTGGTCCTTTACTGAAGTGTTAACACAGAACATCTTTATTCTACCAGCAGTTGCACGAATAGCCAACACCCTCTGGGGGACATCTCAGCCTCACTGCTGGCACCTCTCCCACGAGCTGGATTCGCTGCTTGGAGGAACATCAGCTGCACACGTGGGCCATGCAACACCCTCAGCAGGCAGGGGCTGCAAGGGTGGTTGAACTGCCTGTGGCTGGGGGGACAGACACACACCTTGCTGCTGGAGAGGCCAGGTGGAGGTGAGGCCATGCAAGGGAAGTTGGGGGATATCCGAGAGCACTGTGGTGCCAAAGGGAGCACGACAAACCCACAGGCAACCAGGCAATTCCATTAGCTCTGCTGTTTATGGAATTGTGTGTGTTGCATGAAGATCACCATCAGATTTGGGATTTCCTTCTTTACATTGGCTCAGCTATTCCCATCAAGGCAGGCAACCTGAGTTTACAGGCACCACGACCCTGAAATGCACCTGCCGGGATTTGCATAATGCTGGTGTCTGAATACTGCCAGAGCCTGCCAAACAGAGTGAGTGCAACATCAGCACCCTCCTGGTGCCTTTGCAAGACATCTGCACTTGCTCTTCAGCTGGCCCTCACACTGACTTTTCAAAATGTGGAAAAACTGCAACTCTAAATTGCTCATCTTTTTTGACTTTGGTTGAGAAGGAAGGAGTGATTGAATATCTGGGAGAGAGCAGCAACTGTCAGCTGTATGGCCACAGACATCAGAAGAGATTAGATGGTGACAAAATTAGGAAGAAATTGTCTCAGGATAGAGCAGGATGTGTAGGCAATCCCAGAAAGGATGTCCTACTAGGGCAATGATACAGTCTTTTCAGGGGTAAATCTTGTTTGGGTCTCTTCATTTAAGAATGATGTACAGGAATAGAAACTAAAGAAATAAAAATCTGAGTGGAGCTCTCTGGTTTTCACGTTACAGCTGGGATTACTGAGCCAGAAATGAAGATGATGCTGTCTTGGCAGATGTGGGATAAAGGTTCTTTAAGGACTGCTGATGCCTAGCATGGCTAAATGCTTCTCCTCCATTAATAAAACTATAGGGCAAGGATGACTGGTGTTAGGTAACAGCAAGCAAAGCAAGGGGCAAAAAAAAAAAAAGGACAAAACCCAAGCATAGTGTGGAAAAGACTAGAAGGCCAGACACACCAAGAATTTGTGTTTTCATTTTAAAGAAAAGCTGTCTACAAATTGAGTAATCAATGATGTCATTCCTACAAGTATAGACATTTTGCAAACTTTTGACACCTGGATTTTTTTCATCCAGGAAATAGCGTGGTCATGGCCATTTTTTAATTTCTTCATCTGCCCCATGAGCTTAAGTGAATGGTTACAGACTTGTAGATATTAATGGCTACCCAATCCAGGTGGGCACATTTTATTGCCCAGGACACATCCACCTGGCAACATTGAATGTAAAGGGAGCAGAGCAGCCCCTGCCACCAGCTGATGCTGACAGTGCACTCACAGACACCCTGTGCATGCCTGGGTAGGAGCAGCTCTCAGCTATGCAGTGACCTGCCTAATCTCATCACGCTGTTGCAGGCAGGTATGTATGAAGGGCAAGCTCCAGCCTGCACTTCCCATACCAACAACCTTCCTTTGGGAATCTGGCCAGGAAATCTCCCCCAAGGCCCACGTTGCAAACTGGGTCATTTGCCTACTGAGGTTTCTGTATGGTCCTCACCACAGTGCTACCTGAAAGCTTGTTAAAAATCACAAAATACACAACTAAACTTTTCTCCCTGTCTTGGTCAACTGGCACAATGTTTTATATAGCATATCTACATATTTTCCAGCCTTTCTTCTAACCATGACTAGAAAAAACTGGCTTACCTTCTCTCATAGGGCACCAGGGTTCATACTTCTTAAATCTTCTGGAAATTGCTCTGATCTCCTAGGCCAGTCACAGAAAAGGTTTTTGTTTTTTTTCCACATGCAAGTCTTCCATGGTTCTCTTGGGCCATTCCCACCAATGCACTGCAATGGTGAAACAGCTCCTGACCATGGCAGCACAACCCCCCAGGCAGTATGGACTAGGCTTCTACAGAGCCAGAGAGATCAAAACCTTAAAACCCAAACAATGATGTCAAAACAATCATACCAGAAAGACAAGCTAACTTCCAGCTACTGTCTGGTAAAGGAATATGGCATATTCTCCACAGAATGCATCACAGAGACTCTCCCACCTCATCTTCTCAGTCAGACATTTGGTAGGAGCCAGAAAAGTCTGCCTCATGTTTTCACTTTCAATACTTACAAAGTATTTTCTGTGCTTCAACATTTAGTCATGGCTCAGTCGCCTTGACTGAGACACTGAACAACCCTGATCATGTGGTAGGTTATTCCCTGCTACAACTCCTCCAAGAATTCCCCCACACTCTGTGTGTAGAAATGGTTTTTAAACCATGTGCTAGGACCACATGAAAACCAGCAATGAAAAGGCTTTCTTGCCTCTTCCTCACTGCAAGCCTCATCATGTCCCTCGAGCAGCCTGGCTGCCTTACTCACCAGCCATGCCTTCCTAAATTATACTTCTGAAGGGATTATTTATAAATGGCTATTTAGGTGAAAACTCAAATTTGTGAAAGAAATTAAACAACCCTTAAGATGACTTCTCCATTCAAAAGCTTTTCTTGTTTATATGGAGCAGCTTCTGTTCCCTTTCAGCTGGGTCCAAGGAGAGCAGGAGACACAAGGCAGTGCCCACCCAGGCACATCTCTAAGCAGATGGGCTGAAGCTGTTTCAGCACAGGATGAGGCACCACAAATCTGTAACCAAGCTTTGCATTCACAATGGACTAAGAAAACTCACAGTGGGTTTACAGCTCCACCAAACCAGAATGCTGTCCCAAGACTCATCCCACATCCCCACATCTTTCTCACAATCCATGAAAACCTGAAAAGACCCACTGTACACAAGACATTTAAAGCAACAAGCCCCTTGGAGGAGAAAAGGGAAAGAAAATATTTGCAATTCAAAAGCAAACTCTGGAGTGAATCTGCCAGTAGCAGTGGCCACTCAATTTGTCACCAAAGGCAATGGACAGCACTGGAAAAAGCAGATTCTCCCTCCCTAATGCAGACCCAGAGAAATCACCTGCTCAAGTGCTGGTCTCAAGTTCCAAACAAGTGGAAATACAGGCATGTGAATGAAGCTTTCCTTGGGATGGGAAAGCAACAGGTTCACAGCCTCACTGTTTTCCTGAAGATGACAGGAGAAGCATGATGGCTCCTCAGGCTTGTTTTAGGATGTAAACCAGCCCACAGGTAAGGCTATTTCATAATCTGAGGAATCCACAGCGAACTCCAGGGCTGTGACATTCACAGGCTGCCCTTGCAAACATGCAGCATGACAAGGCCATTAACTGATGGAAGAAGAGGAGCTCTAAACAAAAGCTCAGCAGACAGCACAAGTGCTGGCAACAGTCTGGCCTTGGCTGCAGCACAGCAACACTCACTGATTGTGCCAGGAAGGTATCACAACACACATTCTACCACAGCTAGGAGTATGCTGTTGGGTTAATGCAATAATGTAGTTCCCCAATAAAAAGTTAAATAAAACCTTCCCCAGTGCTCCATCCACAAGGTCTCTGAAGCAGCAGTCACATGCTGTGACACAGGAGCAGGGGTTATTGTCATGCCCTGATGGCTGCTGGGCACCACTGCTGTGTGCCAGCTGTCAGAGACGTGTCCCTGCAAGGGACAGACAGCCCAGCCTGGCCTCTCTCACAGGCAGGTGCTCACTTGCTCCTATGACTTTCACTATCAAAGAGAACTTCTGGGTGCCACAGGCACTTTCTGCACAAGTGACTCCTCCTGGCAAAGGCTGCAGAGATTCCCACTGCAATCATCCACAGGCTCATTACCACATGAGCAGGAAGCTTGTGAGCTGCCAATTTCTAGTGGCACCTTTGCCCTCACTTGGCTGCTTTATTGCCATGTGCCAGATGTTCAGGGATGTGAGCCCTAGCAAGCCAGAGAGCTCCCTCTAATTCACTAATGACAGCCAAGAAACCACCCTGGAACTGGCCTCAGCACCAGGCTGAGATGGCTGCTTTGCATATCTGGAGCTTGTAAAATCCTGTTTGTTTCAGGAAGCATCTACTTTCCATGCGACAGAGAAACTTTCAGCTTTTGACCATTATTTTAAGAAGCAATACATGACCAAGCCTCTATCCCTCTGCAATTCCTCTGGTACTTTGTGTATTCAGAAATAGTTTCTGTCAGGCAAATGCAGGAGGGTACAAGCACTGGGAAGCAGTGGGGTGGGTTACAATATATATAGATTTTGTCTCTTGGCAAAAATAAAAGTCCAGGAGAAAGTTTAACTGTTCTGAGGGACTGTCCATGAGTAATCCCCCTTTGGGGATGCACTGGCAGCAGTTGTTTCATCAGCACAGGGGTGCCTGCGAGTGTCACAGGCTCTTACAGCAATGATTCCAAGTCAGCACTGCCAGACCAGTCACCACAGAGGCACGAACAGCTCACATCTGTGACCCTTCTGCAACAGCCATGAGTTCATGGAACTGCAGGCTCTGGGACTCCAACCCACTTCCTTTCCACTTGGACAGATTTATTAGGTCAGCATGGTGCAATATTCCCCTCTGCTGCCCATGTCACCTTTCTCCATCCCATACTACTTCTAGCTCCAACCAGTGCTATGATTTTCTCCTTTAGTTTATTGCAATGCTTGTCAAATGACTGAAATCAGGTTACCAGCGTTTGAGTCACTTGGATTCACCCCCCCTTCCCTTTCTTAAAGGCAGGTCTACATTCTCTGGTGATACACTACGCTCTATCTCCCTCAAGGCTTCAATCTGCAGTGCCAGCTCTGACTGAACTCTGTGATGGAGACTACATTTGTGTTGCTGTTGACAGTGAACATTTAGCCAAACTGTCCTTTCTCTAGGTTAATGTTTTCTCTCAAGTTTTTACTTGCTTCCAGATTTTTCTGGTTTAGTGTGAAATAAAAAGCATTTGAGCTTTTACATTTCCTTATGGCCATATTCCACTGCTCCTCCTTCAGGACACAGTGTCTCCCAGGGCACTAAGGCACCACACAGAAATCAGAAAGGCTGTTGCACCAGACCGTATGAAATAAAATCCCCTGCCTCACTATTCTGCTAAAGCTTCTGCATCACATTGATTCATTTTCCTTATAACATCTCCTGAAAATCCTCCTCTCTACACAGCACTTATCCCTTTCTCAGTATGCAAGTGCTGCCAAAAGACTAACACAACACAGAGCAAATCCCTCTCAGCTGCAGGGAGAATATGCTTATCTGACCACTGACCCAGCAATAAATAGCCACTCTCATTTACTCTTTCTCCAATAAGCTCCCTTTGATTTCACTTACTCAAGAGAGGACTAAGCAAGGATCCCAGTACCTGGCCTGGAATCTCTGGTCCAGCAGGTTCAAGCTGCTCCAGGTGCCTGAAGGAATTCAGAAGGTCTCATTACCCACCTGTGACTGCACCATGGACACGTGCAGTTGCCATCAACAGTCACAGACAAAGGAAACATCAGAGGACAGAGATCAGCCCATTTGTTTTTTGAGAAATAGGTCGACTTCCTCAGCAGTTGTGTTCTTTAGCAGAATGCTTCCATTTTCCTTCTCTCCATCCTGAGGCCAGAGTCCTGACTGTAACCACTGGTTTGCAGTGTCTCTGCACAAAGTCTTGCAGATGGACGTGTCAGATAAGGAATAAGCAACAGTGACATACAGAGCTCTCAGGTCATGCAAGTGCCTCTACATAAATCCAGGAAAGGAAGAAACTCCTCTGTCTCTGGAAAATCAGCTGAGAGAGAAACAAACTCTTGACACACAGAGAGCACTGGGCAGGCATTTGTCATTTTGAACCTACCAGACACTGATGAAAATACTGACACACACTACCAGAACAAACAGACGCCTACGTGCTATTCCCACAGCACTGCTAGCCTTCCACTGGGTCATTCCTACCTAAGAGACAGCACTTTCTGCATTGGGTTCCTCTAGAAAAAGCAGCTGTGTGAGCCACCTGCTTGCAGCTAAAGCCAATGACAGCGAGATCTCAGCCTCAAGTAGAGAGAAATCAGATGAGAGCACAAGACAGATGTTTTCCAGCCACCTGGGCTGCATCCTAAAGTACTCGATGAACTGGCTCAGCAGGCTCAGGAGCTAGCATTGATTCCCTTTGGGGTATCAAAACCCAAAAAAAGGTAGGGGGTCAAAGGATTGAAAAATGGACAGAAGTAGTGCCTAGACTTAATAAGGCAAAAAAGAGAAGAGAGTTGAATTATGATTTCAATTCTCAGAATAGCAGGATTAATTATTTGTAAGCACCTGAAAAAAAAACCAAAACAGACTGAGTAGCAACCCAGGTGGATTTGTCAAGAGTGAATTATTTAAAAAAAAAAATCTTTATACAGACAAAAAATTATCTCAGGGGAGAAGCACGATATGGACTGGAATTCAGTAAAATTTCTGACAGATCCCTTTCACAAACATGCCAAAGGCATTATTGATGATACAAGCATGATACAAGTTCAGAAGTGGCCAAAAAACTATCCAGGAGGCTCAGTGGGCTCACTCTAGGAATGGAAAGATATTAATATTTTGGGGTCTGCCTAGGAACCAACATTGTTTAGTGTTTTCATTATCAACCTGGATGATGAAGTAAAAAGTATGTTTATTAAATTGCAGAGGACATGAATCTGGAAAGAATGGCACGTATGCTGGGAAGGCTGCCAAAGGAACTTGGCAAACTGGAGGAGTGTTCTGGAAGAAAGGATCGGTAGGGACAAGTGCACAGTGCTGCTCTTTGGCACAAGGAGCCAACAGCACAAGCACAGGGTGTGGAGTGGGGGAAGTGTCTGCTCTCCAATTCTTCCTGAGACCTGGAGTCTCCAGGAACCCAGCACTCACCTTCAGTTCCATGCCATTGTGGAAAAGGCCACAGAAAGAGTGGATGTATAAAGAATGAGAACTGTGAGGTTAATGAATTATCTATTTGCTCCTCTTTTTTGCTGTAGTCTGTACATTTTTGGGCACTGCTCTTTAAGAAAAAGATGAATTAACTACAAACATTCAAAAGAGCAACAGGAATTAAGAGATCTGGAAAACATCACCTAAAAGAACTGAAAAAACCTCAGAGTGTTTATTCTGAAGAACAGAAGGATAAGGAGCCAATCAGAAGAACACTGAAGTAATGCACAAAGCTGAAGTTCTTTCTGCTCTCTGCCAATCTGGGCACTGAAGCACACAGCTAAGAGAACTGCAATCACTCTCCCCAGTCTAGCAGGTTTTAACAGACTATTTTCTGCACCTTTCCAAGAGCAGGGGATACCACACAAGAATCTACTGATGATGACTAGACTGCAAGCATCAGGGGGAAATTAAATTTGTTTTGAAGTAAACCACCCCATCCTTTGAGCTTCAAGCTAAACACTAGGAGTCTCTGCAACTGCATTTGTGTTGCAGGGCACTAACACTGCCAGGGCTTTCCCTTTCCCTGAATGAGGAACAAGAGCCTGACATAAAGCAAAGAAAATTACTTTTGACTCAATTATCCATGTTACGAAAGCCCACTTGTGCTTGCCCAGAAGTTGACAGGTAACTTCATCTGTCTGGTAGCAAGAAAATAATTGCAAGTTGGTGCCAGTGTTAGACAAGAGCAAAGTATGAGCCCTCAAGGCCCTCTGTGTAACAACTGTATATAATGATATTCCCAGACTGTTTCGTTATGTATGTGGTGAGCTGCCAACCTCCTCTCTCTGTCTCTAAACACATAATATAATATGCCATGCCCTGAATGCTAATCCATTTGTCTTCTTATTTGCTGAAAAATCATTAAGCAACATTTGAAAAGATATATATATATATATATATATAAGATTTGTAAAACAAGAACTTTACTCTTTTTTTATTTGGGATTTCCTGACAGACAAACCATCCACTGAATGAGAAGTCATTGATCATAACCTGATTCTTTTCTGGGTAGGTGAATTAAAGAGAGCAACCCTGACTATTAACAGGTCCATGGTGCTTCAGAAGTGCACTCATGCAAATGAGGGGGTAAAATATTTACATTGGCAAGGCAGTGTATCCACCATTTCAGTGTTTTAAAATGAGACTTGATACTGTTGTTCTGGATGATACTTTAACCAAATACAAATCACGAATCTCAGTAACTGAGCAAAATATAATGGCTTGTGTTATTCAGGAGACCACATTAAGTCTGATTGTAGCCTTTTCAACAAGTTGTGCTGCTGCTGCTGTCTCCTCCTCCCCTCCTGTGACATCACATCCTTGTCCTCAAACTCCCATTTCTTCCCTTTCCCATTACTCTCTTCCTTCCTCTGCTCTTAAATCCTAAGAGTCCATAAAATCCATGCAAAATCTGGTCCTTTAAAATATTCTTTAAGATAACTAAAAATGAATTTAATTGTTTGTAGTGCACACTAACAATCTTGAATACCGAGCCTGGTCTGTGATGCAACACAGATTACAGAGAGATGTCTTTGTAGAACATAATTAAAGCTGAAGTCCGTGTAGGTAAAGAAACTCTTCACTTAAAAATCAGCAGGACACAGAGTGGAACTCTCCTCAGACCAAAATGTGGCAGATAGGATGGTGATACAATGTCTGCCCATCATTACTAATTAGGTGACCTTCACAGCGTCAGCTGACAGCGTTCTTACCACTTTCTCCTTGTAAACAATGTATTTCAGCCACTTGAAATCCTGCCATTTGAATCCTGCCAGAACAAACAGGGAATCCTTCTCATACTGCTCCATTTTCTGGATTGCACCTTCAGGATAAGTGATCCGGAGCGTTGTCTTGCCACCCACATCTTTTTCAAAGCCCTTCACTGGAGCCGAGTTCAGCCTGCAGGGCAACCAGAGAGAAGAGACACTGTCACTTACAGCGACACTTCCCCCTTACACTCAGATTCCCAGCTCCTGGGTGTTGATGGCACAGCAACCACTGCTGGGCAGGAACTCCCTGTAGCAGCTACCACAGCAGCAAATCTTAATTCTTGCAGTTCTTCATCCACAAACACTTACGGAGGTTTGTAGCAAGCGACGACAGCTTAATTAGAAGTTACATAAATTCTATCATTGAATATAATGCAAACCATTTCTGCATATCAACTCCTGTGATCTAAATAGGGTTGGAGGCTTTGGAAAAGGAAAGTGAAGAATATTGTCCTTGCACATTTAGAGTAACAAACTAAGCATTAATATTTTAACGGCCCATTGCTCCTTTGATGTGTTAGTTGGGTTCTGCAAGGCTGTGCTGAAAGAGATGATGAAGCTCCTCATCAGTTTAAACAAACTGAAGCTGGTCTCATTTTTCAACCCCAGCCTAGAGCTTACACCACTCACCTGCAGTGAGGCTGCATAGAGAAATAAGCCAACTAATAATTGTCCAAAAAATCCCATAGGATCAATCTGCACCTCTTTAATTCCCCAGACTGGCCCATCAGGAGAGTGAGCTGCCTTGCAATGCCAGCACAGAGGAAGAGGTTGGGCTGGGGTAAAGCTCAGCACCACTGCAGTTTCACAGGCTCCAAGGAATTTCTGCAGGGGAAGTGCATCCCACTCTGAAAACACTCAAGCAGCCACACAGCTTTGCTCTTGGGGATGCTGATTTCTAAGGAGATGCTACATATTTACCTGTGCTTTTGTTAAAGTATTTCTCAGGAATAAAAATTCTTCCCTTGAAAAAGCAAACTGCAGCCATGATGACTTTCATGACATTAAAGTTTTCAGAATTTCTATTCAAGACTAAAAACCCAAAGCTGAGGCAATTTCACGTAACTTGGAATACAAATCTTGCTGACATCAAACAGCAGCCTCTGATGGCACAGGATTGCCTGCTTGAATTATTGCAGCCTTCTTGAACTTGGTGTTGTTCCATATACTGCAAATTTTGCCATGTAGGAATGTTGGATTTGTCTTTTTTAGCCTGGGTAAGCATTTTACATTGGAAAACTTTTAGTAGAATAAGAATCTCCATACAATCTGAAATCATATTCAAAATCTAAAGAAATACATTCTTAGGCATTTTTAGCAAAAATACTTATTTTATCATCAGGAATAAAATATTAAAGGAAAACAATTTAAGAATCAGTACCATCACAATGAATACAGCAGATGAAGTCTCTTCCCATGGTTTATAAACCCTTTGTAGCCTGACTTTGAGGAAGTAGAGCTGAGTACAATGCTCCCAGCTAGCCTGATCCCTTGCTTTTTCCTCTGTTGCTGATGGCACATTCACATTCACACACCACTCACTTTTTCTGTGGGCAGTATTTAAACTTTAAGGTGTTGTGTCTCTTTGGGGTAGGTGACGCTATACAAAGCAAAAGCATGCAGCTCTAAATGTAACAGAATACTACCAATACTATCAATATTCTGCAAAGAAAGCAAGTTTTACATAATTTCATCTGTTTTCTTTAGGATGAGGAGGTGCCTGCAGTTAGGACCTCAGGCCTCCTTGTACTGCCCACGGACAGGCAGTTTTCTCCACAAGAAGTTCCAGAGTGTTTTTCTTTCTGTGTTCACTGATTACCTATGGAGACACTAACTCCTAACCCTGCCACCATGAAGATCTTTTCAGATACCACTCAAGTATCACCATCAGGTGAATCCCTATCTGGTTCTAATCAGGAATTTCTGATACACACTTATTTTTGTCCAGTCTGCAATCTATTCTAAGGAGGCATTTCAGAGCACTGATGACTGACTGCTGCAAGAAGTCCTGCCAGGTAAATAGTGTGACAGCTGGGAATAACATCTGCACTGAAATCTGATAATGTCTAGTTAAAGAAAAACAGTAACTCACTCCAAGCTCTTTTAGAACTGACAAAGCTGAATTGGACTATCTTCCCTGCAAAGAACAACATTTCTTGCTGCAATTAGCAAACCTCACATGGTAACACAGGAGGCATTCAAGAACTCCACATACTGCTGGGTCACTCCTTTGTCCACAAATGTAGCACATTTTTTCATTTAAAATTCACTCCCTAGGTCCCAAATATCGTCCTTCAAATGAGTTCTTCAGTGTATGAAAAAGGATGTTATAATACGTGGGACTTCCCCAGCTTCCACAGGAATAAAGCGAGCGGTTGGATACATATCCAAGCACCTGGCTTCATTTAACCTTTACAGTTGACTTCTCTCTCCTTTATCCATCCCACCAACAGCACAGGTGCTTAGCTGCCCTCTTATCCTCCCAGCTTGCAAACTGACATAGATTTACTGATGTGGAGAGAAAAAGTTGAAGTTTTCATTTTGAAATTAAATAGTGGCCTTTCTGATGTAAATCTTAGTGGGTGGCTTAGACCAGATGGATTGAAACTGTTTTTTTGCTACTTTTTTAATAACCTGAGCCCAAGGAAAGGCTATAAACTGCATTTTAATTCAGCTGAAATAACTACAAGTCACCCGACTATGACGAGGAATAAGAGCTCTTTGTTATCAACTGATAGTGGGATGAACTAGGAGAAGGGTTGCAAAAATTTTGTCCTGCTCTGAACAGCCATCCCTGTGTCGAGCATATTGATGGAGAAGCAGGGAACCATTCACAGGAATCAAAGACTGAAAGGGATCTTCTTGGTCTTTTTGTCCAGAGTTAGAGGATATTTATTTCTCTCTGTCCTTATTTATTTCTCTCTGTCCTATTCTTTCCTTACACATGGGAGAGAATAGAGACTGTGCTAAATAATACCTGCCTTAAATTCCTTTATTAATCCCTTTCTTTCTTCTACCTTTAGCAAAGAATTTGCTATTTGCCACCACATCCTAAAGCTGATTAAAGTTGAGAGAGATTACATCAGATGCATTTCTTTTAATACAAAATCAGTTATTGTACGAAGGAAAAAATACCAACTTAGGCTACGTTAAACCAGTTTTATAAACTTACATTGCAGTTTATCCCGCTTTTATTATTTACCATAATAATATTTTGTTACTCAAAACCTGATAGAAAACTGCATTTTTTTTTCAGGTCAGACTAATGGGACTGTAGCTCCCTAGAGCACATCCTCCCTCCCTCCTACACGCACTCTCTCACTCTCCATTAGTACAGGTATTATGTTTGTTAATCTCCAGTCACCCAGAACGCCTCCCTGACTTGACAGATTTATTACTGAGAGTTATGACTAGACCTGTGATTTCACATATCAGCACGTTTTTCAGGCATTCTGAGATGGCCATGATCCAGGTCCTCAGCAAAAGCAAGAAGTCCTAACCCTGACTGTGGTCCCTGGCACTCCCACCCCTCTGCTTCCACTGCCTTATTCAACATTGTCATCTGCAGAGAAACAGAGCCAAAGTATTGCCAGTTTCTAGGGCACACTTAGAGATGTTCAATCACTGCTGGGTCCTCTCTCATAGAGGCCTCCTGCTTCCTAATACCCTAAGCTGCAGCATTCTTAGTCCTGCCCATCCTAACTGTGAGGTGCAGTTCCTGGGGAATGCTACACGTGCAGGACTATTAATACTGTCCTGAGCTACCACAGGAATATATCTGGGAGCAGATCCAGCAGTGTGAGTTACTGCTTGACCACCTAAGGGCATCACAAAAGCAGCTTTAGAAAGAAGCTATGAAGGGAAGGTTCAAGTGATATCATACAAGAGACCACATTCCCAAGAAGCTGTGGAAAACAGAAAGCTTGAGGAATGTCTTTACCCTTTGATGTGATCATCATTTATAACAAACCTTTTTAAGCTCATGTCTATTTTTACTCTCCCTGTGAGTTAATGCTTCCATACAAAGGGATACTGTCACTAGTTAAAGTTTCCCTGCATGGCAAGTGCACTGATACAGAAACTGAATATGGGACAAGAACTGTAATGCCAAAGACTTACCTGACAACAACATCATAGTCATCAATTTTTAACCCCAATGACTTATTTGCAAGTACTCCACCATTTCCCACAATAATACATCGCCGGCAGCTGAGACTGTGGAAGAAACAGAGGAGAGAAGTGATTTTTGTAACAGAACTTCAAACACACAGAGAGCACATATTTAGTTTGCATGCATCTGAGAACTACAGGAAACCTCTGTAAATATGAAGAATTAAGAGGGGGGACAGAGATACACTTGATCCCCAGCTCACCTCATCATGCCCAGGCATTACATGTGATAAACTACTTTCAACACCTCACACCACGTGTGGCCTAATGAGATGAGCTGTCAGGACAAGCAGCTCCTCTCCCCACACACCCCTGGTATGATGGGCTTGAATCAAACCCATCTGTTTACTTGAACCATCTCATTATTCATTCAGCACTGAAATAACAATAAACCAAAGGCTTAGTGAGGAAGTCTTCTCTCCAAGCAATTTTATGAGTGCAGGCAGATCTCGCCAGGTATCTGGGGTGTGCTCACCTTGTTGAGAGCAAAATTGCTGCTGTTATCATAAGACTTCAAGAGACAGAAAAACATTAGATTGAGAGAAAAATAGACACCCCTCCCCACACGCCTGTCCAGTAGGAAATGTATCTGGAGACACAATAGGTGAGGAAAGGGAAGGAAAATAACCTTAATTAACAAAGAAACAGGAAAGAGAAGGAAGAGAACAGTTTCTCGTGGAACCCTGAGTCACGAGAACTCTCTGCAGCAGATGTTAAAAAGCGATTTTGTTTTGAAGACAGAGAAAGGATTTCTTTCCAGCCATCTAATCCCAAATGCAGCTGGATCTTCTGGCAGTGTGCCTCCATCTCTGGTAGTTCACTGAAGGAATACGTGTCTGCAGGGCCTTTTTCGGAAAGGGTCCAAGGCAATCAGTTGTTTGGAGCAGATCCCTGAACCAGGCAGCCTTCCTAGTCCCAGGCACAGTCAACTGGTCACTTCTAGGCTGTCCTCTCTGTGAACAGTCTAAAGAGCCAGCATGAGGAAAGCTGTGTTTATGTGGGGTCCCTTTCTGCAGAGCAGGGCTGGAGGGCACTTAAAGACTCAGCTAAACCACTGAAGGTCACTCTGCTGACAGAGACATTAGCTAGAGACACGTGCAGAATTAACAGCACCAAGAAATGTTCAGGAACAGCTTCCCCTGCCCAGATAAAGTTCCACTGCAGATCCAAGCTTTTGAAAAAGAAAAAACTTCCTTATGCAGATGGACATATTAGCCCAGTATCCCCAAGGGCTAAAGAAGCCTGTGCTTGTGATAATCAAACCACACTAGAGAAAGAATTTTATAGATGGTGGCATAGCAAAAAAAACCCCAAGCAAACCAGCTCTGGCAACAAGGAGAAATCAGACACAAGATCTGGTTCAAGCAGTATATTGCGAGAAAGAGGGAAGGGAGAGTCAGCCCCAAGTACACCAAAATGAGTGACAAAGATGATAACAACTCTGTCAAAACCTTTAAGGAAAAGGTGCTGTAGGAGGAAGAAAGAGACATAGTTCAATTCTGGCCAAGTGATAATTCAGAAGGAAATACACTCTTTTGATGATTATGACAGGAAAGTTTGACCTCCTAAAAAACAGACTGCTGGGTGAAATACTGTACCTTCTCTACTCAGCTGTCTCTCAGCTATGACTCCTTTTGAATTTTCTGTTTTGAAGAAGAACACAGTGCTGAAATCCAAAGGCTGCAAGCTCCAGGCACTCCACTCTATCCTCTTCCCACTTACTGTCAGGATGTTCTTACCAATTCTGAATACAGATCTGCTTGTTTCAACCTCAAACCACTTAATTGCTTTCTTTGCTTTTCTGCTAAATTAAAGCACCATCTACTGTCAGCAGTCCCTTCCACATCTGCATGAGATCCACTTACTGAGAAAGCACTGTGTATAAACATCTGCCTCTCACAGGACAGACTGGTGAGCATGAGCTGCTGCACACCAGATAGAAGAACCAGTTCCACCAGCCAAAGCTGTTCCAGCAGCTTCATGGCCCTGCTCCCACACAGGACTCATAGACTGATCAAACCCCACTCCTAATCTTCTGTTGACCAAACAAACTGGACTGAGCTCATGACATCTTGCACAGTATGGCAGCTCTTCTCTTCACACTTGCAGTATGTCCCTGAACAATTCTCAACTTCTCCCCAGATCTCCAAAGTATTGATTCTGGAAGACCAACATGCAGAGCTGATGCTGCTCAAGGTGGAGTGCCTTCTACACAGAGATTTCACTTACATCATTCCAGTCCTCTTCTTACAGTCACTGGTTTTCAGAATATAATCCTCATCTTGTAAACATGACCTGCATTGCTGCCTCAGTGATGCCTGATTTTTGATTTGGCTCCAGTGAAGGATGCAACAAAAAAGGCAGGACTGACTTGGCCCTCCTGCTCGTTACTTTCCCAGTCTTTGGTTCTGGAAAATTTTCCTAGTGGAATTTCACATTTACTCCAGACTGGTTTTAGCCCCTGTGAACACCTGCCAGCAGGATTACACTACAAGTGTCACTAAAGGATTAATTCTCCACCCTGACAATAACTTTTTAAAGCTGTGTAACATATTCTATTCCTAAAAAGGATACCTCTAAATGGTGTAGTATAGAAACAGAACATAATGGACTGAGACAAATAACTAATGTGTGCCTCTAAAAGTTTACCTTTACCATTCAAGCTTCTAGTTCATCTAAAAATATATCTTCTACATGGCAAGATTTAATTTCCACAAACCCAAAGTAACATAACATCAGTTATGCTGCCATCCTGGCTCTGTCCTCTGCAGGATTTTTCCTGCAAAACCAAATGAATCAACTTACAGCTACCTCTGTATTATCTCCCATGTCTCTCCAAGAATGGCACAGCATTTGCTGTTCTCTCAAACATTCCAGGAAGGGCTAAAAAGCAAACAGTTATAACAGCAAGAATTCTATATTTAACTCTTCAGTGTTTATTGACTTTAAAAGACATATAATTGCCATTTCATATCCTTGTAGTTACTAATAAAAGAATCACGAAGTATTTCATCATTGCTGTAAAATGAGACATCTTTCTATCTTTACCCCCAAAAATGAAACAAATACTTAACTGAATGGTTCTGCCTTTACTCATTGTAATTGATAGGTTAATCACTTTTGCCCAGCTTCATGTCTGAACCACTCTTCTACCCTCATGGTTCTGACATATTTAAATGCATTCTCCTTTTTTCCTTAAGTCTGCAGATAAGATTTTTCATTAGTAACTTTCTGACCCTAAGGTCTCATCTTTGATCTTCTAACAGCTTAAATTTCTTTCAAATGTGCTCTGTCTACTGATTGTGCCTGAGCATGGGAAACCTGCACAGTCACTGCTGGCTCCAGGCAAGTTTCTGGGTGAAGAAATACAGAGTGCAAGCAGCATCAGTTACAGCTCAATTGTTTCTCCACAAAGAAGTGTGCAAACACCTTTGTGCTTGTTTACACAGTATGTCAAAGCCCTATTTCTTTTCCAGAAGATTTCAAGGATTGAGCACATCAGACACAGCCCATGTTTCAGTTTGCTACCAGGGTGGTATGAAGGACGGTCATGGACTTTCCACAACAGATACTCCCTAAAGCCCTAAGCTGGGAGCTGCAGCCAGATGTACAGACTCTTGACACTGATACTCCAAGGTTCAGTTCACCTACACGAAAAGCCGGATTCATGCAGATTTTCTTGAACAATATAGAACTGTAAACATGTGTATGCTTTGTAGCAATTCCTATTTCCTCTTCTCTCTTATCAAAGTGCTTTAGGGATTTGTCAGGGGAGAAAAACCACAAAGCCTTTCTTTATGCAACTTTGGATCTGAAGGCTTTGAGGAAAGATATAACAGAATAATTAAAAAATACATCTTTAGGGTAGCTGGTGCTTAAGGAGGCTTAACATACTCTGGTTTGATCTGCCTGCTGTTACTTAAATGGGTGCTATCAACCTGAACCAGAGGGTGACACACACCTCTCTTCTTCTATCAAATCCTTTCCTCACTTGTTCAGGTAATATACTGCATTAGTAAAGACTATGATAGTTATAAGTTCAAACTCAGTTTTCTTTCATTACCAGCTGGAGGCAATACAAAAAACGTCAGTCAGGCTTTTATATTTATGTCTTTTCATAGGAAATTTACATGTCATCGCCACAGAGATGTAACCCAAAAATCCACTGAAGTCCAGCCAGCAGATGGGCTGTGGAATTATAAATCAAGCCTTGATCCATTTGCAGAATGAGGGACAGACCACTGGAGGAACCACTAAATCAAGCAATGAAAATCTCAGCAACATAAGTGGGCCCGGAAAAGCCAATGGAGGGAAAGAAGTTTCAAATATGAGGCCCACTGACATCTGTGTTAGGGAGAAAGACACGCCAGCTCAGAAGGAAGAGGTCAGTGGTTCTAGACAAACTCCCCTGGATCTCCACACTTTTTGAGACAAGCTCAGGGGTGAGCTGTAACCACCCTCCTGAATATCACTGCAGCTCTACCTACCCCGTGCCCTGGAGCAGGAGCAGGTTACTACTCAACACAACGGTGCTGGAATAAGGAGTCATGAAGAAAGCAGGGCACCATGCACACTGTGTTACAGGTGTGAACCACAGCCTTTGTTCACATGCCCTCCAGCTGCTGCTAGCTACAACACAATGGAGGGATTAGTGGAAGTGAGTTGGCAAAGGTGCTGCGGGATGATGAAAAGTGCACGCATACCTGGAAGGATCACGTTTGCCTCATTTCAGCACCATGTCAGTACATTGTGTCAGGAAAGGTGCATCAGGATGCCCTTTAGCACAGGAATAATCAAACAAAGTTCATTTCCAGGGCTTATGGGAGGCAAGTGAATGCAACTTCTCAAGGACCAGCTTTGTGAAGGAGGGCACTAATGGAGAAGCTTGGGTAGGAACTAGACCAAAGGCTTGGTGTAGAGATCCTCCACCACATAAGGCTAATCCTCTCTTTCCTTTCTGTGCTCTCACGCACTGCTCTGACCTCACCTTTCCTGCCTCTCCCACCCTTCCCCTGGGAAAGCTGCCTTCAGTGTATAGTTACACGAACACTTACTCCAGTGGGCTGGGCAGTGCTCACCCTCCCCACCCAACCCAGCCCCTGCCTCTCCTGCTGCCTTTTCAGCTCTCTGCCCACGCAGCTCTTCAGTGGGAGGGGAGCTCTGGAAATGAAGTCACTGGAATGACCTGGGTTGAGAGAAAAGCTCAAAAACTGGAATCATCTCACTGATCTACTTTGAAGTCCCCTTTTAAACAATATCAGCAGCACAAGGAGAAGGGCAGCAGCAGCAGCAAATATGGCTTCTTAGACCAGTTGCAAATATGGCTTCTTAGACTTTCCAACAGAGAAAACGTTGGTGTAACTCCATTCTGAAAAGAAGGTGAACCCGGAGCCTTTTTCCTACTTCTAGAATCAGCCCCCTGGACTTCTGAGAGCCTACAAGTGGAAGAGTTCACAAGATCTCCCAAGCCCAAGCCCTTGAACCTAACAGACTTGACTTGTGTCTCTTATCTAATTCTTCCAAAAGAGGACATTTTCTCAGTTCTCTATCATAGAACCAAGAATGGCTTGGGTTGGAAGGGACCTTTCAAGGTCCCCTAAGTCAGGCTTTCTCCAGTTGCTTCAAGGTGTTGAGCAAAGGGGAGAGGTCTGGACGTTCTCCTTGACCAGTGAGCAGGAAGGGAGAGACCCAAGGCTCTGCCCCCGGCACACTGGTGCTGCCATGGAGGGGAACTCTTCGGATCTGCTTGGAGCTCGAGACAAGATGAGAAAGGAGCTAGCCTTCATCTACCTCTACCAGCCTTCTCCACCAACCTTTTAGGAATCCAAAATGGCAGATTTGCTGCCAGCACTGGGATTCAGTGATGACCACAACTGAAGAACATTTCTGGAACAATACCCAAGTTTTCATCTGTGCCCTACTCACCAAGCTGGTTTACCAGAGCAGCACTATGGCAGCCTTAACACCTCCTACAGTTCCCAAGCTCTTTCTCCTGAAAACTCCTCTGTTGCAACTCCATCCACCTCTTCCTTTAGGCTCTCACTTTCCAGCTTGCTATCCCAAGCCTCCTTGAGTCCCTTTCTCTCATAAACACTTCTGTTTTTATCCTTCCTAAGACCTGCTCACTTGGAAGGGCTTTGGGAGGTATTTGATTGTGATGAATATGTACTACACAACCAACATCCACTGATAAGGATTTATCACCATTCCCAAGGAAACTGTACTGCCCCAAGGTATCTGTGTATTTACACACCACCAAACCTTGTTGCTGCAAAACCCCAGAAATAAATGTCTAGCCTTTTCCTGAGGTCTCATTTGCACTTGGTATCTCATGGATTTTGCATACATTTCATGGGACTTGAGTGTTAGATCTTTCCTATCTTTGTGCCAAACTCATTATAAAGAACACAAACTAAAGTGAGCAGCTCATGCCAGAGTCGTCATGTTTCAGAATCTCCTGCAAAACTACTTTTAAAAAGCCTGAAACATTCTACTCCTCAAAAACAGGTGAGCAGCAAGGGTCACAACTACATTAACCTTCACTGCAAGAATCTTCCACCTGCCCTCTGTCATTAACACTAATTTCATATGAGCAACCTTCTGAAAAAGTCTATATGTGGATTTTTCAACAGATTAAATCTTAACTCTCCAACCAGAACTGAGATAAACCCCAGATGGATGAGACTCAGTTGTGTGCAAAATCTCTAAGAAGGTCATTTGTAAAATAGTTTTACCTTCTAGACATAATTTCTCAAATTAATCCAAAATCTGAAGGCTAACCCTATCTGGCACTGCTGTGAGGCAAGGCAAACTTCAAAGAAACCTAAATTAACACACAGACTGTGCAAGACTAAGAATAAGCTTTCACACAGAGAGTAACTCCCAGCTACAGCAGGCAAGCTCTACAATCAGCATGAGGGATGCAGAGACCTACACAAAGGCTGGTTAAGCTTATGAACTTTGTCACCAAAAGTGGGCAGAAGGGGAGCTGGGCCAGGAAATAAAATCCATGTGTTTAGAAAGCAGGAACTGTATTGTCAGCCTGGGTCAAGTACCACTGGAAAGATGTATTACCAGGACTTTGAAAAGAGCTCAAGCCCCAGAGTAAAAACCTCTGACAGCTTCTGAAAAAAACTACCCCTAATGTGGGAGGTGGCACTAAACCAAACCTGCAGGAAAAATGGAAGGAATGACAGAAAAGCAAGGACAGGAAGGACTAAAGAACTATCACTGGGAAGCTGATTGTAAACATGCCAGTGAGTTTCAGAAACAACCTCTACAACAGAACTGAAGAATCAAAGGAGCTCCTTCTAAAGGCATCAATTCAAACATCACAGGACCCAGGAGACTGCTATCCTGTTCATCCTAGCACAGGCTTGGCCAACACAACCAAACACTCCTACTTTGAGAGTGAGGTATTAAAGAAAAACATTGTTGAAATAAGCCAGTCCTTTCTTTCCTTCTAAAGTTCCTTGTGATTCTGTTGCTTTGTCAGAAAGGCTGGAAAAGAGCAAAGTGTTTATTGAAAACCTGCTATTTACCTATTTGAAAATGGGGCAAGAGGATGTCTTGGAACAACATATGAAACAAATGACTAGGAAATAGTCAAAAATGAAATTATTTTTTCTATTTATGTTTGACTTGACAGAGGTCTCCAGAGTCTACAGATTTACTCTAAAGAGGACTCAGGTTTCAGCTCCTGACTTACTCATCCCCATCCAAATGTATTGGCAATAATTTCTGGCAAAAAACATCTAACAAAATTTATTTAGGATGTATGGAAAAGAATCACCTCTTCTGTTCTGAAGGTCTCATCTTACCTGTCAAGAGCTGGAGTTAGACGATAATCTTTGGTTGCTGACAGGATGGCTTTGATCAGATTATCTGGGGAGAAAGGAAGAAGACATTAGGAACAAGTTCTGACTTCTAACGGAAACGAGAAACAAGGTGGAGTAAAGCATCTGAAGCGGTTACTTGAAGGAACTGAAAGTGTTCTTCCTAATGAGAGCCTAAGTTGAATATTCCTGTTTTCTCTGGACAATGACCTTCACACGCAGCCTGCAAAGACATGTTATGTGCCAAATTCTGATGCAGTGTGTAATTGCCTTGCACGGAGAGTGTCACAGGGAACAAGCACCGTACATTTTATAGCAGTGATTTCATATCCCCTGCCCTGAGATGACAGCCTCACAAACACTTCAGACATGAAAAGGCCAGCATCACTGTCACTGCTTGCCTTCAGAAAAGCTTCTATGTGGCTGAGAGGTGAACTGGAAGCAGGAACAGAACCAGGCTAAAATGGATGCTTTTTATTCTGTGGGTTACTTTCAATTTAGGTTCCTCTGTCTGTCTTTCTTCAGTTAAAGCACCATAATTGCATAAAGAAATTTCCGTGGAACTGCAGCCTACACTGATACCCTGCGAATGCTGCAGCAACCAGGGGATGTAAGTTATGCAAGCATGGGCACACACACAAATTAAATGCATTAAATTGCAGAAGCACAATGATTACATACAAATAATTCTATTGGCTATGGAAACTTTCGATTCTGTATCCCTCTAAATTTTGTCATTTGTCCCTAATTTTTCCACCTCTCTCCTCCAGAGAGATCCAAACTCCTTTACCATGACCCAACCAGGGCGAAGAAGCAGTAAGGCTCTGGCTAGTTTGTATTTACAAATGTACCAGTAACTTCAGAATGTCTGTACTGGGTTTGACAAAAAGTCCATCTGCCTCCAAATCCTGATTCTAACTGTGGTCTTAAGCAGATGCCTAAGAGGAGAACAAAACCAAAGCAAACAGATATATTTCCCTGAAATTCTCTTTTGCTATTTAACTGTCTTCAAATCAGGAATTTCATATGTGAGATATAACTTCTTTGTATCTGGTAACTTGCAATGATTTCTATTCCATGAGCTCAGAATCCTCCTTGATCCATATGGACATTCAATCACTTTCCGTTGCAATTTTGAATATGGCTTCTCTGAGCTTCATCTATACTGGAAAAAGTTGTGAACAATTAGGCCCCTTCTATCTTTGCTTGGGAGATTGCAAATAACTCTAATATCCTTAAATATATCAGTCAACTAATTCAAGAGTTCTTAGGAAATACCAGTCAAAATGAACAAATAAGTCTCATTTCTTTACGGAAGACTAAAAACAGTACAGAAACATAAAGAAAACTGATGACAGGTGATTTTTCACCTCAATCCTAAACAGCTTTCCTGACAGACACTAATTACTGCAGATTCTGTTCTTGGGGGAGATTCTGTTCTTCTCTTCTGCATCCTTCCTCATCAGCAACAGGACTGTGGGATAAACACAGGAGCTCAAGGCAGTCCATGTGCCAAAGAGCTTTGAACCTGACAATAAGCTGGTGAGACACACGAAGGTGATAAACAGAAAACTCTGACAAGTACTTTGAGATTTGGGGAAGTTTTTGATATGGCAGCACTGACAGCACCTGCCAACCATTACAAGCTGGGGAGGGTGATTACCTTCAGAGCGTAGCGTGGAGTGGAGCAAGGCACGAGGCAATTTATAAGGTTAAAAGCAGCTTTGATAACAAAATAGTGGAGTTTAGTTTTCCTTCATCTCAAGAATTTCTTCTGATGCATAGGCAGCAGGCTTCCCCTCCAACAGGAATGCTATTCCCCTAAATCTGCCCTAAAAGCAGTAGGTTGCTGTGACCTCTAATGGCATCATGCCACAGTCCTCTCCTTGGCCTGCTTCACACCTTGGCTTTTGCTGGACAGCATACTTTACTGATGTTGTCTTCCCACATTCTCAGAGAAGACATCAAAAGATTGCATGTCAAGGGCTGCAACCTCCCATCTACCAAGCTTTTGTTATGCCAGGTTTGCTCTACCACCCACAAGTTACACCCTGCACTACTTGGAGACCATCCCATGGACTATTTTAGAAAAAACATTAAAAGAATACAGTTGAGTGATGCACTTAAATGATTCTGGTTTACTCATCTTGCAAGATAATTAGCAATGCCTTCTCAGTGATTGCTCAGGAATGAAATAAAACTACTTTAGGAGAGGATAAGACGGCATTTGGAAATGGAGGTGCTTCACCAACAAAAACAAAACAAACAACAATATTGATCATTCAGTACAGATTATGAAGGGACAAATAGGAAATAGCTCTTCAGCAGACTCCACAGTCCAACAATGCATGGCATCCAAAAGTTTTGGAAATTGCACAAATCTCAGTGTTACTATTCAAAATTGCTGAATGAAGTTCAATAACAGACAGAGTACTTCACTGTCAAGTGTTCACCCACATCAGGAATGAAGGTGGCACTAAGTTCATCTGGTCTAGCTCTCTTTTTGGAAGCCAGGAGCAGGAGCTACAAGCCAGGAAAAGCTAATGGCTGGGGCAGGGGACAGGCACTAGATCTGTCTGGTTGAGCTGGAACTCTACTGCACTGTTGCTAAGGTGGGCACTTGCACTTGAACCTTGATGCTGGCACGAGGGTGGAAAGACAAGACCTCCTCCAGAAGGAGTTGCTGTATTTTCTGTATTTTCCTGGGGAAAGGTTTGAAGGATCACCAGATGCTGCTGCGGCTGACCTGCAACCTTGCACAAGACCACACAGCAGTTAGGAACCATAAGGAACCACTGGCAGGATCTTTTAATATAGCTGGGGCAAGGTGGAGGATCACTTGCAATCACCCACTGCAAAGACTAACACAGGTATCTGATATCAGGGCTCACCTCCAGACTGTGACTAAAGAAAACTGGGCACCAGGAAAGCAGATGCACTATGAAAAGTCAATTGATGAGACATGCTCTCTCCAGGGCAGGAAACTGAAGGGGTGATGAGCACAGTCTGCCTTAGACACCTCTGTACTGAGTGAAAATAATGGGTGCAAGTACATGTAACAAATACTACAAAGAAAAATTCCTTCCTGCTTCAAGTAACAGGATTTGTGCACAGCCACTGCCTGGAAGTCAAGGCCTGAAAGAAATTTTGCAAGGACAAAAGAAAGGCTAAGTTGTCTACATGAACACATCAGCAGGGCAAGCAATCTACTGCAGTTTTCTGCAGCCATAGCCTGTTTATTTTATATATATATATATATTTTGTCATGGAGAATTTAGATCATTAGAGAGAGTGGGAGATTATTTAACCCATTCATCTATCAACTACTATGCATGCACTCTTACTATAAAAACAAAGCAAGAAGCCTCTGCACATTTTTCTCCCATCTAGAGGAGGAGTTGACTACATTTATCCAAGAATCCTGAGTTATCTTGAGATATTCTATCAACTTTGCCTTACAACATCAGAAGATTCAAAAGCCAGCTTGGTACTGCATGATTTGTCTGAACACAAGTACTTATTGACTTCAGGTTGACCCTGAAATTTTCAGACATTTGGAAAAACTAAATAGTTAGAAATTAGGCAGACAGTGACCACACAGTGAGAATCAGCCCAAGTCTCAATTCTAGCCTTTTTCTCTGTTATTTATGTGAAGGAATGGAGGAGACCTTCACTGTAAATGTCAACAACACTTAAAATTGTTGTTTCTAATGCAGAAACTTCTTGCTTGTATCACCAAAAAAAAGATGGGAGGTCTTTCCAGTCCACAGGGCTTAACTGCAGGCACCTCACAGGGTCTACCTTCTTCTGCCTGCCCTGAAAGCAGGCAAACTGGGATGTTTGTGCACTCAAGTGGCCAAGAGAAGAGGCTGTAATTTTTCAAGTTTGTACAGCAGCCACCTTCCTCCAAGCCCAGCACACCTGCATGCCCCTGCTGGCAGCAGTAAGTGTGAATGCCCAGCCTCAGGGCAGGGGACAGCGCGGTGCTGCAGCGCTCCGTGTCTGCCCGCAGAGCCACGGCCAGTGCCCATCTCCTCTGGTGGTCACCCAGCTGCCACCCCTCCAGCCAGCACTTCTGCAGTCCTGGGCATCAGCTCCAGCTTTTGGGAATGGACTGACCTGAGGGAGGTTGACTGACATTCTGTGAAGTCTGCTAGGAGGCTGCACATGGGTCCCTGTCCCACGGTAAGAGGATGCCACGTGTGTGTCAGCTTTGTGGGGAGAGTAAGCTAAACACTACCAATGCTATGGATTAAACAAATCACAGTATTTACAAACAAGCTCTTAGCACAAGCCAGTGCATACACTTTTTTTCAATACACCACCCAAAAGTTCAGCTCTGTGTAAAAGTCCTCCTCCAGCATTTTTTTTTTACCTTAAGGTCTTGCTCCATTATGGGAGCTGAGGAATGACCTTTAACAGAAAAGTTTTCACATCTTTTGAGGAATAATCTTTATAACAAGTCAAGGGAGGTGATTCTTCTACTCTATTTAACCCTAGTGAGGTGGCATCTGAAGTGCTGTGTCCAGTCCTGGGCTCCTCAGGACAGAAAATATGGAGCTCCTGGACAGAGTCCAGTTGAGGGCAACAAAGATGATGAAGGGACTGGAGCATCTCTCCAATACTGAGGGAGCTGGGCCTGTTCAGCCTCAAGATAACTGAGAGGGAGCCTCAAAAATGTCTGTCAGTCTCTGAAGGGAGGTGTCAGAGGTTGGACCAGGCTCTGCTCAGAGGTGCCAAGCAATGGTACAAGAGGAAACAGGCAGAAACTGATTCCCAGGAAGTTCCATCTGAATATAAGGAAGAACTTGACTGTGCAGGTGACTGAGCGCTGGGACAGGCTGTCCAGAGGGAGTGTGGGATCTCCCTCACTGGGGGTATCCCAGAGCCATCTGGACACAATCCTGTGCAGTGTGATTTGAGAGGACCCTGCTTGAGCAGGGAGGTTGGACCAGATGACCCAGTGTGGTCCCTTCCATCCTGACTCATCCTGTGATTTTCCACCTTGGTGCCCAGCACGAGGCCATGGACCCAAGTCTCACCACATGTTCTATTCTCTCTTCCAGAAACACCTTGTCCAACTGTAGACAGTCAACATAATTCATACCTTTGTGGAGCTGGGAACCCAGTGGTTACAAGAGGTATCACAATGTGCCTGCACCACTTATTTTTATTATTGATCAGCTGACTTTAGGAGGCCAATGCAGGAAAAAGCAGCTATGAAAAATTCCAGTATTTAATAGTGCATAGCTCTCAAAAACAGCTAACTACAAACTGAGGAATCTGTCCCCAGATCAAAACTCATGTATAAATACAAGAGAGTGGTTTCTTGAGGTCACTAGCTGTACCAGATTTAGGTGGTTTGCTGGAGACACACTTTACTAACAACAGGACTTAAAACTGCCACGCCCCACAAGATCTCCACTGATGATTTTTAATGGCATTAAGACAAGAGGCATATACTGTTGCCTAGACACAAAGCAAAAGAAAAAAAAAGACTGAATGTGCATGGTATCCTCCCTAGCAATTTTAGAAGAACCTGGCATGCATTAAATGTAAGCTCCATTAAAGCCCTTAAGGCCCATTTTTATAACAAGATATAAATAAAATACATAACATTTAGACTCTTCATTTACATTGTCGTTTTGGAGCCTTCGGGGATTTTTTTTTCCAAGCTTTTCTTCACAACCAAGAGTTTGTTTTCTCAGAATACAAGCTTAGTTCCCAACATAATCCCAGGGCTTGGAAAGTTGGAACATTAATTTAAAAAACAATTATGAAAAAAAAAAGGGCAACATTTTGCAATAACCATGCATTAACAATTTTGATCTAAACTCAAGTTCAATGCACAGGAAGTAATAAAGTCCATAGAAAGAGGCAAATTCACACCAAATAAAAAAAGTCCTTGAAAGATTCACAGTGTGCTGGTTAAAGACAAGCAGGAAAATAAATACAGTTGTTATAGAGGGCTCTGCATTTTTGATGACCCTTCACAGGTGGCCAGGCAATATCTTCAAGGCCAAAAAACTCAGTAACTGCTACAGTGATTCCTAATTCTTCTGACCCTTGTAGAAGCATTAATAAATGGCACTTCAAAACACAACAGCCAGAGAGTATCTGGTCTTCTCTTCAGGAGACAGAAAAGAGGAATAATATCATATCTGTGTTTCCATTGCAATTCAAGACTTCTGTGAAGAACTCCAATATGGAGTCATCCAATTAACTGAAACCCTAGAAAGGTTTGCATCTCCCTTCTCAATGAGTTGGGAGCAGGACTATTTTTTAGGCACACTCAACAGGAAAGCATCGGTTTTGATTGAAATAAGGGTCTGCACTGTTGTACTTCCATCATGAGAGCTCAAGAACGAGAAGGGATTTAATTTCAAAATTCACAACATAACTTCCCTTTAGAAGTTCTATTCAGTAATGAAAAGTCAACCCTCTACCTCTTCTGAAACTTTCAACTATTTTTCCCCTTCAAATCACTCATTTCATTTCTTTAGGCTATAAAATCTGCTAAATTCCCTGGGGAAACATCAACATTTTTATATCTATATTCCCATGTGATAATGGCAACTATTACCAATTTTGGTCAAATGCAAAATTCTACTGGAATCTAGTTCAGAAATGAGCCTCCAACTCAGGAAGAAACAACTATCTTGTTAATAACAACTCTGAACAGAACTAATAGCTATACATGCTTGCGCTTCTGCTTTTTTGTTAGAGGAATAAGACATGGAGAACAAAAGAATGCTTAGAGTAGGAAAATCATCTGTACAACAGAGAACCACTAACAAAATGAGGATAAAGTTGGAGAATTAAAGCATAAAATGCCTCATTCAGACCTAGTCAAATGCAGGGAAGATGACTGCATGTGGTACTCCAGTCTCTACAAAGAGCCAGAAGATCAGGTTAGAGAAGACCTACTTTTCTAATGTTTTTTTTTCCCTTGAATCAGCTGTAAATTGTCATGTCCAACTGCATATGTTTTCTCAGAGATTAAGTATTGCTCATGCCAAGAAAGCCAATGGAAAAGAAAAAGCTATGAAGGAGCATGCACGAAAAGAGAGGAGATTTTCTCCCAATAACATTGTGATATGCCAACTTTGCGGGCCTGAAAACTCAACATTTTTATTGGAGATGAATGACCTGTGCCCCATGAGACTACTGAACAACTGCTGAGCAGCCCTGAACCATGGCTTTTCCCAGGAGCACTGACACAAAAGAAAACATCCCAATAAAACCAAGTACAAGAACAGTTAATCATTGCACAATACATCCATTAGCATTGGTGGTCTGGACAAAGACTTAATTCCTTTGTCGCTGAATGTATCACCAGTTCCAGACATCCCTCCAGTATCAAGTGAAAATACAAAGTCTCCTGGCCAGTAGTTTATATTACATTTGATAAAACTGTAACATTTCAAACATGTTCTTAATATTCTCTTATCATCATGGGGAAGAAATTGTTTCCTAATGTCTTGATGGGAGGGAAATGCTGAGATGGCGACAACAGAATCACTCCCTAAGAAATAACTATCACCTTCAAAGACAAACTGATTCAGGGCCAACAGAGCAGCCTCCCTGCTCAAAACAACTGAGCAGGAGCAAAGGTGGAAGTGAAGACCTATAACTACTGCTAAGCAGTGACACAATTACTGACTAAATGCATGGAAGAGATATTACATTGATCACGTCTGTTTAGTTTTTTAGTGTATGCTGTGCCATATGCTTTCATTTAAGTTAAAAAACCAAAAAAACTGCAGCAACTCTCCCGTCCTCATTACACAGAGAGATTGCCAGATACTAGCTACTCCTTCTTCTGAAAGCCTTTTATATTCTTCAAACCACATGTACTGAGAAATTCTATTAATAGTCAGGTATTTCTCCAGTCTTGTTTGTTGCCCTTCTCCAAATAACTCTTTCCTTTTGCTTTAGCTACAGAGGTAAATTTGGGGAGGAAGCCCTCTGGGATTAATAATCTTACTAACACTATAAACAATTTTTTCCATTGCTTCTTCATTGACAAATTTAACCCTGAGAGCAGTGCACATGGTAGAGAATCTGTGCAACTATGTGGACAGCATGGGTATATTCATACCTCCATAATTACACTCATAGAAGTACTGCTAGAAAAAGGTGCAAATCCAAAAGAAGAAATTTCAATTTAGACTTAAAAAAATCTCCCTGTGACTCGTTCAAGAGCCCAAGATTGCTGCAGTCTCCCTGCTCTTCATTGAAAAAAGTTGCAACAACATCCTTGGTGGGTGCTGGGAAAGAATTCCTACAAGCAAATTATACCCTTGCAAATGGTGAAACACGGGAGGCGCTCCAACATCCAAGTTAATGCCAAAACAATAGCCTGGGACACAGGAGGGTGCTCGGCAGCTGGAGCTGTCCCTCACGGGAACCCTTGACATTTGGAGCTTTTAGAGTTCAACATCTTGTTACAGTTTGATCTTGACAACTGTGAGAGTTGACCAATTTCATCATGTTCCTCACTTTGGCTATAAACACACCAGCCAACAAGCTGGCAGCAGGGCACGGGCCCGCGCAATCCTGCTTGAGTCCATGCTAATAAAGTGTTAGCACAGTCCCAGATGTGTTCACCAGGGCCAACAAACATCCTCCTCTACAATTCTCACGCATTCACAGGCTAATACAGGCCAGTGACCTTTCTTGATAGGAAGCCTGGACGTAGCCACTCTATTTTTGTGGGGGGCAGGGAGTCAATCTGTTTGAACAATGAGCTCAACAGCGTTCAAGACCACAGGACAACCACTTTATTTATTAATAGAGATGGAGTCATCGTTTCCAAGCACTTAGAGTGGCCCATCCCGTTTCCAGACTCTGTCAAATCCCACAGTAGGGGACAACAAGTTTGATGTGGCAGACAATCTCAGTTTCTAAAAGTAAGTGCAGTCAAACATGACACTGGCCTGTTTGTCAACACGGCCATTCCTTATTTAAAAATCTTGATCCAGATTCTGAAATATATTCTCATAAGTTCACAGCCAGCTGCAGAAGTCACTGGGCAAAACCTAGAGCCACTGTTACATGAATGGCCAAACTAGGTACTGGTAGTGACCAGGTGTCAAAACATAATCATACCTCTTCATACCTATTATTTCCCCTATTCTCTGCACACAGAGGAAACCAGAGTTTCCACAAGGACTTCAGACACCTATAATGAATGCAACAACCTCTTCAACCTGCTGGATCAGCTCCAACATTCCTGACAGCTCTCATCTCTGCTTTTGTCCCACGTTCCTGGGCATTGTGATCAAGTAATCAGGATTAATCCTTGGTCCAGATCTTTGGTGAACAGAGTCAACAACTACAACATATATTAAAACTCAACCCATTTAAGACAGGTTCAGAAAAAATTACAACAGTTGCTCTTAAGTTCCTCTTCATCTATTTCTAAAAACTAGTTGAGGACTCTCAGAACCACTGTTCAAAGAGTTTTCTCAAGACCTCATACTACACACCCCATCTCAGAAAGCAGCTGAGTTGCCACCTGCTTATTCTGTGCCTCTTTCATAGAATGCAATAATCACTAAGGCTGTTAACTGACAATAGCAGCAGTTTCCCATCTGACATAGGATGTGCAGTATTCCTACTGCAATAATCCATTTCACAACCAGCAGCATTCAGGGAAAGTCTAAAAACTTTCATATTCAGGACTATATTCACCTTGAGGGCTTCTACGCACAAACGCTCTTGCCAAGAATGGAGCACTCTGTCCATAAAACCTCCTTGCCTGGGCTGATGGCCAAATCAGAAAATAACCACTGGAGTGAAGGAGTAAGAAATCTTTCACAAAGAAGCACTGTTAAACTTTCTATGTTGTACTGAGTACTTTTAAGCATCTGGAGATAGGAGAGCTGTCTTTACAACCAGATTCTCATCAAAGAAAATGAAAATCTCTGATGGACTGTGTCAAAATGATCAGCATACTGCCTTCTCTTTGATATGATAACATTTAAAGAGCAGTAGTCCTGCCCTGAAAATTTCTGAGCCATTTCTACTCTTTTACATGTAATTTATAGAGACGTGTTATTCCAAATTACTGCAGCCCAGTAGACAATACTGGTCAAAAGCTGCTTTCCCCTAAATACTGCAAGACTCATTCTAGCAATTTTGGAACTGTCCTTTCTTGGACCAGTAAACACAAAGTGATGGATAAAAAAGGACTTCAGCATTTTTCAGAGACAAAGCAAAGCAAAACTTGGGTAAGAATAGAAGCTTTAGTAAAAAAAAAGTAGAAATGGTGGATTAGCTTCCAAGTTACTAAGAATCCTTTGGTTTCATAACTGTAGCATTTTCAAGCTAACACAGATTAGTTTCTAGAAGTTCCTTGGAACATGCAGCATCACTGAAAGTGAGCTCATCAGTAGCTGTATTTCAAACACAAAAAAAGCAGACCCAAAAAACCCCAAACAAACAAAAAGCCATTTTGCACTTGGAACAGATCACAGTGACTTAAGAACAGCAGGTGACATTCATCACAGTTCTCAGCAAGTTCTTATCATGACCATCTCAGCTGTGGTCATGTCTATAAACCACCTTCCCCAGCGTGGTGCACGTCAGAAATGCCAGCTGACAGTGTCATGGGGCTGCCTAACACACAGAGCAGAGCTCCTGCCCTGTCTGTTTCAACACAGCCACATCTCTCTGCACTTCCTCAGCCACCCTGACTGCTCCTTTTCCCATGCACATCCCAGCTCTGACAGTCTTCACCTTGCGCCAGCACGTGACTGAGCTCCACGCTGCCTGCCGGGATCATTTGTTTGGATATCATTAGATTGCCCTGACTGAAAGCCCTAATGAGGTGCTGATTCCATCATCCAATCAGTTGTCTGAGCCCAAATGCATCCCATGGGACAGCCAGAAAAGACTGATGCAAGAATTCCAAGTGATGTGTAACATGAAAGGGCGCCATTCGCATCGCTAGGACTCACAGCCTGTCAGCATGGCCATTAGAAAGCCAGGGCTACACACATTTATAATTCAACCCTCCCACACACAGAACTTGCTCCAGACTGAAACTTGGCACAAAATTCAGTCCCAGGAGGGTGTTAAAAAAATAACCTATTCAACGGTTTCCGTCCCATGGCTTCAGCTCGCAGCCATTTAAATAATGGCAATTTCTCATTTCTCTTTTTAACTGAGGAAATCCAATATAAAACACCAGATTTACATAACATTGCAGTGGTGATACAAGCTGGCAACAAACCCAGAGAGAAGGCTGCCAGAGCCATTCTGTCATCCTCTTTTGGTGAATTTCTCTATTTGGATTCAGTTTAATGGAAAGATTTTTATTAGGTCTAGCTGACATCACATGTAACCTGCAAATCCAATCCCACCTCCACACTGGCCAGGCATCTTGCTCTAGCTTTGTACACCTTGTGTGCTGGTTAGAAGGGGACAAGCCCTCCTGTGGACACAGCAGCCTCCCACTTGTGCTGCCACTGTTAGTTCTTTGCTGCACACTCCGCTGGCTGATTTAGAGGACAGCAATTAGCTTCCTATTGAGCTGCAAAAGACTGACTGGACAAGGAATGGACAAAACAAAGAAGGGAACTGATGCAAGCCAAAAGCAATTTGTCAGCAGAGCCTTTGATTTGATCAGAAATTGTTCCATAACTACCACACCTGCTCCCAGGGAGAGACAGAGCCAAGCTTTCTGTGGCTGCAGTTTTTTCTCCACCAGGTATTTAAATTCCTACAGGATTATCTGTAATCTTGAGTTTGTCAGTGGAAAAAAAAAATTCCAAGTTGATGCAATGCCACAAAAACTCATCAAATACACAGGACCTCAGATAGTCTGCAGCAAATCACTGCAGTGAGCACAAGCCTTCTGCTCCACCACCACTTGGACAGAGAGGCTGTGATTGCACACGTGGGACAAGTGGGAGCTTGGCACCCCAAAACAGATCATCTTCTGGGTGGGCTACTGGCTCTCATCTCATCCACCCCTGCTCTCCCACAGCACACCTGAGACACAGCCCCTTTTGCCTTGCTCCAGCTGGTGCATAGGGCATATTAAAATTATCATCAAAGCATCTGAACATACTTATATATAAGTAAATAGGTAGACCAACTATAAAATTCTATGATAAGAAAATGAAGATTTGTATCAGGGGTCAAGCCCAAGGCATCTTTCCGGTTCTTTAGAGAATTACTGACTTAAAGGTACTTCAAACCAGTTTGAACCCTCTGCTGCTGTCAGCAAAGCTGCTACAAGGTCTTCTGGCAGCCAATGTCAAAATGCTTTTTCTAGAATGTGGTCATTGGTCTAAATTGCCATTGTTGCACTGACTCTCTACATGTACTAAACCATCTTCCCTAAGGCCAGCCTCCAAGGTCCACAGTCCAGCTGTAAAAACCCTTCTGCATTTCTGAGAACTACATATACAATAATTCTCTCAAACAGGGGAAATAAACTGAGCCCAAAGGACCACCTGAGTTTTCAAAACAGAAAAGAAAATGGGGCCAGCATCTGCAGACCACCTTCTTCTCCACCAGCTGTAGTTTTCTCATACCTTGTCCTTTAATTCCAAAGGGGGGTACAAAGTCCCTGATACGTGCCCATTTCCTGAAGGAATCATCCAAGAACATTGGTGCCGGCTTCGAGAACCTGAGAAAACCAAAATGAGAAAGAAATTAACTCCTGAACTAGGAAGGATAAACTGCAGGAATGTCGACAGAATCCATACCTAAATGCTGATTCTACAATGTCACTGGCAACAGAGTAATAGATTTTACTTTTATCCAAAGATGACTGCCGTGAAACAAACCTGCCTGAATTTGTGCTACAAGGACGCTCAAATCGCTCAAGTCATGCACCTAGCAATCACTTCCACTCAACAATGCAAAACTGCCCCAGTACTGTTTGGCTATTAATTAACTACAATAAATTGTAAATTGCAAGCAGGGTTTAGGCAGTTTGACTTCCAGCTTTGTGAGCCCAAGCCAGTTTATGTGCTGTCTGTGTGAGTGTGTGAGGAGTCTGCTTTGTCCTCACCCGTGCACATACACAGCAGCTATCACCACACAGGCAAGAAAAGAGTTCAGATCATGAAGCAGTTTGTAGTCTACAGAGAAAGGAAATGGAAATTCAGTGCCTTCTTCAGCATTCATTAACACATAAATGATTCAAGAGAGGTTCCTGCCAAACCAAACAGTTACAGTCTATCCAGAATCCCTTACAAAAAAGAGACCTAGTCCTTCTTAACCATGTCATTATGGAAATACATTATCCTAATTATACCCTCAACACACAAACACAGCAGCTAGTAAAAATTTGTCTCTTCTACAAATGATTACTACAGTAGCCAGAGAAAAGGAAACAATTAGCAAATACAGAAACATTAACTTCCATATGGGACCATTTCTGAATGTATCAAGTGTACTAGAAAGTATGTTAATACCATTAGAAATCTGTTCATTCAATCACATCAAAACAGTAGCAGAGATGTTCTGGATCAAAATCAATCCCACCATGAAAAGGAATGTACTACATGTTCAGAGTCAGAGAAAACACCTCTACCACAGAGCAAGGTACATGCCCCTGAAATAGATCCAGCTTGGCCAACCTACACAAGGGAGCAGGACAGGTGTAACCCATGGGTTTAGCTTTCCCTTCAGGCCCTTTCTGTACTCAGCATGCAACTCTTACTGCAGCCAGATAACCTCTGAACCACCTGATTTAGGATAAACTCATCTACACTATGCCACGGCCAGGTACAGAGCAACAATTTCAAATAGCAGCACAGTGAGGAAAGAATGGAATGAAATCTAAATTATGAACTGATCAAAGTGAAGTCCTATCATAGATGCCCAGTAAATCACAGATGCAGAAATCTATGGAAAGGGGAAAGAGACCAAGAGAATTTAACAAAACAAGAAGACTCAGATTCAGCCGTGCATACTGCTTCACATCCACTCACGCAATCTTTAATAAGATCATCTATAACCATAAAAGCAAGATGCACAGATGACATGGCTGATCTAGAAGGAAAGGAATGTTTTTTACAGAGCTGAGAATACAAAATATATAACTTTATCTGGGAAAAGGTGGGGGAGGTATGTTGAATATATTAGAGCTTCTGAAGCTTTTAAATAAAAATACCCCACAGGCTTATTTAAAAACAAATAAAGAACAATACACTATTAACTGTAACACATTTACTCTGAAAACATCCTAAAAACTTCAATAACCTGACAAATTAGTTCAATGTTTTCTCATACATCTTTGTGCATCAAAATATAATTATTATGATTCCTGGGGTGTCTCAGGGACCTACCTCCACCTCATTCCAACATCAATAGGAGGAATCTTTGCAGGTTAGTCATGCAATGCAAGAGCTTTTATAAGCTGAAGGGCCACAGCACAGGTGCTCACAGCCCTTCCTCTGAGCCACCCCCTGAACTCTCAGCAGAAGCCAGGTCCCACAGAGAGGTGCCTGTTCTCCCCATGCAGCAGCTGCAGTGAGGGATGACAGCATTGCCTGGGGCTCACCAGCACCTTGGGGCTGCTTTCTAAGGTCACCAAGCCACTCTGCTTGCTGCTGTGGCATGCAGTCTCCAGGAAAAACTTGGATGCTTCAGACAATGCATATATGAGCAAGTTTTATTCTCTTCTCAAGAAACAAGAGGATTCAAGAGGTACAGTGTAAATAAAACCTTTGCCAGCTCAGCTCACCTGTTCAAAAGCACTGCATGGGAAAGAAGGTACAGGCTAAAAGGTTGGCCCTAACTAAGAAGCTGGTCTTATTTATGCATACAAAAAACTGGCCTGTTTGCAAGTGATACATCTGGAAAAGACAATTTACAGTAGTCTGATGGGGAGTAAGGAATGCCTCTCCCTAACGCAGATTTCCATTTACAAAGGGTGCCTGGTAAAACCAGGAGGGAAGACAGATCCTCCAAAGACTCTCTGGACCCCAGGGGAGTCCCCAGAATCAGCTGAAGCTCAAGGCATGACTGATCTAATACTCTGTGGTATTGCTTCTGCATGTGACAACCAGGGCACAAAAGTTAAATGATCATTGGCCTTTTTTTTGTATTTGCCACAAGTAAATGTAGGGATTTTTCTAGCAAAGAACAGAACAGCCTCAGACTAGCTACTATTATTTGGTAATATTTAATACTCCTGTATACAGGGCCAGAGAAATGGACTTTTAACTCATACTTTTGCTTCATTTAAGAAGGAGGAAGAACAGTTTTGGGGAAATATTATACCCATATGGGAAAAAAGGGAGCAAGTTAGAAGATATTTTGCTCCCATAAATCTTGAAAGTAATTCCGTTTTGGAAATATTAAGAAATTATGAATGCTGTAAGCTCATGTGCTTTGCCACCTCAATAAATCAGAGCAAGCCAGAGCTGGTGTCCAGCAGTGACAGGGAAATGCTGTCTGCCAGACTCTCCAGGAGCATGGCTGTTCTGTCTCAGCTCTGAACTGCATCTGGCGCATTCCAGGACCCTTCAGGAAATATTGGGATTTGCCTCAAACAGGCCATGGGAATGCTCTCTGCAGAGCACCTAAAATACATTCCAAGGAATGCATGGGAGTTTGTCAAGCAGAAAAAGCAAATGTTTCTGAATGATGTTAAAACGCTGCATGCACTGAGCAGCTGGGTACGGGATGCTGCATTTTGCCTGTCACAGCTGCCTAAAGGCAGGTTGGCCTCACTGGTGACCACAGCTCCAGACCCAAAACACGTTTGTGCTCCTTCAGAAAATGGCACAGAAAGTGAAAGTTTTGATTTTTCAGTTCTAAATTTTAAGCACTTCCTCTCTGCTCCACGCCAAATTCCAGAACAGACATATTGCAATCTCATTGCACCTGACACCCTGAAAAGCTGAGGAATTTGGCTGCTTGTGGCACACACTTATGACCTGTGTAATTTGAGAGAGAAATGCCAAGCATCTACAATCTCTAGTTTGAATGGCATACCCTGCTAAAACACAAATGACATCTAAATGGATTAAATGCTTGACATGATAATTGTGAGGTACAAAACAAATCTCTCCCAGTTCTCAAGTTTGAATTCCTCCTACAAAGCAGTAATAAAATCTCTAACAATTTGTCACCATGCACAGCAAAAGGAAGCAAACGTTCTGCCAGAAACTGTTCTTAAACAGGAATCTATAATCACACAAAAATGTGATATACATTTGTGTCTATGGGACTCTGGCTTGTGTGACAAAACATTACATTTCCAGTTCTTTTCTCAGTGACAAGAAGAGTTGTGACCCCAAAGCATTTCTGAAGGCTGAGTGAGCTAGCCTGCCAGAAGCTCCCCAGCCAAGTTTTTGGCCATTCCATTTTGTCCCTGATACTGAGACCACTTCACAGCTACTCCTCTTTAATGAGCATGGAATACTCAGCATAAGCAGCACTATCTTCCCAAAGTATCCTGCAGTCACTGTGCAAGCTATGGGACAATTTTAGACATGGAATCTTGA
This sequence comes from Fringilla coelebs, assembly GCF_963513975.1. Lineage (NCBI taxonomy): Eukaryota > Metazoa > Chordata > Aves > Passeriformes > Fringillidae > Fringilla > Fringilla coelebs. Next base: position 10,412,481 of record NC_140067.1, read on the forward strand.
CCAGAATCTGCTGCTTTCCAGACAATTAACACATAAATGTGTAGAAGAGAAAAAGCTACATCTCAGAGAAAGAAAAAGAAATAAACTGATTTACGTGCCTTCAGCTTTAACGAGGAGGGATGAAGAAAAGGTCAAGTTCCTGAATGAGTAAAGGAGAAGACAGCACCACATTTCTAAGGAACTACAACACCAAAGAAAGACAGACTGGCAGCCACTAAGCTCCACTGTGAGCTTATATTTCAGATATTCCCTTTTTTAAAAACATCCTCCTTTAAGCCGACCTTAAAGGAGGCTTTTGGTTATTCTTTAATTAAGGAAATCAGTAGTGCTGGAAAACTGAAAGCTGAAAGAGAAAAGCCCAAAGAGTGCTAGAACCTAATGCTGTGCAGAACCTGCACAGTGCATTTGCAAAGGGGCAGGAACAGCTTCTCTCTCTTTCTTTGTACCACACATAAATTATTTATTTGCTCTGGCATGACTTCTATCTTCTGTTTGCCGATGATCAAAAGCATCCATGGTTAGACAGAAGGCACAAAGTCTACCAAGGTTATTAATTAAATACAAACTGAAGCCCTTGAGTGCTGAATCATTAGCCCTGACACAGGTATTTATGGGGAGAGAGAATCTAAACTAACCTTTTCTTTCTTCCTTACTGAGACCTAGAGGTATGCTGTCTCCCTTGCCTCCCTTCTCTGGGGAGCAGCATGGTGTGACAACATAGGAATGAGGAGGTTTGTGACATCCTGATTTTACATTTCTTATTGACATTAATCCTCTGTCAAAAATCCAAGCAGCTCAAAGATTCCTCAAGGAGCTGAAAAATTTAAGAAACTGCATTAATAAGGATTAACTCCATCCTACAACCAACATACTACTTTTCCTATACCAGCAAACAAGCCACCCCCAAAAAAAAAGATGGCTGCAAGAAGAATATCTTTAACAGCAGAAATCAGGCCAAAAATTCAGTTGATCTTAACAAACGGCAGAAGTCTAAAATAAAAGAATATGGTAGAAAGAACTTTGCACTGAGGAATGGCTGGTCAGAGCACCCTACCAGTGCCATTTGAGACCACCTAACTCTTCACAAGAGAGTGTGAGCCACAGATCCCCACCCATCTTCTCCCCTCTGTGCCTACAGACCCTTGTGTGTGTCTGCAGCTCTTTCCAGCTGCAAAGGTCTCAGCTACTTGGCCAGTCCCCACTCTGACACCACTGAATTACACAGCAGAACAGTGCTCTGCAGTAAATGTCACCACCACTTCAAAAAGATGACTTTGAACAGGCTTTATTCCATAAGCAAAGGAAAGGGCAGGTAAAATCAACTGAACCCAAACCCTGTAGATCATGTAGCAGTTATCCCTGCCTACTTCCCTGTGAATGATTGCTCTGTACCTCTGAGGCACTCTGGAACATCTTCAGCCTTCTTGCCCTCTGCTCTCCATCACCTAGTAGGTTGTTTAAACTCATCAGTGCAGCCTTTTTCTCATTTTCTCATTGCTCTATTTAGAGCTGGACCAGCTGCTCCAAGATCTCTCTTAAAAGGCTCCCATGCTCTGCACTGTGGTTCATACAAAGAACATTATTACACTCTTGCAGGAAAGATAAACATCCTATCATGAATGAAAAATGTAACTATTACAGCTGTAAAACCTGTTAAATACTCTACTTTATTCAAGATCAGAAAGCATCAACTCAAGGACCATGTCCAATTCTGGGCCTCATGTGAAAAACATGAACAAACTGAAAAAAAGGCCATAGGAGACTGAAAAACATCTAAGGTCTAGAAAACATGACGTCTGAGGAAAGCTAGGGACAAAACCCTTTGTTTAGTATAGAAAAAACTGGAAGAATACATGATAAATATTACAAGGCTGCTGCAAAAAAGAAAGATAAAATCTCTATATCCCTGGTAAAGAGAAGTAGTAACACTGGTTTTAAAATGCAGCAATGAAAACTTAATCATTAAAAAACGTTTCTTATGCTTGGGATCATTACACATGAAAATCTACTGTCTGGACATGGATTACAGAACTCACATCAACTACTCCATTTTCTGATTTGATTGTAATATTTTTAAGAAGTTTATATCTATTAAACACCATTTAGCCAAAGCTGTGCCTACTTTTTAGAGGGAAATGCAAATAGATGATCTTTTGAAGTTCTGCACTGGTCTGTTTCATCTAAAACCACTTTCATACTGGGCTAACACTGCTAGGAGGTGACCAACTAGCCAAGCTACAGCTGGGCTGGGAATCAAGAGCTGCCCTTCAGAATCCTTGCACTTCTTAAGTATTTCTCTTCATATATGGTAATCAAGTTTCAGTACAATCACTGCAGATAAGCAGCACATGGATTTTCCAGCCTGCTGCCTGCCAAGAGCGCTTTCTGTTTGTACCCCGCACCTTTGTGATAAACAGGAAGACACGTAAAGTTTAACCTTTCTGCAGTCATTAATGTCTTGGGCTTATGGCACCACCAAGGCACAAAATCAAAGAATGATTTAACATTGGCTCAGTCCCTCCTGCTCACTGACTGTGTTCTGACACGCATAAAGTCCAACAAAGTGTCCTGAGCAGCTTACCCGCATAATGCAATTAGTCATGGGGACTGGAAAAGTTTTCAGATAAACTAAATATTAAAGACAAAAAGAAATCAGTTTGCCTGCTCTGATGAAATCCTCACACTTTCCTCCTAATTCTCCAAACATTGCAGGCAGAAAACACACATGCATGCACAAAAATAACAAGAAGCTCAGTTTAAAGGTTGGCTTCCTCTTGGAAAAAACAAAAAAACCAAACAAACCAAAAAACTATAAAATTCAGACCAGGCAGAAACTTTGTCCTGACCTGCCTCATGCAGCAGCTTATAAGACAACATGCAAAATTTGTCATTGTTCACAAAACTCTCTAATACCAAAACACAATTATGCAAGGGTGAAAAGCTAACTTCTCAACACAAGGTTCTGTTAGTTTAAAAACCAGTCTTCTAACATCATTTCAATGTCATAGCTTGTTTCTCATGTGTTATTGTCAATGATGCAAGATTGAATTACAGCTCATTCTTCCTACAAAAAGCCAGGTGGGGGGTTCAAGAACTCTAAGGGAGCACTGAGCCAAATAGATGAGATTATGTGGTATTTGGAAACATGATGAAGGTGAGCAAAAGCAGACTGCAATTACTGCCTGGGTTTCCAAAGCCTTCTGTGCAAACAAAAAATGAGATGAAGAGGGAAGGTGAAAGGTCCAATACTTTTCCCAAGAAGAAAGAGTTAGCTGCCATAGAAGATGCCAGCCAGCAACTCTGCCAGTTGGCCAGACTTTAGCACGATGATGTTCCTGTCAGTACTCTGCTGGGATAGGAAGGGCATTGTGCTTTCTAATGGACACAAACTGGAGAGCAGTCATGCAGGGTCTGCTGCTGTTCGACACCGCACCCCCAAAAGGCAGGGGATCCAGGGGATCTCTTTTTCTCTGGTGAAGATCTAACACATTCCAAAAGACTGCAGAGGATGGGCACAGTTCCCAGCATGGACCTGTTGTCTTTCATCACACTAATTAACCAGTCTGTTAAATGTAGTGACTGTGCATTACTTTTATAAAGCCAACTTAATGTTCTCTTTATCCTTCCTGCAGAGAGAAGTTAATCCCTGTCATTGCCACTCACTGCTCATTCTTGCCACCACTGGCCATGTCTGACCATCCTGAGCTGCCAGCAATCTTACGGTGGAGCACAACAAATTGCACTACTCTGTTTCAAAAGCCTCTGATCTCATTTTCTCCTACTACATTATTTAATGTATATGCCTGTCTTGAGGTTATCCTACTGTCTCAGACCAATCTTCAGTTTCAAATCATTGGAGGGAATAGTAAAACTTTGAGTGGCCTTCATTCATTACTTCACGAGAAATTATGTCACTGCAGAAGGAGCCTGGAACACTCAATGCTGTAAAGAAATTGGTATATATGTAGGGAACAGGACATTGATGAAAAAGAGCCTTCCACCATCATCTAAGCCAAAAAATGCACATATTGCTCAGCACAGCCAAGCACAGAACTGATGTGACTGCTCTGCTGATGTACAGCACAGGGGATGTGGCACAGAAGGGAAAGAGCTGTTGAAGCTAATGAACAACTAAGCACAAAATGAGTGTGACTTGATCCTGATACAACCAGCCAAAGACAAAAATAAGGTCATCAATGTTTAAAAAATCCAGAACAGCTTTGTTATGGAAGCTAATGAAGACAGGAAAGCTCAAAACAAATTACTTGATGCAAAGCTTGGTCGTATAATCTGGTGTCTGCATAGACAGAAGACTAGACTTCATAACTCATTCCTTTTCTGAATGCCTGATGTTCCTTCACCTCTGGCCCATTGCTCTTATCCAGCTCAAAAACCCACCTGGGGCAAAAGTTCCCTGCATAAGTCTTACAGGAGTGAGGATTCTGGTAGAAGAAATGTCAATGTTTCAATAATTGTAACTGAAACAGATGGGTTGATCTGAGTGAAAACAGTCTTTAGTTTTTTTCAAGGCTTATAACAGTTCTGGAATGACCAATGCCATTTTAGAAGCTAGACAAAAAATTCCTGTTAACACGATATGGAAAACATTAGTCTGTTGTGAAATGCACATGGCATTAACAGAAGTCTTGTGAGTTCTTCTGATTTTCTTACATGTAGAGCAATATTCTGAAAAATTCTACAGGACACAGTTGCTCATATTGCACTCCTGGGAGAATCTCAGCCTTCATGTTAAAAAAAAAACCAACCCAGAGCAAATAAAAAAATATTTTTCTAGACATATAGTTGAAAATGAGACCTCAATAACTAATAAATGCTCAGAAAACTGAGGAGGAATAAAAAGAAACCATTATTTTTCAACAGCATGAATTTTCTGTCCTGACTCATTATTACTGACTATTTGTTCATTGCAATTCTCATCAGTGCAACTCCCTACAGCGACTTTAAGGTGATCCAGAGAAGGTTTCCTCAATGAAAATGGAGGCAAGGGACAAGCTTGCTTTCACACACCAACAGGAAATGAGAGGAAAACAGTAAATGTGAGGGAAAAAAAGTCTGCAGAAGCTATTGCTCTGACAGCTGCCTATAGCACACAAGACAGGCAGAGAATTAAATGCAAAGAAACAAAGACAAGAAGTGAAGCTTCTTTGCACACACAAATTGATGCTCAAAGACAATTATACAGATGTTTCTTACAATTTTTGTCAGCTATTTTCAGAAGATTTTCTAAAAGTTATCACAATGTGCATTTCATGTGAAAAACTGGCATAGCAATGACCTAATCAGGTCTGCAGTTCATTTGAGAAAACAAGAAGATATGAACCAGAAATGAGAACAAAATTTGCAGTGGAAACAAGAAGGGACTGAAAGCATAGGAGGTGCTGGGCAAGCACAGTTCTCCCCAAACACCTTGAAATTGGACAATGTTTTTTGTCTGAAATCCCCACCATCGCTTGCACCATTCAGCAGTTGGACATCCTGACTTAAAAAACCGTGACAGTGGAAATGTTCTCTATTGCACAAATTCCAAAGGCCTAAACAATTTAGCTTGTCATGCTCCTTCTTGTAGGAAGTTGTTCAAGGAGCAGTTATGTGATTTTCAAGTTTGCAAAGAAGCCAAAGCAGCATCATTCATCCAACCAGAGAACAAGCTCTTTTCCTTCTATTAGGTGAAACAGGATAATGTAACTTTTAGTGCCATCTCCTAGGTGCAGCCACCAGATGTGCATTTGTAGAATGTACACAAAGAAACCCCAAACATTGCTATCAGAATAATTTCACTTGCTGAAAAACAGTTACAGATAGATCACAAAGCTGCTATTAACGAGATCCATATCAATCTCAATGGGAAAAATTCCAGATGCATTTCTGTTTCTCTGCTGCACAATAGACTTCACATTGTAGTGCAGGACAAAGTGGGGGCAGCCAGTTGTTATTATTTAAGATTCAGACAGAGGCTTTTTTCTTCCTTTAACCAGATGCAAAAACCTCCAAGGATTTCACTGAAAGCCTGAACAAAAAAAACCAAAAGAAAAAAGCGAAAAGCTCAAGTGGAAAGAGTGTTTTCAGAGGGACCTATCCCCCTAGGTGCCAGAAGGTACTTCTGTAACTGGAGATAATGCTTGATAGGGTTGACACGGACCTAATGTCCAGTTTAATGTAATTTTCTGGCTCCTCTGTCACCTTATTAATTCCAGCCCTTAGCCTAAGAGTGGTGATCTGTAAAGCAACATGCACTAAAATCGTCCAGATAATATCAACACTATTTAATATATGCCTCTCCCCTTTGGTCCCATGGTTCTAAAAATAAACAAGTATTTTAACAAACCAAGGGTAAGACTCTGTGCCTGTAAAATCTCTTTCTAGGTACTGTTTCCAGAGATAAGGCACAGAGACTGGACATGGAAGAGTTTCCATGCAAGAGGCCACCTGACAAAACCAAAAGGATTTACTGACTCACAGAGCAAGTGGGTGCTGTGGAGAAAGCTGCAAATAGTGCCAGCACAGACAGCTACATCCTTTCCTCACCACTCCACACAGAAAGTGTCTGGCTTGAGTTAGAAATTAGGCAGGGAAAAGAGACTAGAGGTGAGACTTGACTATTCTGACGAAGTAAAGAACCACAAACCATGTGGACTTCTCCTGACCTACCTAAAAACAGGTGGAAAAATAAGGCCTGTCCTTCCAGCCAGCACACTCAGTGACCTCGTCCAGCCAGGGCCCTCTGCTCTGCTGCGTCCCCACGTCCAAACTCATCACACATCTGGCAGCTACAGCAGCACCCACAGCAGTAACTTCAAAGGACTCTGCCAAGAGGCTTGATGGAGACTGGAGCACAAGGTATGCTCTTAAAAGCCTACTTCTAAAATGCTATCAATCTCCTGGAAGAACTGATATCCTCCCTGACTCACTAATCAAAGCAGAGACGCCCTCCCAGTCCTCTTTGCTCCACTTGAAGAACGGTACAGCAGTCCTCATTCCAGGAATGGAGTTTTTCAATGAGACAGTTCATTTTGACAATTTCCCACAAGAAAAAATTGCAGAAAAAAGGATACTGCTGGTTTATGCATTTGAGATTTATGTAAGTCACTGAAACAAATACTAAATATAATTAGCTACTAAAGGAAATTGTTATGGTGAAGATGAGGGGATAAAAACCTCACACAAATATGCCTTCTCTTTCAGCATCCTTGATAGAGAAAGCACTTCTTCTACAGCTGTGGGAAAGAAAACAAGACACAACGGCTGAAGTTAAAATTACACATCTTTGGCTGTTATCAAAGGGAGCTCTAGCACATGGACAAAGTGCAGTCTGCGTGATTCCAATTCCAAACCAAAGAACTGCTGCAGGCGTATTCATCATCGACATTTGTATTTGCTCCTGAATATGACAAAGAGCAGTGAACATTGCTGATCCACTACTTTTGTCCCAGTAGCAACGTTTAATTGCGTCAACTGCATTCAGCCTTTGTAGAAAGCATCAATAAATTCACTCCTACAATTGATACTCTCCCAGTGACCCCCTCAGGCAAACCAACATGAAGCAGCTCCAGTGTGCAGCATTGCCAGCTGACACAGAAATCCTGCCACACCCGGGAGTTTTCCATAGCCTTGGAGTGTGGGTGGAACAAAGTACAGAGAGCAACTCAACATCTCCATTAATCCTCCAGGGAGACACAAAAGAATCATAGAATCATTTAGGTTGGAAAAGACCTCTTAGATCGAGTCCAACCATTAACCCAGCCCTCCCAAGGCCACCACTAAACCATGTCCCCAAGTGCCACATCTAAATGTCCTTTAGCTCCCTCCAGGGATGGTGACTCCACTACCTTCCTAGGCAGCCAATTCCATGGCTTGATTTTGGAGAAGGCGGAGAAATTTTCCTAATATCCAATCTAAATGTCCCCCGGCACAACTTGAGGCCATTTCCTCTTATCCTGGAGAAGAGAAGGACACCCACCACACCAGAACATCCTTTCAGTCTCTCATCCCATAGAGAGTGATGAGGATCCCTCTGAGCCTTCTTTTCTCTAGGCTAAATACCCCCAGCTCCCTCAGCAGCTCCTCACTGAACTTGTCCTCTAGAGCCTCCACCAGCTAGGCTCTGCCTTGGCCTGGAATTCAGTCTATTCACTGTATTTTCTTAACATCATCCTGTTTTGAGGATTTTTTCTCATTCTTTTGTTTGCCCACTTATGTTTGTCTAACCACTTAGATGGCACTCCACAAACAACTACTCTCAATTTACGTCTGTCATAGAGAAGGTATTCTGTGTTTTCTTTCCACTTCTTAAAAGTATTAAACTTTTCACCACAGACATTCTGGAAGCAGACACGCTTGGTGTGACAGGGCAAGAAATCTCTCCATTAAAATGACAAATTGCAGTCATTTTGTTCTCATTTAATCTTGCTTTTAACAAAACAATCACCTTGTTAAGAAAACTGAAAAAAGGCATGAAAGCTCTCAGCCTGCAAAGTGAAAACTTTGAAATGCATTGGCAAAGAAAATGAAGACCATAATATAAATGACTAGTTATCTTAATCACCAGCTATTTCTAATATCTTTTTGTCTTAAGTACCTCTACCCTTCAATAAATCAACAAATGCTTAGTCTCTTCTTTGAACTTAGAGATGTACAATACAACAAATAACAAGAAAGCTATGCTTCAACCTACTAAATAAATTAATAATGGCAATCAATAACTTTTTTCCAAAGCTGTAAGAAAATACTATAAAATGTGGTGACTGCCCTTCAAATTTTTTCCCAAATACTGATTTTTCTAAAAATAATTTCCCCATATAAATTAGAACAGTTCAAAAAAATTTAAAGCCCACAACCCCATCTAACTCAGTATATTCTTAAATTTCCTTGTCTAAACAGAAAAGTTGAAGGACTACATTAGCCAAGTATCTGCTGATCTCAATGACAAGAGAAAGAGCAGATTTGCATTAGCCAGCAAAATAGCAATGCTGTGGGCCAAAAGGAGAACTTCCCACAAGTATTTATGGGTGATCTTTGGGCAAGTGTTCAAACAGCCAGCTGTGGAGTGAGAAAACAGTACAGGACCATCCCACATTGCTCTCCCTGCCTCTGTAATGCTCATGCTCAGCCCTCCCAAATTGTACCTTGCCACAGGACATTTTGCTTTCCCTGAGCTGCAGACTAAGTGCACTTGGCTGTGACATTCACAAGCAACACCACTATTAAACCTGCAGATTCTCATCAATGCTGTGTAAATGTCACTGCTAAACCACAGGCTACAAGTGACGGAAGATTTTGAGAGACAATCAGCCCTTTGCTGAATTCAACAGCAACTGCATGGTAACCAATCTTCTCAACAAATCAGGTTACTCATGTTACCGCACTTGTCTTGCAGCAATTATTTCTGAGTACTCCCAGTGCATGTTTTCCCACCATGACAACCTGATACATGCTCTACAGGTTTTCATTTTAATATCTTGGCCAGTCATGGAGTGAATCAAATTGACAGCCCCTCTGCTGATATCAAGCTTTAGAGGCAGCAGAACAGGTCCACTCCCATCAATTTTTATCAGCTGAATTTTGAAAAATGGTGTCCCTAGTTAGAGGGATTAGCATCTCCCTGAAAACAGGAATTAGGAATAAAAATACAAGAGCAGCTCTAGTAGAAATAAGAACAGGCTGATGTGCAGGAGTATCAACAAATTGCTTCCAAACCTGCCTGGGGCCAGCACAGCTTTGGAGAATCTGTAACACTTTGAGGGAGCTTTTGTTCCATGGCTACTTGCTTCTTTCAATACCAAGAGCATGCTGAATGTGTGCAAAGCACAAATCTGAACAATCTGCCTACTCTACTCACAGCTACCACCCACTGAAAGCTATTGTGGATGCTTCTTGAAATGCACGTGGAGAGCCTGGACTGAGGGCAGTGACCTCGAGGCACTGAGCTGTGCCACCACCACCAACCCCAGGACAGGCACAGGGCTCAGAGCTGTGCTGTCCTGGTAAGTACAGTTACTGTACCAGAACTAGTTGTCTCTGAGGGAGGGGGAAAAAAAAGGCGTTGCTTGATTTTTAGCTTGGGATTATTTTTTTAAGAATTCATCAGCTTGATTGCCCAGCAGTAAGGAAAATCCCACCTAACGATGTGAGTGAGACTGTGCTGGGGCAGATCAGAGTTCAAAATCTCTTTCCCAAAAATGGCAATAAATGGATGTCCAAGGTAAAGCAAGAACAGGGCAAAGAGATAAAATATTTCCTCCCTAACATTCACACAGCTTTCAAACATTTTCAGCTGAGTGGATTTCCTGAGCTTGATGTGGTTTGTCTAATCAGCAACCCCCTTTCCCTCCCAGCAATGGATCCCTCCTCCAAATGTTTGTTCAGACTCCTCTGGAATTTGTACAGACAATTTGCAGCTGTCACATGCCTTGGCAAGGAATTGCCCAGGTATATGACCTGATGCACAAAGAACTGAATCTTTTTGTTCTGATGCATGTAAGTAGAAACACATTATGCAGAAAGACTATATCAATGATTTTTCCCTTCTACCTTTTTTCCCTGTAGTAAAAGCCAAAGGCAAATTCAGTGCAGCTCAACCGGAAGACCCCCCATGAAAGATCATATCTCCTTCCAGCTGCCTCAGCAATCACATTGTCCCCTACCTCTCAGTCCCTCTTTGCCCTCAAGGTCTTCTCTTATTCTGCATTTGGGATCTGACATCACCAAGCTTGAAGAAATTTTGTTTCATGCAGCTGTCATCTGGGAAGTATACTCCACCTCTGTACAACAGAAGTCTTTTCATCAATTCATTATGTTCCTTATGTGTGCTCATACTGTATCTCCTAAAGCTTCCAGCTGGCTCCTCTGATGTCTACTCCAAGCCACTTGCTCCTACCCACTGGGTGAGCACCTTCTCCTCTGTGGCCTGGCAGACCACTCAGCAACATTTAAACTGGGAAGTACTGCAGGCTGTATTGCCTCTCCCATCTCATAAGGAGTCCAGCCACCTCCTGTGTTCACAGAGGACAGCTTTCCTAAGATCCTGCTGGCTGCTAAGATGGCTGGGAAGTTTCAGATTTATGGCCTATGACTGAAAAGCTCTCTCTGCACACTGTAGCTCCTGACAGGACCATTACAAATTCCAGGGAAGGACAGGGATTTGCTGGAGTGAGTCTAGAGAAGGGCCAAGAAGATGATAAAGGGCTGGAGGGCTCAAGGGTAGGCTGGATGGGGCTTGATCAGCCTGGTCTAGTGGAAGGTGTCCCTGCTCATGGAAGTGGTGAGTGGAACTCAATGATCTTTAAGGTCCCTTCCAATCCAAACCCTTGTCTGGTTCTATGATCTGAGTAGGACTGAAGGGCCACACACATACAGTAAACCACAGCTGCTTTCTGGAAACCAGGCACATGCACAGAAACCATGGCACACTCAGGAAATGGTCTGGGCTTCCAGCTGGTGAAAAACATGAAGCCACTACATCCACAGACTGCACTGAATAAGAAACAGCAATTATGGCAGCTACCAACTGCTTCAAGAGATCCTCTCCTGCTCTTTTGAGAGGGCCAATGTTCTTCAGCAGCTGCACATAAGGAGTCAAACATCAGCTTTCAAAAAGACATATTTCATTGGGAGATGAGGTCTGTCCAGACACAAATGACAAAGAACCACATTCCTCCTCTTTAGCTTTGGCTAGCGTGGGAATGAAGCTCAGACACAAGAAAACTTCCTCTGCAGCAATGTCCTGCAGCTGTCAAGGAACTAGCATGTGAACAAGTCAGGCACAGGAAGAAGAGAAGTGCAACTACAACCCTGGCCAACTGAGCAACTTCAGAATCTCAATCTGACAGCACAGAAGTAGGTGACCATAGAGACACTCTCCCACTTTCTGAACAGCTTTGACTCAGACATTCACATGTTGTCCCTGTGGACCTGCAGGAAGTACAGGAATACATATGCTTTGATCCAGCAATAATGAATTAAAACCCAGTCTTGTGTGGGAAGTGTTGACAAATTACCTCTGGTAGACACTGAAATCACTCAAACAATTAACTGAGATTAGATTAGCTGGTAGGTTTGGAAAGAAGCTATGAATAAGATGTGGGCAGCTGCACACGTTTTTACTCAATTAGATGACAGTAGGACATGTATTACTTCAAACATCAAGGCTACACCAAATCAGATACACAATCCCACCTAAAACAAAAACCAGCAACATACTTCCCACAAATGCAAAATAACTTTGTGCTAAGGCATTGTTAGCCATAGGCTGACCAGAGACAGTTTCTTCCCAAACCCAATCAGCTTCAAAATCAATACCCTAAAGAGAAGGAATTCACATTATTACTTTTTTTAAAAATCTACTGTAACTACAGAAGTTCTATTACTTCTGTATTAGTATTAGTTTATGATGTCACATAGCTGTTTCAGATCCTGTCTCAATAAAGTGTATAACATGAGACTAGTTTGAAACATGACCTATTTCCATTCAATTGAAAGCCAAGACAGCTTAATATTAATGCAATTTACCACTTTTCTAAGATCCACTAAATTGTACACACCTATGGTATTTCCTCTGCAAGCTAAATGCATCACAATTTTGTCCATACAAAACCTGTCCTTCCTAGACAGACATTCTATGATTTTATTTTGGAGTAGATCAGAAACCAGATCTGAAGTAGATTTGCAGACACACAGGTCTTCTCTGGGGTAGGAGGAAGAGCACAGGACCAGTGCCTGAGCACTTTGGGCCTCCTTCTAAAGAAGGCTTTACAGAACTGGTGTGAAAGAGCTTCTGAAGGACCTGGGAAGGAGTGCAGTGAAAAAACACATTTTGAGAAGAACCAGCTTGGCAGTGGTATAGGCTGTTGGCTGAAGTAGCCTAAAAGACCACAAGTTTTAATTTGTCACACTTCTTCTTCCACCTCCTCCTGTAAAGTCACATCACATCAGATCAGAAAAAGTTACCAGGAAGACATAACAAGAAAAGCCATAAACACAGGATTCCACAGACAATGGGACAGGCAATCTAGTATCTTGGACTAGAGAATTTAATTTTTAAAACTGTATTTCAGGGTCACACCTCTACAGTCTGCTTGGAACCCATCCTTGAAGATAGTCCTTGAAGCTTAGCAGTGAAGCAAGTAAAAAGAAGATGGGGAGAACAAAACAGCTGTAAACAGAGGGGGAAAAGCAACACAAGGCAGCAAAGAAAAGCAGAATGAATTGTCATAAGTGATGCAACAGGTCACAGCAAAGCAGAAAAGGGCATTGCAATGTGAGATTCGAGCCACTACATATATAGCAAAACTTCAGACGGGTTCATGCTGCATCACACTGAATTACAGGAGTCGTGCTGGTCTGTCATTCCATGGTCACCTGGATGTTTAGAGTTCTATTTTAGGCACTCCTTTTAAAGAGTTTTCCTGGTAGAGCATATTTATTGCGATGCAGTTTCTCAAGCCTATTGGCAAGTTTAGGTAATATATTTGTTTCTTTCATTCCTGCAGCTGAAAGTCTGATTTTAATGAGAGCTTGCTCATTTTGGTTAGCAGCTCAATCTTTACATTCTTAAGCCTCTTTAAAATTCCTGCATATATACAGCCTAGGATGGGTGATTTAGCAGTGATTAGTTTAGTGGTGTGAGAGAGACCAGAAACACTGCTCAGAGATATTTTACTGTTCTGAAGTTTGTTTGTTAGCATATGAGGCTTGAAAGCTGAAAAGTAGGAAAGCAGCTTTACAAATTGCAACAGGGAGGAGAGCTAAAACTTCAGTCAGATACACTCTATCCTCCACCTCCTTCCTGTCTGTACAAATGAAAACAAAATGCCACTAACTTACAAAAAATACTTGCTATTATGGGCAGAAGCATGACGAAGAATCCACGCTCCAAGCAGTTTTAGTGACAGCTTCCGTGGTAGTCTACCTCGTGATCAATGGGGTTCCTTTTAAATTATTAGCAAGGGTGTAATTAAGGAAACCAAAGGAAGAAAGATAACTCAAAAGATGAATGAGGCCTTTATTCAAGGTATCACTGAGATGGGGCACTGGCTGTATCACAAGCCAAGGTGAGGGTCCTGGTGAGCAAGATGGACCGAGCCAGCAGCATGCCCTGGTCACAAAGGCAGCCCCCAGGCTCCAGGGACCCTTCCCCTGGCTCAGCACTGGGGGGGCTCTGCTGCAGGGCTGGGGCACTGCTGGGCTCCCCTCTGCAGAGACACACACTGGAACAAGTCCAGCCAGCTAAGATGATTAAAGGATTGGAGCATCTGCCACGAGGGGAGGCTGAGAGAGCTGGGATTGCTCAGCCTTGAGCAGAGAAGGCTCAGGGGGCTCTGATCAGTGTGCATAAATACCTGACAGGGGCAGTCAAGCAGGCAGAGAGACTTCCCAGGGGTGCACAACACACAGGGCAAGGGGAAAAAATCCGGAAAGACAAGGAGTTCCATTGGGAATAATAATACTGCTGGGGTGGTGAAACAGGGAAACAGGCTGAGCAGAGAGGTTGTTCAAACACAGCTGAGCATGGTCCTGAGCAACCTGCTGCAGGTCACCCCACATTGAGCAGGGGTTTGGACTAGATCACCTCCAGAGGCCCCTGCCCAACCCATCTAGTCAGAGATGCTGCGATCTTTCTCCCCATGAAGCAAGGAACAATAAACTTGCAAGAGCTCAATTCCTATCCAGGTCAAATCTCAGAAACAAGGGTCTGCTAAAACCCCATTTTATACGAGTGCTGTAATTCCTAGTGACCTCAATCAGCCTAATCAAGTGGTAAGATTACAAAATGGAAAAAAGGGCTTTAATTTGATAATTACTCGTAGCTATTCCATTGACCTAATGCTTGGCCAGGAAGCGCTCATGAAAACTGGATTAATGCACAAAAATAGAGGATTTCTGAAAATCACAGTTAAAATCTGACATTCAACAAAACTGGAAATCTGTAGCTTTAATGGCATCACATTGCTAAGGGTCATATTTACCTGGCATAAAACCCACAGGGATAATTGCTTTTGTGAGGATCTTTCCTTCAAGATGCTCACAAGATACCAATCAAGGTATTTGCTGTTTAGTCAAAGCTCTCCTACATATGCAAACACCCAGTACTATTCCACACCTTCACAATTTAAGTGGAGTGGTAGGACTGATAAATAAATTAGCACCAGAGCTGTGTGACACCACTGTCTGTGTCGAGAGACTCAGGGCTGTGGTACAGCCAGCAGTGCTGCTGCAGGCAAGGACAAAAGGACGGTCAGAGCAGAGATTAAAAGAACAAGAAAGCCCAGCACGTCCAGTGAGTGTGCACATTATAGCATTGCTTAAAATGTTGTATTGCAAAGGAAGCAGATTGTGAAAGTGACAACTATTTCTCCCTAATGTTTTCATTTTACTTTGTTCTAAGCTGCTCTTCAGCACAGCCATCTGACAAACTACAGAACCATGCAACTAACATAAACTTATACAGCTAATAAGCACAAATAGGAAAGATGCTTCACTTTTGTGATTGAGTCAAATTAATAATTTGACAATCCCTGTATTAGTCAAGGCTTCTCAACAGCCTCATGGCAAAGAAGTCAGAAATTTGAAAATTATGTGCCCACATGATCTGGTTTCATCATTTATACTCATGAACCATCTTGGCCAGCACAAAGCAGAATATTTCTTGAATACAAGCACACCATAGGAGCAATAGGGACTTCAATTTATCTGATCTGAGGCTTTTTTCTACATCATTTCAGCATCAATCCAGCTGATCCGACAAAAGGTATTAAGCAAGAGACTGAAGAACGGAAAGCACAGCCAGCACTTGGGTTACGCTGGCAGCTAGATGGCAGGTTTTATTCTCCACAAGTATTATCAAAGCCTGAGTCCAAAAAGCACTTAGAGGCCAGAGCCTCCCAGGCATGAAGCAGTCTGTGAACATCCAAAGAGTGAGTAGCTCACTTTGGGCTATAACAATCCCAGACAGAATCCTTCTGATGAGGCCAAGGTTCCTGACAACACAAACACCACAATTCAGTGATTTAGGAAAGGCCAGCAAACCCATGAATTACTTCCACTCTGTAATCCACAGGGCACAGAACTGCCCTTCCTCCAGAGATTTGTCCCTCCTGCTTCCCAGCAGCCATCCTAGAGGGGGCCCTGATACCTCCTTCTGGAAGCACCTTAGACTCCTTAGCCTTTACTTCACTATCTTTCCCTATCCAAGAGAAGGAGGAAGAAAACGGAACTTAATGCTTTCCCTGCCTGCAAAGTAGGAACCAAGTAAATTTACTCATAAACTATTACTTGGACTATTTTCTCTTGAATAATTCTAAGCCAAGAGTGACTCAGAAATTGTTTTGAGATAAGTTTTATCAAACTGTTCATAACCATTACCCATTACACCATTTGAAGGGCTGGTCAGCATGAAGAATGCCTTTCCATCACTGTGTGAAATTCTGTGCTTTAGCAGCTTTCAGTCATAGAGGTCAACATTTTCAAAATAGGCTACCCAGACTTCAGTTTTCTAAGGCAATTTAAGTAAATAAGTCTATAAAACTTCGGCCTAGATTTCTGTGGTATTGAATGCATTCAGCTCTCACAGCTCTGTAGCATATATAGCTTTAAAAAAAGAGACTACGTTATAAAATATGGATATAGACTAACTTCGGAAATGTTGGTTTAAAGTCAAGGATCTGAAACTGATCACAAAAGAAACCAGTCAGCTTGTGAAAATATTTTCTATGCATTTTTTCTTAGCACATTTATGCCACAGCAGTATAAAGCATCATGCACACAGCAAAGATTTATTGAGTTATACCTTCATTGGGCACATTCTTCTCTCTCTTTTAAAATAAATTTTAAAAACCAACATTAATATTACACAGCAGTGGGGGATCCATGCCCACAAATGCCTCCTTTTTGAAGCATAATCTATAATGGATGTGCTTTTAAATAAGCACGTCAGACACCGCAGAAATGTCACCAAAAGTCCTAATGGACTACTGAAAGTCTGCTATGAAATACACTGCCTGCTTCCACAAAGCTCTGCTAATGCTTATTTTCCTACATAATTCCTAGCGCTTGCAGGGGTGAGACACACACTCTGACTATTGCTCAGGTACCTCAGCTGGCTTCCTTCCTCCTGTAAGTACATTTTACAGTACTTGCAGGAGATGTGTACTTTAGGAAAAAATGAAATCTATACTTTTCCATGGCAAAGGTCCCAGCAGGCAAAGCTCTTATGCTTGTAATTGAATTATTCTAGCTTCTTCTTCACTCTTCCAGATACCAAAGCACAGACAGCACAAACTACTGGACTTTTTTTTTTTTATTACCTCCTCACTGTAGGCAAACCAAGACAGTAAATTCAGAGTTGCATCACTTACCCTCAGATGGTACAAGCACTGCAAAAAACATTGACATAACACATTAAATTAGCACCTTACAAGAATTGCCATTATTGGTCTTTTCTTTCCTGCTTAGTTCAAGGAGTAGAACACCACACTGAACCAACACAGGCAAGAAGAAAATCTCTTCACTTTCCCTCTGGTCAAGAAGTTTTGCTAGTTGTCTGGAAATTGAAATGCAAGAAAAGTAAGGGGTTCTCTTTCCTCCTCATCAATGTAATTCAGAGCATCTAGAAACGAAAATTCTAAGAAGAAATAGCAAAGGCAGCAAAGGATTCAACATTTACCAATTTCCCAGGAGGCTAAACTGTTTTATATCCTCCATTCTATTAGTACAACGTTTGCTTTACAATTATTTCCATCACTGTTGTGCACTTCTATTACTTGTTAATAAAACATGGTTTTACTCTTCTGCAATGCCCTGATTTTTCCTCCAAAAATGCTCACAATATATTAGACTCCACCTCCCTCTGATTAGTGAGGTGCAACATAAAACCCAGTGGATACTCCAACCCACCTCATAGTCAGAGACCTCATGGCACATCCACATTATGTGACACAGAGCTGTGCTGCTGAGACAAGCTGGCATGCACAGCCACAGCCAGGTAGGAGCCTGCTCCCAAAAGCAGGAGAGCCATGTCAGAAAGAACAAAGCTACCCATGAGACTTATGAGCTCTGGCACAGGGGCCACAGACGAGCTTCTCCTCCTTTCAAAGGCAGGTTCATGCCTACCATTTCATGCCAAGTGTGTGCATTACACACCATGCTGCTCAAACTTACCACATTCAGACTCGTAGGGTACTTGGGTACTTTGTGGCAACATCTGGCAGACAAAGAATACGCAATTCAAATCTAATTTCTTTTTCCTTCAGTCAGACAGATGACCTCTCTTCTGCCTTATCTTGTTTTTCTCCCTAGTCTCAGGTACCCACATACAAGGATTAAATAATTCTGAACATTTTACAGGAAAGCATCGTCTAATAATTTATCTTTGCAATTAAATCCACTATAGGCTTGCAAACAGCTTGTGTGAGCTGTCAGAATGTTCCCAGATTTCCTTGGAAAGACAAAAAGGTTTTACGTTTAACTCAGCTAACAGTTAAGTGGTTGGCAGTAACTGTCCACAGACTCCTGCAGAGGCCAATAAGCCTGAATTTAATAGAGTGGAAAAGAGGGAGTTAGTGAAAGGAGGCAGATCTTGTCACTGAAAGTATGACAAATGAGAAGGATGAACTTAATAGCAGTTTTACGAGAGACTAAAAGGAGCGAGACAAGTGTAAACAAGAGGAGAAAGCAGCACATTACTGTAATAATACTAAAAAGAGAAAGTCCCAGCTCAGGGTTCAGCTATGTGAAAAGGAGGCAGCTTGCTGGTTTTTTGTAGATCAGTTTTGGAGTAGAATCCCATGGGTTATGTCTCTACATGGCTATACTATTTGGGTTACATTTAGCAATCTGATCTTGTTATTTAGCAAGACAGACTTGCTGATTCATACAAGCGAACCCAGAACACAAAGTGTTTGGATTCTCTTTTCCTGTTAAACTCTTTGTTATTTACTGCCTGCAAGATTGCACTCAAGTTCCAGCCAAAACTCATTTCTGCTGTTTCCAATGTACATTCCAAATACAAAAAATATGGCATCACATCAAATGTTAAAGTAAGATCATTATCATCCAGCTGCCAAATAGTTCCTACAGGTTCAGAGGCAGACAATTACAGAAATCATGAGCAGTGGCTCAGCAGAATGGGCTGACAAGTGTTTTCATACTTGTAGTATCACACTGCAGTATCGCAGCAAACCGGGAGACACGGTGGTCTAGAGAATAGACAGATTTTACCATGGAAGGAAAAGGATAGATAAGGCAGTGGCTCATAACCCCAGAGCTACCCAAAGAGCACAGTGTGCAAAACTGCAAAAACAGGCAGAAATACTTTGCACAGAATAATCTTTTGCCAGCAGAATAACCCAGTAGCCCCCAGGAATGTTACTCACAATGTTAATCACTGCAGCAGAGTAGAGGATGAAAGCTGGGGTCCTATTGTGCTGTGCAGCATAAAACCAGGGACCAGCCCATGCAAAAACATCTGTCATTCATTTGGACAGATAAGGCAAAGGCAACACAAATCTCACAGAGAAAGGGAACTGCACAATGGTAGTAGTTATTTTAGCTCCACAGTTGAGAAACAGGTTTAGATCAGAATGAAATTACACAGTGTGAAGAAACGAAGGCAATACTGCAAGGATAATTTTAATGAAACACTGTAATTGAAGAAAACCTGGAAAGTTCTAAGGCAGTTGTAGGAAATAAAGCCAGGAAGGCCTTAGAATACAGATGTAAATGAGTCATTTGGCAAATTTAAGGAAATTCAGACTAAAAAGCTGAAAAGAATTCCACAATCCAACCACCTTCAGGATTTGTTTGAATTTCTTGTATCTATTTAGCTGTTGCAGTTCTTTAAACTCTCCTAAACCCAAGGTGACCTTTAAAAAAAAAAACCAGCACAACCCGAAAAATTTGCCAGCACATACAAACATATTCTAAAACACACTGTCCGGAACAAAGAGTCTTCAGAACAGGGCACCAAATAGTCTCTATAATAAGCCATGAGCAATTAGTCTGCTGGGAAACAAATCAGCCCACTGCATTTCAGCAGAGTGAAGGTGGCTGCCATGCTCCAGGGGTGATGTTAACTGTAGGGTCTTTTCCTGAGCAGTGCTTACAGGAAATCCACCAGATTATACCTGCTAGTGGGAACTGAGAGAATTTCCAGGCCTGGCAGGCAAAGCTTTGCAGTGGCTCACTACAAACCACCAAAGTGCTGCTTGTGCTCTCTTGAAATGCCCTAGAGAGCCTGAACCCTCTGGTCCACCAGCACATGCTATCTTATTCTTCTCTGCTGCCTCTGAGTCCTCTCATTCCATCCAAAACTCCCCAAGTAAAACTGAGAAGAGAGATTTACAAACTGCTGTAGGAGCCTTAAATTGTTGTGAACAACAAGGGTTAGCATCTTATTCAAACAAAAAAGTAAACAGAGATGTAGCCAAAGAGGATAAAGCAGGGACACAATCTGTGTGACACCATCTCCATCCACACAAAAAGGCAGATGGAGCCAAAAGAAGAGCTCTGAGGAAAAAAACAGGAGGAGGGAAGTGATTGCCTTGCATGTGTGAGAAAACAGCCCAGGACTACAGCACAGAACAAACCCTGGGAGACAAGACAGAGAACAAGCATCTTCTTGCCTAGCACTGCAGTGAAAGACAGCATTATGAAGTCAGAATATTGAAGAGCTGACACTTGGCTTCCATAGTCAAGACAAGTCTCCAAAATCTTCTAGCAGCAGATGAAATGAAGAGATTGATGCCAGGTATATTCAGAATTTTGCACTTGGCTAATTGTATGCTTTGTTCTGTAGCTATTTTCAAGCTACTGATCAAGAATTTCAACTGTGATTTGCTGGAGAAATCAGGCTGGTTTTTAAAAATTTTGTTTAATGGTCTGACATGAAGAGGTGCACTGTAATCCACAAAAAATCCCAAACCAAACTCAAAATAAAATGTAGCAGACAAACCTTCTCAACACTCGCAAACTGGAACAGGCTTAGAAACCTCCTCTCCCGTGTGTCTAACTCTAGCTGACATGCCAGGTCTTGGGTATGAAAAGAAACACCTCAGTAGCAGCTGAAAGTCTGTGCCATGCTAAAAAACTTCTAGAAGCAAGAGATTCCCACAACTCTAGAAAAGTCTCAAGTGTTTAACACTGATTTTCCCACTTAATTTTTTACTTCTTAGCTGCAGCGGCCACTGTGAATAAGTTGTTGAGGGCTCCTCCTCTGCCTGATGCCTGGGATACCGAGGGCTCCTCTCCCCACCAAGGAAGAGGGATTTGTCACTGATGGCTGCTCCAAGTTCTGCAGATACAGACAGCTGGAATTATTACTCTGTTTGCCAACTGCAGACTTCTAAACAGGCCAGGCAACTTGTTGAATACTGTTAGATCTGTCTGTAGGAACCTTTTCTTCTTCCCTCATGCACCTCTCTCTGACTCTCACTGGGCTTCCTGCATCTTCAGGGAGCACAATTTCTTTAGAATAGCTAAAGACAGGATTATCTCAGAATAAACTTCCCTCCTGGTATCGCTTTATTTGAATTACTAGATCTTCTGTTTAACATAAGACAACATTCAAGTATTTTGAGATCTTAACTGAATAAAGACAGTTCTGTCAGTGAAAATATTTACAGTAACCTCACTAATTGAGACTGATTCCAGCTTCCTGAATCTCATTATGGTAAACTGGGCACTGCTGTGAAAAGGAAACAAAGGAGAGATGAATTAAAACAAACATGCAGAAACACAAACAACTGCTTCAAGTGATGTTAATCACTACAAAAAACCTGTCAAAAGCATCCCTCTGACTGACATCTGTCAAAACATCTCAGCAGTTCATCATCTCACAGCCACCGTTTAGATGGAGACAGAGGGTGCATCAGTCAGCACTGCACATCTCACACAGCTCTGCATTTCTACATGAATTATTCTGCGTATCAGAGAACTCCAGACATGGCTTGTTTCACAGGATTTCTCTCCTCTTTCTCCTGGATGGCCTGGAACCATCATCATTCCCATATCCTCAGACAGTGTGTGGTGTCTGGCAGCTAATTACACAGAATGAACCTCCATGTTCTCTGTCCAACAACCCACAAGAGATGGCAAAAGACTGGAAATTAAGCCCTGTTAATATAAAGAGAAAAAACCCACCCAAACTAGTAGCCGTGTTTTTTTACATTTCCTGTCTGGACATGGTTTAGGAGTCCTCCAGATACTCCAAATCCTAGTAATGCAGCACTGAAGAATGAAGAATCTGCTTCCCAGAGAAGACAGAGATCAGCATTTCAAATCCACACCCTCCATTAGCAGCAGGTGTCAGAGCTGGAAGAATGAAGCAGAATAGTTCCTTCTTTCCTTTTAGAAAATGCATGATGGCTACTTCCTTGCTAAAATACCTTCCTTACTGAGCACAGGTGGAATTTTTGGCTAAGCAGGACAGATTTTCCACCAGGCTACTATGGCAGAGCAAGACCAACTACTTCTCTACAGATGTGTCTGCTCAGACAAGTTTCTTCACCCCTGACACATGAGGAAACCCCTATGTGAAATGAGCAGTCACAGAGCAAAAGTAAACAAGCCTAGTGTTTATAAACTGTTTGGTATCCTGTTGTTCCCTAAATAGTTATTATTACCCATGAGATCAGATCTGCCTTAAGGAGAAGAAATGCCTGGTACATGTACTGACAAAAATCCCCAACAAGGGAAAAAAACCAGAGAAATGTTGTGGTTTCCTTATTTTAGTTTTCTTTCCTTAAACCAGAACCTGTAAGCATATTTTGCCTCCTTCAAATTCTGGACATCCTTTCTCAGACGTTCCCAGAACAGCAGGAATAAGTCAGCAGCAGCAGACTGAGAGCTGGCCTGTTTAATCAGACCCTTGGGACCAGCATCTTCCTCTGCAGATGCCTAAACTCCACAGACACTGTTTAAGAAACAAATCAAAAGCAAAAAAAGCTGGCCACCACTGGCTCTAAGAAGCTGCTTGCTTTGCCACAGGTTACACTAAGACTGCCTGGAGCTGTATCCATGCATGAGGTTACACATTTACAAACAAATTGTTAAAACATAAACACAACTCCCAGGACAGATAAATGCTGTGCTACTCATCCCTAATTCACTGCCTGGTGAAGCAGCTGGTGTGGCTTTGAACATCCCTGAGGCCATTCCAAAGCCGGTGTTTTCTTTCCAAACTGGAGGCAAGTCTTTCCCACCACAACAGCTGCCATCCTATGGACTTGCTCATGCTGCAGGCCAGCCCAGGACAGCACATCGTGGAGCCCAGGGATGGCTTCAGGGACAGGGAAACTCACTGTGTCACAAACAGCTCTCCCTTGCTTTTCATTCTTAGGCGACTTAAAACGATTCCACTTTTCCCAAAGCATTCGGGGAACTGTTTGTATTTAGAACAGCTCAACCATGGGCCAGTTTTCACTCTCAGGGTAAACTGACTGTAGGGGGAAAAGAAAGAAAATCCAAGCCCAGAAACGAACGCTTCTGGTGGCTAACAGAGCATCACTTTCCATTAAAGGCAGCAGAGACTGACTCTTGCTAACAGAGGCAACCCCAAGGTAAATCAGATGCACAGACCTTTTAATCTAGGAGTAAAATCATTGTGGTTTTGTGCACTGGTAGAGTTATATATTCTTCTGGTTTCAGGTGTTCCAAGATCCCTCAGAATGTCACAATATTTTAATCTGTTTCATTCCCAGCTAAATTAACTAACTTCTCAGCAATCTCTTTATCATACTGATATCACCAGTGTAAACACAAACCTAGGCTGGCACAGCTGATAAACAGATAAGAAACATGCTAAAATTGGTGTGACACAAATAGCAGTTTAGAAAGGGGAAACCAGATAAACCTCAAATCTTCTTTTCTCTTGTCCAAGAACTGTACAAGGCGTGTTACTTGAAACTTACATAATCCTGAAGCTTCTATCAGTTATTTCAGCTTGAAAGAAGAGCAACTTAGCATGGCAGATGCAATGATTTTCAGAAGAATCACAATTAAACACTTCTCAAGAAAGCTGGACACAGCTTTTTTTGTTTTTGCACACAGGAAGTTCCTGTGCAAGTAACTCCAAGTGCTTCAGGAGAAAAAGATTGTGATATTCTTAAATGTACAGCAGATTACACAAAAAGGAAACAACTTTTACTGAATGCTTGAATCTCCAGAATTTAGCAAGACAGAAGCAGAATAAGAACCCACAGTGAGCAATACAAGTGAAATCTGCTATCCCACTGCAGTGTGTGGTAATGCCCTTGCCCTGGTTTCCAGCATTACATGTGTTTTGGGTTGGGTGAACTTGGGAAACTACAGGAACTTCACCAAGCTACTGTGATCCCTGGCACTACTGCAACAGTTGCTAAATACTATCAAAGCAGTGCTGTAATTCGCTTATGGACTTAGCTCAGAATTGTAGTAAAGGTACCAAGAAAAGAGTTGCCCAAGGAGCTTTTGCTGTTCTCTCTGTGGTGGAGTCAGGGTTTCTACAACATTATCTGAACAATGCTCTCAAGTGACTTTTCAAATTGCTACAAAGAGAATTTATAATCTTTCCAGTTTTTACCTTCATTTGCCTAATGTAGAGTTGGAGGGTTCCCCAGACTGTTTCTAATTTGGTCTAATAATCTTGCATAAATTATCAGGCTGCCTTTTTATCCATATTCTTAGCCAAAGTACACTGGCTCAGTGACAGCATTTGCATGCACTGACACTCCTGAAATGTTTCAATAATAGAACAAAGTGAGCAGTAATAGGGGAGAGGGAAAGATAGAAGAGGAAAATAATTTGACTTGAAATCTACCCAAAGATAGGAAATGTGATGAAAGCCACCAGTAGGGAGTTCAGAAGGAACAATTATCCACTCTTGAACACAATTCAGAAAACTTTGAGGGAAGCTGCACACTTTCTACAGCAAGAGGAAATTACCAGTGACATAGAGAGTCTCAAAGATACCAAGGAACTTTTTGGGGCTTTGGGGAGATGGTGGCCTGAACCAATAAATATGAACCTTCAGAAAGGCAAAGTCAGAGTTTTAATCAAAAGAGATAAAAACATTTTCTTATGGGAATGCGAAGAAAAGAAAAGAAGGTAAGACTTGTATATCAAAACCACAGTGATATTACAGCTTAACCTTCAAGCTCACTGATATTTTTCATTTCTTGCATTCCACACTCTCTGATATTTTCCTTCATTCAGATGGATTTAGAACCTCAAGCAATCTTTCCTGCAAGATTTTCAAGATTTTCCTGGAAGTCAAACATTCTTACTGGTATAGCTTTAAGAGCAGATGGGCTGCAGCAACAGAGCCCAAACACACATGCACAATAAAATATGCTCATTTGGTAGCACAAATTAAGTTTATTGCTTCTATTACAATCTTTCATGCTCACGCAAATATGGTTATTTATTAGTACATTTCAAAGCTCTCCTTCTTTTTTTTTTGTGTGTTTTTTTTTTGTTAACAGTCCACAATTTAAAATAACTTCAGTATTCCTCAAAACAACAACAAGCAAAAAAAGCCACCCTCAAAACAACCAAACCTGTCCCTGTTCCCACTCTAACATATGATGCAGGGTACTCATATTAAAGCAAGAACACATATGCTCTGCATCATTTCTGAAGCCAGAACGGCACATACTCAGTAAAGTCCCTGTGTCCATGTTCCAGCTTTCATTTTATAGTCTCACTTCATTCCAAAGTCACAAAAAAGACTCTGAAGACTCTGAAGACATGCTTTTTGGTCACAAAGCCTGCACATCACATGGATTCACATACTTCATTTTAAACTCTTGAGAGAGGTCAAACATGAAAGATTTTAGCACCAGAAATGGCTCTGATACTGAATCTACTGTCATGATGAGGACATGGGAATTGCATGCATTACTGTACACATTTGGTTAAAGGTTAAAATTTCAACATGGGATAGAAAGAACAATCTACATGAACTGAAGGAGAAACCATACTTCTGCCTCCTGAGCATCAGTTCCCCACATCCCTGCCCTGGTGCCCAGGCTGGCTGACAGAGCTTTTGCAGGGCCATCACCTCAGCTCTTCAGTTCTCAGGCTGCACCCTGGGCAGGGTTTGTATAATGACATGGTAATTTCATAAACTGCATCAGTGAACTGGTCTGAATTAAAAATAATCTTGCACAAAATGAGTAGACGGATGGGGGAGGGAAAACTCATGTTCAGCTCTAAGAATTACTTTACTTTATTTCCCAGTTCATTGCACTGTGCACAGGCAGCTCTGCTCACTCAGGTAACGGAGCAGCACAAACTCCTTAGGCCAACAGTGGGGATGCTGAAACAAAACCAGAGCCTTTTCCTTTTCTTTCTCTTTCTTGTTTACATCTACTCTTACACTATGCCATGTCTACTTCAACCTGACTGCAGCAGCATGCACATCACCAGAAGTGAGGCAATGAGCTGCTGCCATTGAATTTTGTTTTGAAGTACAAAGTGTTTTGAGCTCCAGCTGGTCAATCAGTGCATGAATTTCAGAGCTAGCAGTGAAGTTATGTGTCAGAATTCATCTGCTCCTCTCTGGAATTACGTTCCCAAGCACTGTTCTCTACAGTAAAAAAATGAATGAAGGGAATCTGCCACAGAGAAATTAAGATATATGACCACACTTTGAACAAAGCTTTCATTACCACCACTTCAGTACCAGAGGTTTGCAACACTCTGGACATGAATTAACAAATGCTTCTTCTTAATCCCAGCTTCCTCCTACAGACAAGGCAGGTGCAAGGGACTGAAGCAGCCAGGGTTTTGTAAAGGGCAATCCAATTGGCCCAGCTATCAACAGCACCAAGAGTTCAGACAACAATCCTAGGTGGACCATTGAAAGCAAACATCTCTTAGCAGACTGTGCTGTATATTCACTAGAGCCAGCCTCTGCAAAAATATTCTGTGAGATAACATCCCTGTCCCCTTTAGGCAGGGGTATGAGAGATTTAATATCTCAAGTGAGTCCATGACAATAAAACAAACATAGGAATTTTACCTGTTTTACCTCTGATCCCAATTGTCACTCAAAATCGACACTGATATATATTTTTTAAAATCACCCACTTAGTAACTGCTTTCAAATTATATATAATACCTGACACACTAACTGCAGAGGTGAAAAAGCTGAGAAAGTTTTTCCAGAACCAACATATAAAGGGGGAAAAAGGCACCACTTCATAAAACTCACAAGGAAAGAAAGGTAGGGACGTGCAAAATATTGCCTTTGCCGGCAGTGACAGTGGAACAGCAGCTGACTGCATGTGAAGATGTGTTACTGGAAAAGCCACAGAGCTCTGTGTGGGGAGGTGATACCCAGACACCAGAAGTGATTTGAGAGGGTGTGCGTTTTGGCTTGCGTGTTTGTTTAGCTTGGGATTTACAAAACACAGAATTAGGAGGTGACAGGAGGTAAGGGCGAGCAGCAGCAGGCTTCAATCCCCTGGCATGGCACAAGCAGGCATTTAACAGCCTGGAGCTTGGAGAAAAGGAAAACCCTGACAGCTCAACTGACCAGGGCACCAAAAACTTCTCTTTTATCCTTCCTTTCCCCTCCTGTGAGTCTTGAATTCTTTTAGTCACAGTTATCCAAGAAAATGAAGGAAATTGATGATGCTCAGTACTGCCTAGAAGAAAATACACCTGCATCAACTTGTCCCTTCAAATTCAAACCTCGATAATGCAACAATGATATTTTCTTAGTCTTTGATGTGGTGACAGGTGGGAGGTGTGATGAAGATTCCAGGTCAGCAGCTCAGCTTCCCCAAACACCTTTTTGGGCACTGGCACTTAGGAAGTTCTTTCCTGAGCTGTATTAGAGCAGTTACTGGCACTCCAAATGCAACTGTGAGATCTGAAGCCATCTCTGTCACCATCACACACTATTCCTGAATGAATGTACAGGCACAGAACAAGAGTTTTAAAGAAGGGACAGGGATTTGAGTACTCCCCATTCCCAGAACAGCAGCAATCTTGCTTTGAAGGAAAGCAGAAAAATCTCACATCTGGGACACAGGGACCCTGACTTCAGTGGAAGTCTTGAGATGTGTCCACTCTTCATTGAACACAGGCTGCTTTCACAGCTCACGTTAACAAAATGAACCAGCTCAGTGTGTTTTAAAATGAGATGTACATTATACTTAAACTTAGAAGACAAAAAACCCCTACTATCAATAACTCCAATAACTAATTCAGCATATATACACACACACACACAATTTTATATATCCTGAAAAATTAAGAGCTCCTGTCCACTGCACCTGAGAAGACCCCAAGCTATGCAGCAGATGCACCACACTGCAGTCAGGCAACAGTTCTGAAGCCCTGTAGCAATCCTCAGTGACACATTAATTATCCAGCCTATTTCTTCATGAGCTCTCAGGAGCCACATGAAGCTGCCATCCTTTGCCTTCCTCTGCTCTCCTTAAATAGTTAATCACAGAGGAAGCAGCCATCACCTGCACTGACAGCCCCTAAGCACTGAGCTCATGTCCTGTCACTTCAGTACAAGCCCATGCTGGGGATGGCAGTAATTCAGGAGGCATGAAGACAGTCAGACATGCATAAAGTCAGTTCCAAGCAGAGGGTTAAAAAATTCTCTTTCTGGAATATTTTTTTTCTGAATACCTAAACAACAAAGCAGAAATGTGTGGGATGGACAGATGCTATTGTGTGTTTGTTATAAGAAGCACAGCTTCCTGGAAGGAGATATGGAAATGAATGTGAAATACTTAGGATCAGGAGACCACATTTTTAAATTATCCTGACTCCTACTAAAGCCCTTGCTGAAGCTCCAGTTCCACCCAAAGTCCCTATCCCCCATTTGCATATAAGAATGGGTTTTTTTCCCTAAAGCATAAAAACTGCAAAACCATATCTGTAAGAAAGAAATGGCAAAGAAATTTTACCAAGCTCTGATGTGAAGGAGACAAGAGTCTACAGTCTAAAGAAAGGCCTTCTGGTGCTGCCCTATCTATACTCCCCCAGCCTGTGGAAGTGGAGAAAGGCACAGGAGTCTATGACACACAAAATCAAGGGGGAACTAAACATCAAAAAAAAAAAAAAAAAAACCACACAGAAGAATGACTTCAGAGAAAGCCACTGAAATTTCTGTGGCTGGCATAAATCCGTGTCATGCACTCTCTGCTGATATGAAAGCTTTAAAATTTTTGAACTTTATGTACAAAGAAGCAATTCAGCATGAAAATATAAACCCAGAAGACTTTACAGGAGAGCTGTTTATCATCTGAGTGACGAGCAGGCTACAGTATTGAAAAAAAGGAGGGGGGGAAATATGACTGTAAAGAAAATACCAATTGCTAATCAATGGAAGTTCACAGCAGAATAATCAAACAAACCAGACTGATTTTATACCTGAATATAAGGCTATTTCTTAGCACCAATTCACTAGAAAATGCTTACAATCATATCCTTGGTGCAAAAACAGTCTTATGTATCTGAATCACAAATCATAAATTCACTATTTTGGTCACAACACCAACAGATTTGTCATGTATTGAACTTTTCCTTTCTCCCTTACTCTGAAATACTTTCAGATATTCTTTAAATAATTCTTTGCCATGTTCCCCTACCAAACACAGATACACAAGTCTGCAGGCTGCAGACATTCCCTCTCTATTTACTGCCTCCTCTAATTTTTAGTATTAGCTGCCAAATTACAAGAGCTTGTGGTTGGAAAATTGCAGCTGAGTATTGAGTAGCTGAACTGTCCCAGGCTGGCATGTCAGCCACAAACTGTGGGCAGAGATCTCTTTTCTCATTTGATAAAGAATAGGGCATAGAAAGAGCTGTACACAGGCAGCATCGTTTCCACAGCAAGGCCAGACACGCAGGAGACTGCAGCGTTACCACTGCAAACACAAGTTAGTGCCTTCTACAAAAAGGTCAAAGCATCAACTCCAGACTTGTAGGTGACCTCAGACCAGCTAAAATAGTGTAATTCACTGAACATAGTAGTCTAATTCACCGACCTACTGATGCCATTCTACCAAACACACTTTCCCTTTTCTTTGTATCATTCCGAAACCAGTAACCTCACTTCAGGCACTTTGAGTCATTATCTGCTGTTGAGAGATTTACAAGAGGCAGAATCTTATTGTCCTGGGAAGTGAGAAATTAGATAGCTCCTTCCTTTACAGTGAGCAGCAGCCCAGCTGGCCAGACCTTACACCGAGATGCAGAACTGAGATCGTGCACCCACTTCTCTTGGTGTGGAGCCACTGTCACGACTCGGATTACAGCATGTTTTTCTGAAGCTATGTCACTCTGCCTTTAAGGCACAATCATTAAAAAACCCAGAAAAGAAAGGCATGGGCACAAGGGATTAGACCAGACATCCATTTTGTCCAACACCTGATGTCTGTGTCCATGGGACAACACTCCAGTAGAAAGCCTAAGAAAGAGGGACTACATCAAGCTACATGCTGCCCTCAACACCCATTTAGGATGTAACTTACAGAGTTCCATACCTGAATACTTACGAGTATATTTTATTTTTTAAAATCCTTTTGTCCACTATGGCGCCCATTTGCAGAACAATATTAGAGGAAAGAGCATGAAATAGCACTTTCCTTTATTTATTGTAAACATGGAGCACAATATTTGCATTTAATATCTCCAAATCTTGTCCAACCACATCATTCACTATGCTATACAGGCTTGTGAACACCTCTGCTTGCTCTACTTCACAGACTATAACTAAGGCACAACTAAGTCCACCACACACCACAAACTGTTGGATCAGTCTTCTCCACAAACACTATCTTATCTCTATCTGAACTGAATTTGGCCTGCCATTTTCTTGCTCCACCACTTACCATTGTGAGATCCCTCTGACATTTCTCACAGTCAGCTTTTGGTCTTACCACCTGGAAAAATGTGTTAGTGCTTCATTATTCATCCTCCATTCCAGGTAGTTTATGAGCACTGGGAACAGCAGAGATCCCAGCACACTTTCTTCCAGAAGACTCCAGGAGTAACATCCCTGTACTGTCCAATCTTCTTATTTTTTCACTATTTACCTAGTCACTTTCTAATCACTACAGCATTACATCAGTTTAACTTCCCAAAAATCTTTCAAACACCAAATGTTTGGGTGTTTTTGGTTTTTTGGGGAGGGGTTTGTTTGCTAGGGAATTTTTTGTATGTGTGTATTATGGGGTTTTTTAAGAAATCCAGATGTATTGTATTAGTTAAATCACCTTCATCAAATGCTGATCCAGCCATTGAAACAAAACAAGCAGATTATAGGGCAGAAGTTCCTGCTGCAGAAGACAACTTGTCTCCTCTTTATCTGTGAACAAAAACTAATTCTGTTCTTTATTTTTATGTTCTAAGAGGAGCCTAATACAGAAACCAGGCTTGCTCTTAGCTTCCACTTTCCCAAAGAACCCCCCAGACCCTTCTTGAGAAGCCCAGCACGTTTACTGCTTTTCATTCTTCCATTGCAAGGCCAATTTAAGCAATGATCACACACACCCGTGTGTAACTCGGCAACTTCAACACCGAGCTCCTCACAAAGTGAGAACTTTTCCTCGCAATTCTTTGTGCTGGAATTCACTCCAAAACGTCAAGCTTCTGTCACATTCCCCCAGCCTGTCCCCTGGAAACGAAGGGTCCACATGGGAACTGTTCTGCAGTGAATAGCAATGCAAATAACTTCCCTGCAACAGCTTTACCTTCCCTCAGCTCACATGTAATATTAGGAACCTCTATCAGCTCATGGGGATCTCTGACAGCCTTTCTGCCTTTGACAGTTAGACAAAAAGCTTTATTATTTTTTTAATGTCTCTACAAAGTTGTTCCTCAACATTTTTTTTGCTCTACTTCATTATGGTTTATATTTAACTTGCCAAAGTTAATGCTCTTTCCTATTCTCCTCATTTGGATACAATTTCTACTTCAGAAAGATGACTTATTTCTAGGAGTCTTGTTTACTTTACTGTTTAAGCGAGTTGTTGTTCATTTTTGTGGCTTTTCTTCTATCTCTTATTTCCTCTCCCTTCTCACACTTGACCATTGAAACTGGACACAGTAGTCTGGAAATCTTGGATTGTGAGGTTTTGTATTTTAATTTTAAGTCAGGGTTC
Organism: Fringilla coelebs; assembly: GCF_963513975.1. NCBI lineage: Eukaryota > Metazoa > Chordata > Aves > Passeriformes > Fringillidae > Fringilla > Fringilla coelebs. The sequence continues at coordinate 10,444,601 of NC_140067.1, forward strand.
CACACAAAATTCTCAACTTTTTTTGTGCACATACAAAATAGCACTTAAGAAATGGTATTTTGTTAAAATGACATGAAGATTTCTCTGTTTCCAAGATAGAGGGGTTTTTTTCCTATCTTGAAGGTAAAATCTGTATTTGTTCCTCCCAGATGTTTCGTTTCATGTTGGATATATTAACATATATTTTGTTGGACTGTGGCCATTTAAATCAGGCAATCCAGATTGTTGTCTAGAAATAACTGACCCTTTATTTAGTACTCACAACTCAGGATTTTTTCCAGATAGGATTATTGATGAAGGGATCAAGCATTGCTAGAATGAGAAATGATCAACTGAGGACCTCATTAAAGCAAACAAACAAACGTTAAGTCTTTCCTTACCATCAACCACATTTTGGTATTTCTCAGGCCATTGCTCTTTAATCCATCCAGCAATTGCTTATGCCTGCTCAAGTCTGAATTTTCATTTTTACCAGTAAAAAAGCACCTGGAAGAGCTACATCCTCTGAGAAACATTTATTCTATTTCAAATATTTCCATCATATTTTGCCTATTTACATTTAAAATTGCACTAAAAAGTCAGGAACCTTAAAACCGGAAAACATTTATTCATTTTATTCATGCTTGAAAACAGCCAAACCAACTTTATCCAAATATTAAAAACACCCAACAAAAACACACATTTTACCACAAAGACCGCGCCTAAAAAATGTCAGTTGTAGGGATGATGGTTTCCTAATGACACAATCAACTGAAAACAGAGGCTAGAATAAAACAAATCATGCAGCTTGAATCTTTAAATGAACAGGCAGGATAATTTGGCTTTAAGAGTTCTAAATATATTGAATACCTGGCTTGGTAATATTAACTTTCATAGTTCTGTGATTACAAGGAAAGTTGCAGAAGAGAAGGAATTTTAAGTGCAGCTTGGTTTTTTTTTTCAGAACCACTGGTCAGCCATCCTTACAGCAGAACTGGGTAAAATAATTACATGTCCAACACAAAATTCATTTTGTAAAGAAATCAAAGACATCACAGGAAAAAACGTCAACATTAGTTAAGTTTTAGGGTCCATGCTAACCAAGCATAAATACCTGGTGAGTTGCTGTCTTTAAAACCATGAATACAATTTTTCAATGTATGAACACTTGCTTTGACTAGAGACACGTTTGTACCTCTTTGCATGGAATTAGTTCAATGCAGTCAGCTACTGGGAGGTGACTGAACAGAGATCTGCTAGCAGCAGCTGAGGGAGAGAATAAATATCACTTCAGATTCAAGGAGGCTAAAAAGCTTCTTCTCAAAGCCAAAGTGGTTTTAAAATTAAAATAAGATTAATAGTTTTGTAATAATGAGTTCATCCTACTCTCTACTATTTACATTTAGTATGTACACAAACACAGATTTAAAAGCACTCACTTTCAGTTCTAGTATTTATACTCTATCCAGAGTTCCAAAATTCTCACAGAACATAATACTGATAATTGTTTGGTTTACACTAGTGATGGAGAACTTTAGTGTTTTGTTTTGTTTTTAAGGCATGTCTGTAGTATCTACTGGTTACAAGGCAATGTCAGATGTATTTTTTTCTTTTAAAAAAGCTTTCAGTCACCATGCTTGTCAACAAAAACAAAGACAGAAGATACCACCAGTTTCAGGCTTGGCTTGAAGGCCACGATCACTCAACCTAACCTTTAGATGCACAGGTCATGGAAATTCCCCCCTCAAAAGAAATAAAATATCTCTTTTGGAAAAGTGACAGTTATGTTAAGAAGTTCACAATCTCTACTGCCAAAGAGATCATTGCACTAGACACCATTTCCATGTGAACAAGGAGCTTGTACCATGGTCAAACTGTTTGGTCAACTTTTCCATTCAATGCACAAACTGAAATCCTTGAGCCCCAACAGATTAATGTTCCTGCCAATCTTCTCAAGTGTCTCCCAGCAATTCTATGAACTCCAGGCACCTGAGTTATGCTTTACCCTGTTCTCCCAAAAACAAAAAAAACCCAAACCAATGACAACAGAGCATCACACTTTACTATCTATTCCAGATAACTTAATCATGACCAAAGCTCCCTAAGCATTGAATCATCTGGTACTAGCAGTGAGCCTGACCACACGTTTGTATCATGCAACAACATACTTTGTTCTATTACTCAACCCCCATGAGTCTCTACTCTTTGAGCAAAGTTAGTCAGACTGAAGTCAACTAAGCCATTGCCACTGACCACTCAAACTGTCCAGAATTTCAACACTGCTCTCTCCATGAACCAATCAAGTGACAGAGTAATGGCACTTTTGAAGGCAAACTCTGCCTGTCACCCACCTTGAGGGATGAGAAGTCACCAGGGGAAGTAGGGAAAAACTCCCACAGTGATTACTTACTTTGGGAAGATGACAGTCATGAGCGCTGATGCATAGCCTGGCTTGCACATTCCCTCAGAGAAATTGGCATACTTTGATGCCAGTTCTGGAGGCCTGTGAAAAAACAAGTACAGAATCAGGACTCTCCTGGCTATGAACTAGTTTTTGCAATCATCCAAGTAATTTTTCTCCTTATAGCTTTGCAGAAAACAGCTGCAGGGAGTAATTGCAAACACAGACCATTATTTATTTGTTGCACTATGGCATCACAGAAGAACAAAAGACAAAGGAGAGAGGTAAAGATATCTGAAATACCACTAAATCACTAGTTTTGCTGAAAGATTTTCATAGCTAGCAAAGTAAAGCTCATGGAAGAAAAATATCAATAATCATTTTAGACTTCAACCATTCAAAAGGAAAGAAGACATAAACATCACTTTGCTTTAGCTATTTTTCTAAGTTATGATCAAAGTCAAAATTATAGAAAAGTATTATTTAGAACGTTACTTGAAGATAGTTTCAGGAATTTGAAACAAAGCTTCAAGTAGTATTGGCAGGGTATCATCAAGGAATGAGTGCTTTCAGTATTTGGAAGAGATGACATTGCTGCTGCTTTGTTGAGGTGTGTCTTAATTCAGCTTGGCTAGTGACTTGTGGGCCAAATTTAGAATATGTGGGTGCTTTTTCATTCTGTTTCTGTACAGAAACAAGAGTAGCAACTCCATTAAAGATATTTAATTCCAGCACATGAATTTACCGTAGGTTTACTGAGTTACCTGAAAAAACCATTAATTTCGTGTCCCTATTCACCACCTGCAAAATGTTTACATTCATCCACTTCATTAAAGCATTACAAGGGTAATTAATTCAGTTGTGCTTCAAAGTAACATTAGATATCTTATCATCTAGATAGGTATCTTATTATCTAGATATTATCTAGTGTCAGCCACAATATGAGGATTATTAGTATTCCTTCAAAGAACAACCAAAAAAGCATTTACAGTTCCCCACTTGACATTCAGTGGAAGCTGCAGACTCATCAATAGCACCATTTCTGTGCATCATTATCAGCAACAGGCAAGTAATGAAAGGTTTCTTCCTCCAGTTCAACACTAGCACTCAAATGAAGATGACAGTGCAGCCCCACAGAGTAGAACCACAAAATCAGTTCTGAAGAGCCCATTATTATCCCAATCATGTTCCTTCCCAGGCATCACCATTATCACTTAACCAGCAAACTACTGCTGCCTGCAATGAATGTGGATTCAGAGTTTCAAAATTACATATAGGAAGGACAGTAACTCCATGCTGAACTGGTAGTAACTATTTTTCTTATACTGGTCCTGCATAACCTCTCAAGAGGCCAGTAGCCAGTTCCAACTGGATGGACAATAGATGGACAATTAATTTTACAACTAGCTGCATAGAGTGCAAAACCTCCTATAGCTCCTAAACTGTAGGAGAATGGTCTCTCTGAATACAGAACCCCTGCAATTCTGAATATATACATACATACATACAGAACCTCTGTGGCTCTTAAAGAATAAAATCTATTTCTGCTGAACAAAAATCTAAACCTTCAACAGCTAGAAGAGAAAAGAAACTAGAAAAGATAAATAGTCATTTAATAGTATTTAATTTTGTAAAACCTTTTAAGCTAAAAAGAACCGTAAAAACCTTAAGAACACGGATCCTATTTAATTCTGCCACAGATATCCTGCATGGTTATGCTCCAAATAGGCAGTATTTTACAATCAAAATTCCTCATCTGTAGGATGGAAGAACAATACATTTGGCCATTTACCTGCCAATTATTTACAATAAAATATAGATATCTCTAAATATATTACATAGACATGGAGAGAAAGAGACAGGTGTAACATTATCTAGCACAACCCAAATCCATGAATGTGGTTTCCATAGGTGAGAATGTGATATCATAATACATTTCTTTTAATGAGAGAGATGAGGAAGCATCTGAGAAAGGAGCATCCAAAATGATTTGTGTTCCTATGCCAGTCAGGATCTCTTTATAAATAGGCACATTAAGGACTGACAAAACAAAAGGCTTTAATGATGTTAATGTATATCTTATCCCCTTCTGACACAGTCAAAAGGGACAGCAGGATGTATTGATTATAGTTTGTTGAAGCATTTCAGATATGAAGAAATGGGGGAAATTGTAACTTTTTTCAAGCAAACCTAAGCTCGCTAGAATTTTAATCTTTAGGCAACATACAGAAACCCCTAATACCAAAACCTCCAAAAACAAGCAGAAAGCAACTGGAATTTATCTGCAGCCACCACGGTAGTGAGTCATTGCTGGCAAACTTGTACAACTATTTCAACAGCAGGCCTGTCTCAAATGACCTCAGTGGTCACACAAAATATCTTGTGCCACAAACACAGGCATTTTTCTCTTTTCTGATTTAATGCTGCTTTCATTATCAAATTAAAACGTCCCTCAGATGCCCATCATGGTGTTTCTGCACAAGAATAGCAGGCTGGGACCCTCCTGCATGTGAGCCCCCCGCATGCCAATCGCTGCATACTGATGGAGGGGAGCTGTCAGTACAAACCCACAAAGACTCTCAGAGCTGCTAAAGCCCCCAGGCCGAGCTGTTAACATTTCTTGGATGTGATGAAGTTCATGATCCAAAGTGCCAGAGGCAGAACAGTTCTCTAAGCCAACCATAGCTGCCATCTCATATCATTCAACATTTGCTCATCTCCTTTCTTGGTGCCACATTTTGAGTCACCAAGTTACAGAAAACTAGAAAGGGGCACTCTACATTTTAAATCCATCTAGGGACATGTTTTATTTGTTCAATCTCTTTGAAATAGGCATTGCATACTGTCACTGCCAACATGCTCATAATGATAAGCTCCTAGTAGGTGTAACCCAGAGCAAATTTAGAGTAGGGCTGGGTACAGCCTTGCTGTTTACCATTCTGCTACCAGATGAAACTATCCAAGTTAACTTCATTTTAGAGACACACATTTGCTTTGCAGGTACTTTTTCCTGCAAGATCCACAAATCTTGAAGAGATCAGTGTTCCATAAATCAGAATGTAAAACATTCTGCATGAAGCATCCCATAGAGTACTACACATCTTCCAAGCAAATCCAACTTGGAAAAATCACGCTGTTTGTAGCTGTGTGGTTCTGTAATAAAAGAACTGTACAGACCTAAAGTCTACAAATGAGCATCTCCTTTGTATTTGATGACAATGTATCTATTACATTGCTGCATAAATAGGTGCCTCTTTGACAATGCTTTTATTTCCAAACGGGAAAACTAAAAACTTTTACTCTCTTAGTGCTTTAGAAGCTAGTAAATAGCTTCATCTCAACAGCCTCATTACTGTGCCTGGACTCCAAGGTCATCCTGATAACCCAGCCAACCAGGAGCACCATGACACTTATGACAGAAGGGTGCAAATCTCCCCTACATCTTCCAGGTCCAGACACATTATTCCAGCTCTCAATGCTCATGCTGGGCTGAGGGAGCTAAAGAGCTAGTGGAGATAGCAGAAATAATGTAATTAGATGACACTGTGGACCCTTTAAATTTTGCTCAGATTTTGTGCAGGAAAAAAATCCTGCACAAAAATAGTAAAGTAAAAAATTTCTCCAGGATAAATGAGAAAAACAAGTCACAGTCAGTAACTGTAAACATCTGCTGTTTTTAAACAAGTGCCTGCATGAGGGTGAAGTTAAAGGGAAGTAATTGGCTTATTCCACTGAAGAGAAAATGCACTCTTGCTTTTTTTTCTGACTTTTCTCTTATGAGACCAGCACACATCCTGAATTCTTATGATATTTTGTGCTACTCCACACTGTTATGTGGACATCAATCTCAACAAAATTTCACAATTTGGATAAGTTAAAAATCCAGCTGCTTTCAGAGGATTTAGAAAAAGTAACAAGATTTCTCCTTCTGCTTGCATTTGGCAGATGTGTGTCTTCTTTTAATCTCAAATATGAAAACGTCACCATGGTTAATTCCTTTGCCGTGTCCTGATCAGGGACAGCATGTCATCCTCATAGACTGGAATCTAAATCCTTAAAAAAAAAAGAAATTAGTAATACAACTCAGTGTTTAGATTACTAAAAAAATGGCCACAGCTAAACTCATGTAATTGAATATTACAAAATCTACTTGAAGAGACAGATTTTGCTGCTTTGCCTTTCACATGGAATTTAAGCTGCAGCTTGTAAAAATCAAAAAACTTCATCTACTTGAGATCATCTTATTTGAGGACTGATGTCCCTTGCTGTTACCCTTGCATACAAAATATATGAACTGACACATTTCTCAAACAAGGAAAAGGAGTCCTTGGCAATGTGCTCTCGAGGCTGATCCTTCTCCTTGGGGTTTCTTTCTCTTTGGTTCAAAATAACCTGGATCTTATGCCTACACAGCAGCTCTACAAAGTTTAAGGCATGATACATGAAGAATGAATAGGAGATGGAATGAGAACATGAAATGAAGGCATATAAAACATAGTTAGGTACTATGGAACAATAATGAAATATTAGTATATAATTTGGCAGATCACTAAATCAAAGCAGGTAATGCTGAGTTATACCCTGTAAGATTCAGAGCACCACAAAATCCTCCCCTGGGTACATGGCTGGAGATCCACATTCACCAGTGTGGCTTGGGAAACACTGAACCAGAAGCTCCAATTACAGCTCTTACAAGTTTGCAAACTTGGGTTCAAAGCATTACACAGCCTGATCGTTTGATATTTGCTATTTTCCAGCTGAGGAAAAAGTAAACAAATGAAAGGAATGAGTAGATAGAAGAGGAAAAGCAAAATGCTTACACTGAAAGAGATGGGAACTGCATCTACAGCCCTATAGCCAGCAAAATAAATGTAAATATTTTAAATGTTACCCCAGTATGTAAGCAAATTCCCCAGGGAGGTTGTATGGCCAAATACAAGGAAAGATGATCCAAATCCCTGTTTCTAAAATGACATGATGAATGGTTAATTCTGCTTCTCCATCAAGAGCTGTGGCTTCTCACTAAATTAATTCACAATTATAAGCAACACATAGTTCTATTTATTTATTTATTTGGACTACTCAAGAACAGCAGCTGAAGAAGATTAGTTACATTAAATTGGCCCAAGAAAACCAAGTTTTGAAGACATTCCACCAAAACCCACGACCCACCTTCACAGCCCTGAAGAAGCGATGACACGAGGCCAGTTCTGCCCTGGGGAAGTGCAGGGCAGGCAGAGGGGCAGGGACAGCTCAGGGCAGTGACACTGCGATGCCACTCACCCTCTGAAATGCCATCTTTGCACAAACACACTGAAAGGGCTTCCACCCACAAAAAAGACATGAGGATCCTACTTCCTTCCTAAATTCCATTCCTAGTTTTTGCAGTAGTAGAAATTAGACCACTAGGCAGAAGAAGTTATTTCAGATTAGTCTCAGTTGTGCTAAATACATAAACATCTTCAGAAATACAGCTGTAAGTGATTTCTCTATCAGAAAGGAATATCTCATTGGACCATCCCTTATAGTTCCAAGGACCAAGAACTCTGCCTGGAGCGTCTCAATTAACAACCTTTTATCAACACCTAAAAAAGTGTCAGGATTCTCGTGGAAAATATTATTAAAAGCTTTCAAGGTAGACAGTTTTTATTTGTTTAAGTAAGTAAATAAAGAAACAAAATCCTGAGGCTAACAAAAAACAGATTTAAAGGATGAAGATAAGAAATTCAACCAAAGTCCATGGCACATTTTGTATGTGACCTCATGCTGCATACTCCTCCAAGATTGAGTAATACCCCTGATCTCCCAATCTCCTTTCATTTCTGTAAACTTTCCATTAAAAAAAAAAATCTGCTTTGGTTACATCTCACCTTCAAGACTAGTAGCCCAGAGAAAAAGCAGAATTGTGTTCAAATAGACACAGATGAGGAGCAAAGAAAACAGTCCATTTCAGGTTAGCTTGTGTTTTTAAAGAAACATGGAAAGGAAAAAACAACCGGCTAGAACACCAATTATTAGACTAAACAAAAAGCATGAAATCCAGAAGGCAGCTGTTTACCAAAGAAAGAAAAAAAAATTAAGATGACTGCTCCCTGAGTTTTTGACTATTTACTAATCTTTGAACAAAAAACATATAACCTAATGATGACAATCAACACAATTCCCCAATGTATATTACTAGACTTTTATCTATTCCTGTTTCCATAAGTGAAAAATTACTGGGTGATAAGTATCAGCATTCTGGTTTTATAGACAGGAGACAAGGATAACCTAATGGAGGATAACCACATTATTTGGAGATGGGATGTGTTAGGACTTGGTAGCCAATAAAAACTCAGCAGTCAGTTGGGATTCCAGCTCAACTTCTTCAAGAACCTTCTAAAGAATGTCTCTGTTTCTCCAAAACCAGAAATTAAAGTGCACCCTGATATTAGGCTACGTACTCTCAAAGCCTGCAGAATCTAAATGCTGTGATTAGCTATTTAAATGCCTCTTAAAAACCACTGTTGGTGTAATGGCCATAAAAAAATGAAGCAACTACAAGCCCAATAGGAAATGAAATGCTCACCTATCACATCAATTTTGCCAAACAAAGGAATGAAGGAAGATAAATTGCAGCGTCATAATTTTGTTGCTGTAACCCATAAATCTTCCTCACCAACCCTCATCTGTTATATCTACAAATAGGCAATGCTTTCTTTGGACAGGGAACAGGGTATTTCTGCTTGTAGTATAATGAACTCAGCAGTGTAGGTCCAGAAGAGACAAACAAGTGCTAAAGAGATGAGAATAAATAATTCAATCCAATTAGAATCTAGGAATCCTCTGCTCAAACTAACAGGAATCAGTACACCTGAAAACAAAGAAAACTTCTCCAAAGCCTATAGCTGTGGGGGGAAAAAAAATGGTCACCTAAGAATTCCTGGAGCAGCATAGCCAAAATTACAGTTGTATGTCTGTGGATAATACACTTTAGTAGATTTGAGTGTCAAAATCCAGTGCTTAGCAGTTCTAAATGCCAGATAAGAACATCAGTCACACTGAGGTTTCAATCACTAAATCTTCCTTCTGAAAAATGCAGTTCATTTAATTGTAGAATGCACCAGGCTATGGGCTCAGCATTTTGCTAGGTGTAGAGCACAGCAGAATAATATGGAATATGTCAATCGTGATTTATTATTCACTATTTCCCATATCATTGAAACCTCAATCCAAATTACCCTGAAGATAGTAAAACAGACAAAAGGAAGCACTTGTATAGCACACAGTTAATAAGCAGATTTCTCCACATCAGTATGTTACAGACAGCAGATATATAAATGGGATCAAAAGCTAGTAAGAGATTTAACAACATCCCTAACCTGGGAACCCTAAAGCTTCCCCCCCTCAGAAGCTGGAGAGCAGACCCTGGAGCAAGGACAGTGTCACAATTGTGCATTTTTCTCCTTCCCTAAACTAGGGGAGCATTTTGAGACAAGATACAGGAGCAGGTGAGTCTTTGGTCTGGCCATTTTTATTTCCCAAAAGAAGTTCAAGCCTTTCTGCTGCAGCAGCAGATCTATTGTACAGACAGCTGGAAGACACCAAACCTTAGGGGAATGAACTCCACTTGGAAAGATCTCTCTCAGCAACTGACAGAGATGGAAATCTAACACGAACACTTCACAACATCCTCCCTTTTCAGTTTCTTCAGTAACTTTCCAGGGCTAAGGGTGATAAAAGCTGCCCTTTAAACTCGTCTTTGGAAGGTCTGGACAGCCTGGGAAAAAATAACAACTTAACTCCTCTAAACAAAAGAAAAAGCCAACTTGATATGGCAAGGGTGCTTCCCCCCCCTTTCCAGATTGGACTGAAATTCAGAGGAAAAAAAACCACTGGTCAGTGAATAAAGTGCTCTAGATGGTATGCAGAGGTGACCTCACAATTGGGGAATGTGGTTTAACAGTAGTTTTACAAAATGCTGTATATAGTCATGAGGTTTTGAATATCCCTCACTCCTCTTTCTGAAGCATTAGTCCAAAAAGGGCTGTCTCCACTGACCTATATTAGAGACAGATGTCATGAATTCAAGCAGACATCAATTAATCTAGTAAGTACCACACTGAAACCCAAGAAGAACAATGCTACGGGAGGAAAAATGCTTCCTCCAGAAATTTTGTTGTAAATACAGAGCACAACCCTGTCCTGGAAGAACCCTTGCAGTTACTGTGACTAAAAGTGCCCTCACAAAACTAAACAAAATCCAAACTGCTTTAGGGAAAATAGATAATAGCAGCAACCTAACAGTAAGAACAGCTGCAGAATGACTAAGATCAAAAAAGCCCTGCTGTTTACTCCATGCATTGTTCTAGTGAATGCTCTTCTGCTAAGATAAATGCCTTTTTTTTCCTTCCTTGGCTTCAAAGAGCAGCTGTTTGTCTGAAAAGGCTGCCCAACCAACTGCCCAAACTGCCATAGGTAAGCACCATGAGTCAGAGAACTCAATAAAGTTTGTCTCAAAGAACTGTGAATTGTCCAATTAATCAGACTGTCCTTCATCTTGTATCATCATAACTCCACTGAACACCAGCCCTACATCAGGTGGTTACTCATGGCTCTGAGACAGGAAGAGAGAAATGTTTTTTTCCAAATTGTTTGGTGAACAGGCTAAAGGAGAGCTCCAAGGCTGAGACACAGGTTTCCCTTGTTAACAGGACAAATCCTATCCTCTCCTTGTTAATTCACCAAAATAGCAACACTTGACAAAATCATCTGAGCCAAGTACTAAGATGTTAAAACACAGCTTTGACTCCTGTACAGATCAAGAGTCCCTGACTAAACAGTCCAGTGACACAACAACCTTTGGGAATTTCTGCCTTTAATAATGTAAAAAAGGGTCACTAAAAGAAGATGAAAGGGGACAGGAGAAAGGCACCTGACATTTTGCAGCTTTACAGGACACCACTCACAGTTTTGATGTCTTCAAGATTAACTCTTTTAAGGAGCCAGGGAGAAGATATTTCTAAGTAGGAATTTAGAAGTCTTAAATCAACCAGAATTATCCAAACACATTCAATATGGAAATTAAAAACACTGTTTGTTGGCTTTTCAGTTTATTCTTTGATGAGTTGGAACAGATTGCACAGCTGACAAGGCAGGAACAGTACATACATGTTCTCAGTTTTCTGTCCCTCCCTTTGTGGTCCTGATTCTGATTTCTTAGAGCAGGAGTGGGGCTGCAAGCTAGTGTTAGCAGTAGCATTTCTGCCTGCTTTCATTTCTGCTGTGAACTGGGAAAGAATCACATGAGCTTCTCTGTAATGGTAGAGTAAAAACTATTTCATTGAAATTAATTTAATTGCCTGGTTTCCTCAATAGCAAATAGAGAAAACCTTACCTCAACCTCATAATTTAATTCAAACACCCATAACCTCAAAAACATCTTACAGCAACAGCTGCTATATGACTCCTTCCCCAACATGTCACATCAGACACAGCTGCCATTAACCTTCCTGCTGCAAAGTAGCCCTCATCATGTTTTGTTCATTCCAATGGGCATCACACACCATCACCTCTTCCACCAGTCCCAGTCAGGTCTGGGGTGCTATGGACTGGAATCTCCAGTGCAGATTTCTCAAGGATGCCAGCAGCAAGATCATGCTTCCTGAAGGAAAAAGCACATCCTTAATTTATCAATCTAATCAAAACTAACCTTGTCCTTCAGTCTTAGAACAACTAAAATGAAGAGGTCTTTACTCATCACAACTTGCTGCCAGGTTTCCAGTCTTAAGACTGCGAACAGAACAAGTAAAATACAATATCTCTTGGATTATATTTAACAGGGTTCCTTCAGTCTCCTTCATTCCTCTCTTCTGCTAAACAGTTCTCAAGCACAACAATAAGGCTTCTTCCATTCTCGCAGCATAATAAGATATTTTCTTACCTAACAGGAGCTAATCCCAGCTGTTAAAAGTAGGTCTTGGTTTTACTGTCCTTCCTCAGCATGCAAGAAGTCTGTATGTGTTTGTTCCAGTAAACTCTTTCCTGCCTTGATGGCCTACTACATACTCTAAAATTTATGTATGGCAATCTTTGCAGAATGAGGCAGACAGCAAAGCTTTGATGTCTCTGGTCACATGACAGCAATGCAGAAGACAAAATTAGAGGCAGACTGAGTATGCTAAGTTGTCTCTTTCCATACACTCCATTTACAAAACCTCCTCAGAGCCAGCTTATAAATTAAGGGCTGACAACTGAGCTGTGTGTGATACCAGAGCAAGTGTGCTCTTCAGAGTAAGTGACAAGATTCAGAGGAAGGCTTGATAAAATAGATAATGTTCACCTGTTGGAATACACTTGATTCCCATTCAATCATCTGATGAGGGTTCCCTACAACATTTCCAAGAGAACACAAAAGGGAAGTGGATTTCCCTCTGGAGGTGGAATGTTGCTGACCTTGCAGGCAGGCGCAGAAGGGTTGATGCTTGGTGATCACACACACATCTCCAGGATTTTCAAGAGAGGAAGCTCTTGCATCAGTTTAAAGATAAGCTCATAACTGCTTTGACTCAATACAGGCAGCAACAAATCACCTGCTTCCAAAATGTGTACTGATGCTTTGCTCTTTATGACCAAGACCAAGAATAAAATGATGAATGCCAGTGTTTTAACACAATTTTCTATCAAAACCAAAATCTCTTTAACTGAAGTTTTGGGAATAACCAATGCTTGGATAGCCCAATTCATTCCATTTTTTAAAAGTTATTCAGGGAACAAGAAGGTCTTTCTAGGAAGATATTTTGTCTCTGAGCTTTAGAACAGATTTCTGAAGTGTATGAAGTGTAGCTTTTAATGCATTCTTCTCTCAAGAAAACAAAGGAACATGATGACCTCCATGCCATTTATGAGCTATTAGATATTTCCTGAACAGAGTTTTGCTACTAAAGCAAATTTAGCTTTCTGTGAATGCAACAACAGTAGTACAACAACAATAGTAGAAACTTGTAACTAGTTGTAACCATATTCAATCCCAGAAAACAAATAAACAAACATGTAATTAGGTTGATGCTACTTGTGGTGAAGAGCTACAAGCAAAGTAAGCACTCCACCTTACACATTCAAAGGGGGAATAAAGAACTGAGATTTCCCAGTTTTATGCAACTCGCCCGGCTGGTTAGAAGAGCACAAAACCTACAAGCTTAGTCCTAAAATGAACATATAAAGAAAGAATCAATCTCAGACATAGCAGGCACCTTCATGGACACTCACATAAAGAACAAGCTCATCTTACAAAGGTGTTCATTTTTTAGTGAGCACAATAACTGGAACTATAGGTATTACTTCTTTTTTCTCTCTGGAAACTCATATTAGCAAATGTGTATTGATCGCAAAATCAAAAATGGGTTGAAAAGCTTATGAGTCATTCCCTTTTGCTTTTAAAATATTTGTACTTCAACTTTCTGCCAAGGATATGGAGAAGCCCTAGTGTTTGAAGATTTATTAATAATCTCTAGTAGTCCAAAAAGTCCTCTGCTACTTCTTCAGAAACTCTTTCATGGATCTTATCCAGACATACCAGTTCTAAAGTACATAAACTTAGGTATCTACTGCTTGAAATTTTATTGTTGATATTAAGGAGAGCATTCTTTTCCCCTCATCCAAGCTGAACAAAACTTTGCAGTTACTGCACACTTCTACCTTTTCTATAAATACATTATCACTGTCTCTCCTTATACTCTCAATAAAACTATTTTTCCATGAGCATTTCTTTCTTATGAAACTGAACTTTTGGGGCAAACAGTATAAAACTGCTCTAAACAATGCCCAGCCATTCATATTTCTTGCTTTACATGCTTTTCCCACATGGTTTGATTCATAATTACTTCCAGCTTCAGGAAACTGGCCCTTTTAAAGGCACCAAACATAAGTTCTTGACTTTGTTTGCACTTAAAAAAATCAAGCAATGAATCAATTCCATCTAAGCTGCCAGCAATTTTACATTCTACAATTTTTATCTTCTTCATCAACTGAGACTGTGTCTAACACAGGAATCCCAAAGTTACATAATAAAGACTCACATAAGAAATCCTTATCAGAATGCCAAAGGATCAAAATTGAAACAAACTGAAAAGAATTAAGAAGAGCAAAACAAAACCAGGGATGGCAGTTACATCCCACCCAAATGTGGGAGAGGTTAATGGATGAACAACAACCAGCCAGGTAACTGAATTCCTGTAAATAGCTTGGGTTAATTTTCTTAACTATTTCAACTGCTCAAATAATTAGTACAGGATGGGAGAGATTAGGTAGAAGAAGATTAATTAAAAACCTGAAATGAAAGAGAAATAAATAACTAATTGCCAGAAAAGTACCAGTATCATAAAGCATCCTAAGCTTTTAAATAATTTTCAGAAAAAGTATCAGGACTCTTCATGTGATGGTCAGAATCCTGTCATTTAGCCTGTGAGAGACACTCTAGTCTTGGACAGGACAGGATATCATTGGGACTTCTCACTTCTTTTCTTTTCTCCCTCATTCAGGATTGCAGGAATACAAAAGGACAAATTAAAAAAAAAAAAAACCCAGGGCAGAAAGAAATCCCACAGCACCAGGCATGGGGAAAGTCCAGCATTCCAACACGTTTGCTGCTTATTTTTACAGTGTTTAATGGCAAAGTACCACACAAAGACACAAACAGTTTCAAAGCAGCCTCCCAGCCTCGAAAGAAAATGAGGGGAAGGGGCTCTGTTTCAGTTCTTCATTATTAAAGCTCTGAAGTAAAGAAATTTCAACAAACATAAGTAACCCAATCTGTGTGTTTCCCTAGCCCAAATTCCCTCCATTTTTATGGTCTTTTCCAAGTCTAGATCAAGTTTCATTTGAGCTTACAGGGTGAAGGTTATTATTTCTGGCTTACCCCCCCCAAGACACAATTTCTTTGTCTTTTCTTTTTAACACAAAGTTGAAATCATCATGATTATTCAAAAAATCTTTCTTGCACCTTCCCAATCTACTTTATAATAAGGAAGAAATATGTAAATATGCAACATTACAAAATGTCTGGCAAAACACAAAGGCTATTGGAAAAAATATTCCTTCTTTTAGTTAAGTTCTGCCTAAAGATTCCCAAAGTACACAATATAAAACATAAACCATATAGTTAATAGAGTGTACTCAAATAATATATTATGTTAATATTATGTTATTGTGATTAACCATAGCGATCTTATAACCATTTTTCCAATTGAGAGGGGCAACAACTTTTTTTTTCCTATTCCTACCTTGAAAGTAAAATTATAAGACCCCCCTGTGCAAAATGATTCCATGAAACTCACGTGTATCTCCTAAAATTTGTTAAACTTTATGAGGGACTGGATCTTCTCCAGTCAAAGTCAAACCCTGAGAAGATTTTTCCACCAGTTATCAGCTGAGATTTTCACATCCACAGTTTCAAACTGACTATGGTAGAAGGTGAAAAGATCTACCAAGTTCCTAAGGGGAACTTTTCTCTGTTTAGAGGCATCAAACCCCCAATGTACCAGCTGAAGTCCCTATGAAAGTAGAGACTTTCTACTGAAGGATGAGTTTGAAAGAAGGGCAGAAGCAGTCCCTAAGCTTCCATCCCACTGAGGAAATGACACACCAGCAGAGCAGGAAGGAAAGGTGGCACAGAAGCACAATGCCAGGGAGAAGCCCCCAAATCACATGGGTTACAAAAAAGGAACTTTTCATATGCTCAACACAAGGGAACCTACACACGAAATCTGGCAAGGCAGACTCAAAGCAGTCATTAAGGTGACTAAACCAAGCATTCAGAGAGTACCAAGTAACAGAAGAATGACAATACAACCTTCAGCTTGGCCCACTTAATAAGCATTAAATACAGTCTATAATTAACTCCACGTTCACGATCCTCCTTTGGAAATCTCATTTAATTCAATGCAAACATAGATTCTGCTTGGGGAATGATTCAGAATTTGTAGTGAATGAGACTCTTGTTTCTAAGACCTGGCCAGTCTCAAAGAACTACTACAATATAAATATTTAATAATAACAAAAGCATGCAACTCGTTGCCAAGCACAGATGTTAGAAGTGACTGCAAATCTTGGCGTTTGGTGGCACCCAGTAATCCACTGGCTGAGTCACTAAATTGATTGATAGCCTTAAGTTGTTCAGGAACTGTTGCCCCCCCACCCTGAGAATGAAAATCAGTGAGTTGTATCAAAGTTTTTGTGTAAGTGTTTTTCTCTACACAACCAGCAAATGTTATCCTTACAGTTTTAAAAAGGTTCCTGCTGCTTGGGAAAACTCTTTAGCAGGGACAAACAGATGCAACTGGCCTGTTTCTATACTTAGTGCATATTTTGTTTTGATATTCTAATTCTAGTAATGATGTTATGGTTATTACAAACATAACTAAAAGATAAATTCCTCTTGCAACAGATCTTTTTCACCTGGTCCTAAGGAGACTTAGGTCTTGTTTTGACTAAGGGAACAACTCATTCATAAACTGCATCATCTATGGAAGTCCTCAGCTTTCCATTCACCCTGTGTGTCATCAACAATCCCACCTGGATACCATCCTGCCCTTTAAAAACTGTTGGACTTTCTAAAGAAGAGCTTTCCCAGGCTCAGGCACCAGAAAGGAAGTATCTTCCACCTTAATATTCTTCATTCCATCAAGACTGGCCAGAAGCTGTCATTTCCATGAAGCCTCCACACAGCACCTTTAAAAGTGGCCATCCCCTCACAGGTGAGATTGCTGTCCATGCCAGCCTCCCTAATTACAGCCAGGCATTTATCAGCTCCCACAGAAAACACCACTCAAGTGCTTCTGACAGAATTCCTTCCAAAGTGAACAAATCTGGTTTCATTAGCATTTCCATGAATTCAGGGAGAACAAAACCATTGCATTCCTGTAACCACAGCAGACTGTACTATATCTGAATAACAGCCCTGGACAACTGCAGGGTAGAGGACATTAAAGAAGCAATGCACAAAAAAAAACAAAGATGCAAAGGCAAATGGACACATTACTACTTACTTATGTCAAATGTTTTCCTTTGTATGACATCCAAAATGCAAGTCAGAGCACTTAAGGTGTAATGCAGATCTACCTTTGTAGAAAATGTCAGTCTTATGGGCCATTCCTTTCAATGACATCAACTGACACAGCCAGCAACAGGTTTGGAGCAAATGAAAGATTAAGGAAAAAAATCCAGAGAAAACTAATTGTTGCCCTAAGTGCTTCAAGTCACACAAGATTCTCACATGCTGTCGATTAAGTGAACCCTATAAAGTTATGATTTATGGCAAGATTCCACCAGAGCGATTATATCACAACAACAGACACAATTCAATTATTTCTGCCAATAAAGTCATCAGCGCAGAACATATTACCCCTTTCAACTCAAAGCATTTTTTTAACCAGAAAGTGCTTCTATGATGGTACCGTCTTGACTCAGTCACAGCATGTATTTTGAGCCACTAAGTCCCACTGGATTCAGTCTGTACTTAGAAATTTGCTACCACAAAATTTCTGACCAGCAAAGGTGAACTTGTAGAATGGTAGCTAAGTCCTCTACACTATCAGCCATTTTTCTTCCCAAATTTATTTCCTACATTTTATGGTATTTTCAGCCATTTTCTGTCTTCCATGCTATTAAAAATAAAAAAAACCAAATAATCCAGAATAATTCAGGCCAGAAGTGAAGTCTGCAGGTCATCAGCTCTATTCTCAAAGCAGAATCAGCTTTAATTTTACAGAAGAAACAAATAAACCACAACAAAAAGAAAAAAACAACACAAAAAGAAACACCTAACAAAGCTGCAGTTAAAAAAAAGTTATTTCACCTACATACAGTACTTGCTTTCTTTTCCCTTAAGTTAACTTGTAGTATTTATTTTAATCATGCTGATTTTGTTACAACTCTTTTTAGAGGCTAACTCTAGGACTTTGAAAAATAAACATGCATATTTAGAGTATATATTTTTAAGTAGTCAACATTAGTTTTTAAATCAAACTAATGAAGAGTTTATAATGGGTAGGTTTTAAGAAAATAAATCAGTGCTCTGGAAGCCCTCTAGCAGGTAAAAACCTCACTTGGCCTCATGCTGAAGAATAAGAAAAAGCAGACTGTGCCTTGGAGTGCTGTAATCAAAGAGGTAAGTCAGCAAAGAAGGGGAAAAAGAATGGAACAGAGGCCTGAGGGGAAGAAAGACTCAAGGGGATTTGCTAAAAGCAAAATGAAAAGGACAGTGCAAGCAGAAGGAGAAGGAAAAGGAAGACTGGAGCAGTGGTTTGGATGGAGCACAGGCTGGGATGACAACTGTGTGTGGACAGTCAGCGGGCGTGTTCAATAAATTGGACATTACAAAATACACAGAAATAGCCTGGAAAAAAACAATCAGTCTAGTTAAAAAGCTAAAAAACATTTTCCCTCTCCAACACCCAGACATTCACTCAAAGGTTACTTTACCCACTTCACAATTTTGGATTTGTCTTTTTGCTTTGACTCCTACATGTATAAATTGAAGGTAATGTATCATGTGAATCTCATCCCACAGGATTGTATGGGTACACTCACTCTTGTCCCTGAGTCACTAGGATGTCCCAACACAGAAAATTTAACAAAGAAAATGTGTAAATATGCCACCAGCATGGGTTCCAGACAGCATGCAACAAAAGCTGTGTAGAAGACTACATTGAATGAGAGGAGAAAGAAACCTTGAGCTATTCATGCAGTCAACACTATCCTTCCTGACCACTGAACGAGATACAGAGCCTTTGGAGGAATGTTAATAAACAAATAATCAATATTCCTTCTTTCTTATATGCATTCTGCAATCTTTTTGCCATATGTTACTATAACTGAGTTTATGTACCCAGCTGCTTCTGCAAAAGAAGCTCCTACCAAGAGACTTTCTCATCTCCTGCAGTTCCCAACACACTTAGGAACTTTTATTCCATTATGGAAGCTCACAGGCTGCTCATCATCACTAAACTGAATTGTTTCACCCTATAGGTACAATGATATTTTCAAAACATTAAGAATGGAGTTTATATTGACATGACATGTTGTGCAGGGGATGTAGTCTCAAGTCATTCAAAGCCACGAGATTGGTTCTGGGCCCTTTTAAGTCGAAGGCTTTTAGTAGTGTTTTTGCTCCCAACACCAAAAAATTCTGTCAGGTTGCTGACCCCAGAAACAGGGTGGCTACTGACCCCTAGTGTTCAGCAACCCAGGCTCAATTCGACTGATTTAAGGCAAAAAGCATGAGAAGCATCCTCATCCTTCAGCACTGCAGCGTCCTTCTGACATAGCAAGAGGTCCCCGCCTTGTGCTCAGGTTCTTTCCGCTCTATTTCATCAACAAAAATAGTAATATCCATTTTTAAAGGAACAAGTAGGAAGGAAATATAAACTCCTAAGCATCCCAGCAAATTGTAGATTCACATTTCTTCAGCTTTCACATCTGTAATTCATTTTTCATTTGGAAGGTTAAGAGAAGGGTATCTAGAGCACACTGGGAGTCGTGGCTTCGAGTAGGTATTTATAGACTCTTGATCAGTTATTAAGGAATTAATGACAGTGCATCACAACCCAAGCTGGCCTGCAAAGCCTAGTGCAAGGAAAGGAGCAGTAATTGCCAGATTGCTGCAGGACTTGGCTGTCCCAGGAAGAAGTCCAGAGTCTAGTGAGCCAGCTGCCCAGGTGACATAAAAGTTGCTTACAACAGAAAGCTGCAACTACAGAAATGAAGAAGAATCCCACTGTTCTACTTACAATTTTGAATCCAGGTTCAGGAGAAAGCCCAGTTTGTCATATTCTGGAAAACAAAAGCAAAGAACACAATATCATAAAAGCTGCAAGAGTCTCCTCTGCAAAAGGCACCAAAATCGAACAGCAGCAAGTCCTTATAGCAGCTGTTAATACAGATTATTGTTACTCCAAGGTATTCCTAAATTAACATTTCTCAATCTCCAGGAAATACCACAGCAAGAGAACACATGGGTAACCATTAATTCAGAAATCACTAGAATTAAGCAAGCTATCCAGAGTGATAAAAAGTATTACTGAAACCACTTATGCAGTGATAAACAAAGCTTTCCTGCTTGCTGTACAAATAATCTTGACACTAAACATTCCTCCTAAGTTCTGATGTGTAGGGCTTTGAAATTTTTCTTCATTCCTTGTCTATTCAAACCCACAACTTCATAATCAACCAGTTCTTCTTCAAGAGAAATTTTTTTTTGCCACTCATGGTGGCAAAAATGCTTCCAATTCAGGTGTTGTTCAGCAGGAAACTGCAAAGTCAGTTTATGCCATGAACAGGGGACAGCTACAGAAACAAAATCACTCAGAACATCTGTAACTCATGTACAAAATAAGCTTTTAATTCAGCATCTCTGAATATATTGTGATCTTGTAAATCAAACACTGGATACAAAAAACTATTAGAATTCACATGAGATACACAAGGAAAAGGTGCAGTGTTCTCCTTGCACTGGGTTAAGCTCAGGGGCTTCCTCACACTGAGAACCTCTGGGTCTCACAGCTGTACAATTAAAAAAAATACAGAGAAGTAAAAGATAACCCAAACAGAGAGTAAAAGGAACAACAAGAAAAAAAAATTCTCATAAAATTTTAGACAGACTTCATTGGAAATACAGGATTACTTTCCTCATGAGACACCCCTAGAATTTCTGGGGCAGTAGTTTACCTCTGGAGATCATGAGCTTTTCACTCTCATTTACTGGCAGAACAGCCAAGCCTAACACGTACCTCAGACACAATGATTGCAGCAGATAGGTCAGTGTAAACTGTGCCATTGGTTTCAATCCCATTAAGATTTAATTCCTGAGCCAAGGGAAGTATTCTATTTGACTTCACTTGGGTAACAGAAGCTGCAGAACACGTGCATGCTTGATATTGGCACATACTGTCTGTTCCCTGCCAGCACCTGAGTGCCACCCACCATCCCCACTCCACCTGTGAGTCTCTCCTCCACTCTTCACATGCTGACAGTTCTGTGTCCCCCATGTGCTGCTTTCCTCATAATTTCTTCCCAGTTTATTCCTCCCTCAAGAAATTATGTCCTGTACAACCTCACCTCCTACCACCAGTAGGATTGTGCATAGGGAGGCATCCACTCCATAAAAAGAAACATGCCTTCAATTTTTATTAACCCTTCTGACTCCCAAAACTAACATCTGTACTAAGCAAACAGCCACAAAAAAAATTTTTTTAGTAACTCTTTTTTAAAAACCATCTATAGCCACTGACCCATCTGTCATCAGTCTTATCTCATTCAAACCAAACAGGAAATACAAAAAGAGGAAATGCAATAAGAGATACATCACCTCATAACTTCAACAACATCCTGGACTTTCTATTAACTCAGCACTTCATCAGCTTTGCAACCAAAGCACCAGAACACAGCCATGAGCTAAACACTAAGGACAGACCTCCACTGAAATGTTTCACAAGATTTATCGTCTGTTTGTCACAACTGTTTCACCTTCCCTAGGCTTTAAGTTTTCATGTTCACTGAAATTATTTTGCACTACCTTGCAACAGGCACTTCCAAAAACAAGTATTACAAAACAAAACAAATTTCTGGTTTCAAGCCAGATGCAGGGGTATGTTCTTGATTTTCAGTAGGGTGTAAGTACAGTTTCAGGCTGTAACATCAAACCAGAAGCATCCACGCCCCTCCCTCTTGCTGGCAGGTGAGATGTGCAAGCGACTGCAGGCAGAGAAATGCTGTCCTCACCATGGGCCATCTCACCCTCATGGGCACTTGTGGAACTCAGCATTACTATTAGCTTGGAAATCAATCTCTATCACATGCTGTTTCCCCAGGAAAGACACTAGGACCCTCCAAAATTACAGATTCAAAGTTATCTTACTTTTTAGCAAAAATTGGAGTCATGCTACAGACTTCCAGTGTCATTTTAGCTGTGTCACTACAAATACAGGGGCTCAAAGTCTGCCCACATGCTGGCTGGAAGTGGCCTGGATTCACAAGAGACAGATAAAGCACCAAATAACAGAAGAAAGCACAGAAAACACACAGAGCCTAGCTGCAGGAAAAGGCAATCCAATATATCTGGAGTTATGTGTCTAAATGAAAACAAGATGAAACACAGATCCACACACTCAAAGTACAACTCAATTTAAAAGACAGTTTGGTCAGGGTGTGACAATTACAGGAGAAGAACTGAACTGATCACACAGCTCACAGCTCAAGAAAGGAGCAACCCATTCCTACATTTTCCTCCACTGAAAACAGAGGTGGCAATAGCCTGCCTTGGCACTCATGCCACCTCTCTGTGCCCTTACAGGTTGCTTCCTCCTCCCATAACCTTGGTTTAAAGCCTTACTCACCAAGTTAACCACTAGATATACAGAAATATTTCTCCTCTTTTTCATGTAGTGGGATAAAGAAGTGCTGGAATATTAGAGAAAATAGAACAGAATAGTTAGAGAGAATAAGGCAAAAAGACTTCTCCACCGAAAATCAGCTTGAACCAGCTGGCCATGTTAAGTGTGGTTTGATGTTGGCCTCCACCAACATCATCATGATGATCCTCCCCCAGCACCCCACTCATTAGGGGGTCTCTGCCCTGAAGGACAATGCAGAGCCACTCACAGGTACAGTCTGGAGAGCTCCCTTCACTCTTAAGCATGTTGGTAGGTCTGATCCAGACCAGGCCATGTCTGACCCACCCATTTCCAGACCAGACACCTCCATGGCTCTGTGGCACAGGATCTGCTTTTAAAGCAAAAGATGAGTAAAGCTAATAAAGAATTTAGTTTGCATCCCATGGAAGAACATCATGGAGTAATCTGAACAAGACTTCTTATTATCAGCCCACAGAAGACTGACAGGCCCATGAAAGATCACAGTAACATTATTAGAGGAGCACAAGCCCTTCTAAAGATCACAGTAACATTACTAGAAGAGCACAAGCCCTTCTAAAGATCACAATCACCTGTGCTAAGGACCTGCAGATCTCAGCTGACAATGTGGGACAGCCGTGCACAGAAGCACAGAAATGAACAAACATGGGAAATGAAGTTTCATCATGCACCATCTTGCATCATAAGAACAAGAGGTCATCTTAGGTCAAAACCAAAATGCATTACTACACTTCCAGGAAGATCAGAACTGAATAAGAATCTAAGAACTGACAACTATTTCATAATAAAGCATGTAATTGGGATTACATGAACAGAAATAGAGCCAAGAATAGCAATTTCTATAAATCATGCAAATCCTGTGCCAAATTCAACGTTGGCATTAGCACGGAAATTCCTCCAAAGAATCCAACAGAAATCCAGCTACCAGGCTGCAAATGAGAGATGCATTGTCTCATGTCGGAAAACTCCATGCAGACCACCCAGGAAGCCATAAAGTCCAGTGCACAGTATCTAGCAAGTATTCAAGTTGCCTCTTGTATCTGCAGCCAATACAGCTATAAAGAAGCAAAATGGGAGAAATTTTCTCCTTATGCTACTAATCTGAAATCAACAATCCAGGAATTAACTTGGCATAGTGCTTTTATCCTTTCAAACTACCTGCAACCAATTTCACTGATACTGACCCTTGAGCACTAACTCTTTTAGCACCAGCACAGTACAAATAACTTTGCCTACAGAAACAGAAAATTAAACTTTTTTTTTTAAGACAGGCTATATGCAGTTCTAGCTCGGTGTTCAACTGGTAATTGCAAGTACAGGAGGGAAGGCAGAAGATTCAATATCACTATTTTATTCAAAATGTTTGTGTTTGTCAAAGAAATTAGTATGATTCTCAAGAGACAGAAGTCCTATCAAGGATGCTCAGACCACCCTGATACATTTCATCCTGTCCAGTGCAGTTTGGTCTCTGCAGAACTGAGGATCCATATGAGCCAAGCCCTGGTCACTATTCACATGCAAGTTCTACATCTGCAGCAAAGGCACAAGTAAAATAACTTATTCTGCAATGAAAAAGGCCAAACACATCACATTCACCTTGGACTAAGAAAACACATATGGACAGTTATAAAAGTTCAGCTGATGTAAAATAATTCTGCTAGAACTTGAGAGACAATAAAGAATTAATGAAAAAAAAAGTAATGTTAAATGGATCCGCTGAAAAGGACAAAAGAAAGCTTTTATTGCAAGGTTAAAAAAATAGCAGTCAGGACTACTGAGCAACAATCAAAGTACTGGATAAACAAAGACTTAATGTTACATCCTTTCCTTAGGATTTTCACTTTAACCTCTCCAGTGATGGAATTTACTGATGAAAATATTATCTTCTATTTAAATAACCAGGGACTAAAAAAGACTGCAAAGGCAAGTTCAGAAGCAGTACAGCTGAGGCCACCCGAGCTTCTCAGCACAGCCCTGCATGGACTGCATGCAGGTCTGTGTTTCATCTCCTCCTCACCCCCACTCAAGCTTTTGCATACACATTTACCAACCTTTTTCTCCATCTTGCCAAGTGACATGAAGAAAACCACCAAGAAAACTGGTAAGACAAAGCCCAGTCCGTGGTGCCTTTCCCTGCTCTGTAACAATCACAGAAGGAGCAGAAGTGACACCTGTAGAGCCTAGGGCTCAGCCCTTGCAGCCCAGCACCAGTAGCTTACCTCACCAACCTACATCTACACATCCTAATAAAACTAGAGCTACCCCCAATGGCAGAAAAGCAACTGACTGCTTCAAGCTGAATTTAGGAAAGGCTCTGATAGGAAGATGAAAAATTTCCTATGATCTGCATATGCCCTTTCACTTTTCCCAGGAAGTCATCTGTTTCAAGCCAGACTACAGCCTTTGTTAAACAGTTGTGCCATTTACTGCCATGAATCCACTTGGCAAATGGAGTTAATGCTGCCCTACTGAGTCTCCCAACACACTCTTTATTCTATAAATTTTATCGTATTTCCTAATAAAAGTCAAGAACGATATTAACAAAACAGTAATCTATACTGGCTTTTAGTGACTTACAAGATGTGCTGATTTGATGCAGAGGTGTCACATGAAAGAGAAAAATCACATTGAAATATTTTTCATTTGAGGCATTCATTAAGCCACTTCTTGACATTTGCACCTCAAATCATTCACAGCTGTATTTTCAACTGGAGGAAGAGAGCATTAATAAGAAGACAGATGATGATACTGAACACACTGGCAAAGTCACATAAGGACTACGAAACTGCTTCATGACAGTCACTGGCAAAGATTCAAGCAGCTCCCACAGTCTACACTCAGAAAAATAAAGAATGAAGTAGAACTTCATTAGTCAAAAATAAAAAGGAAAAAGCATTTCTGCAGAAAAAAGCCACTAAAACCAGCCGAGAAAATACATGTATTTCCCTTTTCTCTTTCTGCCTTACAGGAATGAAGAAATATACAGCATATTAAGTTCATCTCTCCTTTCACATCATTATCACATAATGCTAAGACAGAAATGCAATTTGGGTGAAAAACCCCAACATGCTAGAACCACATCAGCTCCAAACATTTAATTAAAATTGCTTTCCTCAAACCAAGAACATCTGAAGTGAATTACCACTGACCTGAAAATCCAGGAAATATTAGAGTGTGAAACTGTAGATATTTGTACTATCAGAGATTGAGAAATCAAATAAACAGCAAGGAATCTTCTGCAAGTCACCAATGTTTTTATCTTATGCTAGGAATCTATCACTACCCTACACATTTGATACCTCATTGAGTTGCATTTCTATTCCTGGCCTCCATCCATACCACTCTCCATCCAAAACATAGACAAGCAGTCACTAAATTCACTCTGGAGTTGTATTTGGTAGATAGACGTAGGGTTATTCTCATCCTTCACAAAATGTTATCTGAGCATCTTAAGCAGCTGAATGAAACAGGGAAAGTTTCCTTCATAGTTCTCACAGCTTCTCCCAAAATGGTTAGAGATTCCTTAAGTCAAAGTCCATAACAGCAAACTCCAAAATCAGCACAGATTTACATTCTCAGATGATTACTCCACGATCAGTGGGCACTCAGCATTTGGAAGCATGGTCTTACATGTGGGCTTTCACAAGCATGTGAGCTGCAGCAGATAGCCACTCTAAACCAAAGTTTGGGAATCCAGAAGAGTTAATACATGCAAACAATTTGAGCAAGACCTAGGTAACACTTGGTTGCTTGTAATGTTGGAACTAGCACCTTTTAAGCCTGCAAGTGAGAACATCTGCTATGAATCAGTGGTCAGGACTGCAATCAAACATGTCTAACAAGAGCATAAGCCTACAGCCCAAAGGTATTCAGTATTTTCAGCAAGCACAGTAGCATCTGGGAAACTTGCACGTCCAGTGCACTCCTATCCAAGGCTTAGAGAAGAAAAATTTAGCTTGCTGTCCAACACAGGAGGTAGGAAAAAGTCTTGAACAAAAATAGCAGGGGTATAAATCTAACTTTCAAGATCCAATGCTTGATTTCATAGCAACAAAGTAAAACAAAGCAACTAGAGAGGAAAGAAAAAAATAAAAGGAGCACTAGCTGTCTATGGCAAGTGAATGAAATCAAGGTCTCCTCAAACACCCTGTGTCCTGATTGTTTCCCCAACTTCAGAGCATGACACCCTTCTTTCTGAAATGGTTTCAGCTGAACCACTGGCTTAGACATAACATCAAACACTTATCTCAGCTTTTCAAGCTTTATCTTTTAAGGGAACAGACAGCCATGAAGAGAATTACAAAAACATCTGGACTTGTGAAGGCTGGACCACAGCATGGACCTCGTGGTTCAGCCTCACTCAAAACACATTTGGCTCACATGCTCTCTACCCAATAATCTCCTATGAAGCTCCATAGCTTTAAAGCTCCATAGTCAGATGAGCTTCTCAACACTCAGTTCAGAAAGTTTATCCAGAAAAACCTAGACAGTGTCACTGATCTGAGTTGCATAAGGACAGACGTCCAGCATTTCTGCAAAGTGAGAGTTGCATGTGGGACAAAGTTAAGGGAAAAGCCAAGATAAGGACAAACAGTCAATTCAAGTATGATACAGAAGCTGCAACAAGACATTGCTCTCCACATGGCACGATTAACAGGTACTAAAAAGCCCTTCTAAGCTGTTTAATATGCAAATATAAGTACCAGTTTTAAGCAGCATGAAATCTTAACAGGGAGACTATTATTCTCAGCTGGTTTTGACTAATAAGGAAAAAGGTATATGTAATTTTATGTCTCAAAGCATATAACTTTAGCTGAAACATCACCTACTGGGAATGGCTGGGCCTGGAGCTGCCATGGTTTCTGTGGGTTCTTTCTGGGCTCTGCCTTTTCCTGGGTCTGCAGCAAGGTGAGATGGGATGGACAGCGGAAGCACAATAGCCACAGTTTTTCTCTCTCTCCTTCCTGTTCAACAAGGAAAGCTATCCCTCAGTTGGACAGATATCACACATCTTGACATCTTATTAAACATACCAGTTCAGAGCAAGGTGAAGTTTGCAGCACAGTAAGTGCAAAGTACTAAACACAAGAGCAATAAACATACAGCTTTCTTGGACATTTCTGAGCCTCCCTTCTCAAATACTTGAGTTTTCTTTACATTTCTTCAATGAAGGAAGTCAGTCTTGTTGCAGTGAAAGGGTTTACAAAAGATCAAGTCTTACTGTCTCAATTCCTAACCAATCCAAGCTTGAGTTGTTAAATGCAAGCAGAACAAAGACCAGTTCTTTTAAAACAGACTCAGGCAGTCCAATGGCTCACATGAGCCTGTCTCCCACCCTCCATATTAACAGAACTCCAAAAGACACAGAGCAGTTGAACTGATTTTCATCACTAAGTTTACTTTCCTATTGGTGGAAACATCTATGGTTAACTCCACAGATACAAAATCTGTGGTTAAAATTCAAGCAAGGGTATTTCAAACCTATGCAACTTCCACCCTACTTCTGCAGACTGAAGAGACCGCCACCCAATACAGGAGACAACACCACACTTATGACACATTAATTAGTAAGAGAGAATTAATAGAGGGTATCTTCCCCCCATATACACAACAACATATCCATTTGGCACCCTAGAGATACTCCCACATCAGATCATGCACTAAGATTAGATCTGTTTCCAGATGTAAGTTTTAGAGGAGCTACAGGGAGAGTAGAAAAGGTTTGAGGTGTTTTAAACAAAGTAAGTTACTACCACTAGTTCAGGGGTTAGTAAATCAGATGTGTGTTCAAGCTTCAATGTTAGTGTCAGGCAGCAGGCTCTCTTTCAAAGTGTGCAGGCAGAAGACAGGTGCTATGTTGGAAGGCAGCATGTTCCCCCTACCAACCTAAGAGGAAAGGCTGGCAAGCAAGATAAAACAAAAAAAAATCCAAGCGAAGGTTTTGCCTTTTGTGGAAGACAAAAAATATCCCCATCTTTTAAGTGTTAAGGGGTTTAAAGTTCTAAGAGCAATTCTTAGTCTTTCCCTTGCACTTCATATATCATTATATACACACTGTAAACTGAATTTCATCAAGCATCATGCTCACTATGGTGTGTCTTGGCTGCAGCTTGCACATTACACACAGCCAAATGGAGAGTTACTGATCTAGTGAAGTGCCCCAGCACAAAAGAATTTTTAATTTCTGGTTCAGTTTCATTGTAGGTCATGCTTAGGCTCCAAACGAAATGAGATTGGGAGGGATTTGCCCTGGGGTTCAATAATGCTGGTCAATCTCCACCCCCAAAAAAAAAACTTTCCAGCCCTATTGGTTTAGTTACAACTCTTTTGTCTTCTCCTTCCCGGAAGCATTCCTCATGTCTTTCCCCAAATAACTCAACTTTCCTAGTAGCAAGAAACAGTTTTTCTTCAGCTGGTAGATGACATCATCTTAATGCTTTTCACATGAGAAGAGGAGCACAAACTGCATCATCAGCACGTGTCCAGGTCGTTTCCTCGCTGGGTACGGGAAGAGTCCCGCAGGTTAATCCTTGTGTCGTACTAAGGCTCTCAAAACTCCCCCTGCACTTAGGAAAGGACCCATTCACCCTTTGGCTATATGGTTGATTCCCTCAGAAGTCTGACTCAGTGTCCTGCCTCCCAACATGGCTACCATGTCCAATTAAGTAGAAGCCTTGTCATGAGGTGGGAGATAGAGAAGAAGGCAACGTTGTACCTGAGCCTATTGTATGTCCAACGGAGTCAAAGGAAAGAACCACTGAATCTGTAACACAAGAGTACAAGTTCATTTTCCCTTTTTCTTCAGCAGCATTTCTTGCTGTAACATTCTTTTGTTATTTTTCTTAAGCAATTCCTTGTGCACCCTTCTGCCAGGAAGCAGAACAAGTTCTTCACCAATCAGACAAAACAACAGGCACCTAGCAAAGGCAGAACAGGAGTATGCAGTAAATCACAGTGCTGTTAGCCAATGAAGTAGCCACAATTAATTGAAAAGAATTTCATTTTATGTCTAACAAACTTGATCAACTGAACCATAACATGCTTTGACTGCTGGCCTAAAGAGTTTTTTCTTATCAAATGTATTCCCAATATTTTCTCCCTAGTTAGGGAACTTGCCTGTTATGATCAGTTCTTCCCTGACACGGTTTGCTAAGCCAACCTTGCACTCCATGCTCACCATGTTTCCCACATCTTTACTCACAGAAGTGGCTTCCAACTCAATGCATTTCAATTCATCAATATCTTTTCACCTCTGCACTATATGCAGCACATGTGCCAAGCATCAAGAAAATATAACCTCTCTACTTGATAACCTTTTTTTTTGTATCTGGGAATCACAACAAAGCTTTTATCCATGACTGCAGTAGCAACTCTTGCTCACCACTTAATGCCTGACACTTTTAGTCACTGTTTCAAATGATGGGGTACCCTTGCTTCAACTATGGTTTAAAGATCACAGGTTTTATATATACAACTTGATGTTTGGCCACATAGAAACCCTTAGTGCTTGCTTGCACTCAACTCACCCCGTGATCCAGATCTCTTTATAAGTCATTCATTTACCTCATATTGGACCCTTCCAATCTAGAATTTGTCCGCAAAATTATCAGTAATGATTTGATATTCTGTTCAAGTGGAGTTGCATTATGCTATCATGCTCAATAATGGGGCTTTGCCCCAGCTTTATGCTTATTTGAGACAAACCAAGATTTATTTTGGTAGTGAGCCTCCTGTTTGCCACTATTTTCATGGAAGTCCTAAATGGAGGAGAAGGACTACCAAATTCTATTCTCCTACCAGTGGAGCAAAATAGGGCCAGAACTTAGTGACAAATTGCCAATGGGCAAAACACAGAAAAGAACAAACCACCACAATAGGATTAATAATTTTATGGGCCGAGAAGCTTTAAACTGACACAGAAATAGCTGAACCACCTTTCATCCTTTCATCTTCACCTAAACAAATGGACTGCATCCTTTGACATTTCTCTTTGTCACTCAGGTTTCAGATGTGATCAACTCATCACACATCCTTTGCAGCACCACAAGGGCTGCCAAGGTGCAAGCCCTCAGTGCAAGGCAAAAAGCTCAAGCACAAGAAGACTTAGCCTGCTGAAGAGTTTAACTTCCTGTTGCATCACTTGAAATATAGGCAGGCTACAATCTGAGGCTGTTACCATGTTAGAGCTGAAAATAACTTGACAGGACTGAGCCCTTGGCTTCTCTACATTTTACATTATCATGGTGTTTATTTTCCAACTCTTAAAAATTCAGTAAGAAACTGCTAATTTTCAAAATAAACACTGTTGTTTTAATAAAGAACTGTTAATTTGACTGGGTTTAAAAGAATTTGGAAAAAGAAGGTCTGTGCTGTCTTGGATCCAGCACTATGGTAGTAACATTAAAAAAATTAAAAAGAATCTCAAAACTTACTCCAACAAAAATACAAATCCATCTGGACTTAACAACTGTATTTCCTCTTTTGGGAATAAAATTCAGACATCATTATATTATTCTAAATAGCAAGGAGTTTAATTCATTTTAAGCGCATTAACTTCATTTGTCATCAGTTTTAAAGTATCTCTGTGGGGTTCTACTTTTAAAAACTGTTGAGATTTTTATCAACAAAGTACTGTTTTGTAGTTAATGTCAAATTTAAAAGCTGTTAATTTTCCTGAAATATATTTTGCATTCAAACACTGCACATGAAATATTAGGGCTTATCTAAGAATGGCTGAAAAGCACTGCAAGCACCAAAATTAATAACATTATTGCAACCCACAAAATAGTATAATGTTTCATTCCCTTAACTGAGAACATTATCTTCCTCATATAAAAAAGAACAATTTACAAGCAGATTAAGAGCTCCCTTTTCCAATCCAGTCCTTCATGCTACTATTAGTTTCAACTAATCAAATTCACTGTGAATAACCTGTATTCTAGTCAACTCCCCCTCGACCTCCAGAAGTAATTTCACTAAACATGGATCTTTATTAAAACACTGTGTTTCTTTCTGGTATTAGCACTCCAAAAGTGAAGAAACTGTAAACCTGAAGAAAGCTGAGAAGATAATAATATGCCACCTTTCTTCCACCCCAAAAAACTACTTACATCCAAACTCAGAGCTACAGGTTATTTCTGTCAGAAGCTGATGGAGATAAACTTTTCTTTGAAGCAAGCCAGATTTACTTGCAAATACACTGAGTTCTGCTTCACAGTACACACGAAGAAAAGTTTCTTTGCTCCTATTTTCAAATCTCTTCCAGTCATCGCTCAGTTCAAAATCCCCCTGACTTTCTAGGGGGTCTTTTTTGCTGAGACAAAGTGGCAGCTCTGTCTGCGCCCAGTGCCTTTCCCCAAGCCCCAGAGTGTGCTCTACCCTTCAGAGGCAATCTGCTAAGGCTTTATCTTTCAAAACTCATTAAGATACAATGTAAAACGTACCCGGTTACATGCACCCTTGCCTTAGGTGCCGGGAAGTGTTCGTGCCTGAAGGAGCAGTCCCCAATCTTTCAGATACCTATTTCCATAAATAAGCTTAAATTTTTGTCCGCCTGCCTTAACTGAAGGGCAGCCTTTATGCCTAAATCATGAAATCTGACACACAGTAACTCGCCAATATGTACAGCTTAAGGCTGCACATGCCACAGTGCCAGTCTTTTACATCTGTTTTCATGTTAACTACAATCTTTTTTTCAGTGGCTCTAGCAGCTTAAAAAAGAAAAGGAAAAAAAACCTCCAAAACAACACGATATAGCAAAACCCAAATGTAATTCTGGATCTTATCCAATCCATCAGAAAGCAAAGACAGCACAAGCACTCACTAAGTTTAGAAGGCACTCAGTGCCAGGAATAATGATGGCTGAGACCTCACCAGCCAGATTGTAAAGTTGCTTTGGGTCACTTTGTGTCAACTTCAACCCAAAACTGCATTGGGACCGATGCTCTGGGTCACTTTCCCTCACTGCCACCATCCAGTCAGAGCATCACAAATTGGACCAATATACAAATGTGCTCCATCATCCCCCACAACACAGTGCTGTGCAGGGCTACCTGAATGCTCCCCATCACAGCCCCTTTGGAGAGTGGAGGGGTGTTGCATGAGACCCTGCTCCACTGCTGTGAAGCCAACACAAGGATCCCATTTCATTCAGGAAAAAGGAACTCAAAGACAGACTCTGCAAACACCCTCAATGCTGCTCTGGGAACAAATTTAAACTCATTTCCAACAATGCTCCATACAGGACCCAGAGCTGAATCTACCTTCAAAAGAACACAACTGGACTTCCACAGATCTGTTCTGTAGTAAAAGAAAAACCAAAACCAAAACCCAAACCTCAAAAAAATCCACCTGCAAGCAAATCTGTGATGACTACATTTATTGCTGCACTTACACCACACTCCAGCTAAGACATCCAGGTATGTGGACTGATTGTATTTCAAGGCAAGGGATGCTTGCCTTGAACTAGCAGCACTTCAAGTGTTGCTAACACCTTACCTTTCTCAGGGCCTGGATAACTGTGCACCACACCCCCCTGTCCCCAAGACAGACAAATCAAATCATCCAGCTTGCTGCATATATTGTGCACCTTAGCTCAGGGCATTTCTGGACACTAGATTAGTATTTAACTGCTGCTTGTAACACATTGCTGTATCTTTCCCAGTACTCTGGTTTCCGAACAGAAAAATAAATGAAGATTTGGGTCTTCACAAACGAGTGATGATCCTCACCAACAAATTGCAGATTTGTAGGAGACAAACGAAGCCATGCTGAAAAGCATCTGAAGTTTCATACTCTATGCACATCACTAGATAAACATTTACCATGGGTACTGCACTGAAGAGATGTATGGAAACAGCTCTTAAAAGCCCAATTGTGTCAAGGTCTTAAAATCATGCAGGAGCAAATACATGGATTCATTTCCAATCCTTACTTTGATTTCATCACTGAAGAAAATGCAATATACAAACCAAAACACAAGCAGTGGATACTCATAATGAGAACTGCAAATATAATCCACATTCAAACAAGAACTGTACATAAACTGAATGTTTACCTAAGTGCTGTTTCAAAATTTAAGATTTTTATAGTAAGTCCCTCCGAGAAGGCACTAACTTTTTATTGCCTTTTACAGATTCTCCCTGCAAGGAGTTGTAGATATTTGTCTCAACCTATTGGAAACTGAAGAAGCTGAACCAATAATGTCTCTTTTTTTTTTTTCCCTTTTTTTGGTGGGGGATGTTTAGTGGTTTTTTTTAAAGAAAAAAATGCAAAACCAGACTTCAGCAATAAAGTAACTTCCCCAAGAAAAACAACATGATTGCGTGCTGCTTTGGAAGTGGTCCTGAGAAACCACAAACTGTCAGTCCCTCTGGAGTTATAAGAGTTTAATAATAAAGGCTTAACACAGCCTCAATACCACATACCATTACAGCAATACACTCCACAGGCCAAGCCAAACAGGGAATACAAGAACACATCACAGCATAAGGCTGTGATTTGGCACATCCTTATTCAGATGTTCATGCTCTGAGGTCTGCATTGCTTTCTTACATGCATAATCAATGTTTCTCATTCCATACACCCCTGTTCTCCAGATACTCTGATGGATTCCTACAGAACTACAACCTGTATTTAATAACATCCAATGTAATTTATACCTCCAGAACCTGATCAAAGACCAGACATCCTGCAGAGCTCCATCAGCTGGCCTGGCGATGGCAACTGCAGTAATATTACCCAACAAAATTTTGACTCAGAGTCAGAATGAAAAGAGAAAAATGAAGTGCTTCATTTTTATCATGGAATTAGAAGAACATTCTTAAGGGTGTGTCATTCATCTGTCTCCCTTTTTCTGCTGAGTACTGAAAAGTATAGGATCAAACATCCCAGGAGCCAGCAAAATTTTTTCTATTTGAGATCAATATTCTGCAATGTGACATACCAGAGAAGGAATATTTAATGCCTGAGACTCTTCCTAACTTGCTGACAAAGAGATCAATAACAACAAAAACTATTCTTATGTTTCACCTAGTCAGGAAATGAAGCATACAAAAGCACTCACAAACACATTCTACTGTCGGGATTCATTTGGCAAGAAGATCTTAGAACATCTCCTGCCCCAAAGAAAAAATATTTTGAATAAGACCCTCTCTTATGATGACTATGCATCATACTGAATAGTTCTTATATCCAAAGAACTGACGAGAACGGAATAATTTCAGTTCTTAGAGATCTCACTTAGATATCTAAAGTATGAATATCCTTCCTCAGATTCAGTAAAACATAACTGCCTGCACTTAAAAATTCCTTGACAGGGCAACCTTCGCTTCCTAACACATTGTTTTGCATGCTGAAGATGGATTTAGGGAAGGGCTAAGTAATTTACTGAGTTTAATGACAAATGCCATCTGACTAACTTATTAAGTATCCTACTTCTGCATTAATGTTGGGCTCCCCATTCCCCCAGCTTGGTCTATTTTGCTTTACTAAGCTCTTTCTTCTATAGTGCCAAGGATTTTCCTACTTAAGGCCTTCTTTTCTGAACATAGTGAGATGGCTCTGTGTTAAAGGCACTGGTCACTACAATAACATCTTCTGTACCACAGTTCAAGGATGTTCCAAGTCACTCCTATTCATAATTTAAAACTCAAGGCATTAATTGCAAGACATCACCTAAGCTCCACTTCACACAGGATCAGTGAAGGTCAAAGGAAACACATATCATACCACTCTTACTGATAATCTCAGCTCCTACACATGTACTCTTTCAAAAACAGTCACACTGCTCCATGTTTAGATGCCACAAGGAGTTATATCTCAAGTGTATTGTTTGAGCAGCATAAGTCTAACATTTTTAATATCTGAGATGAGAAATTACATATAAAGATGACATATACAGAGCACAGGGACACTTCCTAATCACAGATGTGAGAGCTAATAGCAGCAAATAAAGGGACTGCAAGTTTTGGCAAGCTAAACATATGCAGAGTTTCAGTCCAGTGCTGTCTGCAGCTGATAGGAGACCCAGGTTCAAAGTTCAAAACTTAGTCCCTTTATGGGAAGAGAAAAGTCACTCAGCAACAGGACACATCTTCAGCAACAGGAAACATCTGATTGTAAAGAACATTTCCAATAAAGTCTGGGTTTAATAAATTGTCTTAAAACAAGGCTACACTAAATTTGAATGCCTGTCCTGTGTGCCACCTGGCTGTACTTATTTTGGTGTTGAGATGTGGGAATAGGACAATGCTTGTTTCAAATAACGTACCTGTGAGGGAAGATTCATCCTCATTTGAGAACACACATAATTGAGAGATATCATAACAATGGAAATATCTCATTCTTAACAGTAATTCACTTATGCACTGTACAAAAAAAAGTTTCTGCATTGCTGCTCTAGCCACTATCTCTCTTGAAATACCTTTTCCATTTACAAAGCACACAGCACTGAAGGCCCATAGGTTCTCTCCATTTTTGTGGCTCACCCAAAACACCCGTTTTATTGACAGCTGACTTCACAACCAAGCTTAGATCTGAACCCAAATTCCTTAGCCATCCACTCTGTGCAGACATGAGGTCCCTTCTGTGCTTCAGCCTGGAGCCAGTCAGTTTCACACCGGGAAACTTGACACGGAGCACTGAGGCTCAGCACAAGCTCTGCTGCAGGGAGGACAGGCACAGCTGGCTCTGAGTGAGTCTCTGCAAACTAAGCCACAGCCAACAGGGGAAATTCTGCTATAACCCACACAGCCCTGAACAAGTCCTTTGATTAAATTGTTTCTCATCCATAAAAATAAACAATCTGATTTTTTCCAAAGACCCTTGGATAAAAGGCTTGAAAGCTAAGAATGGGTATAGCAAAGTATTATCACTTGTCTGGAGAATTTAATGTGGCATCAAGGTCTACTGGTTACACTGTAAACAGAAAAGTCATTCTCTATCACCTCTCAATTTCCTGTCATTTAATTGAAAATACTGCTCTCTTAGTGATACTGAACTTGAGAGATGTAGTAATATTCCTTTAGGCAATTTTTATGAATTTCATGGAACCTAACCAACCTTTTTACACTTGCTGTTTTGTGCATTACTCCTTTTTCATCAGGACGTTTGTTATGAAGTGGTAAATGAACTGAACAACACTCATGTTCTGAACAGATGTATTTTTAAAATGGTTTGAGCATGCCAATTTTCTTTATTCTGCAATGAATGAATGGAATGAAAAGATGTGGTGTCCTGTGCCAGCTGGCAAGTGCTTCAGAAGGATATTACATTGCTATTGTCTTCAGCAGTGCCCAAATAACTGTTTGGTGGCAGGAAGGGCTGGTATGTTTTGCTCATAAGATCAGTATTTATTTGGATCTACTACATAAGTTTGCAGAGCCATGATCAACATGGCTTACTGAGCATCTGGGACATGCAGCTCCTCCGCGTCCATCACAGCTCCCTGATCCAGGGGAAGGCCAACAGCACCTGCTCCTTACCTTGCACTTTCCAGAAGGGAGGTGGACAGTTCCCAGAGACAAAGGACAAGGTGAGATCAAGGTGCTGCAGGCATTCAATGAAATACACTTGGCTTTGAGGAACACAGCTCCAGAGAAGGTACAGAACTAGCATAAAGTCACAAAAACACCCAGGCCAAACTCTGCCAATAAAGCAGGTATGGAAGAAGCTCTTTTCTTGACAATGAGAAATCCTTTATAGCTAATCCCAAACAGATTCTCAGTATTTTAAGGACCTCCTTATCTCCTAAGACAAGCCTCATATTTTGGTTTCAATTATTACTGCAGCAAAAAGTCAGTCATACTCCCAAATTCCAAAGAGGAACATGCAATAAAATACAAAGCAGTATAATTTCTCTCTTTGAAGATAACAATCTATGTGGCAAGACAGAAAATAGGTACTGGCAGTTGGGGAATTACACAGCACAGAGAAAATTAATTCTGTATTTTCATATTGCACAAAAAGCATATATTGTTAGCTTAGATACTATAAAACACAAAGCATTTATAATTTGAAATAAATTGCTTTAGTCTTGTAGCATTTTTCCTAAATATGGACATGGGCTTTAATCTTAATAAAACACAGTTTGTGTCCCAAACTTACATATACTCACACAACTGTCAGAGAACTCTGGAAGGCTGATGCACACTATTTTCTTGTTTACATAAATGAAGATATCTACACACAATTAATGACAATCAGGAACAACAACTATTTTATAGACTGGTCTTGGTTTTATGCCTATTGAGCCGCTCAACTATTTTTCCTCCCTTTCCCTCACATACAAAAACCTTTTCCTTTTCTGAGCTAACTCTCAGGAACCCCTCCTTTCTCAACAGCAGAAGTACAAATACTTGCATCAGAAAATTCACATTCTTGAATTTCTTTGAAAATGATCTACAACTTAAGATATTTAGCCAGTGGTCAAAAGCTTCCCAGAACCTTAAAGCATGCAATATCTGGCCCAGCTACCACAACAACTGCCAACAAGGTCCTAGGCAGAGTTTTTACAGTAAGATTTGTCATCACTCCTGTTTCTGCTTGGAGCACAAACAAATTACAGGAAGGAGTGAGGTATGAGGTATGAATCTAAAACATCTCATGAATACAAGTGTTTTAGAGGCATCTTGTCCAGAAAATGACCACACTTGAATTTCTTTTGCATAGCAAGGATCTAGATCATTTATTAACATGAAAGGTGATGTTGAACAGAAAGTCTGCTGGATCCATTTTTCACTCATGTATTTTGCACTTTGGGGCCAGGGGGAAGTTTGTGGGAATTCATTTAACTTTTAAGAGCATCACCACAACTGATTCCAGAATTTGAAGAGATTTCTGGCCCATCAAATCCTCAAACTTAGGAAGTTTCCAAAACATACTGAGACTTCCAAACGAAAATTTTGATTTGAGAGATCCTACACAATATGTGATTTTATAGGTAGCAGCCATACTCAGAGATATGGAGCATAAGTTCTTCCCAAGCTGACAGCTTGGGGAGCAACTTGTCTTTACCTTACTGACACACTAACTGGTCTGCAAAAAGCCTTCACATCCTAAACCAAGCACTGACACGAGCAAATCTGAAATAAAGGTGTTCCCAGAGTATCTGCCTGACTATGAAAGCACCCATACTCAAAGGGAAAAAAACATAAAAAGCCTCCAAAACAAGAACCACAGTAACTGTATTCTCACTTCCTATTATTTTCTCTTACAGAAGTGCTTGATTTTAATTTAAAAAAGAGTTCATCAAAATATAAGAAAAATAACCTAGGGATGCACTAAATACTGTCAGTAGTGCCTCATTTCCATGTGCAGAAATTGCAGGACAATGAAAAACTTAATGAAATAGCAGCTGCAGGAGGGGAAGTTGATCACCACACACGCCACTCAGCCCCTGTACAAATACAGCTGGAGACAATCTAAGGAAAAGTGTTCCTCCTATCACACCACATAGAAAAATACAATGAATCCCTTTAAATTAGCACTTGGCAGAGAAACAAGCCAGTGAGGGGAAAAAAAAAAAAGGCAACCAACTAAATAAAGCATTAAAATAATTCCAAGGCACCCAGAAGGTTAAATAAGAAGAAACATTGGTTGCAGTCTAGGATCAATGGAATTAAACTGCTGAGCACCTCCCTGAAGTGTTTCAGCCTTTTTTAAAAAAATAACTCATAGGATAATTTCCAAGTCAGCAGTGACTAAAAGTCAGCAGCCACTCTTCTAAGTGGGAAAAGGACATTAAAAAAAGATGCCGGTCTCACCTCCAGCTACAAGAACTTTTACTGTCCATGGATAAATTCTGCCAAAAAGATCCTTGTCAGCCAGACTGAAGGTTACAGTGACACAAAGCTTGTGTGCAAAACTGGAATAGGCAGCAAAATACCAGAGAACCCAGGAAAGCCACAAAGCCTTTGCTACAAGCAATCAAAATGCCTCTGGAAAACAAAACTAAACAAGAAAACCCACCCCAAAAACAGAAGAAAAAACCCCAAAACTCCAATCCACATCAATGGACTACTTAAATGAAAATATGGAGATGAGATAAGCTTGCTTAAGAACAGTAATCCAGCATCCAGTGCAGCAGCATCACTGAAGCATCAATTTTTTGTTGTCGTTGAAGATCCTTTGAAACTGCCAACTCTACTTCACTAAAAGTTGAAACTTCAGAAATTGAGAGATGCCAAGAACAACTCCCTTTCTAAGTCAATTTCCACAAAGAAAATCTACTGTAATCTCAGAAAGACAAAACTTCCACAGCGCTCCACAACAGACTCCGTTCCTTATTAGCATTTCCAGCCACCTGCTGTTGTGTGCTTCCAGCCAGGATTTCACAGGCTCACTGGGATTCACAAATTTTAGGGTTTCACCAGTTCTGGATTACTCCACTAGCAGAACTCCTTATAAAAGGCAACAGCCATTTTATTAACCTTCTTCTAAAACAGCTGCCTCATCTAACACAACTTCTTTTGACTGGCAAAAAACCCCAACAGCTTGATGTTGGCAGGTCTGGGATCAACTCAGGAATGGAAAAAGGCCTTTTCTTGGTTTGTGACAAGTCATCAATTTTGGCAACTTTTTGGCCCTAAATTTGACTATGAAATTGCCTGCACAACTGAGCAGATGACAGGGAAAGAGAGGGGAGGATTAAGGGAAGGGAGATAGCAATGAGTAGGGTGTTCTACAAATAAAGAACATAGCAGAAGCCTGAGGCAGCAGTTCACAAAACACAAAGGGCTGCTGCTCACTTGAAAAAGGCAAACTGTGTTGAATGGCATAAGCTGTTGGGTTATAAAGTCAAGGACTGGTTGAAGAGGAAGAGGTTCTTAGGTTTTATAAGGTTTTTACACTGCAATAAAAGAGTGTCTTTCTCAGGCCGGATAACCTTGACATTCCTTTTAAACCATACTAGAACAAACATGGCCAGCAACTCTCCCAAACAGAATCAAGAAATGGCAACACCAACCACAGTAGGTGCTTTTCAAGGCGATACACAAACCTCAACATCCCAAGGCCAAGGACTCCATATGGAGAAAGGCAAGCCAAAAGCAGGATTTAGGGCCAACTTCAAAATTGTACATATGTAAGAGAACTGCAAGCACTTCGAGATCCTCGCTGAATCCGAGCAACTCCTTATCACCAGCCCCAGGCCCACAAAACTTCAGAGAAGGAAACAAAGTTATCAGTTGCAGCAGAGCACTTTCCCACAGCTGGTTTTAATTAAGCTAATTTGGCAGTAGTGACTGACAGCAAGCAGAGCCTTCCCAAATCACTTTGCAAGCATTTTTGCCAGCATTTCACCATCTGTGATAACCAGGATACTTGATACTAACTAGGATCTGAGGTACAGCCTTTTAGAGCTGTGTATCCACTCTTTAAAATCATCTGGTACAGCACCGCTTACAAGTAACTGGAGCCACTGTTTACAGATAATGGAGTGTGGGGAGAAGAGGCAGAACTAGAGGAAAAGCATTGAATAAATTCCACTGAGAAAACCACTCCTGAAAAAGCAGATAGATCACTTGCCAGAATTCCATAATACCTTGGCCATACCCACGGTACATGAAAGCTACAAATGATCACGTGGATATTGAGGAGATTTTGGAGCTGTAGCAAACAGAATGGCCTCTATAATTTCTAGGCTAGTTGTGTAGTTTTTCTTTTATGGATACGTGCAAGATAGGGCAGGTTTAGCATGAAGAAATGCTTTGAGTTATACCATGATGTCAGAACAATGCAGGGTATGGCCAGACTGTGCAAACTTAAGCCCCATTAAGGGAATGAGAAAGGGTCAAGAGAAGGAGTAATTTTAATGGCTTCTAACTACATGGAATTTTTTTTCTAAGGTAATTCTGTGACCAGCAATTGCAGTGGGAGACACTAATGGTATCAATACCAGCACTGTACATGAGACCAACACACATAAGGAACAGATGGATCAGTAAATATAAATCAAGAACATGCAAAAAAAAAAAAATCAGCCTTCTGCAGGAACACTTAGCATGTACCCATACCTGGTCTGTCTGGTTCACTCAAGGTATCTGATACAAACCCTAGTTCAGATGAAAATACTGACCTGGCCACCTCCAAAAAATGCAGACTGTTGAGACTAAAGACAGGGAAGTTGGCAGAAACCAAGCCTTAAGTCTTAATCAAGGCAAAGGAAACAGTGAAAACTGTGGGATCACAAGTCTGGGCTTCACAAGAGCAGAATTCAGGGACCAGCTTCAGAAAAACCCACAGGATTTGAGCTTTGGGAGAAGACTGGTGCAGGGAAGTTTGCTCATTTTGAAGAATGACCTCCACCATGCTCAAGAATCATAGAGCCAATGCGCAGAAAGTCAAGATATAGTACCAGGAGACCCACACAGATCAACAATGAGGTTTTGACAATACCCAGATATAAAAAGAATGCCCACAAGAGGTGGGAGCAGGGTCAGGTGAGCGGGGACAAATGTAGAGACACTGCCCTAGTGTGCAAAGAGATTTGGGAAGGTCAAATCCTGCCTGGAGCTGAAAACAGTCAGGGACAAGAAGTGCTTTTACACGTAACTGAGCAGTAAAAAGAAGACTAGAGAAAATGTGGGCCTGCTGCCGAGAAAAAATATGGAAAAGGCCTGGAGAAATGAGCAGGCAGATCTCATGAAGTTCAGCAAAGAAAAATGCAAAGTCCTGCTCCTGGGGAGGAGTAACTATGCCCTGCAGGCTGGGTGCCAACCTACTGGAAAACAGCTTTGCAGAGAAGAACCTGGGAATCCGGGTGGAGCAGCTGAACCGAGCCAGCAGCATGCCCTGGTCACAAAGGCAGCCCCCAGGCTCCAGGGACCCTTCCCCTGGCTCAGCACTGGGGGGGCTCTGCTGCAGGGCTGGGGCACTGCTGGGCTCCCCTCTGCAGAGACACACACTGGAACAAGTCCAGCCAGCTAAGATGATTAAAGGATTGGAGCATCTGCCACGAGGGGAGGCTGAGAGAGCTGGGATTGCTCAGCCTTGAGCAGAGAAGGCTCAGGGGAATCTCAGTAACTTAACCTGATGGGAAGGATTAAAGAAGGCAGAGATGGGCTCAGAGGTGAGGTGCCCAGTGAAAGGACAATGGGCAATGGGAACAAACTGAAAAGCAAGAAATTCTGTTTAAACCTAAGAAAAGACACATCCGTACTATGGGGGTGCCACCGAGTTAGAACTATTTTGTGACTCTGTGAAACACCCTTGCATTCTAAATAAGTATTGCTCTTATGATTTTAGTGCAAGTGCTGCCCCTCAACTGAGATTGCTTCAGAACAAATTAAATGCAGAGGAATCAACTGCAAAAAAAGACAAACCTTCCAGTCTGCTGGTAAGATGATGCCAGGCAAAAATTCTGAACAATGCATTAAAAAAGTGAGAACTTAATTTATCCTTAATAGAGCACAGAGTAAATCTAACAACTACAAGGTTAGGGTTCACTTACAAAGAATTTCCTTCCTAGTGTAATGAAATATATTGTCAATGGCTACTATTTGAGTCCAGGAGTGAAAATCCAACGATCCTGCTGAGGTCATGATTATTACCCATAATAAACTAGGTTTTACTACTGGTTTTCACAAGCAGAGCAGCCAGTAAAATACAAAACACTAGAGTGTTTTGGCCAGGAATTGAGCTAGAAGGGTCGGGGCAGTTTCTCTACAGTTGTTCAACATATTCAATGTGACTGAAGTGTCCCGCAGTGACAAATTCCCCCATCAAATTTCACCCTTCAGAAGATTTTAAGCAGGTGGATTATTAATGCCCTGCATTCTGCTAATGAAAATTTACATAGTGATGCCCCAGAAGGCACAGCTTCCCACCACAGCCCCAAACAGCCCATTCCCCTAGGCCCCCTCCTTTGAGCCAACACAAGGCTGAAAGGTCAAGCTGGCAAAATGTTTTTCCATTTTGGGTTTCTGCTGTTCTGCAGTAGGCTGGCATTGTTTGCCATCAGTCAAACAGAAACAGCTGGCTCAAGGTAAGCTGTAGAAATAAGGGCTAGGGTTGAAGCACAAAGAAGGTGAGTGATGCTCCAAAACACAGTTACAGCCAGTGCTAGCAGTGTTTCCTACAGCCAAAGCCCAAAGGCACATTAATGCCTTTCTATCCACTCCTCCTCCACTGTGGCCCTACCCCTACCAGGCATCTCATTTTCTGATCCCAACAGATCCATCACTGAAAGCTACCTACCATCCCAGAAACATGCAGAAGAATGAAGACAG
Organism: Fringilla coelebs; assembly: GCF_963513975.1. NCBI lineage: Eukaryota > Metazoa > Chordata > Aves > Passeriformes > Fringillidae > Fringilla > Fringilla coelebs. Next base: position 10,488,613 of record NC_140067.1, read on the forward strand.
ATTGGGAAAAGAGTTATTGTGGCCTTTGAATATTTTTTGTTCTTCAAGCCTGTCTGTATAAGGTCTTCTCTCAATGAAATCAGACTGTAGTGCCTGTAAAATCATCCATGAGGACAAACCACGATGGGAGGCAGACTCAGCACAAAGTGCTTCAGTGAGTTTGCACTACACCTACCGTATCTTGTACCTACAAGGGGCATCTTCTGACACTGTGGCTTAGATCCCTTTGCAAAGCAGAAAACCTCACTCACAAAGCAGTTCTTTTTGCCAACTTAATATCAAACAAGCCCGTACCAGAATTCCACGGAATCACAGAATGTTTTTGTTTGGAAGGGGTCTTGAAAACCATCTATTTGCCAACCCCTTGCCCTTCCAACCCCTTGCAGGGATAACTTTCACTAGACCACATTGGTCAAACCCCTGTCCAACATGGCCTTCAAAACTTCCAGGAATGAAGCAGCCACAACTTCTCCGGGCACTCTCTTCTAGTGCCTCACCACCCTCACAGTAAATAATTTCTTCCTAATATTCACTCTAAACCCACACTTTCAGTTTGAAACCATTTCCACAAGCATAGGTACCTTACAGTAGGGTCAGAATACAGCAGTGACCAAACTGAAGGTGTCTCACTTCCATCAGGATTGCCAATTCCAACCCCAGATTCACACCAACCTCAAGGCCAGACAGGATACTTTCACAGTAAAGAAAAATTTAGGAGATTTTCACACCCTGTGTGGCCCAGCACATCACTGCACAGCTGTGCCATGACAACTGCTCACAGGGTGAGGGGAGGTGGTAAATTGGATCACTGAAAAAGTATGGGACAAAAATCACCAAAAATAGTCCTTAAAAATGTTACTATTAAGTAGTCACTTAGAGCAGATTTACCACAAAAATCAACACACTATGTAACTGTACTCTCAGAAACTTAGATTTGGAAAGCTCAGGTCCGTTCCACAGAGCTGAAATGATCCCTGGCAAAATGGTAACATTCCTTAAAAGCGGGTCTTAAATAACAGCCCACCTGTTGACATTCAAATAAAACACAACTCTGGTGAACAGCAGCCAGAGACTGTGCAAGAATGTGGTAAATAAAACACAGGAGGAGAGAGCAGCGCTGTCCAACAAGAGATGGAATAATTGCAACTTTGTCCCCAAACCTTTACTGGTTTTTTTATAGCTTATCTCCAGAAGAAAAACTCTCTGTAAAGTTCCAGCATAATCAACTCCTCAATCTAGAACAAAGAAGGAACAGTCCTTCCACAACACTGGAGGACAAACAAGCTGTATCAGAACACACATCTTCGAAGCACTTCTCGTGACATCAGAACTAATGAGAAAACATGCATACTTAATTGGGGGATTCTCCACAAAACTACTTAGTAAATCCATAAATGCATGCTATGAGGACGGGGCAGTGATCCAACAGCGACTAATAACATGTCAACAGTTCCAATGAGGAACATATTAGGAGCAAAAAAAAAAAAATTCCAAACTCGGTGTGAAAAACCTCATTTTTTATCTTGCACCAACAGTACCCTCTGCTGTTCCAAAGCTGCACTGCATAAGGTGACATCCAGCCCTGACCATCGGAATACTCCATCCATCAAAAGCATCCACCTAGCTTTATTCATTAATTACCCCACTTCCTGTAAAGATGTTCCAGATACATTGGTTACTTCCTACTACAGAGCCAGGTTTTGGGTTGGTTATAATGTTAATATATTGATTGTCCCAAGACCTTCTTCTGTGATTAGAAAAATACAATTTTAGCCTTAGAAATAATTTTTAAATTAATATTTTAAAATTAACAAAAACAAAATAAATGAAAGGCTATCCTCTAAGGAAGAAAAGACTCAGTCAACACTACAGTAATATTTTCTGGAACATTTCTGTAAAGCCAAAAGGGAGTTTTAGATTTTAAAATCAGTGTATCGCTCAACAGCCACACATCAAAGAAATCCAAATATTCTACCACATGGTTTTTCAAAACACAACTTGAAGGCTACATCCCATCTGGCATATGCCCTTAGGGGAAACAACACAGGAAGACCCCTGTACTTCTGATACCCTCTGATAACCCACCTGCCCATGCTGGAAGAAGGACCATCATACAGCAGATGCAGCACAGCAAGAGCAGAAACGGGGAGGTGAGGCAGAGAATTCCGTGGGCTTTCCCTGTGATGAGAATTCCAGACCCATCTGTGCAGGGTCACCATGAAGCTTCAGGAAAAGCTCTGAACCTGAGGAGACACCACCCTCAGAGTGTCCAGCTGATGATCACCATCAGCAGAGAAATTCAGAAACAGAGTGTACTACTGTTCTTGTCCCCTCACGTGGAAGGCAATGTGAAGGAGGATAAGCACAAATTGTTTGAGCACTACAGGGGAAGAAATGCCCCCAAGTGGGATTTGAAACAGGCATCTCACCACAGGCATCCTGTATGAACAAGCACAGGGAGGAAAGACATACAAGAACAAGGAATGCTCTAACTAGATTACATGGTTAAGATGACCGTGCCAAAATTGAACTGTGAATGAATACACTGAAGTATAATCCAGAACTACAGAAAAAAAACCAAACCCAAACAAACCAGAAAATAGAAGTCTTTCAGTATAGACAAGAAAAAAACTTGTACAACTTGCAGTGGAAAAGAAACCTCTACTGCCTGATCTCAAAAGCTTTTCAGGGCAGAGTGACACATGACAGAAAACGTCTACAGAGCTTAAAACCAAAAGAAAACTGAGCAAAACAGGCTGTCCTTAACTATATTGTCAACAAAACACTTCCACCCAGTTCAGTGTCTTCTTCTGAAGCGATGGGAGACAGCAGTCAGCTGCCTTTGACCAAAGCTTTGAAGCTTCAAGGCTGGTTTCATGTCTTCCCATCAAGAGCAGACTTAGAACCAAATTTTCATACATTTCACAGCAACAGCATCATGACTTCCAAGTGTATGGCAAGTATGCAAATATTTGATCTTGGCAAGGGAACAAAGTACTTCCAAGGGGACTCAATGGTGTTGTAATGAGTTATAGTGAACAGCAAGCTGATCTGAATTGGCACCACAACACTGAAACCCTCATGTCTTTGCACTGAAAAGCATCAACTAGAGCACAACTGCAAACCACATTTTTTATTCCACTCATTCCAAAGAAATACATGTTAGAGCACCACAGTCCAAGAAACATACACACAAGTTAGAGAGTATTTAGAAGTAGCGATGTTTAATATTTTTTAAAAACTTGTCCACTAGAAAGATTATAAAGCCCAAATCTGAAGAAAGTAAGATTGCAAGAAGCTTATCAACTAATCTAAAACTCACAAACACATGTTGAGGGGAGAAAAAAAATTAAAACAAGAGAAGGTGAAAGTCAGAAAAGCTTGCAATTGACTTCATTGTGATCAAAGGGATTTAGAGTAGACATCAGGAAAAATCTGTCTAGAGGGAAGAACAATTAAGCACTGGGACAGATTGTACCAGTTCCTCTATTAGATTTTATAAAGTACTTATGACATATGTTGGAATAAAAAGATGTTAAAAATATTTTTTCAAGAAGTCCAGAGAAAGACCTGGGGTAGTTCTTTCCAGTGCTATTTGCTACAATTTCCTATGAATGAAAACATTTTGAATGGCCATTATTAAAATACACAACCTCTAAAATAAGTAGTAACATTTAAGGTCATATTATCAAGAAAACACACAGTACTAGAAATCAAGCCTATTAATCTACACCTTAAAAAAGCACAGGACAATTATTTTTCAAATTAAATATTTACTAAAGTATCTTAGAAAGTACCTAAATGCTATACAGAAGGAAAGGAAACTGCCTTGTACTTCCAGCTCACTCCCTGCTGTTTCTTACTGCCAGTGAGGTAGCTGGACTAAATGTCAGAGTGCCAGGAGTACAAAAATGCAAGATAACAGCACTGAGGTACATAACATAAATATGAAAATAAGGTTAAAATAAATACTAATTATGTTTTCAAAACTTATTTTGGAGCTTAACACTATCCCTTTCTTACCTACAGACTGACTGTTCAGGACTGATATTCTCACTTGCTGATATTATCTTGCTGCTGTCAGTGCTTTAAAAAAAAAGAAAAGAAAATTCATTTGCAACCATTTTTAGCATTAGGACAGCAATAAGGAAGGAGGCTTCTACTTTATGGCCAAAGAAACATTATTCTTCAATACTTCCCAAGTCCTAAGAAGGTTACAATCACAACAATGTAACTTCCTTCTCAGTACAATTGACCAACATGCCTCTAGAAATGTCAGACTGGTTCAAGCCTGTCCTTTAAAAGAAGCCAAAAAACATTTGCCTTGATAAACAACACGGAAGAAAAGAGAAATTAAAAATTATTAACACAGATTTGCTTCTATCTTCAGGATGAAACTTGCAATATGCAAGCACCTCCACATGTTTGTAATCCTGACAGAGCCCAGCATTCAACAGGCACTTGCAGGGGATTTATACCCCACGTGATTCCATGTAACTGCATTCCCCAAACACTTTATTGGGCCAGACAGACATTCCAGAGATGAGGCTTCACACTGTACAGGATGCAGGAAGGGAACCACCCAGCAATCTATGCAAAATGAAGCCTCCTGGAAACATTCATCCCACTGGACAAAGGAAATACCACAAATAATGCTTTTTAATCAAAACGTGTTACAAAGTGTACACAGGAACACACTAGATTAAAAATATTATAAGATAAAATATCTTAGAAAAGGAGCACACTTACTTCTAAACCCCTACTAAAAGAAAAATTATGATATTTGTTATAGATTAATAGCTTTGGAAACCTCACCTTTCATGGACAGTAAGAGGAGGTGCTATGAGGAAGAGACAACCACTACTGTTGGTGCAGTCACTGCAGGCAGAAAGACAATTGTGTGCAATGGCTAAAAGGACTCAAAAGGGAAATGAATTTGCAACACACAACACTATGGTTGCCACCAGCATGTATCTTACTGCACAAATAATGAAATACCTCCAGTGTTCCTATACCACAGAGTTTTGAATCAATGAAGCAATTCATGGGAGAGATTTAAAGAGTTTAGTGTGGATACCTGACTGAAAAAATAAACTACCTCAAAAATAGTTTGGAAAACAACATCTGTGATACACCAGGAGCCAGAACTTGAAAAAAATTGAAGAAAGATGTGCAGAAAGTTAAAGCATGATCAAATAAGCAATACAAATGCTCAAAAGGATTAGAAAAACCAAACATAAGTACAAAAGGGTGACTTTAAGGACTCCACTCCTCTTGGATGCAACACATTGCAGTCCCCAACTCCCTCTGAAACAGGTTGCAACCCCAAATTTGTAATCACTTCAATATTGAACAAACCTATGTTCAACACTCCAGGTAGCTCCACATTTTTAGTCCCAACCCAGACATGCCTATCATTAATAGCTGGCAGCAGCAGCAGCTGTTAAAACACATCAGTGTTCACACCCAATCCAGCCATTTTCAGCAGCTCTGCCTTCTCCAGAGGGAACCAGTCACAACATGTATGGCCCCTCTTGCAACCATCATCTTCTCACAAGCCCTCAGCTCCTGATTACACAGCAGGCGGTAACAGCCATCCTCTTTCAGACAGCTCTTTGTTATTCTGAGCTTACTAAACAGCTGTGAGTCAAGCACTCAGAGCCTAAATTAGAAGCATTGCACAAACAGCCACTGCCTTTCCTCACTGACCTCCTCATCTGTTGAGTTCTGAAATTTCGAGAGACAGCCCTGATTACTTTGGTAATTACTTCTCACAGTGGCTTCTGGTCTTCACTTTATACCTACAATTACAAACCAAAAATAAAGTGTAGGCATATGGAAGACATATTCAATTCTCACTCTATCCTGCAAGTCCTTCAGGGGAAAGAAGTGACAATGGCCACAAGTTAGGGATTAGGATGTTCTGACTGGACTCTAGGAAAAATGTCTCTGCCAGAGCACAATGGAACAGGTTGCCCAGAGTGGGTGCCTGGTACCTGAAGTCTGTTTTTCTACTCCTCACTCTGTTCTATACTCCCTTAAAAGTAACTCCTTTTGGACTGATCCCCTTGAGAAGCAGAAGGCCTTTGTGGCAGCAACATCAATGCCTACATTGTTAATGTATATTCCATACATTCCATGGTAAGTGGCCCTTCATCGACCTGACATTTCTTCAGCCAACTCCAATATGAGCACCTCCAGTGCAACAAATGCACTGGGTAAAGAGGTGTGTGAAACATAAGGTGATGTACCAGAAAGCATATGGAACTACTTAACTGATATAAAACAACAAAAAAGTTCAGGAAAAGGGGTACAGGAATACACAAATATAAAAAAACCACTCCAAATGACAATGAACCCTCTGTTCTACCACCTCATGCCTGGTCCCTAGAGAGGGCTACAGACAAACAAGGGATTGTGCAGGGATTGTGCAGATGATCAAACACCAGGGCACTGACACAAGGCCTGTGAGGAGGGACTGAGGCAATGAGCTCGTTCAGCCTGCAGAAGACAGCACCTGGGGGAGGACAAGAGCAGCCCTCCAGCACCTGCAGGAAGCTCCCCAAAAAATGGAGCCTGGTTCCCCAAGTGCCACATGGTGGGACGGTGAGAGGCAGTGGGCACAAGCTGAAATGAGAGGTTCGGACTGTTGGATGTAAAGAGAAGTTTGTTCACTATGAAGATAGTGAAGCATTGCAAAAGACTGTACAGAAAGGTTGTGCAGTCTCCATTCTTGGAAGTTTGCAAAACCTAACTGGATAAAGACTTGGTCTCAGCTAATAATTGATGCTGCTTTGACCAGGCAGCTGGACTAGAAAGCTAGAGGAAAATAAATCTACATGGATTAGTTTTAATGTTCAATTTGTTCAGGTTTAAAATGCTTTTAAAAAATCTCAAGTGTTTTTAAGAATCGAGCAAGACTTTGCAAAATTAGAGGATAATAATAGTTGGAACGAAGTAACAAACTCTGACTTCCTAAAAATTTTATATTTGTCTTCATTTTCTTCCCCCTGCAACAATGCAAACATGGTACTCAAAACCTTATATTCCTGTGTGATCTCCTCAGATTCTTTGGGCAAGTACAGAATTTCAACTGAATGCAAAAGACAAAAATCCACTAGGAAAGACCTTCTGAACACACTGTCAGGAGATAAAACCAGCAATTTGTCACAGGACGTCATCTGAATGATCAGATCATGAAAAGAGCTACAGGCAGCAGTAAGGGACTGTTAAATATAAGTGGATATAAATAGCAAGGTGTCTCCAAATTAAAGTACTGTAAAACCAAATAACTCCACAGAAGGTTTTGTTAATTTTCAGCCAGAGATGGCAGCTGCCATTCTGTAACTGTGATGAAAATAAGAATGCTCTAGGTTTATGGTTTTGGGGGTTTTTCGTGGTTTTTTAACCCAACATTTGCCGCGGCCGTGACGTGGCGGCGCGCCGGGCCTCTGCTGCCCCCGCGCGGTGCCCGGGCGCCACTGCAGGCCCGGCCGCCCATCCTTCCTCACCAGCGGGGCTCCCCGGAAAATCCTGATATTTCCGTCAAAATCCCGCTGTTTCCGTTAAAATTCTGACCTTTCGTAAAAATCCGGACCCTTCTGTAAAAATCCGGACTCTTCCATAAAAATCCTGAGTAAAGCACGTCAGTCTGTCCAGGACGGATTTAAAATAACATTTCCTAAAGAGCTGGAGGGAGAAGGAAGAGAAGGTCCCTGTATTTTCACACAATATCAGTTCCCTGGACTAATTCACTGCACAAACAAGTTTTTTAGATATCTGAACGCAAGCCAGAGGAGCAGAAACTGCTTAGCCAGGAGCTCAGCAGAAACTTTCCAGTACAGAAATCCCATTTCACATTACCTACTCTGTCATGTTATTTAGTCTTTACAAAGACTGAAGAATTTAATTGGAAAAAAAATTAAGAGTACAGAATCAGACAAAAAACGTAACTCTTTGCAAAAAAAAAAGGCATGCAACTTTCACTTCAAGCATGAGGAATGATGTGCCTTTAAAAAAAATCACTACTTATAGAAACAGACAAGTATAAAACATGAAAAAAAATGCTCACATAGGAAGAAGTAAAAATTTATCATATAGCCATCTTAGACATTTTCATAAACAGATCCTTGAAGAACGAAACCATCCCAAGATTAGTTTACACTCAATGGGGACAAGGATAAGTAAAGTTACTTATGGGGTAATTCCCTTCCTGCAAAGGCACAAACAAACACATGACTGCTCAGCAAAGTATACTTACACTAGTACAAAATTATGTCAACACCAATAATTAACACACAACAGCCAAGATGGTTTAGGGTGGATTTTTAATCATTTGACCACATGGTTGCACATTAAACAAAATGAAAATAGTCCTAAATTCCTGAAATTACATTAAAGTCTGCAGTAAGAAATTCTTATCCTAGCTCTTTTTAATGCCGTAATTATAAAGTTTTCTAGAAATGAGTGAACTTACCAACTTTTTGCTCTTACCCTAATGGTTCTTCTCACTTCTCAATTGCTATTTCCTGAGGTCAGAGGTAGTAATCTTTAACAAGGAATTCTGCATCTGCATCAAGATTATGTCAGAAGAGTGGCAAATCCACTACACAGGAGCAGATTTCTCTAGTCCCCCATCCATCCATCCATCCATCCATCCATCCATCCATCCATCCATCCATCCATCCATCCACCCAAGAAGTGTAAATTGCAAAGGAGAGTACAGCATGAAGAATACTTAGGTCTAGTACACAAGCTATTTTTAATTCTTCTTGGAAAAAACCAAGTTTTAGTAACTACATCAAGAAACAAGAGGTCCAAAGGTGAAAAAACAGCAGCCCAAAGTCCCTTCAGATAATGGCACAGTTTCTATTCATAGAAGGACAAACTGTTATATAATACAATGTGCTGTAATTACAAAAACAACTTTGTGGGAAATCAAATACACAGTGAGAAGTAATACGTTGTTATACAGTACTGAAGCTTTCATGTTTTGCTAATAAGGCCTCTTTTTCAATCACAGAATGGTTTGGGTTAGAAAGGACCTTACAAGATCATCTAGTTCCAATTCCTCCACTGTGGGCAAGAGACACCTTCCAATAGACCAGGTTGGTCAATACCCCATCCAGCCTGGCCTTAAACACTTCCAGGGAAGGGGGATCCACAACTTCTTTGGCAATATTCCAGTGTCTCACCACCCTCACAGTGAAGACTTTCTTCCTTGTACCTAACTGAAATTAATGCATAAACCTATCTTTCAAAAGTTTAGAAGTATTAAAATTATATTTGAAGCGTTGTTAAATAAAAAGGCAGAATTAGAAAATTCAATCAAAATTTACACATTTCCCCACTGTAATTCAATTTGCACTGATTAGGTTGCATTAACTCGGGCTTTTGCCTCCAATGAAGTATCTGACCCAAACACAAAAGCTCTGGACTCAAATATATAGAAAATAATATTAAAATGAATCATAATAAAAAATAATAAAAGCCTTTCCACTGTTCAGATAAGGCACTTTTAAACAGAGATTATAGCAGCAGTGCTAACAGAAAAAAGCAGCATTACTAATTTCCAGCAGCTTAATGGAGAACCACCCGTGCTCCACTTGGAACCTGATAGAATTGTGTGGGGCAAGTCTCAAAAGGCTGAAAAGTCTTTGCAAGTAAATTCACAGTAATTAGGTTTCTAATTATACCCAGAGCATTAGTGATTGCTATGGTTAAAACAGCCTGAACTGCTTCGTTGTTCCTCTCTTTCTGAAAGCTCAGTCTTTCATTGTTTGAGCAGAAATTCTAGAAGTTTAGTCTGCCTGAACATGTATTTTTTTAAAGTTTAAACAGAAGAACAGAGAGTCCTAACCTTATGTGTGGAGAGCAAAATTAAACTTCTCCACTATAAAAAACAAATACTCCCTGGTATTTAAGCAGCATGAAGTACAGGGCCTTTGATGGGGCAAAATTGAAGGCTGAAAAGCCCCAGACTAGAATTCACAACAGTTCAGGTTGTACACTTAATTCTGAAGGCACTTGCACAGATGCATCTGAGGTAGCTTCTAGCAGCAACTCAGAGCAGCCACATCATGCCCTAATTACAGCACCTCCATCACTCCAGCAGCAGTGCCCATGCAGGCCATGCTTTATCATCAGTACAGCACTCTGAAACACTGCCTGTGCTTTTACAAGCACCCACAGGTGACCTCTGCCACAAGCAAGCAACTTCAACATATTGCTGCCCTCCTGAACTGCAGACACAGATTGAGTAATTATAGGACAGGGAGTCTCATTTGGCCAACTGGACTGAGATGAAAAACCTTGAGACCTTTATTCTATTCATAGCTCTGCCCTTGAGCTGCTGCATGACGTAGAAAAATTTGACTTTCCTGTGCCTCAGCTTTCTCTGCCTTCCTGAGTCAGGTCTATTCATGCTAAGAAATGAGCCTCAGTACATTTTTTTTCATTAGTATGTCTGGGCACAATTACAGCTGAGAAATAATATTTACACAGTATTTTATAGCTACTCTGATATTGATTAACTTGTAACAAAGACAAATAGATGCAATTGCGCTTATAAATTATTAACATTGCAACAGTAAGGGTAAGCCTTCAGAAGTAGGAAGCCATCAGCTACTTATCTGTTAGGAAAACTCAGCTTTTATTAACTTCTGTGCCATCCTCTTTCCACTACTTCTTTTAAAGCATACATGCATTCATAGTGCTTTGAAAGAAGATCCTCCTTGGAACATGCACACTCACTGTAGTTACAAAAGATACCAGTTAAAATTTTCTGTAGTTATAAACTCTTTTGTTCTCTGAGTGATTAAGGGGTACACTTCCTGCACTGGTGCAGCTCTGATGACCCACATTTAATCAGTGTCCAAACACTGAAACTCACAGGGTAACAACTGTGAAAAAGTGCCATGCTCTAACAGAAGCGAGTTAAAGAAGGAGGGACCCCAGAGGGATATGAAAGAAGTTTTAAAAATGCATGTTTATAAGCACTTAAAAATGGAAATAGCTGATTTTAACACATTCATTTTTTTTTTTTTTTGAACTGAGCAAGGAATACTAAATTCAGACCCTCAGAGGTAGACACTTCCTGGATTGTTGAGACCTTTGGTTATGCAAAATACCAAGAACTGGTTAAGAAACATGCTGTAGTTTCTGTACCTGACTAGGATTTTGGCACGATCCTCACACACAGTTATTCTCTCAGGAAAGCAATGCATACAAGAGCAATATAATCACCCAGTGCCATGAAGGAATAACCACTTGAAATCAGTTACCTCAGGTTCAAACTATCTATTCAGGATACGCAGGCACAGTACAAATTACTTTTTGCTTGGATTCACAATTACATTCCTTCTGAAGTGCAGAAGAGATACATAATTCATAGAGAGCTATACCTCATGACCCAAGTGTACTTGTCCTTGCAAGTCATACCCAGGTTGTTTGGCTGCTTTATTGCCTCAGCTTGACACTGTGATGTAAACCCAGACTGCAACAACAAAAAATTAGATGTTATAGTGACAATGTTGAAAGAAGATAAACTAGGAAAAATCTCTGAAAAACATCCCTAAGTGTGACAGGCACAGTCAGAATCAGTACCAAGGCCACACTCAGATCACAGCAGCAGCAGCTGTCCAACTTGAGACAAATCACAAATTACCTCCTTCGTCCCAATGTCCCAACGTCAGCAGAACTGATGTGAAACAGAATTGAAATGAGCATGGAAGGTGCCCAAAGCCAGCCTGTCTGTATCAAAGTCAAGGGGAAAAGTGCCATCTATCCTATCAAATGAGTGGTGGGGGGAGCTCCCATGGAGGTTGGCAATACCTTAATCAGTACAGCCAGTGCTGCAGTGGTACAGGTGAGAGGTGGGGGGATTCACGGTGAGGAGGAGGAGGAGAGGCAGAGAACCACTCACTAACACAGATGACACAGCTCTCACAAGGAGGTATTGTTTCCAGCTGAACACATTGCTAAGGGGTTCACAGTCAGCTGAGATGAATAAATCCTTTCACCTCTGAAAGCACTCAGCTGCAGAGCAATTGCTACCAGAGGTAAAGTGCTTTCACTGCAATGTACCTTTCCAGAATATGGAAAACTGCTGACTTTGACCTCTGCAAATCCATATCTGAGGACACAGCTTTGGCTGCATGTAAGACACTGAGCACTGCTCCTTATGAACACGCTCCCAATGCACCCATCCAAAGTCACAGGAACATACCCTTCCCAAAAATTTGTTGGGAGGCCAGGGAGAAAATGCACAAATTGAGCAAGTGAAGCAAGGGAAACACTAAGTCAGGCTGAGGTCAACTAAGTGAAACAAACAAAAATCACACTCTGTTTTAAACTGGGCAAATTCCTCAATTGTACCCATCACTGAAAACACAAATGGAGAGATGGGGGACATAGAAAGGGACTCAAACAGCATCAAGACAGTCACTGTGAAGAGAAACAAGAGCAATTTAGTTATTTCAAAATGCAAAACTAAGGCCCAGTCATAAGCAGGGAGATGGAGAAGTATTCTTGCACCTTGTTTTTCCATCTTCTAAAAGGTCAGCACTCATCCACAACTAAAACAGTAACCCAAAAAAGCCAAAATGAAGATAATACAAGTACAGTGTTACAGCCACCCCTCAAGCCACAACATGCTTAGGGTGTTATGCCTTTAATGACCTTCTCTAAACCTGCTCCTTATATGTTCCTAAAGCCAGAAGAGTGTTCAGGGAGTTTCCTCCTCTGGAGAAATCCCAAGGACAAGGCATGTTATACTCGCTCCCTCTCTCAACAGCTCTGTCATGCATCATTTCCCATTGCCCCTGCAGAGTTTTGTCCTGTACTGTTAACATTATAGCAGCACTCAAAATTCCTGGAGAGACAGCTGGGTCATAAAGTAATACTGGGTATTTCACTAAAGAAGCAGCAACAGATCAGAAAAAGATGAGGCACTTGCATTCCCCTATGTTCCTTGTCTGTCCTGTGAAGTCCTGCCTTCCAAAAGACAGAGAGGCCCTCATGAATTTCTGAATTTGGTTTTGAGGTCTCCTAGGTTGTGATTCACATTCACTGAGCAGACTGTCTCCTCTGTCCTGGTGGCACATGGGCAGCAGCTCTGTGCGCTTACATTTAACAGCCACAGCAAGAGCAGTCAGGAACACACATCAGCTTCCAGCCAAGAGAGAAATAGCTGGCACAATTACAGCTGTGAAAGATACTCCCACAACTGAGTGTCCTGGAGTTTAAGTTTAGCCATGCTCCTTATTCTGGCAGGCTAAGAGGGAGCACAAAAGTAACTTGAGCAGCGACAATTTCTGGGCACCAAATCAATTTTTTCCTGTGTTCTGCACAGATAAAAGAATTATCCACCATAGTTAGTACACTATAGCTTTAAGTTTCAAGCTGAACACAAGGGGAATACTTCAGCCCAATATGAGAAAAACTTAGAAAAGTTAAACTACTTTACCAGACAACTCTTGTTTTAAGTTCTATTTTTACATCTTTGCTTCTACTATGCACTGCTGCCTCAATAACATTACTTGCTATTTTTAGCATTTCAAAAAAGCATCACTGTGATCCTCAAATCCCTAAAGTATCTGAAAACTAGCAAAGAGATCCATAAAACTGTAGCTGAATCCATGTTATAAGAACTTTCTAAACATTTGGTCTCAATTTTGGTGCAGAAAGTACAGCACTAACACACACTACAGCTGAGTGGATGAAATGAACCTTGAAGTTACTAATAACTCAAGCATTAGAGAATTCACAATAATCCACCTCAGTGCTGTACCCAGTCTCTTCCTACAAAGCAAAAAAAAAAAAAACCAAAACGGAACTGTTTCAGGAAGCTTAAGAGTGCTGCCCAATACCGTCCAAAGCAAAAAAGTAATGCCCACAAGGTTAATCTCTCGGGCTTTCCAGCCTGGGAAGCAGAGGCAACAGCAATAAAGTCTACTTTAAAGAATACACACACTCCCCCCACCTAAAGCTTATGCCATAGATAGAGAGCAATTAAAATTGTTACCATCACCATTTGCTTGCTACCACTTACAAAAGCACTGTGAGTGCCTTGTCAAAAAATACTCTCCCTCAACCATCTAACAACCATCAATTCAGCCATCCCAGCTCAAGCCACTTTGATCAGATTTATGCTCCCAGTGCCAAGCTGAGCTGGACTAGAGTTGTTATTTTTTATAGGAGCACTCCTGCATCCATAACTTCTGGCAAAGGCAAGTAGGACAGTCACAGCAGAACACAAAACCATTACGTGACTCTCTCCACAAAGAGGACAAGTTTGTCTCCATGGCCTAGTTGCTCACACACCAACTGAATGTCTTTTCATTGGTTCTTCACTAAACAAAGAACAGAAGGAAGTCAGATGTCAGTGTACGTAAGATTCACACCCTTGACGCAGAACAAATGACACTCCCAGTAGCCCAAGACACAATTGCTGTACCCATCCACCCTGGATACCACCACACATCCGTCAGCCACCTGAGGAAGAGTAAATATTTCCAAATCTTGCAAGAAGATCCATTTCTTCAGTACATTGTTAGACCCTAATACAAGAATTGACAAAAGTACCATTTCATTTTGAAAGAGATTAACCAGTATTTATATTGATAATAAAGGTTTGATTGCTTTTGATTAATTCAGCCTTTTTTGCTGCATGACTGGTTTCCATGGAAATGCAAGCAGATTAAAAACCTGCAACCAGAAGTGAGTCAGTTTTGCCTGTTTATGTCTCCTCAGTTCCCTTGGAAACAGACATTAAAAAAAAAATAGTAAAAAGGATAAGGGTCCTGAAATACCTTTGGAAAATCTCCTCCCAAAGCTTTATCTCTTTGGCTGCCTTGCCAGAATTAGAGTTGAAAATAACACAGAGCAACAGATGACAGAATAGTGACTTGATTTTTTTAAGGACACATCAACAGAACATACCTGGAGATGTTTCAAAAACCACATTCAAACTGACAAGCTCAAATTGTATTAACATGGGTTTTGGCAAAAGTACTTCATGCAGAGTATATATTTCTTTATATTAGTTCAATGCTAATGTAGAAAGAAATACAATAGAGAACAAGAAAATAGCATCACACTGTCCTTGTCCCAAGTATACTTCAATACTTTGAGAGAGAGGGAAAAAGTAAAAGCTGACTTGGGGGAATGAGTCCAATATTTCCATTGCAAGGATGCTTTATAATGGAATCATTCCTTCCTTACAACACATGCATTTTGAAGTTGTAAAATCAGCTATACACACATCAGGTTAAGTAACTCCATCTCCCACCATACTTTTTAAAGACAACAGTACACCCTCCTACGAGCTGTATCTTCACACTGGTACAGACAACACCTTCCCTCCTCCTCAGAGAGCACCAGCAAAGGAACAGGATGGGAAGTTACTAGCAAAGAGGCTGCTGTGCATGTCTCCGACCTTCAAAGCCTGCTCCCATCACTACCATTACTAAGCAAGAATTCCCCGACAACCAAGTGGCCAGAAACACAAAGAACAGCAGTACAATTATTTGCTCCTCTAAGTTCCTTCTAGAATGTTCAGGACAGCTAAACCTGATTGCAAACTAGTTATTTCCTTGTTTGTCTCTCACATCACATTATCAGTTCTGTGTCCTCAGCACACCTCTGTGCAACTCAACACTTCATCAGAGAGCTGTGGAATCCACTGTTACCGCCTGTCTGGGGAGAACGTGCAGGGACAGTCAGCATCTCTTACCACTACTGTCAGAGACTGAAGCTGCATTACAAACATCAGGAAAGAGAAAAAGGAAATCTGTCCTAAACCCTGCTCAGGTACTCCCAACCACTACCAGAACTCAAGGGTCCTCCTGCATTCAGCATTACATCCCGTATTTTTGTACTTTGCTGCTGCTCTGAGAACTAACAACATTTTGCCACCAAATGAAACAAGGCTTGGGAAAGAGTAGCCAGTCATGATATTCACTAAAAGGATGAGAGAAGGGTAGCAACCGCTGGAGGTTTGTCTTGAATAGAAGAAGGAGTTGAACTTAATTCAACGTTAATTAGTTCACATTAGCCGAATTCAATCTATTCTTGTCACAGTAAAGACAAGCCTTTTAAAAAATTAATTATTTCCTCTTCTCCTTTGTATTTTGGCAAGGTGCAGAGTCATACAAGAAGGAGAATAATCTTGCAGTACTCACTAAGGCATCACTCAAGGAGGACAGATTTAACATTAAGTGGAGAACACTTAGTGTTAAGGGAACATTAAGAGAAACATTGATGTGTATCTTTCAGTCTATTTCGAAGTTTAGCCTCCTTTCTTGTGGAGGTCAGATGTACACATAAACAAAATAATTTAGCTATTCATCTACTTTCACAGCTAAACACACAAACGTCCAAGTGTCAGGGAGACTAGTTTACACAATAAACCACTTTACAGTTACCATTCAAATTCACCCATGACAACGATAAGCATAGGCATCTTCTAAAACATTGTGTGAACAAACCACACAAGCAGTAAATAAGCAGATCAAGTGTTTTCCACCATAGTCTACAACAAATTTGTTTATTTCCATTATTAAACGCAGGTGTCAAATTTACTAAAGCCCATCTCTGAAGAGATTGCAAAGGTGTCAGGTGCTGGGATGAGCTTAGTTTCATACCTCCTCTAGCACAAAGAACAGAACAAAAACACATGTCCCTGCTGAAGCTAGGGAGTCACTATGAAACAGATGAAAGGCACTGGTCACAAGAAAAATGAAAGTAATTTAATAAGAAGGTAACTCACACAAAATCAATAATCTTTGATTACTAAGGACCCCAAAATTAACACATCTGACTTAGTTTTGCCTTTGGGGACATCAGCATTATCATATCAATCTTAAGGAAATTTACAAGGTCACACGCTACATTGTAATTCAGGAAATAAAACCACAACACTTATGCACCATCTATCTGGGGCACTTAACTAAGCAAGGCTCCCCTTCAGCAAATACAAAGTATAATTGCCCATTATACATTGTATCATATTACACATTCTCAAGAAGGCCTAATAGGTTAAATAAGTAATTCAAATCTGTCATTTGTTAACTTCCAAATGCTGATTTTTAGAACATTATTTATTTAACATTAACTCTTCATATGAAGTTTCCCAAAATGGGGTTTTAAATTTCTACTTTATATTTGCATAAGCTACTCCTGTGTTAAATTACATGATAAATAAAATGGGTTTTGATGAATAAAAAAGTCTGAAGACCAACTGAAAACAGGTACCATCCATACTGTTTCAAAAGTAACATCTGCCCCTTTACATTAGGCTGCTGCTTATGCTAATATTTCAAAGAACTTCATCCAATATTTAAGACACAATACACATAAGTGTCTAGAAGGAACAACAGTACAGTCCAAATCAATTGTGGCAACTGATAGAGAACAGTAAGCTAAATCCTCAAGCTAGCATCATCTCTTTGTACATGTTGAAGAAGCTTAATGCAAGCATTGCAACTTCCAAGAATAAACTAATGACACATTTTACACAAAAGGTCAGAAAAAGGGAGACAAACCAAAGGTCTGCTATGTTACCTCCCAGTGCTCCTGTCAGAACACCCTGGTTACCCAAAAGCAGCCAACACACCCAACGGAAATCACTCTAACTAGGCTGCAACTTAGAGTCATCTTTCCAGGTAAAAGTGTTCCATTTATAGAAATCCACAGCATCTGCACACAGATTTGCAACATTGCACTGCAACCCAAAGTTACCACAAAACCAGGGACTGATATGGTGTGAAATAGCAAATAGCACACAAAGCTAAAGGCACAACATCCGAAGAGGATTGCAGAAAGTTAGAACCCTCCCCAGCACCTTGGTGCATAACAGATAAACACAGAGCTGCCTCTTCATTTGTAACAAGGATCACACACAAGTTGTGGCATGAAAGTATTTTTTTGCAGGCCTTGGGAAGTCCAACATGATTTCCTGGTGGCATGAAGGAAGTAAAGGATGATAGGTGGCATAATTTCATAAGAGATCATCATGTAATAGCAGATATACAAAAACTGCTCTTTTAACCACAACTGCACTTATTTTCATGCAGAAAGCATTTTCCACATCTTGTCAATAAAAGTACTACTTTGCAGAAACACATAATGAAGATTTTTAACTCCCTCTCTGAAGCACAGACCTGAAGAAAAAAATCCCTGCTCAGAAAAACACTGAGCATCTCCTTCTACAAATTTAGTTTTTAATACTGGTTCTAGTCCAAGGCACCTCAGTAATTCCCCTGTCAAAATCAGTGCATCAGCACAAATGTCATATCCAAGTCATCATCGGTCATCATGCAAAACTTCTCAAGAACACACAACAACAGATTTGGAGCACACAGAGGTAGAAAAAATGTGAAGTTTAAGAAGCATTGCAGCAGAAACCTCTATCAGCATGCACAAAAACACAAAACAGCAAAGAAGAAATTTGACCAGTGGATTCTTGTCAGTTCTGGATCAGTGTTTCTCAGCTGCTGATCCAGGGAGCAACAGTCAGCTCTGAGACATCTGAAACAGCCTGTGGAACAGCTGCAAGGAAGGCTGGCTTGTGTTTTGGGCAGGAGGGGAGAGGAGGGAATTGCTTTCTTGTTTTTATGTTTTCAATAAATAGTTCTTGCATGCAGGCAAAATCAACACAAACAAAAATAAGAGCAGCAACTGAGCAATCAAACTTCAGCCTAATTTCATTGCAACTGTAACCTTCTATGGCCTTACTGCACAGTACAATCCTCAGATTGTATTCAATGAGGTCAGATGTCTCTTTGGACTTAAAAAGGTTGAAAGACATCCTTTAGATGACAGATAGTTGGCAGATAATAACATGGAAGATAAATGGAAGATGAGGATTTCTGAAGGACAAAGTAAGATGATGAGATAACAAGCATATATGATTACAGAAAGAAATCAAAATTCACCAGAGGAAAAAAACCAAACTTTGCTTAGATATGTTAAAATGCACAGAAGATTCAGGAAATAAAAAACTCAACATACAAACTCTTTATTTTTACAATTAGGAATCATGAACTAACAGAATATTCCAAGAACTGAGATGTCTAATACTAGATTTATAAAGCATGGACCTGCTCTTGTACCCAGTAATAAAAGTAAAGCCATAAAGAGCATTAGGTAGTCACAAATTCGACCCCTTAAGCATACTAAAAGCCCTAGCATTTGAGTGGGCTTAATCACATCCTTCTAATACTACTAAATCAGAACCACCTCACCACTATTGCAACTATTTAACAGGCATTTTAGGGAGCCCAGAAACAGTTGCACCGTTCCCCTACTTACTTGAATCCTCCCATCTGAAAAGGTGCAACTTCCAAGCAGAATAGTACAGAAATCCCAGTACCAGAAAGAGGCAGAGGGCTAGCAGCAGGTTACGCATAAACACCAAGAGTCCCATCTTCACATTAAATCTGCTCTTCTACATGACCTGAGAAAGAAAAACAGGTTGAGGCTGGAGCCACCTTCTCCAACGGCACCCTCTCCAAAACGTGCAATCCCATATCCACCATAACGCACAGATCCCAAACCCTGCTCCTCTAACAAGATAAAACACGCGCGTTCCCCAAAGCGTATCAGCGGAACAAGAACCACCCCAGGCAGCCGCCGGTTCTGGCCGTCACAGGGTCACCGCCACGCTGTGACCGAGCATCAGCCCCGCTCCTGCCCGCTCCACACAACCGAGCCCGGCGCGGCCCTGGCCGCCGAGGCCTGGCGAGCACCGCGTCCTGCCGACACGCCCCGGAGCAAGCCCCCAGCGCCGGGGTGTCCCGCGGACGGGGGGCCCGCGGGAGCGGCCGGCGCGGCGCGGCTCCCTGTGGAGCCCCGGGCGCTCCGCGCTGCGGGGACGCGCTGCCCTAGAGGCGGGACCGGAGCCTGGGAGAGGGGCTCGCCGGGCCCGGGCAGGACGGCAGCTGTCCGCCAGCTGACAGCTGCCAGCTGGAGCCGGGTTTGAACGGGTAGCGGCGTCGCCACCGCCGGGCTGCCCCCGCCTCGCCGCGCTCTGCTACGGGCTACGCCGCGCCGCGCCCCGCCGGACCCCGCTCGGCGCGCCAGCCGCCGTGAGCGGCCCTGCCCGCTCCCCCCCGTCCCTCCTCACCCGGCCGCCGCCGGCCCCGGGCTCTCGGCCGCCGGCTGCGCCCCCCGGGCGCGGGGCTGCGGGCGCCGCCATGCCGGGCGCGCCCAGCGGGACCCGCCGCCGCCGGGGGGCGCCGCGGCCGCCAATGGCGCGCCGGGGCGGGGCGGGGCCCGCCCGCATAGCGGCGGGCGCCGGCCAATGGGAAGGCGCGGGGCGTCACGCCCCGGCCAATCGCGGGAGGCTTGCGCAGCCAATGGCGCGCGGGCAGGGGGTCCCCGCCGGAGGAGCGCTGCGGCAGGGCGGCGGTGCGCGTGCGCAGAGCGCCCCCCCCAGAATCAGCGCGTGGCGGTGGCGCCGCGGTAAACGGTCCGGGCCCGCTCCCCCCTCACGGCCGCCGCCGGGCACCGCTCCCCAGTCACGCCGCGGCACCTCCAGAGCACTGCGGTGCCTCCAGGCATGGTACTGGGTGGCCCCTGCCAGTACTGTACCCGCTGTGAGGCTCCGCATTGTCACCCCACAGCGCTGCACCTTCCGCCAGCTGAGGCACCTCAGCTGCTGCCCGGCCGCTGCGCCCCTGCAGTGACCTGGCATCGCCCGCCCTCCAGGCACTGCACTGAGTGCGCTGCTTCTCCCGTCAGGACCGCCGAGCCTGTCAGCCTTGTCCCGCTCTGCACAGCCAAGCTGCAGCCACGACACGGCAACGCAGCCCAGGGTTTGCTTCCATCCCTGCCCCGCACAGCACCTGTCACTGCTGCGCCGTCCGGCCCCTGCCTTCACACGACCGTCCGGCTCCTGCAAACCCTCCCAGCACTGCTCGCCCAACAAGGTCCTGCCCAGCCCCTGCCCGGCTCTGCGCCACCTCCCTGGAGTGGCACAGCCTCCACCGCTGGCCCACACCTGGCCGGGCGGCACGGACTCCCCAGCTGCCCTTCCAGCGCACAGCACAGCTCACGCCACGCAGATAGTGCAGCTTCCACGGTATGTTACACTCTCCACCTTCTCACTGCACAGCTGCCCTCTGAGCACAGCAGCACTGGCAGCAGCCTGCAACGGAAACTTCCCAGAGCATTGCCCTCGTTCTTGCTGGCTCCACAGCCTTCTGTGACCAACTCTTAATATAACACCTCTCAGGGATAGAATGACAAAGTCAAATTATTAGTTGTGAAAGGGAAAGTCATCTGAAAGGAAAGAAACAGTGAGGAATAAACCTGCATCTTTACTGACCAGCCCAGTGACCCTCCATTTGTCACGGATAACAGGAGGAAAACAAAAGGTGGATTTTAAGGGTATCTTAATAAGATCATGTCTGGCATGGTGGCAGCTCCCACTGAGGTGAGCTGAGGTCCTGATGTTGAATGGCAGACACTGCCTTGAACAGCACAGAGCTGGCTGAGCACTGTTGACAAAGGCAGTTGACAAAAGGCCAAGTACCTGCTGGTCACAGGGAGAGCTGGTGGGGGCTCATACAGCCCCATTTTCACAGCCAGAAACCCCACTTTGTGCTCTGCACAAATGAAATTGGTGCAAGTTGTTTGCTAGTGTGGCACCCACGCAGCCAGGCTTCCAGAGCTACCACGCTCCTCTGCAGAGACACAAGGGAGACACATGTCACACTGATAACACCATTGGGTTTTTTGGATGCCAACAACAACTTCTAGAGACAGCACAGGAGACCAACAGACTCATGCAAGCACCTAGGTATCAGTGACACCAGTATCCTCGTGAGGAGGTATGTGGAGAGGGGACAAGACCACATTCATGCAGCCCTGTCTATCTGTAGATCTGCCCCCAAGCTTCTACCCCATCAACCCCCATTTCAAAGGGCTGACCTGCTCAGGATGCTCGTTGCTCTGGGGCAGCTCCCTTCCCTCAGCTTCACGGCGAGCTGGCAGCTGGGGCTGGTGCAGGCAGCTTCCTCCTATGGCCCCAGCTCTGCTCATTTCTTCCAGCAACTCCACCGACTCCTGTGCCACATCATGTCTGGCTGGAGCCCAGTTTTACTTTACAAACGCTTGCTTTATGCCTGCTCCTCCATTCCCCTTTTCATCCCTCCATCTGCATAAGCTGGCTCTCATCTCCCTGCCTCAGCCGCCCATGTCCCTGTGACACGGAGCTGCTGCACTGCCTGCTGCCACTGCGCCACATCTGCTCCAGCTGTCCCCAAGCTTCACCTAAACCGCCCCCGTACCGCATTTGAACCCCGCGGTGTGTGGGCACAGCAGGTGCTCTGATTTCAGTGATGAGATAAGCGGGGACCTACAGCACGAAGCCAAATAGCGACAAGTCTGGGGCTTGCTCCTGAGCCCGTGTTTGTCACTCAGGAAACTCTAACCCCGTTATCAGGTGTCAGTGTGCTGCAAAGAGCCTGGGATGAAGTCACCCTCCTTGCCAGCCTGGAAAAAACTCAGAAGGCAAGCGCTGTGCATCTTGGAAAATCAGGTACCAGCGCCTGGCAGCTGTTTGACGGCCATGAGATGAATTAAGGCAATGATTAGTGGCGTGATTTGGTTCAAGTAGCAGGACTTTAGTCTGAACATGTTCCTACTTAGCTTACACATTTCATTCGCAGGCAGATGTCAAGCTGGATGTTGCTAGGAGATAGACAGCAGGGGTATAATTAAGTCTGATTAAATCCTATCATATTGCTGTGCTGCTTTCCAGAATGCTCTGGAGCTTTTTAAAGCCAAACTGACCAAATGATCAGGCAAGTGATCTAGCCCATCCTGCTCAACAAAAAACACTTGCAGCAAACCAGCTGAGCCTGTAGCTACCTGTGTGTCTGCAGAGAATTTCCTACAGCGGCACTGGCCATGATCTGGAGAAAAAAGGCTCTGACAGAGGGCACAGCTGGTGGCTGCATTAGCAGGTAGCATAAAACAGTTAGGGCTGGTCACTGCTTGGAGCAAGCAGTGAGGGGTCCTACCCCTGTGTCCCTGCATCAGTGCTGCAGAGACACTCATGTTGGACTAAGCATGACTTGGACACACCACCATGACCATAAGCAAAGCTTCCCTCAGCCTTTCTTTTGAAAGGAGCCCACCTGAGGCATGCCAGAATTGCTCTGCAAATTCCCCTCATGTGCATTAGGAGATGCTGAGCAGCATCTTTTCCCACGAGTATATTGAGTTAGGCTTTAGCTATCTGCATCAGATGCCAAATACACACATCAGCCTCCAGGTTTCCTTCATAGAGACTTCTAATCTCATTTTGTTTCTTTACCCTATAAAAATTACTATTCTAATACTCACACTGTAATCCTTCTCCCCAAATTAAATGTCATCAAACCAGATGCAACACTAATTAATGCAATATTTTATGATTAATTATGTACCACTATATACCACAGCAAAGATCTTTTTCAGTAATGGCTAGACAGAGATTACCTCTGCTGATGCACAGGCTCAAGGAATGCAATCTGGGCTGTAAGACACTTGTAGTTTGTCCTAGCTCTCTGACCAAACTTGTTTCATCTCACACACTCATTATGTATTATTCTTAAATGCAGATTCTGAACACTGAAGTGGAGAACACTACATATCTGGTACTCTGGCTACTCTAAGAAGAGAAATGTTAAACAGCATCAGCACCAGGCCCGCATAAAAGAAGTTAAAACAATCGGAACTTGGCTCAAAAATTCTGCCACCCTCCAGATGTTTTCAACAGCAAAGAATCTCACTTACCACTTTGGGAGCAGGTAAACACCTGGAGCCTGCCTGATTGCCTCCCCAAGTGCTCTGCCTGCCTGGACCAGCTTTCCAAGGATCTTCCTCAGATGACGTGACCCAATGGTCCCGCCTGGCAGGTGGTCGTGCGAGCGCAAGCCCCTGGCCAGCACCCTGCTCAGCAGTTCATTTCCTTGCAGTAATTCCAATACACTATGTTTGGTTCACTCATAGTTTCCAAGAGAGGAGGTAGGCTTGAATTGAAGACAAGCATTGAAGACTCCCACTTTTCTGGGTCTGTTTCAGGAGTCCCTCACCCTCACGTTCAGAAGAGCATCCCACTTCCCGGTGTCTGGCTTCAGCTTACAGACATACCATTTTATTCTGCCTTCTGCTTGATTAAAGAGCCTTTCAGAGCCTGGCATTTTCTCTTTGTGACACTACACATATGCTGCAAGCAAACCCCCTCTCATCCGTCTTTCTGAAAAGCTAAATATACTGAGTCGCTTAATTCTCTTTCTGCCAGGCTTTTCCTCCCACCCTCAAGCCATTTTTTGTGTTTCTGCTCTATAGAGCCTCTCTGATTTTCCTGAATCCTTTTCAAGATATAGAATCCCACAATGAGCCTCCCTAATGCTTTGACACAGGGATTTAATCTGCTTTTCCTATTTTCTGTCTTAAAGGGCTGCATTAGTCCTTTCTACCATAGCATCAGGATAAGGATTCAGGCAGGATCATCTGGAATCTTTTCCAGACCCCCTGCTGGCAGGTTAGAACCACCTCCATCTCAGCTGCACAGCCTTAGGAAGATTTGCTAAGCCCTGGTGAGCTGTCCAGGAGCAAATGTCCTGCTCCCAGTGGGTTACTGCACCATGCAAGAGAGGAGAACACAGAACCAAGCAGTGTCTGCTGACATGCAGGCTGGTTTGACTGTCTGGGAAATATTTTGCAATGCCTGTTTATATCTTACCCATTCTGTCCAGAGTGACAATGGTCACCATAGAATCTGTGCACTGAGTAGTTACCAAGCTGCACACCATGAACACAGCCTCTTAAAAATAATAGGCTAGGTGAAGGTTCTCTCTTTAATTCTACTCCTTAAGAAACCAGGTAAAATAACCTCCCCCCCAGCAGCCTCCCCAGTGAAGCCTACCTGAGATCTGGGAGTGAAATAGGGAGTCTTGCTCAGCCCAGGTGCCATCACTGGATATCACAGTGCATTTCTTCATGCCAGTGCTGCAGGAACCTTGAATGAGTCCAGCTCCAGCTGTGGCCATGCTGTCCTTGAGTTTCTGAGATGATTGCTGAATAAACTTGAATTTCCAAGACTCTTAGAACTGTGATGGCCATGAACCTCAATGGCTTCATCTTGAGCTCTCCAGATGGGTATTACCCCATCCCCTTTCGTACCATAAAAACAGTTGGAAGAGTCGGGTGAGGCAGGCAGGCTCCATCCAGCCACTGCCTCCTCTCAAGTGGGAAAGGCAGGAGTGACTCCATCTCACATGCTGTCACAGAGAGGAGGGAATTCAGCAAAGCAGCGGCACAAGAAGAGGCTGCAGCTCCCCAAACCAGCCACACAAGCTACAGGCCCAAGTAATTTGCAAACAATTTGATGATTTAATCACAGACTATCCCAAACACATGTGTTAATTTTTACTGAATGGTCAGCTGGTTGGAGGCCAGCATAACCTAAAAGGTCAAAGCAATGGGCAGAGAAATGGCAGAGAGCCCCAGACTGTAGGTGAAAGCACAGCTAAGGGCATCCTGAGGCTGTTACACAGGGAAACTCCTTCCTGGGCAAAAGGAAAGTTCTGGGTGCTGAGAGTAGGAGCATTTAGAGAGAATACTTTGCCTTCTCCACTGCTTTCAATAATGCTGCAGGATTTTAATTAAAAGTATGTATTATAAAGAATTAATAAGACTCAAGTAGATTAACAACTACATGTATTAACAGCTACATTCTGACATCTGTCAGTGAGCCAAGGCTTAATGGGGAGACATCAACAACAGAAAGCCTACCTTGACCCCCAGTGACCCCTGGTCCAGTGCCATTTAATAGGTCTTAACATCAATAATCTGAATAACAAGATGAAGGCTTACATTTGGGGCTGATAAAACACTGAATGCTGCTTGCTGCTACAGCATGAGCTGAATGGCCTGGGAAAATTATAACAGTCCCCAGCCCAGTGATGGACTGCAAAGGAAGGTTCTTGGGAATGGAGAAGACAGACTGTATCACAGGGCAGAGAATTGCCCTGAAAGCTGGGGTGGGAGACAAAATTAAGGAAAAAAGCTGCAAAAGAGCTATCCTCACACATGACTGTTGCCATGAGCCTGCAGCACAGTACCTTGGCTCTGAGGGTCATGAGTCAGAGGGGCATGGAGAGGATTTCCAAGCAGAGCTACAGCTCTGGCAAAGCCAACTTGATGTCTGGTCCAGCTATACAAACTTCAGAACAGGCACAGAAATCCCAAGGAGCAGCAACACCACCACAAAAAAGGAACTAAGGGCTGGAAATGCAACAAATAAGGCTGCATAGGGTGTGAGGATTACAAGGTACTCCACTGCCCCAGGAGAGGGTCTCCTTACTGCCAGAAGGAGCAGAGTACTGATATGGGCAGAAGGAAGTGCAGAAGCCAAAGGTGAGAAGTTGAAGATGGGAAAAACTGAAGCCTGGAATTAAGTACAGCACGGTCACAGAAGGTTGCAGGGGCAGCCATCCTTACCATGAAGCATCTTGCAAAATAAGTTTAGATCTCAACTAGAGCTCAACAAGTTTAAGGTCTCAATTTAAATTTTTTGACGTTGGTGGCTCAGGCATGAAGAAGAGATGCTGCATGGACCTGCTTGCTGTTTTGCCCTGACCTGCAAGCACCCCTCCTGATCTCCTGTCCAAACAGCTCCATCAGAATAAAGGAGGCCAGGACTAATTGCTGCAAGCCAGAGAAGGCTTGGAGAAGGTTCAGAGGGCTCTGCCTAAGGACAGTTTTGTTCACCTGCTCTTCCAGCTCATGCACACATCTTTCTAAAAACAGGTACAACACCCTGAGCTGGCTCTGTGGCATTACACTGCCTGCAGCAGTGCTCATTGCCAGCCCTTGACCCAGGGAATGCATAATTTCCAGCCTGGAGCTTTGGTACTTAACTACTTGCACTGGAACAATCCCTTGTGTACCTTCAGCTGGCCTGCTATGGTGATGGGGCCACTAGCCATGTGCTCCTCTTTTCATCCTGTTCAGCTTGAACCTCCTCTCCATTGCTGCATGGTGAACTGGAGCCTCTGAACCCAAGTAATGCACCAGCAACCTTCATACAACACAGCAACCAACTCTGTTACTCATGCCTGTCTCTCCCATACAAGCCCAAGTGAGCTGATGCCAAAACCCACAGCATAAGCACAGCAGCGCAAGTGCCCAAGTTGGTGTCAACTTCAGGTTTACAAACCTTCCTCATTTGGGTCACTCTGACCTCTTCCCCAGGTGCCCAAAGAAATGGTGAGCAACGCTGCCTTTGGTAAGCAACTCCCAAGGCATGTCCTGTCTGCAGAGCCACAGGCTGCACCCCTGTGGGTGACTGCCCCTCTGAAAATCCCATGGTGCACCAAGGGACATCGACACCTCCCAGGGTGCAGGGGCATGAGCCCAGAGAGATGCTCTTGAAGTATCCCATCTCCTACACATCTGACACCAGGGCAAGCATGATGCTCAGGAAAGGGAACAAGGAGATGGGAAGTAGCAAGGGCAAGGAGAGGGAGGAGGAAGGGAAAGCACCAGCCACCTCAAATACTGTCAGTCAGTGGGAAGGTGGTGGAAGTTAGTGCTGGTGCTGCTGGTGGAGGTGCTTCCCTGTTGGTCATAAGAACAGCTGCCTGGCCTGGGGAAGTGGGTTGGCAGGGTAGCTGCCAGCTGAGGTAGCCCTGCCATGTCCCACTGCCTCTCTTCCCCACTCCTGGGTGCTGAGGCTTATCTGGTCCCTCTTGGGAAAAGGAAGAAAGGAGAGAAGCCACGCAGCACAGCATGGGCCATAGGAACTGTGTGAGGGGGTGCAGGGGCTGAGGGCTCAGTTGGCACTGCTCTGACCCCTGTGCTGCAGGACATGAACATGCTCAGTTTTGGAGAGTCAGCACTTGTGACAACCTGTGCATTCTTGCAGCTGTTTTTCATAACAGGGAGTTAGAGCAGCCAGGAAGAAAGGCCTCTGGGTGTTCTGTTTTCTGGCAGGATATGGGCTAATAGCAGCCATGAAGAGGCAGCTGCCAGCCACAGGCAGGGCACACAGAAGGGTGCTGCTAAAACACCTCAACCCCCCCTGAGTACGTCACTTGGAGTCACACAAGTCTGTGTCGGCATGAGTGAGAACAGGACTAAGGGAACACTGGATCCTTGTGTAGTAAGTGGGATCCTAAACAGTGAATGTACAGAGCTGCCAGCCAATGGAGAACTCTGCCTCTGTCCCAGCAGTCATGGGGGACCAGCCAGGCCAGCAGGTCCTTGTTTTCAGCTGCAACCCATCCCATCCAGCCACAAGAAGGTGGGAACAAAGTTATGCCTCTCCAACAAAGCTGCTCTACCCTGCTTCATGGGAACCAGCTTCCTTTGCCACAGCCAAGGGAATACGAACTTTCTGCAGCCATCACCTGAGCCACAGCTATGCTGGGGGATGCTGGCAGATCCACAGGGTCAGACAGAGGCAGCTGTTCAGGGCTGGAGCTTTCCAGGTCTCAGTAGCCAGCTGAGGAAGGTTTGCACCTGAAGCTGAACTGGTCCTTCCAATGAAGGGATAGGGTAAGACAAACAGTGAGGTGTTGGTACCAGTGACACCCTTCCCGACAGACTGGTTCCTGGTGGATGGGGAAGATTAGCACTACTGCTTTCTGCAGCCACCCAGACAAGTCTTGTGTTCAGAGTCCAGCACCTACAACCCACCCGGGCTGGCATTTGAGCCCTGATGTGAAGCTGGGTAGAGCAGCCTGCTCCAGCCCAACCCAGCTCCCCTCTAACCCAGCCACAGACCCTGTGCAGGACAGTTCTCCCCTCTGCACCCATGACAGTCATGGCTTGGCAATGTCACCTCCCAGCAGCACAGTGTCATTGTGTGTGTCCAGGGCATTGGGGACCTGTTTCATGCAAGGCCTCCCCAGCAGTGCTGAGGGACCAGCTTCAGACAAGCCTGGCCACAGGAGACAGCCTTGTGCCCCAGATCTCCTGTCCTCCACCAACTCACCCCCGTCACCTCCAAATCACCGCTCCTTTCACTCCACCAGCTGCAGCCCCACACAGGGCTCTGATGAAAAGGGGAAGCTTTGATATCCTCTTCCACAGAGCTTTCCAAAAAGCCTCAGGCCCTGCAGAAAAGCCAAACTCCTCAGCTGAAAGGGCTCCCCAGTTCTGTGACAGCAAGTGACCATGTGCAAGTGCGTCACTGCCATGCTTCAGTCCCACAGCTTCAGATTACTCCCTCCTTTTCCTTCACAAGCCAGGAAATACCTTTAACATCAAGAGCCAGTGAGACCTGGGGAATTCATTAAGCTGCCCTCTCAAAAGAGTGAAGATGAACAAGTTCAGAGGGAGAAGGATGGTGGTATCCTGAACCAGTAGCTGCTCCCAGCAAGCCCAGAGCCACCCAGTCAGTGCTGCCTTCCCTGGGGAAACAGCCCACACTTCTCCCATTGCACCAGGTGGCTGCAGCTGGGAGAAGCATCGCATGGTCTGGATGTGGAGTGAGGCTGTCATCTCTCCCTCATCAGCACAGCCAGGCCTAAAAATATCCCAGAGTGGGTTGATGGTGGTTGTGCTACAGTCTCCATTATGCAGATGGAAATGGCTGGTCCCTGTCAGAATGCCTGGGGAAGCACCAGGTCCTCTGCCCTGCACTGGCACAGGATCTTGGGATCCTGTGCTGTGCTGCAGAAATCTCCATAGGAGAGAGGTGCCAGGGACGGACCATGGCACAGAGCATCCCAGCCAGGCACAGCACCACTGCTAGGGATATCCTGGTCAGGGCTGACAGCTCCACAGGCTTTGTCCCTCCTGGGTACATGGGACTGAGCAGGGTGGGGAAGAGGGGAACAGAGCTTCACAGCCCACTACCATGAACTCCTAACAGTAATGAAATGGGGAGCTGCCCAGACAGCACATGATGAGTCAGAAGTGCACCCAGGCAGCTGAGCTGACAGCACCGTGTATGCAAGCATAAGGGCACAGGGAGCTGAAGAACAAGTTAGCAGAGCAGCCACAGCATGAGTGGGATGAACCCTCAGCCCACAGGAAAAGCCAGAGAAGCACTAGAGCAAGGGGCCAAATTTACAGCTTGGCAAGGAAGATGGTTGGCTGGCTTTGTACCCTGCAACATGCTGCCAAAGGGCAAAGCTGCCAGCTCCTCCCTTCCCATCCCAAATCCACATGGCCTGACAGTGAGCACAACTGCTGACGCTGAGCCTCCCTCGGGCAATCACTCACCCAATAAACCTGACTGAGTGGGAAAAGCAGCAGAGACTGCTGGAGAAGTCAGGAAGGATGTAGCAGCCCATGTAGGAATGGCTTACAGGATAAGATTGGGAATCCAGTGCCAGAAATTCTGGCTCTGATACAGACTCTTGCCTGGCAGGCAGAGTCTGATTTCATCCCAGCCCCAGAGGTGTCCCCAGGATGTCACAATCATCCTTGACCACAAACCTGAAGTGCTGTTTACTCACCCTCACAGCATGGTGTGCTTTCCTCAGATCCCAGGCCAGCAGGGCAATCCCCCTGCACAGCCAAACCTCTCCAGGAACAGTGACCCAGCATCAAGGCCACACTGACTGGGTGGCACTTCCCAGAAGCACACACTCCAAGCACAGACCTGTCACACCTCTCCCTGCACCAGACTGTTGGCAGCTCCCACAGCCTGCAGGGAGCTGTCGCCAGGGATCAGAGCCCTGAGCAATCTCACCTGCTTGTAAGGCTGGAGGAGAGGTTGTGCTGGGAGAGCAGTGAGTCCAAAACACCATATGGCCCAGCCACAGCCAGGCATCTGTTCACTGGGAAGTGGAAAGTCTGCCTCAGCAGGTACCAGGCATTTCTCCAAAAATGCTGCACAAGGGCTCTTCTGTCCAGTGGCTTCAGGAGGAAGGATTCTCTAGGCATGCTCCAGCCTGCCTGGAGAAGAGGCAGGGATCTGCTTTGAGAGGTGATGACTGTCCAGCCCCCAGGGTCACCCCCACAGCCCTGGCCCTGCACTCTCTCTGGGAACGATCTGTGCAGCCTCCACACAGCCAGTGCACAAGTGGAGGCTGCTTCTTTGCCGAGTCTGCAAAGATGGCAAAAGGACTGATCCAGGTCCTCCAAATCTGGTGGACGACACAGGCAGGCAGGAGGGATCCTGGGCAGCTGTGTCAGCCAGCATGGTGCAGGGTAGCAGTGAACAAACCAGGCTCCTGGGGAAAGACCTCCCCAGCACATTGTGCCAGTGCACTGCCCCACACAGGCAACAGTCCAGCCCAGGACAGGCAGGACAGTGGGGCAGGAGAGACCTCACTACACTGGGCTGGGACCCCTTGAAAGGGCTCCTCTGAGGTGAGGAGTGAGGAGCAAGAAGCCCCTCCTCCTGTGCTGGCCCATCAGGTGAGACGTGCCTGGCTCCCAGCCCACCAGCTCGGAGTCACGCAGCTCCCATGAACGCTGTCTTTCTTCTCCCTGCTGCAAAGCCCTTGGCAGCCCCTCACCCGCTTCGACTGGGGAGGGAGAAGAGCCAAGATCTCTTTTTCTGTCCTTTCCCCTTGCCAGGCTCTGCACAGTGCTGAGGGCCCAAGCTGGGGGTCTCCCTGCTGGTGACAGCACTGCAAACCTCTGTTCCCACAGGAAGAGCAGGGTTGGCTCTAGCCCCACTGTGTGGATGGCTGAGGGTCCAAACTCCAAACAGGATGCCCTGTGCTACTTCTGCATATGAAAGAGAGAATGGCAGAATATGAGCATTTACACTTCGGCCAGTCCCTGTGGACACCAGCTGTTAAACAGTGTTTGGAAACATCTATCCAGCTGGAACTGGGAAGGCCAGAAAGGACTGAGGACAGACCCATCTCTGGCTGCCAACATAACTGCTCTCTTCATCCTTCCCTGGCTCTGCTGGGTCTGGACAAGGAAAGCTGTGTTCCTGCTGCAGAGCCAAGTAGCCTAGGCAGCCATCCACCACAGGCAACCACAGTTCCAAACCACATGAGCTGCTTAGCCCTTTGGTGTAGCCGCTCCCCACCACCAGTTTCCTTGCTCTTCTGTATCACATCAGTCCTGTTTTCCATGGAACTGTCTGCAAGTTAACTGCTCCTCTGTACCTGCAGCCCATCAGCACCCACCACCCACACTAAAGGCATCCATGCACACTATCCTGCACCCAAGACACTGTCATCTCTTTTTACTTGCTTGGGGCTATCAGGAAGGAAGTTTGAGTTAATCTCTGCTGTGAGGATAGGCAAGAACATTAGCCCAAAAGTTGCAGAGATACTGTATTCAAGAGAAGCAGCAGCACTTTAGGAAATGAGAGTCCAAACATATGAACTAATATCAGCTCACTCCCAACCATCTGATCCCCATGTCTGAAGTGCCTCTGGAGGTCCATGGGCACAACACACTGCCATGCCTTCCTATATTCAGCAAGACTGTGGGATTGAGTCACTGCACTTCTTGAAGTAGTTTGCTTTGGTCTATAGCATACGTGTTGGGCTGTAAAGACAGGTTTGCTCCTAACTCCATACAGAGGACTTCAGCCTGGATATGAAAACCAGCCACCCACCTTCCTTCAGCTAGCAGTGTGGATAATGGTGAGAGCATCCCAGTTCCTGGGGTGTTGGGCAGCATGAGGAGCCCACGCTGCCAGGCAGTAACTCATGGGAGGTAGAAGAGCCCAGGCAACAGGCCCCGTTTCATTTCTCTCCTGCATCATGTACTGAAGGTGTTCACAGCCACTAGAACCATTCATAACAGGGAGAACATATCCTAAATGCAAAATTCCAGGCCAAAGACACCTCTTCTCAGGCTCTCCTACCTCACTCAGTTTTGATTCAAAATTAACATGCATACTATACCATTTAAATCTTTTTCCAGTTCCCTCCTACACACTTCCCTCATTTGCTAGGGGCTGTCAGAACTGTTTTGATGCTGGCATTGTCACATTACTCATGCTGCAGCAAGGAGGCTGTGGCAGTGCTTCTGCATGGAGCTGCCACAGCTTCATGAAAAGATGGCAATTGGGTGAATATTTCCCATTCCTCTAGAGACCATTCTGGTGAGGTCAAAGGAAACTACAGATACACACCCTCAGCTATGCTCATTATGGGAACCAAGCAACAAATGCCACCTGGAATGTTGTGCTCTTCATTCATCCAAGGGAGAAAACTACAGCTGTTCAACAGCTCTAACAGCAATGTGGAAAAATGAAGACTGATTATGTGAAAAGAGGAAAAAGGCTTATTTTGACTTTCAGCAATACAACAATTGTTGTCCATGTTCAGCTGAAAATACTACACACTTTACACTAATCTAAATGCCCATACTGACAGGTTTTGTGTAATATCTACACATTAGTCAGGGAAAAGGAGCCATTATAATTTTCCCCAAACTACAAAAGCTGGCTGTAGGAATACCTGGCACATTAGGTTTCAAAGATATGAGCTGAAATAACACTACAGTAAGCAAATTCCTCAAGGTTACTGATACACTTGGTGTATCAATAACAAAAATCCCTGAGCTAAAGTAGAAGAATCTCCTTTCCCTGACTGCCAGTTCAGCAGGCCTTAACCAGCACTGTGAAATTCAAGAGTCAACACCAAAGTAATGAACAGAGCTGTCTGAGACTGCGCCAGGTAAGATTTTCTGATGACTCCTCTTCTGGCACTCTCAGCTACAAAGGGAACCTAAGGCAACTCAGTTCTTGCTGCAGATGCCTCAGCTCTGTGTTTCAATGAGGAGAGATGATGCTGTGGTTCCATTCCTGTTCTAACTAAACAGTCAAGCTGGACCTTAAATAACAGAACTCCACTTTGGTCTCTGAAAGACACCTGAGAACTCACTAGATAAGCATTAAAGAGATGAATATTAGAAAAGAATAATGCGAATAGAAAAATTAGAAGCGTGATGAGAATTTCCAAGTCCCATTGCTTTAGTTCTTAAATTAGTTTACCAATTGTCTTTTTTGAAATTAGATTTATTTCTTGAGGAAACTGGAAACAACATACAGGCTACCAGTCCTGATTTCATGCCATGTTCCATTAGAAAACAAGCACAACTGCAGACATGTCAGACAACAGGAGCCCAGTTAAAGAATGGAAGAACAGAGATGCACTGGAAGCCTTATGCTAAGTGACTATGCTCCTCAAACAGTGCAGAACCAATTCAACCCAGCTAAAAACACCATAAATAGAGAGAAGCAAGGAGAATGGGTTCTACTACTGACAGTATTGCCTCTGGTCATCTGAGAAATCTGCTGATAGAAAGAAGTCTCCTAGAAGTCCAGCCACAGGCAGAAACATTACTGCAATCAGGTATTTTACAAAGAATATAGTCACCTTTTAAAATCTTATGAAAAGTTACCACTGACTTGTGAAGCTTATCCTGAATTAAGGGCAAGCCACTATTGTTTATATAAAAATTGCTCCTCATGTGTCCAATCTGAACCAGTCACAGATGGAAGCTTCATGAAAAGTGAAGAGGTCTAGGACTGCAGCACCACATGCAAGGGACCAAATAGAGGGCCACCAGAGTGCACACTGAGCATGATGTTGTACTGAACATACTCAAGAAGGACCTGAATAGCTGATAATCTGGCAGCCCCTCACCCTCACTGGAATGATGCTGTAAAAAGGATAAATACACTTCCTAAAAAGCCAAAATCACTGAAGAAAATTATCAGACATGATAAAAGTCTTGGTAATGGAAAGCCTATGTACTTTTGAGACAACTGCTCAGTACAGAACTTTTACTGTTATCTGTTATGCTTCAAGCCATAAACAAAATTGCTTTTGCAAAGTCACATAATAAAGACCCCTCAAACATCAGAGTCACAGATCTTAAGTTCAGAGAGAAGCCTAAAACACAGTTTAGTCCCTGCAGCAGTTAGCAGTGTGCTCACATTTGAATGATGCAGCACAAGAACTGACAGGAAAACTGGGAAGGCCCTTTGTCTCAGAGTGCAGGATGGCAGCACTTTCCAACACAGTGCAGTCAACTGTGCAACTGCCAGCAAGAGCAAATCTGGCACCTGCAGAAAATGTGCCAGAAACAGATAACAAAGCTCCTGTTCCAGAACAAACACTATGCACAGGAGCGCCTGAAAGTGACTGAATACTGTCAGAGGTGAGTGGCAAAACCTGCTGCAGGTGATCAACAGAATATCCTGAGTTGGAAAGGACACACAAAAACGAATAAAATCCAGCTCTTGGCCCTACAGAGCAGCTACAACCCCAAGAACACCACACCAAACAAATCCAGCTGTTTCCTACTAGGTCATCATTTTAGGATGAAGCTGTTGAGACAGGTGTTTGCAGCACAGGTAGTATAGCATCTGGCACCTAAAAGGCGCACTTAAGTTCTATAGCAGTTTGGGGACAAAGACTGAATGCAGGCACCTTTTCTCTGGAGGGAGAGTGGCAGATTGAGACAAGGAACACACAGGTAGTGTTGATCCTATGAGAAGTTAATACTAAATTAACTCTGACAGAACAGAGGGAAGTTTGTTAAGGCCCTGCCAGCTCCTCCACATTTGCTCACAGCACATCACTTCAGAGGTTTACAAACAAGCTCAGATGTCAAAGTGCAGTTTCGTTCCTATTGCCTGGACCAGATTAACTGCAGCTACCAGACTCAGGTCTTAACAGATTCTGGTTTTATCAAGCCAACGATCCCATTCATCAGAAAGCCATTTAAT
This sequence comes from Fringilla coelebs, assembly GCF_963513975.1. NCBI lineage: Eukaryota > Metazoa > Chordata > Aves > Passeriformes > Fringillidae > Fringilla > Fringilla coelebs. The sequence goes on from NC_140067.1 coordinate 10,524,278, forward strand.
ACCCTGAGACCAGGAGTTTTGGATGTAGTAAATGGAAAAAAAGCCAAAATAAACCAAAAATCACAAAAACTCCACCCCATTATCTCCTTTCAGAATCTGTTTAAGCCTTCCAGTACTGACGAACAAGGTATTCCAACACAAAAATAGGACAGATTACCTTTATGCAAAACAGTGTGCAAATTTTTGCTACTTATCCTCCTGACCCTATAAAAACATAGGGCTAAAGATTTTCTGTATAAAAGTTGCAGTTTATTTCTTTTCTGATCAAGAGTTGTATCACTACTCAATACTACATTTTATTGCTAATCACAAATTGATGCACCGGGGTTTCAGAAGGGTTTGGTTTATAGCGTTCCTATGTAACAAAAGGAAAAAAGTTACAAATGCAGACTTTGCAGACACATTGCCAAGTCCCTATAGAAGCAGGGATGCATTAGGTCTGTTTCATTAGAAAATTCTCCTCTTGAACAGTTTCTGGAGAACACACAATCATGATTTTCTCCAGTAGGAAAATCCACCCCATCATTCCATGCAAAAAGAAGGTGGCCAATCTGCTCCACAGCCTAAAATCCCTTTCCTACAGAACGGGAAAGGAACATGTATTTACACTGCTCCTACTGTGGTGTGTTAATGCTTAAATTATTAGGAGCAAGTTGGCACATCTTCCAGGTACACCTACTACCCAGCTCAACTCAGCTTCCTATGGCTGGGGTAGCAAATTCTCTCCACCACGACTGAGATGTGTCCTAATACTCTATAAAAATGCTACAGTAACCTTCGCCAGACAGCAACAGGGCAGCACTCCTGCTTCAGAAGAGCATTGCACAGCCTTTCAATTAGAACACACAGCTCAGTGCATACTTCACCTGTCTCAGACCCAGTATTAGCCGCTGCAAGCAAAAGCCCGTGGACACACGACAGACAGTGCTACCCCAGAGCAGCACTGCTTCAGATACCGCTGCCCTGTCATCCCCAACACTGTGATGCTTGGGTCTCAAGAAGGGAGAGTTAGGACTGTCCCTTTATAGTCATATTGCCTTAGAGAAACTCAAAACAAACTCTTTGGGAGCTGAATGTCTACTGGGAGCTGAACACCTATTCTTGTTAGAAGGCTGCACTTCACAAGGCTCCAGAGAGATTTCACTGGTTCTGAGGCACATACTATTAACAATTAAACTTATGATTAAGTAAGTCAAAAGCACTATCAGAACAAAAATATTAAATGGAAGGTTAAATAATTTGTCCTACAGGATTCAATTTCACATTTCACCTGTTCACACAAGCACCTCCAGTCTGTTCAGATTTGAACAGCCTACAGCTCAACCTCAGAAAGGAGGTGCTGAGAAACAAGAGACTGAAGCTGCTTGCAACAAAAAAAAAACCAATGGATATAAATATAAAAGAGGTTCCATTTCCAGCACCAGTAATACTGCCTGCTCAAGCCCAGGTGTGGTCACCAGGGAGACTCCTAAATTCAGGAACATTATTCAGTTAAAACAATAGACCACACTATTCTGCAGCTGTCAGGATTTCTGGCAACAACTCCCCAAAGAGTTTGCCAACTGTCAAAATTGTCTCTAAATAAAAAGCAAGACTGCTCAACAAGATGAAAGCAACATCCCCAAGCTGGCTTATTTGGTAAGGACCCAACTTCAGACCAGCAGTCTGCAGGCATCAGCTTCAGCAAATGGGATCTCTTTTGCTATACAACAGCTGCCTTACAGCTACTGCAGAGCATCAGCCTTTTAGCTTCCTTAAAATATAAAAGAACAAAACCCCAGAAGAAACCCTGGATTCAAAGCATCCAAATATGGCCTGTTGTACTGGAACGTTTAAATCCTTGGGGGAGGTGGGCATCTTCTTCCTCTGCCACAGGCAGCGTTTACTCCATGATGGCCCGGTACAAGGCAGGTTCAATATAATCTTCACGGTAGCGTGAATTGATCACTCTCTGTCTCTTCCTCTCTTGACTGACCTCCTTCTCTTCGAAGATCTCTGTGAAGCGCATATCTGAAGCAATGGACTAAGAGAAAAAGACAGAATTAGTCACTAGAGCACAGATGAAATCCCTGTCTCCACATCCTCCAAGCCAAGACACATGGGAACATTCAGCGTTCTTCAAAAACTGACAAAACACAAAAAGAAAAATATTTAAGAAACTGCATTTACAAGTCTGGGGATATGTTTAAGTAAACTGTAATTAGAGATCTAAAGAATCTCAAGTTTCAAATATAACAGAGCACTTAATTTAAATTCACAATCATTTTCTCAGAGTAATAAACAGTCAGCTGTTCCAAATTTCAAACAATCTAGTACAATTTCTGTGTTATGGAGCAGGCATGTTTAAACACCTGGTTACAGAATTCAGCTATAATACATTCTTTCTTAAGCCTCTAATAGACCACATGCCTGCCAAGAGATCTGCATCAGGGTGTGCATGTTTGTGCTGTAAAGCAAGACACCCCAGTGTGCTGTTTGTAACTACAACTTTTGTAGTGGGAAGTGTAAAGCAGTGGGGTAAAACAGAGTGTGGGATCTCCACCCTTACTGATAATCAAAAATTAATTGGAGACATGCCTGAACAACCCTTTCTGAAAATTACCCCTGTTTGGAACAGGTGTCTGGAGACTTGCAGAGGTCCCTTTCCACCTGAATTATTTTACAGTGTCAAGAAACAGCCAGCTCTTTTGATGCAACCCTACTAAGAGCTTCTCAGAACAGAGGGTAAATGAAGGAACTTGGCCATTCTTTGCAATGGAAGTAGACAATGGAACTCAGGAATACAAATATGAAAAGGCATGCTCTCTCAATCTGGGACTCTGTGATACAAACTCATACCCCTGCAGAAGGAAAAATTCTCTCCAGAGTGAAACAGAACTTTGTTTTTGTAGCCTGATCAACTACTGAGCTTTGCAATGATTAAGGAGAGCACCAGATTGTATTTTGCTGCCGCCACATGCTCAGGTTGCTGTTCAAGCACACATTAAAACAAATTCTACTTCTTTAGTAGAATTAGCACCCTGTTTACCTACCAGCCTCGACTTCACTCTCTTAGGAAGCTCCTCTTCAAGAGTGTATACATCATCCCTTTTCACCATCAGCTGTGAACCATCTTCAAACTCCACCTAAAAGAGAACCAGAAGCTGTTCTGTCAGAAGTCTCAAGTCAGAACCCTGCCACAGCTCCCCAGAAGTTGCCTTCTCCCCACAAAGTTCTCTCATGAAATAATCTTCTACCACTTGAATTTTTTAAGGTCCATACGCAGCTATGCACACTGCAACAGATTTGAATCAATGAAACCTCAGTAATCTCATTACAATAATAATCCAGCAGGTTTTGGGATATTCTTTTAACACCCAACAAGACAGTTTGGCTGTTCACTTTAATACAGCCTGAATATTCATCCCTTTGGAAGCATGAAAGGCATGGTGTAGTCTCACTAGAGAAAAGCAAAATAAACTTATTTGAAGTAGTTTAAACTACAGAAACAATCTGATGAAGAATTGCAGACCAGCAGTTTTCAGAAGTGGACCCTTTAAAATAGGTAGCCAGAGGTACATAGAGCTGCAAGCAATCACTTCCAGCAACTGTTGCCAGCATCTGTCATTGCTAACACAGTGAGAGTAACTTACCCCGGAGTGTTTAAGCATGACAGTCCTACAGCAACCCTGTTAACATGATTGGCTTGTTCTGAGAGATGAATTTTGTGACAGCAATTTTGTACCTGGTACATCTGGATAGCATGTGATGCGACAAACTTGGCTCCATAAACTTGTCCGTCTGTCCATCTCACCTGCACGACTTCCCCTTCAGCAGGGGGACCTAACTGAAGACAATCTCGACTCTAGAACAAAGAGGGAAGATGGGAGAGACAAGGAAGGTAAGCAGCTTCTTTATGTGAAGATTGAGCAAACCACCAAAGGGGTAACACTGCACAACACCCCAACGAGTCTCCATTTTAGGAGCTGGAGAACTAGGCTGAGAGACATGCATTTATGTCATCTGCATTTAAATCCCAACAGTGGTAACTTCAAAGTATTTGATGTGGGGATGGCATGCAAGTATCAGCAAGTTTTCCTTCAGGCCCACCATTGCTAAGCAGCCAGAGGTTAGCTACACTCCCTGTTATACCTGTCCCTATATGGCTTCAGTTAAGTCACTCTCAGGTAACATCCCTAAGGCCATCCTGCAGCACAGCTCAGCCACTACAGGACCCAGGGAACAATTACCAGATCCCCTGATGTGCGTGCTCTACAGCAGCAAGAACTGACTCATACCGTTGTCCTATACCACAACATCACTGTACAACATACCACAATGTCCTCTGGGTACAGGTTATCGCTGAAGGAGCCATCATCAAAGTTGACCTCGTAGAAAGTCTCCTTCGCAAGGCTGACCACCTCACACTGATAGAAGCGACCATTCTTGTGCTTACTGATGACTATCTGTCCAGGGGACAGATCCTGGAGTGCAGCCTTAGCTCGCTGAAAAGAGAAAAATCACTTCTTATTCAGTGACTCAATAACAAATGTGTTGGAGACCATGGCTGCAGTGCTGGCAGACAACAAAGCAAAACATTTTGGTTCAGGTGAGCTACTCTACTTCAGCCATCATCAGCAACATTTTTAGAGAAGTTCTGCCTCCAGAATGTTAAATACCTAAAGTCTAATCTGTTATGTGCTACTGTCCTTAACTTACTTAGTAAATTAGGTTCTCATTCTTTAGAGCAATGGAAGGCCCTTACAGAAAATGTTCTCTAATAGATTGTTGGTGATTTTGGTTAAAAAGGCTGCATGGCAACTTTAGAAATTAATCAATCATTTAAATGGGAAATTCTGTGACAACTCATCCAGACTGCTGGAGTACCAGCACTAACTCCTGCATATTAAGAATCACAGCATAAATCTCACTCATATTTCTCATTACAGCAGCCACAGGAGGGATGTGACGCTTCCAGTCCTTCTGGTCTGCAAACCAAAGTACAATAAAGCACCTGACTAAGATCAGAATAGCAGCAAGGTTGAGATCAGAATCCAAGACAAACACTGTTAGATTACATTATGTACTGTGAGACAGCCAAGCTTCAATGAAGTTTCAAAATAATCACACAATCAAAAACTTCTCAGTGCCTCCAAGACACTGCAGTTCAAATCTTGGGAATAACACACTTACACACCTCAGCCTGAGATGGAGTCTTATGCCTGAAGCAGGTAATGAAGACAACAAATGGCCAGTCATCAGGCTGCATCATGACTCCTGCTGCTTGGGCACAGCTGACATGAAAGGATGTGGGACACCGGCCATGTGAACACTGTACACAGCAACCCGCAATTCTCTTTCTCCTTTTCTTGCAGAAGATGCATTTCTGTGGACATGAAACTAGAGATTATTGGTTGGTACTAGTTTTTACCACACACCAAGGGCTAGCTAACAGCTTTTATATAATAGCTGTGCCATTTTGCCTCTTAGAAAACACTGCTGTTTTCTGACTAAACAGAAGCAAGCAGCTACCAGTCTTAGTTTATCCCAAGACAATAATTCATAAAAGTAAAGCATTGCAATAGAGGAAAAATGTAAATTAAATATCTACCAGCTCAACACAAACAAAGCATGCAACCCAAGGATGCCAGTAACAGATCTTAGATTAGATCAGCTTGCAATGGTCCAACTCAATAGGGCCTTTCAGCACTTGACTAAAAAGTTACATAAATACAAGCAACAAGATTAGAATAATGGGAAATGACCACTGTGGTAACAGTTAAAATTCTGTCACTACTCAATTGGGCCTTCGGGGCAGTTGTAGAGAAAGAATGCTATCCCTAATGCATATGCACAGCAGAGTAATTCTCCCCTCAACACTGAGATGTTAAGAGGTAAGTACAGTTGCTTTCCTGCTGAAGACCTTCACCCATTACAGGAATGCCTCACATACCCTGAAGCATCTCAGTGCTCAAAAGCAGTCAACTAAGCAAGTTGAATACTAGGGAGGAGAAAAACAAGCATGTTACCTGCTGCACACTGAAAAGCCTTTTGCTGGCTCTTCACGTGAATGAACACATACTGGAACAAGGAAAATTTTTAAAAAATGGCAATAGGAATAACTGCCATCTCTCATACACAGAGTTGAGCAGATTATACAGTTCAGTCTGGAGACTGAACCAAGACGATTTGAGTTTCATGGAATAAGCAAAACCCCTCAGATTCTGAATGGACCAGAGACACCACTGATGCAGCACAGGTGATCCTTACCAGTCTGAAACGTTGCAGAGGGATTTTGCCAACATCTACAGGACTCCGCTCTGCGATGTTCACAAACTTTGCCTCCAGTACAGCCACAGCACACATCACATGAACCCACCTGTCAGGACAGAAGAGAGGAAAAAGAAATTAATATGCACCGAGCCAACAGAAGATGCAACAGAGTTTAAGTAAATACAGTCCTGTTCAAGTTTGCCATATAAACCACAATAAATAACCTCTGAGGATGATCAGTGTAATCTTCTGAATGCTACTAACAGGTCACATGTAGGGCAAGCCCAAGATTTCCTCATACTTAAAATCTACTACTAACAAGCTTAACAGGAAAGCAAGTCAGTGACTCCTGCATAATAAAAGGATGCGTAGCCAAGCTTGAGTTATTTCATGGTGCTACAAGTCTGCCGCACTGCTGTGCTGCATTCAAATAACTTTAGATGATCCACCCAAAGGACACAGGACAGGCAGCTGTATGCACATGTTGCTGTAGAGGTACCTTGAATTTCAATGTTGTACTACTTAAAACTATGGTTGCCCTTTGTCATTACTGTAACCACAAATCAGACGGAAAATCAAAATCCTCCGCAGGGAAGGTACTGAGAGATGTTAGTTCATTTGGAACCTTATTTTTATGTGGTATGTTATACCTCTGCATATTACAGCTCTATCAAATGCAAAGCAATTCACAGCTGCTACCAACAGAATGAGACCCAGGCATTACCTAGAGAGGTAAGAACTGCTGTGTGAGAATACAATGTACAAAGTGTGAAGGGTGTGGTTGGTCACTCTGTTACACCAAATGCAGTTTACCAGCTTACCCTCGGATACTTAGGAACTGAGCCTCTCCTTAAAATAAAAAAAAAAAATCGGGAACACTCACTTGTCATCATTGGCTCTCTGCAATGCTCCTCCTCGTAAGGAACACAAACAGCAGTCCTGGAGTAAAGAAGAAAGCATTAGCTAGTGTACAACACTTGCTGCAGAACTTCCACCTCAAAATGCATATCCAGAGAAAAGAAAATTATTTTGCTGTCAGAAGAGAGCTAACTACCTTGTACAGATCAGCTCCTCAGCTCTCAAAAGTTGCTGCCCTTAGGGCAGCAAATATAGACTCCAAGTCTGTTGAAAGCAAGCAGAACCTGCCACTAAAGGGTCAACTTGTTTGTTATGGGTTCCTTTTACACCTGCAATACCCTACATCCTTTCAGGATGCGCAACAGGATCTGGAACAAACATGAGGAAATAACGACCATTCCACTGACCTAGAGTCTATACAGCTGGTTGAGGGAATCCCATTCTTCTTGCTTTCTTCACATGTACATACCTGCCTAGTTCTTAACACAAGTTATTTTCTGGCTTAGAAACAGTACTACCAAAAACTCAGACAGAAAATGGAGCTATTCCCACATTCATGCAGAACATCTTCCCTCTGAGCTCAGCAGCTTTGCATTAGTTGAAAGGATAACATTATGGTTTAAAAGTACTAGAACACAAGAGACTGGCTCCTAAACGTTCTCTAAATTGTGTTCTTTTCACAGGATAATTAAAAAAACCAACACCCAAAACACTATGAGAACTAACTTTGTAGCCAAGTTCCCAGATGTACCAGACTCCATCTGTGAAAAACTTTACCTCTTCTAACGCATTTTCTGTACACCTGGAGCACATCCAGTCTTCAGTGGCCTTATCAGGGGATACACCATAACAACCTAGAACAGACACATATCATTTAAGAGTTTATTTAAATTCAAACCAATTTCCCTTGGGCCCAGAAATAAAGCAGAAATCAAAATCAACCAGCCCCAGGATGATGCTGTGTATTTGAAGCCACCCATGCAGCCAACTGCCTACCCACAGGCCAAGACCCAAGTATATACTCCTCTGCTAAGGGCTGAGCTTGGTCTATTTGCACATTAGATCAACTGGCAGAGGCCTGCTATGATGTACAGGCTCAGTACAGAGAACACCAGGGCTTAGGGTAACACCTGGATGCACTCACTCGCATGAACACAGACATGGCAGTTCTTGCAGGTGATGAGTATGCTGGTTCCATCTTCCTCCAGGTAGGGAGTTGAAAGATTGAGGTCAGTGCTGTAGCCAGTTGCAGTAAAGCACATTTCAGGAATCAGGGGTTTAGTTCGGATCTTCCCATCTGCAGCAGCTGGAGTTACTCCAGAGTTTTGACTGCTGCCTTCACATTCTGCCTGTAAGAGATGGATAGGGAATTTAAATTTTACAAGTAAAATGGTCTCACATTATCTTTACTCACACATTATTTCATATATATATCCATATATATATATCCAGTTTAAAGAAAAAATGAAGGTATTGAAAGATCATAGAGTTGGTAGATTAGGTGAAAATAGAGTTACATTTATAACTATTTATTACTATTCAGTTATATTTATAAAATTCTCAGCTGCTGTGGCTTCAGAATGAAATTAATTTCTACTCTACTTAATACTACACTGAAAGTCTGAATTACATCCCTCTAATGAGCAGCAGTATACACATCAAACTGCTTTTTTTCTGACAGAGGAGGTAGAATCACCAAGCCCACCTCATGCTCTACAGGCAACACCTCTTCTGCACATTCCCCCTGTAACACAGAGGATCACAACACTGCTATCCATCAGTGTACACTTATCTTACCTCAATATGGAAGGATTACCAAAACACAAATAGACACCTACTACAATCCCCATTACTTTTTCCCAGTGTAATTTTGAACAAGTCTAATGGGCTTTAAAACTAATTTGTTCCTGGAAAATAAACAGATTGAAAATGCAGTTTCCCATATAAAGCTCAGGAGACTTTCAGGCTAATCTTTCATAATTTATTCTTCTAAATTAATGTCAAATCAAACAGCTAAGACATACAAAGTTTACAGATGTGTATTTCCATTAAAGCTACTCCTCTGAACAGCTAAACAGAAATTAATTTTTCTCTGAAAAAATGTTTAAACCACCTTTTGTACCTTTTAGGCTACCATAGAAGTAGCTTGCCTAATATTTTAAAATTACTTTTAGGAGAAATTGCGGTAGCAGAATGAATCTACACTGTCCCTCCTACAGTGCCTCAAAAGCAGGGGAGAAAAAGTCCAGGTAATGCTCACAGTTGGAAGGAAAGGGACATCTTTTCTTCAAGTCTTGTTTAGTCAAATTCTGTTAAACTTAATGATTTAAACTTACATTGCATGTCAAGTAAAAGACAAAATGACTGAGGGAAATGTATACCAAATTTTAAGAAAGTAGTAACTTTTTTCCCCCAAGCAGCAGATACTCTTCTTCTTCCCAAAGGAAAGTGCATACTTGTCTGGCATTCTGTGCCAATTTTTTATTTGAACGGGTAACTGAAGTGAGTTTCCAGACCCGCTCCAGACTTTCTGAAGTTGGAACAAAGACTCTAACCACAGCTCAAATCTTGGAAGTTTCTGCTCCACTGCCTGGTGCAGACATTTGAAAACCTGCAGCTAAGAGTTTTCTGCTCAACAGCAACTTACAAAAAAGATCTTCAGGGAACTTCAACTGTCCTCAAATCAGTAACTTTATATCTTTCAGCACTACTAAAATCCTCATGTACCACACAGTTCCTAAGGAGAATTTCCATGCCTAACAACTTTCTCTCAGACAGAAATAGCAAGAATGAACAGAAACTATGGTCTGTGGTTTTCGTTAAAATTAGGAACAATATGAAATATAAATCTGCAACAAAAATGTGAGGTCTTTATTTCCAAAACTGTGGTGAACATGTTTGTAGTGCCACCACAGCTATACGGCCATCACAAATGAATCAAATATGCTTAGTGGATGGGAAAGGTCCAACTACCTCAAAGTTGCAGGTCAAACATGCAGACAACTATTCAAGCTAACTTAAAATTATTTATCTTAGGTATATAAAAAAATTCATTGAGGGACTCCTGCCTGCAAATTTATTCAGCATGACAAAACACTTCTGCACCCCATCCCATGCTGCTGTCATGGATACACTCTAAGACCAGACAGCTGTCAATCTCTATCATCTACAAACACAACCCTAAATTCTTCTAAGTAAAAGGTTTTCTTCCTTGCCAGCTCATCAAAGACCATGTATGATGAGAACACCTAAAGTGTTTTCTTAAAAACATTTTGGATATGAAGAAGACAGTCTGGAAAGGAGAAGTGAGATTTTATAGTCAGCTCCAGCAACATTTAAGCTCCATTCTGCGGTTTGTGCAAAAGCCACAAAACACAAAAGCTTCTGCTGAACAGCTGAGCAAGCCCCTGGGAACCCACAGGGGCCCATCACAGATCTGAGGATGTTCACCCACTTGTGCTCTCCCGGAACAGCTGCTGGGAAGACTGCAACACTGACACAGCTTTTGTTAACTGGCAATACACAAACCCACATATTTAAAACTATGTACCACAGCAGCACCGACTCTGTTCCCTCTGTGATAGCATGAAGAGTCTTGGTTTCATACCTGATAGGCCTGGAAGAGCATACAAACAGCACAGTATGGGGGCTGCTGCGCCATGGTGCGATTGTATTCTTTCTCAGCCTCAAAGTTTGGTGGCCGATTCTGCCACAGCTGGCTCAGTGGCTTGGCCCATGCTTCTGTCTCCTCAGCCTCTTCTTCAGGAGTTAGCTGCTCTGATGCCTCTGTGATAAGAGAGCAGTTACTCAGTCACTATATGGCCTTTTATAGATGTTTTTCTTGTAAATGAAACTAAATAAGGCAGGAAGCTATGAATGGAGATGAAAGAAAGACTGCCAGAAAGCAAACAGAGAAGGGTGATGGAAGCCAGTAACTCAGTCTCCTTTCTAAGAGGCTTTTACTAATCAAGCAACAGGGCAGAACCAGCTCCAAATTACATCTACATCAAAATTAAAGTCACACACCAAAGAATTTGGCATTAGGGTTTTTTTTTACAATCCCAAATATTTATATCAGTGACTGGAATATTCTAAGGCAGATGCAGTTAGGCAACAGTCTCTGGTACTGGTTTAATTTTGCTTTCCAAAGAAAATACAGGAAAGAAAGCTTACACCATTTGAGAGAAAAGTTTAATGATACAATGAGATATGCACCTTGTCTAGGAGGCAGAGCTGTCACTTACTGACTCCTCTTTATCACCAGTTACTTACTAGAATATCCCACACTGCCCACTGAAGCTGAGACCCTCTCTCCAATTTCCCAAGGAGCACAAGGCTTTACGTACCATCATCGCTGATGCAGTCTTTCACCAGGAGCGGGTGATGACGGGGGAGTTTGCTCAATGGCTGGCGACGGCCCTTGGACTTCTTATTCTCCTTCACGGAGCTTAAGTACTCCTTTCCCACCTGGACAGGAAAGCAATTCAGCTGTCAGTTAGCACGTGTCCTTTTGACACCATTCTGGAAGGAATTTACTTTGAACTTAGAGAAAATTCTTCAAAATGCACACATACTTCCACAGTTTCATTTCCAACAAAGTAACTTTAGCTCTAAACTCATTTTCAAAGTGCTCAGAGCACTTCTGCTATGAAAAACTGAACAGAGCTGTACTAGTTCTGTCGAGTCAGAGAATGGACACTTTTCACAGGTCCCAGTGTAGCTTTTCATGCATGTCTGTTTCTTTAAAGAATCATGTAAAAGACAGAAACAAAGAAAGACAAGTTGGATGGTTCAACCTAAAAGAGCCATGATAAGAAGTCTCATGAATTCTGGAGAAACCTCAGTTTGTGTGTCACCTAAAATATTCCAAATTTAAAAGTAAAAAAAAAAAATTAATAAAATAAACTAGAAAAAATACAGAGCTCATAGACATGTCTATGAGCTAAAAGGGTTATTTTAAATGAAGGATGCTTTAATCCTTTCTGCTTATTAATTGCCTTGATGTCTTACCGGACAGACAGGAAGAAGGAGATTGCAAGAACAGCTATTTCCTCTTCCCTTAGCCCCATACAAAAACAAGTGACACACTGACAAAACTACTACTAACCTGATAAGCCGGTCAGTAAAGGTAATGATTTTAACAGTCCAGAAAGTCTCCCTCTAGGTAAGAACCTACCCTTTTTTAAAATCTGCTGTTCTTTTAAAAGAAGAAGTAAATCTTGGATTAAATACATCCTACATATGTTTAAATATCTTCTTTTCATAAATGAAGCCAGAAGAGAGCACAATAATCATTACCTCTGTTCTCTTACACAGAGTTGTATACAAAACCTCTGAGAAATATTGAACTTAGCATTCACAGTTACCACCTAATGGAAAATTTGTTTCAAAGTACACCACCCTGAGAAAAACAATCCACACCCATTAAAATGTCACCTCTTCCCTGCACAGAGCAGGTGAGGGAGACATCAGTATCTGCAACAGAATGTCTTCAGTTTAAATAGCCATGACAACTCTCTCAATTTCAGCTTAATTATCAAGACTGGTCTACCCGCTGTTCCTTTGGTGTAATTCTTGACTTCTCAGAAGTCATTACTGGCCTCCTATTCTCTAAACACAGATTTAAACAAAATATTGGAAAGACACTACCAGATAAGATTCTAACTCTTCTCTTAGGCTGTCTAATAAAACATTCATTGTCAGCTTTTTAACACTCAGATTTCCATTCTCCCAACCAATATTTTTGTTGTATCCTTTCTCCTCTTTTAAAAGGACACAGATGTATCCACGTATGCAATTTTATACTAAAAACTCCTCATCACATGAACGTGCTTGTAATAAAGGCTGGAACGCACCAGATTCATTTCAGGTACGAACAGGTGTCTCGGTACAAAAGGACCTCAATCATTCTGTAACACTACCATGTCAAAAACATTAAGCTATCCTTTCCATTAGAGCACTTAAATAGTTTAGAGAAGTTCTCAAGACAGGTGGTCTCCTTGCTTACTTGAAGGGCTAAGTATAAAAGGCTTTAATCTGAATTCTTGCATGTTGAGCAAAACCCAGAGCTGCAACCTGCTGTGCACCAGTGGGATGAAATTGTCATCTGCACAGATAGGAAGTTTTGTCACAGCAAATTCCTGACCATAGAATTACAGCCCTCCAGCTTTCAGTTCTTTTGCCCCTCATACCTCTGTCAGTTCCTGCTCATGGACACTGGAGCTGGCAGTGGCTTTCCTCCCTGAAGTCTGTTCACTGTCGGAGCCGCTGGCATCCCCCTTGGCGTAGCTGTGCACTGTGAACACCCCGGCTGGCCCAGTTCGTTTGGCCAACAGATCAGACGATTCCGAGTCTGAAGAGTAGGAAGGTGAGCTGGACTGAACGCTGGATGTAGCACTCTGCTTTGAAGCTGGCAACACTGAAGTGGAATTTGAAGCATGTGAAATGGAGAGATCCAGTGCAGCTGCTTCTTGTTCTTCTTCTTCCTCAAGCTTCACCGGTTTCAATTCTTGAAATTTGGCTGAGTCCACACGATCTGGAAGAAGAGACAGACTGACTTACATTTCTGCCACTATTTGCACAAAGCAAAACAGAAAAGCAAACTACTACATGCAGAAAAGCAACAGCACACCACATAAAGAGTAGATGATTAATTCAAACACCTATAAAGTCATAAACTGCTTAGTCAGGGAGGATAAAAGCATCTGCCCATTGCCTCTCATGTCATAAGAACCAGGGTATATAAATCAAAGCATCAAACAGTGAGTTCAAATAAACAGAGATGATCCTTTATACTGATGTGTATGTAGTTAAAACAGCCCAACTCCTGGCCATATGTTGCTGTGTGTAAGAGATTACAAACATTCATGAAAGACTTACTAGAAAAAGAAAAACAAACCCACAAACCAATAGATTATTAAATACAAGCTGCAAAGGGCTGGAAAACAAAATACAAGAGGGGGGCATCACATATGTTTTCTCTGTTCCTGTGTTGTTGCACAGGCCTCTTGCTCCTCCCCTAATAGCAAGGATAACTCATCCATTACAAGATACAAGAATTTTGGCCAGCCTACTTATTACAAGTAACACACCTATAAAGCATACCAGACCCACACTACCAGGAAGTGTGCATATGTTTTACTAAGCAATTTCTATAAACAGGTCACATTGCTCAAGAGAAATAAAAAGGAGCTTAGACTACTGAGGCATCCATATATTTCTGTATGCAGGCAGGCAAAATAAAGAATAAAAATAAAAAACGAGAAAATGGTAATATTTCAAGTCTTATAACAGTAAATTTCTGAGGAGCTATACCAATGGCACTGACAAACTGCCTGTTTTTCTGAACACAGAAGCATCCTACCAACTAGCATCACACTGAAGAGTGCCCCAGACAAGCCTGGCACACAGTTACCTGGAAGTTTGATCCTTTGTTCACCTTGCTGCACAAATTCACTGGTAGGCCTCTCCCGAGGCTCTGCCATGTCCGCTTCATACTGTGTGGAGCTCAGCTCCTCCTTAGGGAAGGCCTCACTCTCACTCACCTCCTGAGGCACTTCCAGGCAGACCCTGTGTCTTTTTGTTCCTATGCGGTGCTTGGGGATGCTGCAGAAGACAAATCCCTGTGTCAGGTTAGCAAACACATAAATGTGCTACATTTCTGTGTGAATACATAAAATACAGTCTGGTTTGGAACAGTGTTTTATGAGACAGCTTCTGGAAAGCCAAATAGTTTCCAAATTATTCTGAAGTGTTTTCTTTGCCTTTACAGAGGAAAAGTCAGTAATCCCTAAAGATGACTTCTCAGCATGCTAATCATGTATTAAGGCAGCTATGCTCTCTCTAGCCAGGCATTCTTTACCTTAAAAACTCCCCCCAAACAAAACCCCAAACAACAAAAAAATCCACGGCTTTAGGAACAGTAGCTGGCACTGACTAAAAAAGATTTAACTGCAAAATGTAAGATGATTAACCTGTTGACCCCCAGCAACCAGGAACTGCACACCAATACCACAGCTTGCAGCACTGACTGTACCAGAATCTGCTAGCAAGTACTGTCCCATGATCTCAATGCAACCCCTTTTTCTACTGGCCTGTCAGTGCAGGGTACACACTGCCAATCCAGGCTTTGGAGGTCTGTCCCAAGATGAAGGTCTGTCCCACAGACTATCTATTAATGGGGACTTAAATAGTAAAAAAATATTAAGAGTAAACCCTGTTTCTTCCAGGAAAAAAGATTATTGCTAACTCTCACTGTTCTATCAGAATGGCAAACATTTAATTACAACTGGATTCAGATTCCAAGAATCCAAGAGAAAAGCAGAGGGCTATATAAAGCTGTACCTTTTTGTCTCATCCCCATCCACTTCCTCTTTACACATCTCTTCTGTTTCCATCTCCTCAGCATACTGTTTCCCACTCTTGACTTTTTGCATGAGATCCCCTTTAAGAAACTCTGCTGCCTCAGGGGTTGGAAGAGCGTGGTCAATGACAGTCACGTCTTTCCCAGCTTTCCAAAGCTTGTAACGATCTGGCTGGTACTTTCTCACAAACACATCCATGGAGATCTTCACCATGTCCTTTCGACATGAGCACTAAAGTCACAGAAAATAATAAGGTAAGCCCAAATACTTAAAAACTCTACTCTGCATTTCTCTAGCATTTTGCTTTCAAGAGTTTAAGGAAAAAAATCCCACACTCACATGTAATTGAGCCCCAGAACTCTCAAGACTCTTTTCCAGAAAAATCAAAAGGGTATATATTAGGTCACTAAAAATGGCAGAAAAGGCAGCAAAAAACAAGAAAATCTGAAAACCAGATGTTACCACAACAACTAGGACAGAAAGCCCATCAGTTGTTTTACACAATTGCTGATAGAAGCTGGGTGTTTTAAATGAGCTCATATAGAAACAGGCCACAAAACCAGAGAGTATAATGAAGAAATCAGAGCCACACAAACCCTGGACCTACCCAGAGCAGTAAAGGTTCCCTTCTCCTAGGCATGGTTACAATTACTTCAATGTAGCTTCTGGAAACGTAAACCTTGTCTGAAAGGCACCTCTATAGGAATGCAACACTATTTGCTTTAAAGGTTCAGTCAAGATACTTATTTTGATAAGTCATTTAAGTTACCAAAGCTGCATTCCAGGCTAAACAGTCAATAAATAATGGTTATAATCCTGGAGAAAAATACTGATGAGCTCTGCCCTTTAAGCATACTCTTTCACCTCTGGAAAGAAAACCAGCTCCACGCTTTTCTCTGAAACCTCGCCTGAGCCGCACAAACTTACGAAAAAGTTACAAAGTTACAAAATATGTTACATGCTATCCATGGCTGACACAAGGCAGGAAGCAGGACTCTGCCTGGATGTTGCTACCTTATGAGAAAGCAGACATCACATCTTAAAAGCTTGAAACCACTCTCCTGAAACAAACAGCAGGGGCTTAATGATGGCAACAGAACACTCACCAGCACCGACTGCTTCCCGTACTCAATCCACCGAAGAGTAGCAAAGTTGGTAGATTCAGCACAGTTAAAGCCGTGGTTAAAGCCAGCATGATAGCTATAAGGAAAGGTTATCATGAACTCTCCAGCCTCCTGTGTCACCTACAAGACAATTGAGACATCATCACAGTGTTATTCAGAGTCTAAGAAGGTACTTGGTGAATATGATTAAAAGGAGCTCCTGTTCCCCTCTCTGCAGCACACCCAAAAATCCAACTCACAGATGGTGGCTGGAGCTCCCTCCTGCAATGGACAGACATACTACTGACCTTCACTATTATGCTACTTATGTTTAATATCTGTTTACTGAAAAGGCATGCTCAACAGTTTTTTTACTAACACAACACAACTGGTCAATTTAGCACAGAAATGGTTATACATACAAAACACTTCACCAGCTATATGAAGTTCATAAAGATACTTATCTGTATCAGCTACAGGTTTGGCTGAACAGTATCTAAGCTTGAGTAAATTTCTATCCACACAGAACTTGAAAATTTACTGCTGTTTTCTTTTGCTGTTCACATTAGAGTAAAAATCTCAGTCAGCCTTCCACTGCTTGCTCTTCAACATTTCCCTGGCCCTCTAAAGGCTTAGACAACAAAACCCTTCAGCTGCCCAGGCAGATGATACAGTGTTTCTGAGAAAGAGCTCAAAGACTACATCTTTAATATCTTTGTGTGGGAAGGGGAATGGCAGGTCATTACCTGAGAAAGTACGGAAGCCTATAAAGTTACTAATGTAATTAAAATATTAATAGGGGACAAACCTTATTTTCTATTGAGGAAGCAGACTGCAACAAACAAAATTAATAGGTGAAAAGCGGAAACAAAAAAAGAAAAAACTCACTTCACTGAATACACATCTAAACAGTGAAGTGAATCTAACAGAGGAGATAATGTTTAGTTTTAAGTTTAAAAAAATTTTTAAAAAAATCACAGAAAACCAAGATTTTGTTTTTAGGAGTCCTTGACAGCTTTTTCAGACTCAAACTCTGTCAGGCCCCAACTGCCAGACAAATGGAAGTACAATAGGAAGGATTGCCTTATACCCTGCCTGTTTCTATTTTCCTCTCTAAGCATCTGCTACTGGCTGCTGTCAGAAGCAAGACAAGGCTGCAGGAACCTCTTGATCCAGCTGGTATAACCACGATTACTTTTCTATACCTTATCAAATGGAATTCCATATTTCTTCAGAATTGATGGAGAGATGAGAGTCATCTTGTGACGGAGAAATGCTTCACAGCTTTGGGCACTTCCTGGGAAAAAACCTGTTTAAGATGAAGACAAGGAGAGATGTTACCATTGTGCTCAAACTACATTTATTTTTCAGCAGTTTTATGAAAAATTACTGTCTAGACACTTTTTCTCTACAAATACAGCTCACCTTATTTGTGCTAGTTTGCATGCTGAAGAAAAATGACAAATCCCTAAGATTTATCTTTTAACAGCTGCCAGTTTGAAAGAACATAAGAAAGACCTCAAATAGAAGGATGCCCCCTCGGCCTTAACTTTCCAGTTTTAATAATCTAGAGCTAAGGATTTTCTCATTTAAGGTCAGACAGACCCCAAGTTCATTTTTTGTAATGTGACAATTTCTCTTGAGTGTATCCTATAAGCAAACATTCAGAAGTAATGTAATCTATATTCTAAAAGGCAAATTATCAGTTCAGTCATGCCAAACTATGTTCTCTAAAACAGAAGAAACCCACTGCAGCTGTCCATCCCATCTTTAGAAAAAGGCAGGACATGAACTGCCTGATTACCTTTTGCAAGTCTCTCCAGCCTTTTCCCATGCTCTGGAGGGATGGAGTACCTGCAGTTGTAAGAAAAAGTCTGTTAAGTTCAAGTGACAACAACAAAATCTCAAAGTCTGACTGGAAATAGTAATCAGTCATCAAGACGTGAATTACTTTTAAAAAAATTCTCCATCTCTACATTTGTCTTTTTCAAAGTTTGATATAAACCTAAAAATGTTCATTGAGGACTTGTACCTTTCTATCCCAAGAAAAGCCAACATGTAAAAGCTGACCATTTATCTCAACAACTTTTGCTCAAGCAATCAAGGAAGTAAAAAGCTTGATGTACATAACTAGCAGATCTGTGCAGCAAAACATGAATTGCAATGAGAAAGGGAAGAGTGCTTCCTGAACTGTGTCAGTTCACAGCAGTGTAATCTCAGTACACTCAGTGCAAGGAGGAACACAGGGCAAGAGAGAAAACGGAATCACCTCTTTCAGCTGCTCAGACAAAGATGGGACTAGGCCAGGTGCCACATCCTTAACAGGTGCACAACTCATAGAGTGCTCTTTAGAGCTACATCTCTCCCTGTACACACCTTTTTATGGGTGCCACAAAACTCCTGGCTGGTATGACTACCATAAATAAATCAACCCACTTAGTTTGCTTTCACTCTGGAATACGGTGCTATATTCTGAATAGTCTCCTCGCTAAATTAATCAAAGATACTAGCAAAGCTCACTTCTTCCAGGTACTACTGTAGAAGAAGCAATGGCCAAATAGTTCAACAGACTGAACTATTCTGTTTCATGTTCCTCTGCTACTGCCACTGCATGGGGTTGTTCACGGGTCACATTGTGCTAGCTATTATTTGCTTCTTCAAATTTGTAATAAAAGGCAGCCAGAGATACTAGTTTCCAACAAAAATGCCGTGGAAACAATTGTTGAAGTTGCTTGAAAAATTCACTTGTGAACAGAAGGGCATGATTCACTCTTAAAATGCAACCCATGGTACAGAGAAATTCAGGAGCCTCCCCTAAAAAGAATGGAAAAAGCTCAGAATAAGCGAGTTTGCCAAGTTTTGGCCCTACCACAGCAGACAGCATCCATACTATACTGTAATTCAGAAGAACTCTCTACATCAGGACAGCAACCAGACCCTTCCAGAAGGTTACCAAACAAATTCTACTGAGGACATGCACTGCTCTGCAGCTCCTTACATGTTCTTGTCATCACAGAGAACTGCAGTGCAAGGCTGGAGAACTGATTATTATTTTAGTGAACTCTTAGCTTTGTGACTGACTCCAATATTTTATGGTATTGCTCTTCTACATCTAGAAGATTCCTTAGAAAATCTTACCATGACTTGGGTTCCCCAAAATGCAAGTAATTAATACTGTAGAGGTCCATGTCCTCGGTGTGCCAAGCAAACGAAGTTTTCCACATGCCAAAATATAGGTAAGGAGTATTCACTCCTTCAATGGTTATGCCACTTTCATTCTCCACAATATCCAGGATTGTGTTCAATCTGCCAATATTCCATGCATCTACATGCTGAAAAAGTCAAGCCTCATGTCAAACAAGGATTACAAAATACAGAATCACACAGCTGAGATGACAGTTTGCAAAAGCTTAACAGACACTTTGAAACAGCACATCACAGAATGACACAGCTCAAGCTGTGAGCTAGTTCACCTAAACCTAAAGATCTGCATGGTGGCTTGCACAGTGATTACTTACTGGCATTTAAGGAGGGGGAAAAAATCACCAGTCAAAGTAATGATTACAAAAGAGAAATAATCACGAAGCTACAGAGTTAACAGAGCAGAGAACAATAGCTGATGCTGATGTCTGAACCCTCTTTAACAAAACCCCTTTTCATTCCAAACATCTTTTAAAAGAATAAATCATGAGAATTTAGGAGACAAGCAAGCAGAATGCAAACTGTCATCATCCTACCACCTAATGGCTATAGAGCTGTCCCACAAAAATACACATACCGGTGGATACCAAAGCAGCATGTATCCACTGATCAACCCTTCCAACCCTCATATGTCTTTCAGGACAAAGCAATGCTTGGGCAATAGTGGTTTTAGCTTCCCTACACTGAAGTGCTAGCAAAGGTCCCTTAGAATGCTTCCTTTGTCAGCTGCCTACTCCAGAAGCTCGAACTATGCTAAGACTATCATTAACTCGTTCCAAAAGGTAAGAGTCAAATGCCACATTAGTATTTATGGAATGCAATGTGCCAGATAACTGTTACCTGAAAACCAGAACAGTTTCCTTACCTTGTCGTAGAGCGTGCCATTAACGTCAGCCCCATAGATGGGGGCATTGAACGTAAGGTTCTTCCAGTATTTTCGTTCAAGGTCTTCAAAGTCCGTGTACCGGGGTGTGCAGTACCTGAAAAACACAAGAAAGATACTAAAGACTTTGCAGTCTGATATTTGACAAGTCTGAGCCAATGTTTTCCTCGGCTGAAAGAATGGAAAGCTACGATAAAAATACCTAATGTGTGTTACCAGCCAGAGGAGCAGTGAGAGCAGCCATGGCTCTGTTTCTGTGACACACTGGAACGGAAGTATTAGGAAGAAAATTACGTTCCCCATTTCTCAGTTAACTTTCATTTTTGCTTTGTGCACTTTTCCGGGGTCAGAACAATTTCACCATCTAGCTGTAGCTACTCAGAAGCAACAACGCAGTCAAAACCAGAAATGATACAAAGAACAACTTAAAAAAAAACCCAAACAAACCCGAAGTTTTCTGCCACTGTGAAACTAGCAAACCTTCACAGACTCACCATGGTTAAACAGGCTCTGTTTACCAACAAAATACCTGCTCTTGATGCTCATTCCCTGCTAACTATATACTGGACTATACGAAGCTCTAGGGGATTAAATTTAGTCTTAACAACATTTAACGTGTGTGTCTGTATACACAGATTCCAGACAGTTACATACATAACGTAAAACAGTAACTTTCATCAAATTATTCTATTAAACACAACTCCAAAATATCTGGTCTGTACTGCTTTTGAAAGCTAAAACAAGCCTTGATGGACCGACTGTAGCTGGCAATTCCAATGCTATTTCTAGTTACTGCAAAGTTTTTTTGCTTCAACTCCTTTTCGAGTGATCTTCTTCCCCTTTTTTATATCATGAACATTCCTTTCTCCACTACTTAGTAAGTATTTCAATGGTCTAGCTACTGGGGACAGACAGACAGGAGCCCACAGGACAAACAAAAAGTTCTGCTGCCATTACACATCATCCTGCTGTACAGGTGACACAGGTCCCGATGCACAAGCAACCTCATCTGCCTGGGGCATGACGTTCACACTGCTGACCCCAGACCTTACCGAGGACCTAGTCCCTGTGGGGAGCTGTGCATGCTCCATCCCTACAAGTGCGCAAAGCCTGCTTGGATGGGGCCCTCAGCCAGCTGTTCTTGAGTAAAGAGTCCCTGCCCCTGACAAGGTGGGGAACCAGGCGGTATTTAATGCCCCTTCCAACCCAAACCATTCCTAACTCTATGTGCCCGGGACCCGCCGTACTTGTCACTGTTGGCGATCCTGCGGAACTCGCGGACCGTCATGGCCTTCTTCTGGATGTTGTACTGCGTGAAGAGCCCGGACTGCCCCGTCACCACCTGCTGGATGGGCGCGGGGATGACGAGTTCGTCGATGTCATCGTAGCACTGCCGCGGCTTCCACTCCTTAGGCGGCACGATCTGCGGGGACACACGGGCCGGGAGCGGCGGCCGCGGCCGGGGACAGCGTCAAACTCGGGGAACTCGGGCCGAGCCCCGGCCGGGGCGCGCCCGCCCCACCGGCGCCGCGGCGTAAACAAAGGGCGGAGGCGGCCGGTGCGCGGCCCGGGGCCGGCGGCGCGGCCTCCGCCCGAGGGAAGAGGGAGTGTCGCACCTTGGCCAGGCCGGCGCGGTGGGCGCCCTGAGACTCCACGTAGGCTATGTAGCGACTGAAGTCGCGGAACTCCTCCATGGTGGGGCGGAAGGTCATGATGCGCTGCCCGGGGTTGAGGCTCTCCAGCTCCGAGGCCATGATGCCGGGCCGGCCCTGCGCGGAGGAGGCGGGGGTGTCCTTGCGGGGGGCGGGACACCGTACCCGCCCCGCCCCTCCCGCCCGCCGGCCAATCGCCGCGGGGTCCGCATCGGCCCTGCCTCCTCATTGGCGGAGGACGCGTGCCCGTCAGGACCCCACGGCTCGCTCTCCCTCTCACGGCGGAGAACGCCACCGACTCACCCCCTCCTCCTCCTCCTCCTCGCCCCCTCCCGCCCGGCCCGGCCCGGCCGGCGCGGCGGAACCCGAGTCCCCGCCCGCCGTGCTCACGTCGGCAGCGCGTCCCGCTCCTCCGCCGCCCCCGCCCGACCCTCGTACCTACGTCCGACCGACGTATCCCTCCGCACCACGCGCCCAAAGAACCCTGCAGACCGCCGACGCCACCGCGGCCGTTCCGCTCCGCCCGAACCCCGCCCGGCCGCCCCTCCTCTTCCCTCCGCCGCCGCAGCCAATCGCTGTCCGCTGCCCTCTTCGCAGCCAATAGGAATTCGACGGCCGGCCGGGGCTGGCCGGCGAATCAGGAGGCCGGGCGCAGGGCGGTTGCTAGGCAGGCGGGCCCTGGCGGTTGCTAGGGGGCGTTCGAGCGGGGGCCGCGCCGGGCACCCTCAGGCCGCGCAGGCACGACGGGGGCACCGGCCCGAGGCCGCCCGCATCCCACCCGCATCCCACCCACATCCCCTCTGTGTCCTGCCCGCTCCCCGCCTCCGGGCCCCGGGGAGTGTCGCCGGGTGAAACCGATCCCGGTCCCGCGGGCGCTCGGCGCTCGGTGCACGCTAACCCCGAGTACTTGGGTGCTGCAGCGAGCGGGTGAGTTCCGGGCGCGGTGCGGCGACACCCAGCAGGCATCGGCCAGCCGAGCACACGAACCCCGCTGATCATACTCCTACAGCTTCCGTGTGTAAACAAAGCCAGAGTAGAAGTTGATACTTGGCAAACGTTCGGCAGCGAGCGCAGCCTGGGGCTGGAGCAGCAGCAGGCCCGGCCCACGCCAGGGCGCTTGGCCAGCGCCGTCCGGCCATCCAGAACCCTGGAAAAGCCGCTGCAGCCAGCGGGTGCTGCCAGTAATCCGCCAGCGTTTGTGTCAGGGACTGGGACCCGGCAGTACAGCGTCAGCAGCAATGCCTTTGAGTGTGTACAGGGCCGAGTGCTTAACACAGCCTGTCTAGGGACACTGACCTCTCCTTGGCTGGGACTGATTTTCACACTCTGCTGTGCTAAATGCATTCTTAATCTCCAAGTGCCAGTGAGCAACCTTGAAAGTAAACACAACCCACCTGAAAAAGCTCATAGTTATCCTCAGAGACCTCACTTGTTCCCTCATGCCTAAATAAAACCTTAATTTCACTATTTCTCTCAATATGTGTTTCCTTTGCTGTCATGCTGCAGGTGGGCAGCAGCCCTCAAAGGCCTGACAAAACACCACTCCACACAGGTTTTCCCTGTCTGCTGTCTCTGTGACCTGCTCAGATCTTAAATATCGGGTATATACAGACCAAACCCCAAAGTGGATTACAGCAGCAGCAGGCATGACACACAGCCTCCTATAAAAAGTCAGACAACTGTCAAGTAACAGTTTTTAGACAAATTGCATTTCTGGCCTTTCTGGTGGCTTGGCAGCTGCACTTGCCATCCTTTAGTCAAGAAACACCAACTTTCTATTATCATAGAATCACAGAATGGTTTGAGTTGGAATAGACCTTGAAGATTATCTTGTTCCACACCCCTGCACTGGACAGGGACACCTTCCTCTAGACCAGGTTGCTCAAAGGCCCATCCAACCTTGCCTGGAACATTTCCAGGGATGGAGCATCCATAAGTTCTCTGGGCCATCTGTGTCAGTGCCTCACCATCCTTGTAGGGAAGGGTTTCTTCCTTACATCGAATCTAATCCAATCCTGCCCTCTTTTGAGTTCAAAGCCATTCCCCCTTGTCCTATCACAACAGTCCCTTGTGGAAAGTCCTGCTCCAGTTCTCTCTTTAGGCAGAGGAAATTGTGTAATGTCTCCCTAGAGGCTTCACTTTTCCAGGCTGAACAAGCTCTCTCAGCCTGTCCTCGCAGGAAGAGTGCTCCAGCCCTCTGAGCATCTTTGTGACCTCCTCTGGACCTGCTCCAGCAGGTCTGTGTTATTCCTGTGTTTGGGACCCCAGAGCTCCAGGTGGGGTCTCAAAAGAGCAAAGTAGAGGGGCAGAATCACCTCCCTTGCCCTGCTGCCCTCAGGAGACACGAGTCAGCTTTTTCAAGATGACAAGTGGCAAAATGTTCCTGTGAGCAGAAATGTGTAGGCATGGAAGCTCAATAACCTGTAATTGTTACTGGGGACTGAGATTGCTTATTATAACTGGCAAAAGGGCAACAATGAGCTTTTAATTGGAAGGATCAGTATTATTCCTGCCCTCAGAAATGAACTAGGTCAAACAGGAAGAAAAGGAAAAAAGAGGGGAAAAAAAGTCCCTCTTAACTAGGAAATTTTACAAATGAAAATGGCAATGTTGCTGAGCACAAGAAATTTGAGGACTGTGGGGGAAGGAGTTGCCAAGCTACTGTGCAGAGTCTGCTCAGATTTTTTCAGTGTTACAGCTATTTCTTTTTCCTTGTTTAACAAGTATTTTGACTTTGAAAAACAAAATTTAAAGCAATGGAATCCCAAAGGGATAGTGCTTGGTCAGGATGTTATTTGGAGTAGCTGATCTTTAAAGGTCTTTTCTAACCCAAGCCTCTCTATGATGCTGTGAGTTAATATCACTAGGAGGCGAGACAAGCCAAGCTTGGGCAGTGCCTGCACAGCTCCTGCTACAAGCATCAATGGTATGCATAAAAAATATGAAATAGAAAGAGCAGAAGGGCACCTCAGTGCCCAGAAATTCACCTTTGACTGGCTGCCATTTAGCTGCTGTCCCACCTGCCAAACTGTGGCCTTTACAGAGCTGCTTATCTGAGGCTGCACTGGGGCTACCTGGTATAACTAAGGAATGGAAAATTTTCACCAGGGAAAAAAAAAAAGACAGCAGTAATATCCCAGCCCCATTGCTTAGTGCAAATATGGTTGGTCTGTTTGAGACTCCAAACACAAGAAGTGTCTTACAGCACATTACCCAGACCATTCCCTCAGATCTGGAGCACAGTGTGGTACTGATACCAGAGGGTGGGAAAAGTCTCAGGCTGATACCAAAGAAAATGAGCCCAAAAAAAACCCCACCAGCCAGCGGTGGTAAATCATTTCTAGCTGGGAAAAGCTGAGCAGTGCAGCTCAGGAATGTCAGAACCAAGCCCTGGGAGGAAGCAGGATGGCTCTGCCTGCAGTGTGGCACAAGCTGTGGTGCTGGCTCAGAGGGCAGATCAGGATGGCATTGCTGTTGATCCACCATGCACCATGGTTTTTTTTTTTTGTTCCCCTTTTATTTTGTGAGATATATAGAAATAATAGGAAATAAATGTTGAAAGAGTAAGTGTTTTTAAAATGATGAGTCCATTCCCTTTGGAGAAGTGTTGGCTTTGTGT
Organism: Fringilla coelebs; assembly: GCF_963513975.1. Classification (NCBI taxonomy): domain Eukaryota; kingdom Metazoa; phylum Chordata; class Aves; order Passeriformes; family Fringillidae; genus Fringilla; species Fringilla coelebs. The sequence goes on from NC_140067.1 coordinate 10,550,209, forward strand.
GAGCAGGCCAAAGGAGTGGACAAAAGGGGCTGGAGAAAAGCTGTCACAGCATCAACTGTTTTTGCTGCTCTCGGACCTCTGGGACCTCTGTCCCCTTGCCAAGGTGGAACATCCTCACAGTTTGTGCACTGAGCCTTTCCTGATCTGCAAGGTCAGCATGAGGCTTTGGCCATGTGGCTACCAGCAGTAGCCTTGTCTCTGAGGCCTGGGCTCACTCATCTTACTCTTTGTGCATTCCATGCTGAGGTTCTTCACCTTTTCTCTGCCTCCTTGGGCTTCTACTCAGTCCACAGATAAGCCCACAGGTGGGGAATGAAGTCCAAAGTGTTCCTGGATGAGGAGAAAGAAGGTCCATGCATGTGTGCATATCTGTAAGTGTTCTAGCAACTTTCGGTGACAATCTCTGCATTCAAGGCTGTACATGGACTAAAGCTTTGTGCTGCTTCTGTGGCAGTCCTGGTGAGTGCTCAGTGAGTGGCAGAAGCATTGTCACCACCTGTAGTTTGGCAGCACAGCCTGAGCACTGTTGTTGCAGCACAGGCAGGTGCTCACTGCCCATCTCCCAGCTGGCTGGCTGCCAAAACTGAGCGTGGTGCCCTTCCTCCCCAGACACACCCGTGTGTGAGCAGGGGTTCACTTGGCTGTGCCACTCTGCCATCCTGGGCCCCCACAGGGAAGACAAGCATCCCACTGCCAGCAACACTGGCACGTGCCCACACACACCTGCACACATGTGCTGCCTCACAAGGGCAGGAGCTTGCTTTGCCCTTGGATCTGCATCCTCAGTGAGGCTGCCCAACAGCCCCCCAGGGCACTCTGTAGTGAAGCAGTGTAGGAACAATGAGCCAGGCAAGGGGAAAACATTTCTGCATCTGGCACCTACCCAGGAACTGGTCTGGCCTGGCAGGGAACGCTGTGTGTGACTGAGCTCCAGCAGGCACTGAGGAATCACTGTGGTGCCCATTGCCACACTAGGAAAAGCTCATCTGTCCACCATGCACTCCCACCCACGTGGACATGCTGGCCAGGGCAGATTCGGTTCCCTGGGGAAGGATGGAAATACCCCAGGGCCCTGATCCATGAGGTTCTGCCCCTTGCAGTGGCTTTCCCCTCACACACCTGTGTGCTGTGTGCAGGTGCTGATCTCTCCGGGAGCTGACACTTCATGCTTTGCAGGGCACACATGGGCAGGGCTGGCCTGGGCTGTCCACACAGAGCAGGCAGGGCTGGCAGCCTGGGCAGCTTTCACCCCTGAACAAACGGGGGCTGCTCTCCAGTCAGGGGCTGTGTGACGGCTCTACTGCTGAGCACTGACTCTGAATACGCCACTGTACTCAGCGCTACAGAGCAGTGTCACTGCAGCGTCCAGGAGGGTGCCAACGACTGCTACTGCCACAAAGCCATCACCACTGACCCCTCTCTCTGCTGCGTGTCCAGCCAGCCAGTGCACTCCCCTACAACTGCAGGTGGGCAGGAGGTGAGCACATACATGCACAAAGGGAATTGTCACAGGAGGCTTCCAAGCTCCCTGCAGGCGCAGGGTCCCTGCAGAAAGTGCAGCGCACTCATGGCTGGGACGTACCTGTGGGAAAGAACTTACCTGCCAAGGTCTGAGGAGTGTGCCCACTGCCAAAGGGTTCTATGGCCTCTGCTTATTGCAGAAGAAACAGACAGGAAAGCCAGCTTGTATGAAACCCAATTATTCAAATTTATTAACATCAAGAATTATGCAATGATGCTGTAGATTTTTTTTATTAACAAATAGAAAACAGACTGTATACAACAGTGACCCCTACAGCACTATGCATCCACAAGGTAAAAATGAATGTGTCCTCCAACATTACCAACCCTGGATTGCTGATTTCAACGTAGCTTGGATTCTTAACATTCGGAATACATGTGATAATACAATTAGATACCCTTCCACCACCTTTATTCATAACTCAATGCACTCAAAAGAGGGCTGCTCACTCCCCATCTTTAGTGCAAGCGTGATATAATAAGGAGTATTAATATATAGTACCATTAAATTAAGTCCAGTAGTCTTGCCACATTGGTTCATTAGAACATCCTGAAGTAGCGGAAAGTACAATATTCTAGTGACTCTTAACATTTGCAGGATAGCAGAAATTATAGATACACCCAACCTCTGAAGCCATGTGTACTCCCCTCCCCTTCCCTGCAGCACCCTGCTTCCAAAGCGAGATGGTCCAGCTCTGCTGTGGATCAGCTGGGCTTGTGCTCCTTGCCTTTGTCAATGCTCTGACGCACTCCACTGGTGTGAGAGGTGACAGGATGGCGCTTGCACGCACAGAACCGTGGGGTTAACACAAAGGGCCGTGTCTTGCTCTTTCCATCCCCTCCCCGGGGAGCTGTGGGACCCCCTTGCTACTCCTGCCCCCTTTCCAGCAAGACACACAAAAAGAGGTTCCAATGCCTGGAGCCCGGGATTTCGGGTCTCTCACAAACAAGGCGACGACAACTCACGTCATATCAGGATCTGCCAATACACACGGTCACTGGATCGGTTGAACATGTATTGAAATAGGACTGAACAGTTTCCAGCTGACAAAGGGACACTTCTCCAGCGACCCCATATGCCCTCCCAAACCTACTAAGGAAATAATGGGGACGGGGGGAGGGGAGAGAAGACTAAAAAAATAATTGGTAGCTTAGGTCCAGTTCCATGAAATTTCATATTCTACAGAGGATTAAAAAGCCTATGGGGAATGTAGATGGGCAGGAACCACAAGCCAGCTGCTGCAAATTACCAAGGAAGCTGCACTAAAATGGGCAGAACCAGCAGTGACTGGGCTGAAATAAACATAGGGCAGTAAAAAATGTAAAAGCAAAAGGAAATTAAAAAAACAAAACCCAACTCCCAAAGGTTTGGCGGGTCCAGTTCTGCTTGGGCAAAACATTAAGACTTGCAAAAAATAAAAAATAAAGAGAGAGAAGATTATAAAAACCACTAGTAACTATTTTACATGTTTAAAAAAAAGATCCCATTCCACCCACCTAAAGCCTTGCTGTGAAATGCAGTCGGCATGAGAGAGGGTGAGAGATGCACATGAGCAGAAATTCAGCCAGAGACTGGAAATGCTTTTGGAGTCGGATTCCCTCATTTGGCGCTGGGGCTAAGTTCCTAAATGCCGTGGTCAGAACTGGTTGGCGTGGAGGTCTGCTGCCTGGGCAGTACCTCCACCTGTACAGAAGGACTGAGGAATGGGCGGCTCTGGCTCAGAGGGACCCGTCTCCACTCCTAGACATCCCCACCGCGACTGGAGGAAAGCACTGTTACGTTGCATAGTGGTCGAAGCTGCCAAGGTACTCCAGCGCGGCTCTGTAGCACAGCTGGTACTGGTCCTGCAAGGCAGCAACGAGGGAAACATGAGCAGTGGGGACACAAGGACAGTGGGCTGTAGGGTCCAACACCCAGAGACACCAGGGCCCTCCCTTCTCCCACAGATCTCCAGTGCCACGCACAGGAGGGGAGCTCACCTCTGTCTGCACCATGGCCGGCCGCTGCGTCCGCAAGGTCTTCACCATCTGGAACATGTCCACCACGCCCTCGTAGCGCATCCTCTCCAGCACAATGCTGAGTGTGATGAACACGCCGGTGCGCCCAACCCCGGCACTGCACAGGGAGCAAGAGGGGCCACTCTGAGTCCTGCCAGCCCCAGAAAGGCTCTGCAGAGCTCCTAGGAGCGGTGCAAGCTGCTCCTGGAGCACAGAGACCTGCTCACTGGGGCGAGGCTGCAGTCCTTACCTGCAGTGCACTGTGATGGGGCCATCCTGCCCAAACTGCTCCTTGGTCTTGTGCACCTGCCCAATGAAGTCAATGAAACCCTCTCCTGTCTTTGGCACTCCCTGTTCAGGCCAGTCTGTGAACTGGAACTGGCGGATGGTCCGTGACTGGCCGTCCTGCAGGGAGAGGGGTGTTAGATGTCAGCCACTGGTGAGCGCCTGATCCCACTCCCCTCAGCACTGGTGCTCTGACCTGCCCTCAGACCCCCTGAACCAGGCCAGGTGAGAAGGTGCACAGGCCACAGGTGAGCCCAGGCAGATAATTTGCTGCATGTCTGGGACCTGTCTCTGTTCTTCCATGTTCACCCCACGGTAGTTTAGCTGAGCAGGCCTTTGGGCCCCTACAGGGTCCATTAGGTCAGTGTTTAGGGCCCAGCTCCATCCTATAATCATGTTTACTGTTACACAAGGAACCTGTGCCCGGTCAGATGCTGCACACACAGACTCCAGGTGCAGGGGCACCTGCGTTAAATGCTTGCTCAAGTGAGCAGCACAGGCAAGGCAGGGTCTGGTGCTAACAGGGATCCCTGAGCTGTTCATGGGGCTGACACAGCTGGCAGGGCAGAAACCTGTGGAGAGAGGAGCAGAAGGTGGTGGGCAGCAGCCCTTTTTGCCTGCAGTGCAAGGCAGCATTTGCTTTCCCGTTTCTCCAGGAGCTGTTGCATATCCCTTGACTGGCCTGGGTAGGGCAGAGGCATGAGAGGCACAGGAGCTGGGGCGCCAGCAGATGCACTCACCCTGGCATCCGTCACCTTGAACTCCCGGAGGATGTACTGTGGCATGTTGTACTCTGCCATGGGGTCCACCACAAAGTACTGGTACCGGGCAGAGCGCTCTGCAGGCCAGTACTGATGGCACTTCTCCTGTGGGTGAGGAGCAGGGTAAGACATTAGCACTGACAAGCTGCTGCTCCTCCTCCCGCTCCCTGGGTGCCTATGTGGTTGTGGGGCCACAGGGTCAGCCACCAGACAGAGCGGGGCTCACCCAGAGCGAGTGGTGCCAAACACAGACTGGGGTAAGCCAAGAGCGTGTGCCCACAGACAGCAGCCCCAGAGCCCCCTTGTCCCCACAGCAGGACTCGTACCCGGCCCATCTCACGCAGCTTTGTCAACATCACCACAATGGTGGAGTCGTGCTCCCAGAGCATCCGCCAGAAATCCTCCGTGGTCTCGGCCAGTGGTCCCTGCGTGGCGATGTAGGCCTTCTGCTGCCTGTGACAAACAAAATGGTGCTCAGAACAGCTCCTCAGAGATGGGCAGCAGCTGCTTCTGGGGGCTGGTGGGCTGGGTGAGCTGGAGGCAGGGCCCCATGGTACCAGGGAGCAAGTCTGACAGTCCAGCTGTAGGAGGCAGGTCTCCAGGATGAGCCATGGGCTCTGGGAGAGAGGTGAGCTGATCCAGCACTTGCCCTCTAAGTGCTCCCCACAGACACAGTGAGCACAACATGGAGAATCCAGAAAAGCTCTTAGTCCTTGCAGGGGTGACGGCATCCCCAGCCCAGTCTCTTGCTGTTTCTTGTCTCCAGTGCTGCTGTTGCACTGAGAGCCCTCTTGGTCCCCACCAGCAGGCTGCCAGCACCCACCTGGGCTGGAAGGAGAGACTGTGCTTGGGGATGATCCCAGCAGCACCCCTGTGTTCCTGCACTTTTACTCTCTGCAGTACCCGCCGTCCCTCCCATTGCATGGGAAAACACAGAGCAGCTGAACCAGGTCACCTGGATTACACACTCCAGACAATAACGAGGGCAGTGTAGAAACCATGAATACAGTTTTGTCTGCTTTTCTAAAGCTTCAGAATTTGTTTTTGGTTCCACTGCCAACCAGAGCACCTCTCCTAATTTTCTGTGTCACCTGCCCCGGACTAACCCCCACCCTGAAGAAAGCCCCCTTGGTGCTTTGGACTCAGCTCTGGCATGCTGATAGCGTGCCCCTCTGAGCTCCCAGCCTGGCACAGCAGAGCCTGGGCTGGCTCCACCACTGTGGGGCGCTGGAGCCCGTGGAACCAGGGCTGGCTTCTTCCATCCTGCCTTCTTCCCTCCCTTCTGCCTTCATCCCTCTACTGGTGCTATTTTTGATGGTGCTAAATTAATGAACGTGCTGCAGGGCAGCTGTAACATGCGGGATGCAGACAGGGGCTGCTTCAAGGTGGATTTATAACACATAGTAAAAAACAGGGAATGGGGATGCAGAACGAAGTGAAAAAGCTAATAAAGATGCAGCATCAGTGGTATCTGCAGGACCTTGGGCCAACTGATTTCTTTAGATAACTAGAAGAATGATGCTTCAAAGGAAGGGATGGGAAGAGATAACAGAACTTGGGGATAGGGTAAGTAGCACATGAAATGGTACCACCTGCTGTGATGGCATCCCTCTCCCTCCCTCCATAGCATCACCAAGAGGCAAAGCCAGCATTGCTCTCCATCAGCTCTGGAGCCAGGACAGTGTCTGCAGTCCATCTGTCAGACTCAGGCTGCAGCCAGGCAGCTGCCTTAATGACTGGTGGTGGGTGGCTCTGTGCCACACACCCAGGAGGTAGTGGAGGCTCTCTCTGCTCTGTGACAGCTTTTCTCCAGCCCCTTCATCCCTCCCCAGTACTCTGTCCCACCCTGAGGGAGCCTGGCTTGCTTCAGTTTTCCTCTGTTGGGATGCTCCCAGGGTTTTTCCCCTTTTGCTCCTTGTCCACTCTTGCCTCCATGTAGCTCTCCTCCCTGAGAACTCTTGCTGGGCTCAGCTGCTGGAGCATGGACAAGGCACAGAGCTGCTGGCCTGGCTGCACCCAGTGTCTGCACTGACACTTTTTTCCCTTTGGCAGTGCCTTTTGCATCTGGGAGGTTACCAGTCCAAAAGAGGCAGGTGGGCAAAGCCAAGTTGGAAGGGACATGTGCCACATCTATCATTGCATCCCCCACTCCAGCACTGATGATGGTGCACATGAGGGATGACCTTACAGTGATGGTGCACAGACAGATTACAGGAACGGGCCTTTGATGTGCATCATTGTGATTTGGTTTGGATTGTTGTCTAGGGGTTGCTTGGGAAGGAGATGTGGCCACTGGGCTATTCTTCTCTCCTGGCCTTTAGCATCTGAGAATGAGATGTCAGCAGACAGATACAGAAAACTTAAACATCATTGCCCCACTAGATCTTAATTTGTGCTTTCTAAACTGTGTTCTGGAGAGAGTAACCTGGTGATGGGCTTCCTAGTGTCCAGCACCAGCCCTGCCTGAGGATCCAGACTCCTCCTAAAATCAAGACATGGAACAAGCCTTGAGCTGCTGCCTGGATCAGTCACTCAGTGGAAGAAGCACACTCCTAACTCTAGTTGCTACAGCAGTGAGGCAGGTTTGAGTTAGGTACTGTAGATATAAAACACAAGCCAAGTGATGCCTACCAGAATATCCCATAAAACCTCCACAGGAGCCAACACAGCCTGCCACTCCAGCCATGTGGACATCTGTCTACAGCAACACAAGCCAGCCTGGCAGGGCTCACTCACAGGCAGTCTTCACATATTGTAACTACACACACTGCAGTGTCTGAGAAGATGGAAATAGATAAAATGCAACAAAGTGGACCCCATCCCACCTCAGGCAATCAGGACCAGTCCTCGGGAAAGAGAAGGCAGCTCTGCCTGGGTTTCCAAGCAGGCAGGACAAGCTGGCACAGCCACCCAAGGTAATCCTTACCTGTAGCCATCTATGAAGCTGGCATTGATGTAGTCAGAGCCCTCGACACCGCGGATGGGCTGCAGGCAGACTCTTGTCAGCTCATACGGCATGATGTTCACGAGACGGTTCTTGAATTTGTTGCAAGGGAGGTTGGCACTGATGAAACGTGAGGTATGTGCTTTAGAATTGGCCAGCAGCTGAAAGAGGAGGAGACACATCAGATCCCTGCTGGAGAAGCAGCAGTCTGGGGGCAGAATCGGGATCCTGGCAGCAGTCATGTAGTGTAATGGAGGCCGAGAGCAGCTCTCTGACACACACAGAGCCATGAAGCTTTGTACCTCTCTGAGCCAGGGGTACATGCTTGGTGGTGGCAGGGAAGCAAAGCTTTTCCTCTTCCAACAGTGTCTTGCTATTTACTTCTCACCCCAGAAGAACCCAAGAAAATGTGAGAATTGTGGCAGTTTTAGGTAAAGAAGATGTATTTTGGGTTACTGTGAGACATTTTATAGCTCTTTTTGAGTCCCCTAAAGTGGAGTCATGGTAAATGTGTTACTTAGATCTGCTGGCAGATTCAAACAGAAGTCACTCTTCCTTCCCCCACCTTCCTTTTTTTGTGTTTTCCTTCCCCAAAAGACTGCCTCCAGCACCTCCAGAACCACCCTTCTCTCTCTGAGGGGCAACTTGACCTCAACAGAGGCTCTCTGCAGGGGGACACTGTTGCTTTCTGGGGAGCAGTTCAGCCATGGGAGGACCTCCCATATCCTGCTCCCCAGGGTTTCCCATGCAGTGGACACTGCCAGGGCACAGAGAGGGGCAATTTCATTACTGTTCTCAAGAGACCTTTGGAGAAATGAAAGCAAAGTAAAATTTTGTCTTTCTTACAACAGAATTGCTTGAGTTGAGCACAATTCTGTGGCTCTCCTGAGGAGTTTCTCAGTGTCACCATGAGACACTCAGGCAGCATGTTTTACTGTTCCAACCCCAGGATACCAGTAGCTCTGATAACCACAGGACAGAGCTTCTCAACTATTCCCAGTTTAAATGGAAAGTCAATATTTTGCCTCTCCTACTCCTTTGTCACTTGGAGGGAATCCCCAGGGTGAAGGTGTACTGCTGCAGCTCATTTCACAGCCTGCATGGTCTGCTGCCTCCCTGCATGAGCTATATTCCCCTGCAAGAGTTCACTGGACTAATGCACCTCATCTGAGAATATGGGCATTAACAGAGCTCACTTCAGCTCCAAGGCTGTAATAAATATCTGCAGTTGGCATACACAGATACAGGCAGAAAAACGTGGGCTTGGCTTCTTAAAAATGGTGTGCCTTAAAACACTGCCTTCACCAATTCGAGACAGTGAGGCTTGGTGTTGAGGTGGTTAAAAGATTACAGAGCTTAGCATTGAAGAAATGAGACCAGAAATGTCTCACATATTTAAATTGGAGCTGTTTCCAGACAAGTTGTTCACAGTAACATCAATTATCAGTAACATGATATGCATCTGATTTCAGATGCAGCTCCTGCCGCACAGTGAACCTAGAGCAGAATGTGCTGCTGGGAACTGCACATCCATCTGCCTTTTATATCATCCCCAGAAGCCGCCAATCCAGGGGGGACCACGGCCGACACAAGCTTTACAATTCAAATGTATTTTAAATCACTGCCTACCTGCTTTAGAAACACACAAAAGAATAACTGTCTGTAATGATCCACAGCCCACCTCTCCCAACCCCTGGACGAGCAGCCCGTGGAGCTCTGCGGGCAGAGGCAGGGCACTAGAGAAGCGGGGTGCCGGGGCTCCGCCACCAACCTTGAATTCCAGCTCCATCGCAGTGACGCTCTCGCCCGGTGGCACCTGGGTCAGCTTCTGGATGTGGGCGAAGAGGTTGCGTGCGGGCACCTCGGTGTTGCCGCACGTGGCGGCCTCCAGCAAGGCCTCGTGGATGAAGATGTACTGGTCCTCTGTCTGCACCATGTAGTTGCGCTGGGAGCGCATGCACGTCACGTGGCCGTAGATGTCCACGGTCTTCTCGTGCTTCATCCGCTCCAGCATGGCGTCGATGACAATGAAGCAGCCGGTTCGGCCCACGCCAGCACTGCAGGAGCAAAGCACACGGCCCGAGATGACACTGTCTCCTAGAGATGTCACACGAGCTCAAACAGTGCTTCAGAGATCACCTGGACTTAGGGCACACGAGGGGAGTTCAGGCTGCTCTCTATGAGCGAAGCTCCAAACAAGAAGTGACAGGAGGAGTGAGGGAGAGAATCACTGGAGAATGTGAGAGGCTCCTCAGCCTTTCTGCTGTTCCCCTTTCACTGCTGGGGTGGAAAGGACATGGTATCACCTGGCTGATCCCTGTGGTGGCTGGCAGCCCCTCCACAAGGAAAGGAGAAATGTGCTTAACAGGCAGGAGAGTGACACACACGTGTGTGTGTGAAGTCAGAAGACATGAAGAGCAGGCTGGGCCCTAACAGCAGTGAAGTCCACAATTTCCAGCCTGCTTGTCCCCTAACGTGGGTCACTGTTTCCTCACCCATAAAAGGAGCATGGCCAGCCTGAGAGGGGAAACAGAAAGCTGAGGTGACACTCAACTGAGCCCTTCGCTCAAGCACCAAATGCCTCTCCACAGCAGTAGCAAACCTCAAGCTACTGACTCTGAGAACACCCTGAAAACAGTAGATACACTGTTGTGACATGTAAACGCAGACAGAGGTAGGGAGCTAGGCATTCCCTCATTTATGGTGCAAGTCATATCCTTAACTAGGCTTTAATACAGCTTGTTTGTGTGTTAATTACACCCCACTACCATCTGAAACAGAGCATGAAAGAAGAGCATTAAACACTGCTGGTAAGGCGTATGCTGAAACAGCAATGATGGAGTGGTTTGTTCAGTAACAGTCCCCTCTTGGCTGCTACAAATAAATCTTGGCTGGGTAAGATGCTGAGCCTTAGCAGACTAATATTTTGCCTTAAGAGCTGCCTTTTTACCCTGTGAAAGAGTATGGCTGTAAATACTGCATACGAATGTTCGTAGAGGTCACTGCATGCATTTCTGTCAGTGATGTGCATCTGAAGGTACCACCCACTTAAGCTGGGCACGTATAATTTAATTTTAAAATGGCACTTGCAGTTTTGCAGGAAAATGTGTTTTCTAAGGCTCTCCATATAGCAGTGCTGTTTAATCTGAGCAGTAGCAACAGCCACCACTGCACTACGGCTGCTGGGCCTGTCCTGCTGCCAGCCCAAGCATGCAGTGCAGGTTACGCTACCATGAAACGTTTCTCACAAGAAGGGGAGACTCCACTTTCAGACAGGTTAGAGCTCCTGCAGCCAGAAGGCAAACACACAGTCCTACCTGCAGTGCACAACCATGGGCCCAGCATCTGTTGGGTTACAGGCCTTGACCCGCCGCAGGAAAGCGAGGATTGGGGTGGGGTATTCTGGCACCCCGTGATCCGGCCAGGCCATGAACTGGAACTGTCGCAGCTCTGTCTTCTCATTGGAGCCATTCTGTTGAAGACAAAAAGGAGTTGTTTTGCATGAGAACATCTCATCCCAGCGCAGGAACCCACTGATAGGGCAACAACAGCCACAGGCACGCAAAGCTCTGTGTGATGATGCATCTACTGGGCTTTCAGCAGTGAAAATTTGGAGGAAAAACACAGGTTTATTGCAAAGTTCCTATACATACAGATGTTCTGTAAAAAAGCAGTTTTACAGACAAGAGAACATCTTTGCAGGAGTGGAGCAGACTGCAGGGAAGGTGAAAGACTCTTTTCTGCACAGCACAGGTTCACTACCTGCATACTCACTGCATGTTCAGGGAAAATGGGCACTGGGCATGGAAGGCCTACAGCAGCCAGTTCCCTCCCTGCTCCTCTGCATCATGGTGTTCCTGGGCTGGGTGACCAGCCTGTGACTGCAGACTGCCCTGCTCCTCTCTGGGCTTGGCTGAGTGATCTATGCAGCAAGAGGCAGGAATGGCTGGGTGATTCCTGGGGCCTTCCTGGGGCATGAGTGTGTCCCCCCTGAGCACTGGGCTCCTGGCCCAGACTCAGTCACACACAGAAGCACTTGCTGCAAAGCCTGTCTGCATTGACACTGCTGCTGGCACTGCCCCCAGGGATTTCCAAACATTAATGAGGAATGCAGCAGGCAGGAGAGAAGGGTTTATGCTCATGTCAGAAACAGCTCCTCCATTTGCATTATTAGTGACAGGAGTGATAAAAATTCACTGCTTCCCATGTTGTCCCTCTAATGGGAGGACAGCTGCTACCTGTACACTCACCAGAGGCAAGAACAGCCCCGCTCTGGGGCCCACTACAGAAAGCACACAGAAGAGCATCAAGAATCCTGGCCAAAGTCCAGTGGTAACCAGATGCACAACCTGCACCTGATCTCCTACTGCAGCCCATCAGTGAGACATGGCACATGCCTGCCCAAGCCAGGTACAGCCAGTGGGCACTGCCTGTGGGCCATGGAGCAGCCTGCAGCACTGGGAAGCACCTCTGCAATCCGTGAAGCAGCAGCAGCCCAGCCTTACCTTGTACAGCGCGAAGGTGCGCACGGTGTAGGTCGCCAGCTCGACCGTATCCAGCAGGACCACCTGGATCATCCCATAGGTTTCTGTACCCCGGCTCGGCCAGTACTGGTCACACTTTACCTGCAGGGAGGTGAGGAAAACGGGTCAGTGACTGGCTGTGGCTGGGGCATCTGGGATGAGGAACAGGACTCTGCCCTTCAAAGGGTAAAGACAGAAATGAGTCATTGTGTGGGGTGGGGGGAGCCTCTAAAATCCAGATTTCCTTCCCCCAGAGTGTCCCAATCCCCAGCAAAAAGGCAGCACCCACTGGACCCCTTTCCATAAGGCTCAGAATCAGAAGAATATTCTGAGCTAAACTGACCCACAAGGATTACCTAGTCCAGCTCTCAAGTGAAAGGCCCATATGGGAATTGAATCAATCTCGGTGTTATCAGTACCATGCTCTGACCAACTGAGCTGATCTCAGTGAGTGGTTACTCACTGAAAGAGGGATTTTCCTTTTCCCCTGGAGCCTTCGGTGGAAGTGACAAAGGGGGCCAGGCCACCAGACAAGAGCAACAACAGACACCAAGACAGTGAGCAGCAATCCTAGCAGTGATTTGTGCCTCCTGTAGTACTTCTCTGCCTTCTGTTTGGTGAGATGGGCATCTTTGGGGCTTTGCCTGAACCACCCCCTGCCTGAGCTCCACTTGGATGATCAGAAGGTGGGCAGCTGTGGGATGATGGGAGAAGAGCTAGTGCAGCAGGGAGGAGGAAATGGTGGTTTCTGTGGGCACTGCTCTACTCAAAGGGCAGCTGAGGTGAATGAGATGCAGCCTGTATCCCCACCAGCTCCCAGCTCCACCAGCCTGGCGTCCTTGACCCACAGCTGTGGCAAGACAGACCTGAGTCCAGCACAGTACATTACCTTTCAGCAACAGGCATTACCTTTCCCATAACACCCATAGTCTCCCAAGGTGTCCTGCCAGCATGGCCTTGGGAGCATGCCCCCCTTGAGACAGGTGGGACACAGCCCATGCCAGGGCTCCAGCCTGCATGCTGGATCCACCCTCCCTGCACTGCTGTAGGCTTGAATGCACTGAGCATCACCAAGCAACACCAACCTGCCCCTGTGGCAGGTGGCACATCCCTGAAAAGCTACACCTCCCAAGTGTTTCAAAATGGCTCTGCAAGGAACAGATGGCAGCTTAGACACAGACACATCTTGTTCTCCCTCTGCAAGAAGACACAGACTGTGGCCAAACTATCCCTTCACCCTCTCCTGCAGGCAGCACTGTCCCATCATGAAAACACTGCTACTCCCTAAAAATCTCCTGCCTTGCATCATCCTTATCACCCATTTCCAACTCTGCAGTCAGAGTACTCTGAGCTACTGGTCACAGCTTTTGTTGCATCCCACTTGGCAGACAGCCAAACACATCCCCAGGGGCCCATCCCTCTGCCCCCTTCACCTCCCTGCACATCCCTCCCTGCTCACATGCTGCTGCTCTCCTCCTCCTCTTCACAGCTCAGTCTTTTCAAACTACTCCTCCATTTCTTTTTTTTTTTTTTTTTCTGTGAAGCCCCAAGCTCCCTATTTAATTGGCACCCTCAGCATCCCTGTTTCATTTGGTACCTGGCTCCCCCACCCTTCAGAGCCACAGTGCCTGGCTGACAGGAGGAAGACTTCATTCCCACCCATGTGCAACACAGTGAAAATGGTCTCCCACCCTTGGAGAGAGGAGTGAATGGAAAATCATCTGTGCTTGTCAAGGAATAGTAAACTTAATTATTAGTGGAATGTGTTTACAGGGGAATGCGTGGGAAGGGAAACAATAAGCTTAATTAGGAATCAATGAAGTTCTGCCTTTTAATTGAAACCACTTGCAGCAGGGTGGGGCTTGTGAGAGCCAAGAGCCCTCATCCTGCACTCTGGCTCTGGAGTGCAGCAACCTGGAGTCACAGGGATGCATCTCTCCCTGCTTTTTGGGTTCTGCTCACAGTAAGGCTTGCCCTGGCAGAAGTGCCTGGAGCAAGGCTGCCTAATGGGGTACTGCAGATGCCTGTGCAAGCAGAGCAGCTCTGCTGCCTCCTGCCCAGGGTCTCCTGCTGCTTGGGCTGCTGTGCTGCCTTGGATCTCTGGCAACATGGCAGGCCCTGCAATAATCTCAGGATTCCTCTTCCTCACTTGGCACTGAGTATGTGATGCTGACTGGCTGCAGCACCAGCAACTTGGAGGTCACAAACATGATTTCACAGCTAAACTGATCCCATCCTCATGAGTGGGTGCCACCTGCAGGCTGTCACCATGAGGTCTGAGTTTGTCTTGTCTGGCTTGGGGACGATGTGACCCTCTCTAAGGGAGAGGAGAGCAGCATGGCATCCTGCAAATGCTGGGGACAGCTGCTTGCTGTGGTTTGCAGGGGATGTTTCAGAGGAACAGCACAGCCTGTCCCTGTGCCTGTGCCTACACCTCAGGGACAGCAGTTCCCTCCTGCCACCCACATGCTGCAGGGCTGTGTACTCGAGCACAAAACAAACTTCAGAGGAGTTCCCTGTGTGGGATAATAGCAATGCCTGGGCTGGTAATTGAAAATTATTTATTCATGACCAGATAAGAGTCAGTCACATTTTCTGCCAAATTTACCCATAATGTTTATGCCCCATTTTCAAGCTCTGTAAATTTTATGCTGAAGCCGATGCACTGTGGCACTAAAGCAGATAAGAGATGTTTTCTTCTGGCAGCGCTTGTTTCTCATTAACTTAAGGAGCACAGTAATGTCCTGAACAGCCATTTATTGCAGCTTTGCTGAGTGGCTCCTGTTCCTCCCCTTTGATGCCCTGAGCCCAAGAGCAGCCGGGCACCTCTCTTCAGCCTGAGAGCTGCGCTCTGCCCCCGGCCCTGCTCACAAGCTCCAGATGGCACTGCTGTCAGCAAAAGGGCTGGAGCTTCATGTGCCTGCCAGGCTTCTCTTCCCCAGGGCCCTTGAGCACCAGCCTCTTAACACCCCCTCCAGGGGACATGAAATGCCAGGGGAGATCACACTCCAGAGATGGCTGCTTGGTGCTCTGGGCTGGAACAGAGCAACCCACGGCACTGCTGTGGGAGACTTGGCTCTGCCAGGCTCTAGGGGATAGCCCAGGGTAGGAGAAATCCTGCTTTAATACCTCTCTCCTGGCAACACAGCCCGGCAGGGACGCACCACACTCGCAGCTTGGGGAAAGCTAATCTACAATGTGTGTTTCTGAACTGCCACCAAATGATTCTGAAACTGATTGTAAAGCTTTGAAGGCAGCTAAATTGCACAATCCAGCCATTTCTATCCTTTATGTGCTTCTCACTTTGTGAAAACATGAAAAAGGGAGGATGATTTAGACCATCAAGCTAGCTAAAATTGCAGACCATAAAAGCTGATGCTCTTTAAAGATTTTTTTCCCCCTCTGCAGCTCAGGAATCCTTTAAAGCAGTGTCACCCCCACAGGGCTGCCAAGCTGCTGCTGGTCCTGGTTGGCTTATCACAGCAGTGCCGAGGGTGACCTGGGGAGCTCGCCTGGAAAGGCAGCAGAGCCTGCTCTGCACCGGGCAGCTCTCCATGAGGCTCTGCTACCCACCCCAGGCTCTGCAGCTGGACACACAGTCCTGTGCCTGTGCCAAAGCGCCTGGACAAGGGGACTTTCAAGCAAGGTCACCCTTGGGTAATGCTGTGATGCCATGTGACTGCCTGGAGCAGTGCTGTCCCACAGCAGCGTGAGCACCAGCAGGCAGCAATGCTGCAGGGACCCAAGGGGTTACATCAGATGAAGTTTGAAGTCTCTGGAGCAGAATGAACTGCAAAACAGTGACTCACGTTGAAAGTTTGGAGCAATGGGCAATGACTGGGATTAGGATTTTCACTGGTCCCTAAATGGTGTGCCCCCAAGAGAGCTCTAGCTCTCATCAAAAGGGCAAGAGGAAAAGCAGAGTAGGAAGGTGCCTAAAGTAATCTTGCCTTGGAAGATGCTGAAAAAGACAACAAAAACCCCCATAGAAAATAATCTCCTGTAAGTCCACATCAGAGCTCCCCACCAGAACCCTGCTGCGAGGGAATGCCCTGAGACACCTACAGGGTACAGCAAACACATCCAGGGAAGTCCTTGCTGTGGATCACTGGTTCAACTCAGGAGTGACCAGGCTTCTCCACTGCCTCTCCTGGCAACCCGCCTCTCCCACAGTGCCAGAGAAAACTGCCCACTTCTCATTAGTGCTGGGCACGTGCCAAAGAAGCAGCAGGACTCAGGCAGGCAGTGCCAGGGAGCAAATGCAGGGGTCTGGGTCTGGTCAGGTCAGCCTGGAGCCCCTGGGCAGTGTGCCCAATCAGGAAGGCTGCCTGAGATTCTCTGAGGGCTCTGGTCACCTCCTGCCCATAACAAGGATTCAATGTCACCAAAAGCCTGAACACACGCACTGTGTTTGGGACAGAAACCAAAACTGCAGGATAGGACGGGGTGTGCTAGGGGGAGATAACACACAGCTCAGCAGCACAGACATCTCAGGCAAAGACAAGTCCCTCTGGGGTCAGAGGAAACCTGTTATCTTCAAGAAACACGCACCTTGGAGGGCCTTGCCATAACTAAGAAGCCCGGAAGTTAACTGAGTCAAGATTCCAGGCATGGATTTATTTGGCAACCCAGAAGGGCTTTTCCTTGTTCTTCAAATACATGCTCCATCACTGAAATGTGAAGGCACAGAAAAGTCCCGAAGTAACCCTCAGCTGGAGAGTGCAGTTCATCAGAAGCTTCTGATCTTGCTTAGCCCTGAGTGTGCCAAGCCCTGAGCCACAGGGCAGGTCAGAATCATCTCCCTGCCTGTTTGGGCTGCGTGGGTGACAGTGGCCACTGGACAGGACAGCCAGGGCTCTGCAGCAGGAAGCACAGTGCAAAGCTGGCGTGGGATCTCTAGAGACAGCCCATCTCCAAGGAATGCTCTTTTTCCCTACAGGCTGTAGAGCATTTGAAGATGCTAGGAAACCTGTCAACAATGCCTATATTTTGCACATCAGGAAAAGCAGATCTGTTTTGCCATGATGATTAGTGGTTCCAGCCACTTCCCCCCAGTCAGGGTGGGCTGGGACACCCCTGCGAGCATTTTGGTGCTAAAGCTTTGAAAAGGAAGGAGAGCATGCAGGCAAAAGTTTTAACTAAACCCAAACTTGACCATTTCTGCTTCTCAAGAATGAGCTTATTGGGCTAAAAATAATCAGTGCTTCACAGCTTGAGTGCACAAGCCCCTTCTGCTGTTGGCATGGCAACACTAAAATATTCTGCTAGTACAAATGCTCACTGCTACAATTTTACTTTTAGGAGCAAACTGAATCATGAGAGGCAGAAGCTGCCTCATCCTTGGGCAGGCTTTGCCCAAAGGGTGCATCTGGGCACAGGAGCACTTGGTCACAGCTTACAAACTCCTGCTTCAGGGGCTGAGTAAGAACCTCTGTCACAAAAACTGTATCATCTGCAGTGAGGGCTCCCACTCCTTCTCCAGCTCACGCCTTCCCCACGGTCTGCAGGCAGCTTTGCGTTTATTACATCAGAATATCTAATCCTGGCAGTGTAAGCTGATAATTTATACATGTTGTCATTGGACAAGGCACAAATTAGTCCTGTTATTGCAATGAGACCCTGTCAGCCATTCCCCTGCGTTGTCAGAAATGCCAGGGCCCTGTCAGGCTGCTGGATGCTGCCGGTCCCACCCAACTATTTCAGCTTCTCAGATTCTGGGGTGGTCCGCTCTCTCCATCTCAGAGCCTTCCTTTCCCCCTTTGATGTGAGTGATGTGGGCAGGAAAGGATGGGTGTGCATGCAGACATGCAGGCAAAATAGAGCTAAACGAGCAGGCCAGCAACAGGAGGTTTTGCCACCCTTTTACCCCACAGGGATATGCTTACAAGGCTGCATGATGCAGGGAGCCACATCACTGGAACTGCCCCTCCCTGGGTGCCCTTATGCCTTATGCTGTGAAATGTTCCCATTCCTCCTTTCTTCCCCACAACAGCTCCAGAAAAGAGAGAAAGCACACACTGTACCCTGGACTTCTCCTCCAGCCTGGTCATCATGACTATGGTTGCTGTTCTCTGTTCCCACACCATCCTCCAGAAGTCGCTGAGGGTTTCTGGCAGCGGTCCCTGCGTGGCGATGTAGGCGTTCTGCTTCCGATAGCCATCGATGTAATTGGCGTTGATGTAATCACTGCCTGGGACCCCTGCAGGGGACAAAGAGGACAAGAGTTACTGGGGTAAGCCCACAACCCTGTACCTACTGCTCTGCTGGGCCCCACAGGCAGGAGAAGAAGCTGGCATGTTCACAAGGCTCTTGACAAGTCTCCTTTATGGGGTGATGTCAGGATCTCTCCCAGGGATCCTGCAAAGGACAGGGATGGTGCCTGAAAAAAGAAGAACCCTTTGTAACTCCCACATTAATGCAACAAGCAGGCAACACCAAAGCAGAGAGACAGCTGCCACACGCACACAAAGGAAAATTCACAGGCAGGAATATTAAGGAGCTCATTCGGCCCCAAGCAACTGACTGAAATAATTGTCTTAAATTCACCAGCAATTTGTTATGGTCCTACAGCACCTTTTAAAAATGAGGCTCCTTTATTAGCTTGTCTCTGTTAGCAAGGCATCTCAGGCAGGCACGTTCCCCCATCCTTCCTGCAGGGACAACTATCCCCAAGGAACCAGAGATTTTCCTCCTACCGCCGCTGAAACCCTTCAGTGTGAGACCCCCTCTGCTGCCTGCTGGCAGAGGCTGCTCCACCCCCACGAGGCCTCCACCACTTGAAGGAAAGGAATTTTTCGCAAAGGCCTTTAAAATGCAAACACATAGTTACTAAAATAAATTCGGCAAAGCAGAGGCCTGAGGCTGCTTCCAAACCCTGCTCAGCATGGGCTGCCCAGGCTGCAGGGATAGAAAGCAGCAGGAATCTCATTGTCTCCCCAGGAGAGAGCATCTGCATTTCATTAGAGAAAGGAAATAAAGCTGGGGGTCACCCCTCGTCCTTTTGTCCCGAGGAGAACTCTACAGCTCTGTTCTCCAGGTCTCAGCAGTCTCCAGCAGACACGAAGGGCTGGCAGCGCTGGGGGCGGCAGCAGCTGGAGTGCAGCGCTTGGCTCCTTGGCATGGGCGGCACGGGGCTGGCAGGGTGCTTCGGGAACAGTTCCCAGGAAGGCACAGACACTACTTACAGCCACTGAGTCAGCCTGGAAAGCAGGGATTCCCCCGTGTGCTCATCCCACAGCTGTCTGCGAGGGTTTGCCCACCAGCAGACATGCCAGGCCTTCACATAGCTGCTGCTGCTTAACAGGGCTTGCTGTGAGGGACTGTTTGGCCTCCTCTCCTCCTCTTGAAGAGAATGAATAGTGCATTAGCATCAGAGAAGGCTTTTACATCTCCCAAAAAAGGATGCTAATGACTGTAGGGCCACCTGTGTGCAAAGCCAGGCCCCAGTTCCTTTCCCAAGGAGGGTGCATTGAATTAGCTGTAACTTCCTCATCCTCCATCACTGGGCTCAGATCTGGGTGAGCACAGCTGGGCGCTGGTTTATAAAACAAGGGGAATGGGTGAGCTTGGGCTCCAGCTCCTCTGTGTGCAAGAGAACTAGAAACACATATTAGCCCAAACTCCAGGGATGTGGGGCTGGTTCTTAGAATCATGGGGATCAGTGCTATGGACAGCAGAGCCTGATACTCCCATGGAGGACAGGAATGTATGGAGTCTGATGTCCCAGGCAAAGGAGCACTCCTCACCCTGTGCCACTCTGAGCACTTATTTGGGACCATATATGGACAAGTCTCGGAGAAAGATACTGGCCCTACAATTGTACTGGGACAATGTGGCAATGGCACTAATAGGGCCATGTTTCACCGTGCAGTGAGGAAGGCAGCTGAAGTCACACAGAGAGGACAGTGGGAGAGGAGGCTGCTGGGACAGACATGTTTGCTGCCAGCAGTACTAAGAAGTAACCACACAGAACACTTTGCTCCAAGGACAAGTTTTACAGTGCCCTTTCTCTTCTGGCCAGCCAGAACACACATTTGATCATACTGACGCATGGTGTTTGTCCCTGCTCAGCTTAGAACACAGAAAAAGACAGTCTCCTTGCTACAATCAGGTTCAGCTGCTTGTGCAGTTACTCTTACCATCGATGGAAGTCAGGATGACACGCGAGTGGTCATAGGCTATCACATTTGCATAGCGGTTTTTCGGTTTATTCACTTCCAGGTTGGAGTTCTCCCAGGTGAACTGCTGCCCAGGATCAATGGACTGTGGAGAGAAGGAGAAGGAAGGAAATAGTAGTGGTTACAGCACACTGGAGTGCTCCAGCACAGTCAGGAAATCTGCACTGCCCTGCACACCTCTCCCCAGACCAGACACAGCTTCCATGGGTGTCCACGGTAGTAGCATCAAGCCAGACCACACTGAAAACCAGTTTCCAGTGGCACATGCATCCCACTATCTGAAGGCACAGCAGTCCCTCACTGAGGCAGCCTACTGCAGATGAGCTTTCATCTCCTCTGCTGCGTGCTCATCCTTTCCTCTGGAGCTACCCATCAGCAGAAATTTGGTCTTCTGCCAGGATTCCTGAGAGACCTGACTGTGTAGATCTTGACCTAGTGGTTTCATTAGCTGTTGAACTGCAGTCTCTTGAAATATAGCAAGCCCTGGGTGTCTTGTGCCCCAGGAGCTTTTGGTATTAGTGTCCTGCAAGACAGCCTGTAAGCATTTGCCAGGGAATAGTCATGAAAATTAATAGGTTACTATCCACTGCTCCAGCTACTTATGCAATGTAAACATCTCTCGTTTGAGTTAATAGAGTGACAAGAAACTATAAACCTGGAGAAGAGACATGGTTATAAATCTTGGCCTGCACACTATGCAAGTGCCTGAAGAGTACACATCCCACTCCCACCTGGCCTTGCACACCCAGTGCTTCTTCCACGAGCCATGTGCTGGTGCACCCAGTCCACGGCTGCTCCACAGCCAGGCAGCCTCTTCCCAAAGCCTTCTCTATTGTCTCAGTCTATGCACAAAGCAAGGTGAACAAGGACCATCTCCAAGCACCCCTCTGAGATGGGATGGTGTTGTTTGAGAGACACACGAGACACACAGGTAGGACACCTGCCTCATGCAGAGACTTGCTCTGCACATGCAGTCCTGGGCAAGCTGGGGGCAAGCAGCTACACCAGAAATCAGTCATCCCATGAACCCCCTTCCCCCAGCAATTAACAACACTGTCCAAACCTTCTTAAAATCTTGCTCCAGCTCTGAGTCTCTGAAACTTTGCTGGCCCATGGATAAAACACTGAGGAAAGAGGCCAAGGGAAGCACTGCATGCTGTGCTCTCTGCAGACATCTGTGTTCACTGCTTGGAAGAGCCGTGTCAGAAGGTTTCTCAGCCAGTGAAATGCCTGTCAGCTCTGGATCAGCTGTGAGCAAAAGGCTGAGGTGGGAAGCACAGCTGCCTGACTGCGCTGACATGAACAGCTCTCACGGTCCCTCTGCTCAGTTCCACCAACCACCAGCTGTGCACTAAGTGACACCCATCGATGTCCCCTCTGCTCCTGTGCTGTGCAGCAGGCGCTTCTCAAGCAGGCAGCAGTGGGTGTGGGCACTGGCTATGGAGCACAGGTAGTGCCTGCATTGCTGCACTAGCCCTGAGGGCACGGCCAGTGCTGTGCCAGGTGGCAGCTGTCTGTCCCCAGGTGTGGCCCAGGCTGCCAGCAGGTACAGGAGCAAGTGCTGACGAAAACACACAGGAGGATGTGACATCACAGCAATGCTAATATGTAGTTTGGGAAATGTAGGATGTAAATAGACATTTCCTACAGAAAACCTGTAATTTTCTATTATCAGTGTAATAAGCAGGCAGCCGCTGTGCTCAGAGGAGCTGCAGCCAGGATGCTGGGAGTGGAGGCTGCAAGCACCACTTCTGGCTGCAAACCCACTAGCCTGGCTGCCACAGGCCTTGCACACTCCTCTGCCCAGGCACAGAGACATCTCAGCACAGCTCACAGTTCTCTGGGTCGCTACATTTCACTCAGGCACCTGTATTTTGCTTTCAGTACAGGCTGCTCAGGGGACCCGCTCTTTAGATGCTCCCCACTCTCAGCCATGTGGCAGGGAATACTGCTGCCCATCAATAGTGGGCCTGAACTGCACAAGGGGAATGCAGAAATGATCGAAGACATGAAAAAAAAAAAAAAGAAAGAGGAATATAATATGAAAGGACTTTATGGTTTGGAGTAGAGATAAGTAAGTGAGGTTTTGACATCAGTCTGATCAATATGGAGGACACTGAAGGAGAAGCACAAACAGACAAACTAATGAGGAAAATATGGACCCACCAATGCCTATTAGAAACATAAATAGCACCTATTTTTCAGAAAGGTGGTCTTAGTCTGCACAGACAGCCCATGAAGACACTTGACTAGCTGGTGGTGGAGCTGAGACTGGCTCTGAAGATATCAGTAAGCATCTTCTTGCTGGGAAGAAGCAAGCCAAGAAAGCACCAGCTGTAATTGCACTCTGTGAACACTCTCAGTGGGCACAGGTGGGTGCTGGAGCGAGCCCTACCCCTTCAGCAGAGGCAAGCAGAGCTCAGTGCAGTTGTTCATGCTCAATCTATGCTGCAAATCCCTGCCAAAAGGCTGCAGGGCTGACCTGCAGCTGTGGGGTGTGGAGAGCTTCGCACAGCAAGTCTGTGTCCTGCCACAGCAGAGGAAAGGGTTATTTCCTGGGGGAGGACAAGGCTGCCAAGAGCCCCCAGAACAGAGGAGGAGCATCAAGGTGTTGCTATTAGGGTTAATAGCTTTGATGTGCAATGAGTATGTGCAGAAATAGTCTAATCATCATCAGCCTCTTAAGAGGGCAAACAGGTGAGGAAGTCAGAACTACTACAGCACCTGAGTGCAAAGAGGCTCTAATTAAATACTCCTGCAAATTAGTGACTCATTTAGAAGTAAAATGATTTAATTTAAACTCTGGTGATGAATTAATGTACACCTGTTCCCCCCTTTAAGGCAAACAAATGAGTAAATAAATGGGAGGATGATGGGCTCCTTGGAGAGAGTTGGAGACTCTACATGGAGCAGTGGTTGGCACGCCTTGTCCCATCTCCGTACAATGCTCTGCAGCCCCTGTGTGCAGTAGCACTGCCTCGTGTCCCCACCTTGCTCCACGACTGCCCTGGCACCAGGAGTCTGCTCCTGTTCCTTGCTGGGGGGCTCACGGGAATCACTGCTTCATCCCAAAACTTGATCAGAGTAACACTCCCAACAAACACATTCTTCCTAGAAAGCAGAAGGGCTGGGAAATTGGAAGGAAATGAGCCAGGAGGAAACTTAAAAGCACCATGACTTTTGCTTTGCTTTAAAGTGACAGGGAGATGCTGTAAGACAGCAAGTGCAAATTAAGAAAAAGCCCAATTAGTAAAACTCCTCCTTCCCAGCATGGAAGTGCAAGGAACAATTTCACCAAAGCAGTTCAGGGATCCCTGCTGCTACTGCCATAAAGACAGAATCAGACCATTGAAAAAAGATTGGAAAAAGGCTTTCTCCTTGACAGACTCTAGAGCACTTTACAAATGCCTTGCAAACATCCCTGAGTGCCAGTTTGACTCTCAGATACAATCCACCTCGGGCTTGCTGCTCCCCTTCCTTAGTGCAGTTCCAAAATCTCTCTGCATGCTGAGGCCCTGCTGCTGCCCGGCGTGGAGAGCCCAGGCAGGCAGCGCCCCGGGGCAGCACAGCAGCTCAGGGAGCTGCACAAGGGCACGGGGACAGGAAGATGCACAGGCAGTGAGTGCTTCCTGTCCTCCTGTAAAATCAACCACATTAGCAGGAGCACTGACCACTGTCAATCTGCACCACGCCTCAAATGAGGACATAATGTGCCTCTGAATCAATGGCTGGCAGCACTTCAGCCTTATTATTCTTATTACGGGAACGTGAGCGCCCTGTGCCCGCCAGGCAGCCTCCCAATGAGCCACTAAACCGGGCGAGCCATTAAACCAGCTCCCTGGGTGTTACCTGCACCCTCCTGGGCTCACTGGCCCCAGGACCCAAGCAGCTCTGCTGCTTCCTAACCTGCCTTGCCAGGGCTGCAGGCACGGGAGCTGCAGTGTCCTCAGAGTGAACACAGCATTTGGGCAAACCACCAGTGCTTCTCTCCACAGGAAACTGTGAGGAAAGGTCTGCAGCCGTCCTACCACATTAGGAAGCAGGAGTACAGTGAAATCTCACACAACCTAAAGATTACTAAGAACTAACAAGCCAGGCAGTGCCCCACTGCCTGGCTCTCATCACCAGCTCTGCTCTGCTCCTGGGGGCCATACACTAGATGGACATGAGGGGCAATAGCCTTAGGATGCAGTTTGTAAAGGAGTAAGGAAAAAATCTTCTCCTGGGAAGGTGATGCAGAATCTAGAGCACTACAAGAGAGCAGGAAGCAGTGCTGGTTGGAGCCAGCCTGTCCTGTGTTTGCTAACAGCACCAAAGGGGACAGCAATGCTCAGCCTGGTGGATGCAGCAGCAGAGTGTGAGATGTGGTGTGTTCCGACCGGTTTGTCCCAGGGCAGGATCCCGCCCCGGGAGCACAGGCTGCAGCACGGGAAGGTGCCCACAGGAGGAGCTCCAACACAGCGACAGCACCTGCCACCACTGCACATCCACAGTCAGGGGGCTCAGCCTTCCTTCTACTTATCTAATTCCATTAATCCCACACTGTAAATTCGCCATAGCTTTCACTGTACACTAAAACTGAAATACTCTCCCGGTGCAGCCAGGCCAGAAGCAGCTGCCAGACCCTTGTGCCCTGCTCCCCGGCTTGCTGCCTGCCTGCACAGCGTGCTGCCCTGTGCCAGAGCAGATGGCAGCAGTGAACTGCGCCTGCAGACGGCTCAGCTCCCAGCAACTGCATCTCAGCCTCTCCTGCCGCACCAGGGCAAGAGGAGCTAGAGATGGAATGGCCCCCAGGTGCCGGGGTGAGGGCTAACCCACAGCCCAGGAGCCTGCTCGCTGCAGCCAGCCCACAGCTTGCTCTGTGCTGGCTTTGTCACGTGGGCTGCACGGCCACGCGGGCTGGCACACTGGTGTGAGCAATATTATTTGTTCTCTCACCTGTGGGAATAGAGGTCAGACGGCTGTGAGAAATCTCTGCCACCCTTCCTGCCCCCTTCCCAGGCATGTGGGGAGGTGCTGACAGGTCTTGTTTCATGTCACCTGTGTCTAGGTTACCCTGCTATTGCTTGCACAGCCGAGGCAAGAGCCAGACTGATGGCTCTAGGCCAGCTGGCCTCAATGGTTAAAAGTGCTGTTAAATATTTGCTCTCTGCCTGTGGTGCCACTGCTCCTGGAATGTGAGCCATCTATAAACAGCCCTGCACCCCATAGAGATGTTAGGCTGACAGGCTGCTCTACAAAAACACTTAAAATGCAACTATTTCAAAGCACAATCAAACAGCAAATGGGCCTTGGGGGCTCACCTGCCATGCCTTCCTCCCTTGTGTCTCCCTGCTCAGCTGTGCTATGCCCATTCTGGCAGCACCACTATGCCATGGGGAACAGGGTCAGAGCCTTCACTTCTCAAAGCACTGGGTCACCACTCAGCTCTATGTAAGGTCTGGGGCTCACAGAGTCCCAGGGTGAACACTGGGACTGTATCAACGCTTACTGCAAATGCAAGCATGTGCTGAGCTGTGGTTCCTGTCTCAGGCTCCCACAGGGGCCGATCAGCCTGCTCCCCTCCCACCTCTGCTCTTTCCCCACCCACTCTGCAGATCTCCTTAGTCAGCAGCACATGCCATGCCTGTCCTGCCCTGCAGCCCTCCTATCAAAGGCACTGCTGCCCTGCCAAACCCACACACACAGGGACCAGGATGAGAACAGACCCGCCGCCACAGCAGTCCTGCACAGGCAGCTGCTGCTCTCTTCAAACTCAGTCCAGGATTCTTCTCACTGGCATTTCAAATGGGAAATGATTGCATTGATCCCCACATGCCAACAAGGTGCAACCCCTTCTACTTTTGGGTCCGTCCTAGTGTCAAACACTCTACAAGCCTGTCATGTTCAGCAATTTTCTGATGATGAGGAGTCAAACACAGCAGAATCCAGAGGAAAAAAAATTATGTGCAACAATCAGCTACTTAATAGCTGCTTCAACATGAGAAGTACAACTGATTGGTGCTCTCAACCAGCCATGATATTCTAAAGAAAGAGAAATGAGAAGAGAGAGGCTCATGAAAGCAGCTAAGAGAATTCATTTAATGCTCATTTTTTCAAAAACAGTTCCCACAGCTCAGTATTATGCTGCAGGCTCTATTGAGCAGAGGCCTAGTGTGAGGATGGGAGTGCAGAGACACTGGATCTTGCTGAATCCCCACTGTGCAGCAGAACCACAGCCTGCCTGTAGCAGAGTGGACAGCCCTGCTTAACACTTCAGTTGGACTGGTAACAAAAAGCCCAAGGCAGACAGATATGACTGCACACTTTGGCTCCACTGGCAGGACATACATGAGCACACAGGTAACTGCAAGGGAAGCACATTATTCCTTTAAACATTTCCCAAGTCACAATGTAATGCTGCAGCTCATCTCTCTGGTTCAGACAGTAAATGCAGAGGGATGCCAAGACCCTCCACCTGGCATCCCAAAGCAAAAACAGAGCTCTGTGCCTTCCTCAGATACATGCAGCACACCCTTTGAACTAGATGGAATTCGTCTCTTACCTTCCCAACACAGAGATCTGCTTTCCCTTTCCTGGCATATATAATCCTACCTTGTGGGCAAATGCTCTGATCTCATCTCATAAATCAGTGTAGGTATGGTGCAGGAAGGGGTGGCCACAGGCACAGGCAGATAACAATTCAAACAGAAGTGATAACACATGCAAAGAACACTTCCCAAATTTATTCCCTCTTTAATACTAGTGGGGGGTTTATTTACAAGTCCCCTGCAGCTCAAGAGGGCTCTGCATATAAGCACAGCAAAACATCATCCTGCCATTCCTGCTCTCATGGCTGCAGAGGAACTTTTCCCAATTTTAAGCAGTTGCAACCTAATCACGAAGCCTGGAGAGTGCCAAAATAGGTGAGGCAGCCCTCGGGCAGGTCAGCCCCTTTCCCTCCAAATTCTCTCCCTTTGGCAAGGTGTTCTCAGGGAGGAGAGGGCAGGGCTGGAGGGAGCTGGGCTGAGAGAGGTGCAGTGGAGAGGTTCCCCAAGCATGCAGCACATGCCTGTGTGTGTGAGCAAAGGCAGCAACGTGGTGGATGCAGACAGTAACTACCCAGGGCTGCACCAGAGACATGGAAAACAGCGGGAGCATGATCCAGAAGTGCAGGCAGGTTTGCAGCTCATGACTGCAGGTCACGGGCACGGAAAGCTCTGGAGTTTGGACTACTCTAGGGCAGTGGGACATTAGCAGTTTCTGTGAGCACTGATGCTGAATGGCACAGGCTAATGCCAGCACAGTCCAGTGGGAGATTAGATGGGGAAAGCAGGAATGAAAGCTCACAACGCATGTTTGCTGGCATCAGAGGATGGTGCAGAGAGCAAAGCTTTGAACACAGATGGAAGTGAATGGGCACAGCTTACTGCAGACCAAAATACATCAGCCAACCTGGATGGAGTGCAGCCCCCACGGAGCAGAACAAATAATCAGTGGCACTTCCAGGTAGGCAGACATGAGCTCCTATTCACTCCTAAGACCATAACCATGGCGGCAGCATGGCAGACTGCCATGCATTCTCCTGCAAGGCCTTCTCCCTGTACCAGCCATGCTTCAACTGCTCAAGGCGAGTTCCCACCACTGTGGGGCTGGCAGGGAGAGCTGGCAGGCTCCCAGGGCCGGCATGGGGACTGACCATGCAGCGCTGCTGCAGGGGAGGCACAGCTCAGCTTTCACCAGTTCCTCTCTGCTGGGGCCCTGGCCAGCACCAGTGCACCCTGCTGCCCGTCCCGCTCTCAGGCTCACCTCGTACTCCTGGGAGAACTTCAGCCCATCGTTGGCCTTGAGCCGCTCGATGTTGTCAGCGAGGTCGGTCACGGGGATGGGGGGGTGGTCACGCATGCCTGCAAGCGAGACAAGGAGGGAGGAGGGAGAGGAGAACAGTTACAGCTCTGCATGGCCGAGGAAGGCTCAGCAAGAGCGTGTGCACAGCAAACCCAGGAGGTGGGTGCGAGGCGGACACGTGTGACCATGGGAAGCGCCGGGCGGGATGGAGGGAAGCTGAGGGCATGCGGCACACAGTCCCGGAGCGCGGGGCGTGGACAGAACACAAAGGTGATGTGCAGAATGGGCATGACCGGGTGAGCATGCTCGGACAGTGCAGCCACGGGCACACTGAGCAGGCCACGCAGCGGGCAGGGCTCGGCCACCCCTGGCAGGAACAGGCCGAGGATACGCTGTCACTGCTGTCACTGCTGTCACTGCGCTTCCCGGGCTCCCGCATGGGCTGAAGTTGAACACACTGGTGCTCCCGCCACCAAGGGCTTAGGCTGATCCTCTTGCTTACCCCTAACATTGGCATTAGCCACAAAGAAATTCTGCCAGAGCTGCAGTGAAACCTCTGCAGCGCAGGTGCACAGCTTTTTGAGTAGGCAGATGCTGTCAGAGTCCTGGGGGCATTAGAGAAGGATGAGAAGGGCCCCACAGAAGAATGGCTGATTCCCTGGTAGGACATTGCACAGGGTTCTGAGAGCTGAGGAGCAGCTCTGCTCACAGCTGCATAACTCTTCAGTGATGCTCCAGAGGCAGAGCCCGCTCCAGGGCCCAAAATCCAGCTCCTCTGGGCTGGCTCATGCAAGGCACCATGGGCAGTGATGTGCCCTCCAGCAGCTTCTGGGAGGCTGCTGTGAGCTGGGATGCAGCTCATGCCATGGCAGAAGTCTTGCCCTGCCTAAACCAGAGATGCAACATTACAGCACATCCTGGGCACAGCCAACCCTGCTCAGCAGAAAGGCCCAGAGGAAGGGATCTTACAGATCCCACACAGGGGACAGGCACTGTTGGGGGGGTGTGCATGTGGGATTGGGAGGAGCCCTCCTGAGGCCCTGGGACTCAGAGCTTAACCATCACAACCTCCTTCTCTGATGCTGAGCTGTTGAACTGGCAGGAATGTGATTGTGAAACACGTCATCCAAATCCCAAGGCTCGTGACTCCATCGGCTGCTCTATGGGTTTCCCAGAAACCCCACATGGGTAATGATGATTATTAATAGGCTGAAGCTGTTGACTCACACCCAGGGAGACAGGCTGGAGCACAGCCAGAAGCTTCTCAATTGCTCAGGAGGCTGAACACTGCCACAGATGGCAGTGATGGGCCACAGAGGTGATGGAGCAGTCCCCAGGCTGGGTACACACATTTTACACGGTGGTGACAAGTCACAAGGTCATAACACGGAAGTGTTACACCTCAGACCTCTGCATAAAACATCTGACATCACTGCACACAGCAAGACCCAATCCAGCACACACTCATCCTGCCATCACTCGGCAGTGCACAGCTATCCATGGACGGTCTGAGAACACACAGACAGGTGGAGAAGGAAATACCCCTATTCTGCCTTGTGCTGAGGTCCTCCTGCAGAT
The DNA here is from genome assembly GCF_963513975.1 of Fringilla coelebs. Lineage (NCBI taxonomy): Eukaryota > Metazoa > Chordata > Aves > Passeriformes > Fringillidae > Fringilla > Fringilla coelebs. The sequence continues at coordinate 10,579,823 of NC_140067.1, forward strand.
GTCCTGTTTGCAACTTCACCCATCAGGATCCCCGAGGTGGCTGAGCAAGCCCTCAAAGGGACAGAGATGATGCTGGTTTTGGCACAAATTCCTCACTCATGCCAGAACTCTGAGGCTGTAGCTCAGGAGCAGCCTTTGCAGAGCTGCCATTCATGAGCAATTGAATGATGAGAACAGTGTGGGACCAAGACAGAAGTGTGGGACAGGAAGGACAAAGAGACTGGAACACAGTCACAAGTATGTGTTTCTTCCAACATGGTTATGAACGTAGGACAGCAGAGCCATGGACCACAGCAGAGCTGCAGACCCTCATCTCTGCTGAGAAACACAAGGTGGTCTCTTCAAACTTGTGTTTTGCCAGCCAGAGAAGTGTTGCAGCAACAAAAGAGCTGCAAGAGCAGGTGGGGAAAAAGAGGTGGTTGGAATCCCATTATTGTGAACCTAGAAAAACAGCCACTGACAGTGCAGGGCAAGACAGAGATTTGCACACACTGCCAGGACATCCACAAGCTCTTCCAATTGCTCTTGCAAGAGAAGAGTGAGCTCACCACGAGGTTAGAAGAGCTCAGAGGTCTCACAATGCCTGCAGGGACACACATGGCAAAGCCCTTGGCTCTGCTCCCAGGGGCAGTCAGTATTTAACCCACATACTTCTCCCGCTCCTGTGTGCATACACAGCTGCCTGTACATCCCAGAGGAGGGTGGCCATGCTTTTAGCGTTGTTTGAGGATGAACTTGAAGCTCAGAAGACAAGAGATAAGGGGGCACTTTTATCTGCAGGCTGGTACTACTCCATCCAAGCTGCTAGAGCAGTCAGTGCCTCCTTTGTGCCCGGGATTCTGGTACCCACACTGCCAAGCAGACCAAGCTCAGGCTGCCCAGAGACCATCATGTGTTCTGCCTGTGACAGAGGTGACCCAGCCTAGAGAAACCAGTCTGCCCAAGGTAGGAAGAGAGTGTGTTCAACCACTGAAGAGCCCCCTTCAATTTGGCCATTTGGGATTTTTAGCTGGTCACTCACTCCAGAATGGCCAAGGTTATCAGTCCCCATGCAGGGCCAGCTGCAGGCCTGGCACCATGGCAGAGCCTGGCCTCCCACTCTGAGGGGGTAGGAGGCTGGAGAGCAGGAAAAGGGCTGCTGCAGAGGCCTCCTGGCAGCCCATCACTCGGGACCTTCCCTTCTGCACTGTCTTGCAGTGAGCTGCTGTAGTGCCGTGCGAGCAGTACCGAGCCTGGCCCCACACATGTCAGAAAGTGAATCACTGCCATTTTACAGTCTGCTGTGAGTGAAGGTGATCTTCATGACATTGAAACAAAAAATACAGATATGAGAGAGAAAGGGAAAGAAAAAGCAAAAGGTGTCGAAAGATAAAAACAGGAGTTAAAACTAACTTGAGATATTCGGGCAACAGGGGACACTGGCACCTGCAAAGAAATGGGGCAAGAACAGAAATCCCATTAGCCTTTAGTCATCATTGCAGAGGTTCAGAGACGGAAAGACAACGAGATGAAGATGAAAAGGAAAGCACCATATACCACAGCACCAGGAGCTTCCCTCCAACACAGGACTGACTGCCTGGCCCTGGGGCTGCTCTGCAACTGGCAGGCTGCTGGCTCTGGCCAGGGCTGTTCCCTGACACTGGCAAACACCTGGAGCTGGAGCTACTTGCAAGGGAGTGAGTCCACAGGCCTTCATGTGACACTGAGAGGCTGCATTTCTCACTGCACACCACTGGCCCCAGCCCCATACCCCAGGGAAGCCTGCAAGGGCCAGTCGATGGCAGGTACAGGGGGCATCTTTGATACTTGATGGCCAGGGGCACTGCACTCAGCCCCAGCCACCTCTGCTCAGTGCCCCTGATCCTCCAGCTTGCTCACAGCTCATCAGCAGCACAGCTCAGTCTCCTTTCATGGTGTATTGGGACACTGCCCAGTCCTGTATCCTCTCAGTGATTTGGCACGGCAGTACATTGGTACAGGGAGGCCAACAGTGGGGAATAACCCTTGTCTGAAGTAAAAACCACAAAAATGAAAAGCTTAATATTTAATAACAGTAGACCAATTAATTATGCATTAAACAAGTTTTCCCTGCTCAGCAAGCTCCAGCAGGGAGACCGACTACCAGGGCTGGTGGCCAGCACCTCTTGTCAATGCATCCTCACAGCACTGCCTCGACCTCCGTCGGGTGACAGGGGCAACAGCTTGGGCCCACTGGGCTTGGTGGCTTTCATGCGCCTCATTAATGAGGACAAGCTCGTCAGGAGCGGAACAGTCACTTCAAGCTGCACAACACCCTCTTCCACTCCTCAGAGACTCACAAGGGATGCAGCAGGGAGAAGGGGAGGAGGACAGAGTGCTGTCTCTTGGTGGGGGAGCAGTGTCTGGCGGTATCCCAGGGTCCTGCTGCTGTCTCGAGTGAACTGCGCACTCTGGCTTGGTTTTGTCTCTCCAGGGAGCTCTGCAAACTTACAAATGAGCAGCATCTTTGGCTTATCCTCACTCACAGACAGGAAAAGGAAATTTCCTGGCTCCCTCTCTCTCTGATGGCAGCTCTTGAACCTTGCCACAGGCCTAGCAAGAGACATCCTTGCTGCAAACACCCTGACCTCTCTGAAGGTGGGAGCAGGTGCAAGCCCGACTCGTCACGATTCACGCAATGCAAGCCACAAGCACACGGCAGAGATGGCTTTTGTGTCCACATGGAGACATGTCCCAGAGGCCTGTCCCCACGCACAGCTGTTTATCACTGTGCTCCTCCTCAAGAAGCTGCACGCTGTTGCTGACTGTGTGTGACCCCCTCCTTAGTGGTGCTCCTGGTGATCTGCCTGTTGAGATGTTCTTCCTCTGGCACACGTGCCTTCCTTGCTCCCCACAGCATTTTCCTCCCATGCTGTGACACCATCCTGTGCTGTGCTGTGACCAATTAACGTGCCAGCTCTGCTGCTGCCCACACGTGAGATCTGCCACTGGTTCTGCCTGGAGATGCACTAACTACAGACTCCTGACAGCTGCCTGGGCACTGAAAAAGATGTGCTGGTGTAGCACACCCCAGATGTGAGCCAGACTGCTGTGAGTGGCAACAGGAAAGGCTGTTCTTGCCCCCCCTGCCAGACACAGCAGTTTTACATCAGGAAATGGCCCCTTCAAAACTCTCCTATTAGATGAAAGCTCTTAGATGAATGAGCAGCAGGAGGAAAAGGAAAGTAGGTTAGAGACCAGGAGGAGCTGCAAGTTAGAAGAGAACTGTATGTGCCTCATTTGCTGCTGAACTGCTCCCTCCATCACAAAAGCCCAAGTGCTCCCTCAGTTCATCTGGGACTTGGACTCTCTGAAAGGCTCTGAATGAGTCAGGGCAGAGCCTGTCTCTGATCACTACAATGACAGGTACTGTGCTTTCCGTGCCATCAGAGACGTGCAGACACAAAGCAGCAGCACAAGACCTTTCTGCAGTGTGAAGTACAGCTGCCTCCATGAGCTGGCAAAGCTACAGCCTGAGGCATCCCAGGCCAGTGAAAGCAGCATGCAGAGAATGGCTTTTACTGAACTATCATCCTCTGCACTGAGACCACCATGATCAGCAGAGTTCTTCAGTGGGCCACAGCACTGGCTGCAGAGCACTGTAGTCTGCAGGTAGCTCTTCTCTTGACCCTTAGCTGAGCAGAGCAGGAGAGTCAGCTCACCAAAGATCCCAGAAGGAAGCTGCTGGGACACCCTCAGCAGTGTAAGAGCTCTATGTACCTCCTGACTGCCCCAGGTGCAGCCCATGTGGCCAATACTGCACCAGTTGTGCACAGCACTGAAGCTGAGCCAGGGTGAAGCCAGTTCAGCACCTGGGAACATCTCAGGTGTGGACACTCCCAACTGCACGGAGGCTCCTCCCAGCTCAGGACAAGTGTAATGAGCTTCACACCGTGTCTGACACACACCACACAACAGGCCAGCCCCATCCAGGCTCCCCAGCCTCATGGGCCTGCAGTGACAGGGCCAGCGAGAAGGATTTGCAACCCAGAGAGCAGATACTTGGACATCCTTGGTCTAAAGCCCACTCTGTGTCACTGTGACTGAGAAGGTGTGGATCTCCTGGAGGGTGGGAAGGATTGCAACTCTGCCTCTGGCATGGGGACATGGAGAAGGGGAACCAGAGGAAGCAGGATTCAAGGGGATGAGCTGCTCCTTACCTGGAGTCTGGTAGTTGAGCCGCCTCATCTCAACTGGGTCAGATGAGTGAGCCAAGAGTGAGTCCTTCAGGCCGATGGAGTGCTCATCCTTGGAAGAGGGGGAATGTGCCCTTTTTCTGTGGACAGAGAGGGCAGAGACAAGCAGGTGAGTTCTGGCAGAGACTGGCATGAATCACCCTAGGAAGGAGTCTGGGTCCGTGTGTCCCAGACATCCAGGAGCATCCCAGGCTCCTGGGGCTCTGGGTAAGTCACATCATCTTCTGTGACTCCAATTTCCCATCAATGAAACAGGAAAGATTATATATAAGCAATGTCAGATGTTTGATTAGTGAGGCAGTTTTGAAATGTGGTATTCTGCATAGTATTTATTACAGAAAATGCAGATAGATGCAAGTTACTGTTTCCTCTTACTGCTGTCTCTAGGAACTATTTCCTGTAGTGGAAGGATATAATAAAATTTTTTTTTCAAGTATTAGAAATATTTAAATATAGAATGCTGTAATATAATAGTGTAAAGGCTCTTCAGGGTGTGTTTTATTGGGCCATTAATACATGTCTTGAATGGTTGAAGGCACCCAAGGCGTGTATTAATGGAACAATAAAATACAATGTTGTCTCTTCATGCTATATTTATGCCTAAAGCGATGCCACCACCTCAGGCTCTTGCTGGAATTCACAGGCAAAGCAGGGACAGATCCAATCAAAAAGTGGACAAGTGAATATTAAGGAAAATATAATACTGTAAGCAGAGTTTCTAGTCCCACTTCTAGCTCTAGATTACAAATATGGTGGGTACACCCAAGGGCTGGAGAAGGGTGTTGAGCAGGAGAGCACAGCAGTTCTCTTTTCTGAGCCTGTAATCACCCTGGCACCTGGCCAACAGACTGAGCATGCAAGAATACAGAGACTGTCTTTTGGCTACAGTCCCCAAATGGATTTTGCCTGAACTCCTCTGCTGACCTGATGTTTCCTGGAAGAGAGGGAGCTGCAACACTGCTGCTGTACACAAATGCTAGCACATTTACCAGCCTGCAAATGGCACAATCAGTCTCTGCTTTGGTCCTCCTTGTGAGGCCCCTGGAAGCACACTGAAGGGCTGCTGGGTTCTGCACAAAGGCAGCTGCATCCCTGGATAATAATGACCCTGAACTATGCATGATCCCAAATGCTCTCACAGGCACAGGGCACTTTCACTTCCATCAGAGGCTGGGCATGCTGGGCTGCCACTAATGAGAGGCACTTAGAGAAAACAAAGTGCATCAATCATGAGTGAAACCTGTGTGTGTTCCTTGTGTGGCCCAGCCTGTGAGCTCCATCTGCAGCCTGAGGCTGCAGCAAACACTGGAGCTGTTCAATGGAGAGAACCAGCCTGTGAGTCTTACCCTACTCTCAGGCATCTCAACATCTCCAAAGCCTTCCAGCTGCCTGGACCAAGACAAAAGAGCTGAAGGACTGAGAGCATTGATAGAAGGAATGGAGAATACACAGCCAACAAATAAACCTCCTGTCAGGAGCACAGCAGGGTGGGCAATGTGCTGTGGTGTACCAGTCCTCAAGCAAACTGGGCCATCCTTTTTGGGGAATGGGCACAGCAAATGGGCTGCCAATCCAAGGTGTGATGAGAGAGCAGTCAGGGATTAACATAATTCAACTTTATCTCTGCCTCATTAGCCCAGTCAGGGAAACTCCTAAACCATACTTCAGATCCCAAGCTACCCACTGCTGCTCAGCTTCAATTCATTCCCATTATAGAGTGGCCATCGTGAATATTACACACAGATACCTTCGGGAGAAAATGCCTCCACAGAGAGGCTGGACAGCCAAAACCACAGCATCACTCTGGGCACATGGGTGGTGCTGGAAGAGGATATGCTGCTCCTCCATGGGTGAGGATGCAGCAGGGACATGTGTGTCAGATCTGGGCACTGCAGGCTGGTGCTTCCTGGTGCTCCACCCACACGACTCATGGACAAGGCAAAGCTAAGGCAAGGTGGGAATATCTTCTATGGGGCCCTGGTACAGAAATCCCCTCTGGGGACATTTTCTCTCATTAAAGGCCAGCAAACATGCTGTTTCTTACAGTTGCCCAGTATTCTCTCAAAGCTTCCTCATTAGAGACTGCAAGGATGCACCTGCATTCTTGAGGGAACAGCTCTCAGTCTGAAGTGACTGAGAAAACAAAGGAACCCCTATAACTGCTGTTATTGTCGGGGTTTTTTGATTTTTAATTTAATTGCAAAAGCAATCTGGGAAGTCTTTATGTTGGAACTTCTCCCTGAGAGCTATGAGAGGCTGACAACTGCTAGGAGGCTGATACCTTTGAGGAAACAAAGTCCTTGTAAACTCCAAAGGCTGGCATGCTCCAGACTCCCAAAAACAAAGATGACCCTTAGTAGCTTCAGGCTTGATTTTTAAAAAGGGAAATAGACTTGAAATTTTAGGAAAACAAAAAGATAAAATGGATTCATACCTTTCTTGCTTACTAGATCCAGAGAAAAGCAGGAACAGAAGAAAGGAGATGATCACTGACACAGAAAGGCACTGACTGCACATGCACAGCAGAACTCCATTTAATCAGACAACAAAGGCAGTTCCCTCCCCCAGCTAGAGAGACATATGTAAATAGAGGGCCCAGGAGGAGCAGAACCTCAGAGCTGAGCTGATAGAGGATGACCTACTGTAATTGAACAGGCTACATGAACACATGCAAATGCAACCCATGGCTCCTCCAGAGGATGAACAATCATCACATGCTACAGTTACAACTGGAGCAGGATTGCTCTGACAGGCAAAAGGAGGTGTCTGCTCCCATGGGGAGCACAGTGTGAGGGTGGTCCTGATCCAGTAGTCAGGACTGAGAGGCCCTAAGAAGAGAGCTCCACTCTGATTTCAGCCTGGCACGTCCATGCCCTGTTCTCACCACCCAGGTCATGTTCTTCAGTCAAAATTCACAGGAGAGGGGGCAGCTCCTGTCACAGATCAAGTGGGCAATATCTACAGAGAACCAGTACTAGAGAAGTTCCCAAGGCTGCCAATCCAAGCTGTGATGAGAGAGCAGTCAGACTGGCTTTAGGGACAAAGCTGCTCTCTGCTGTCCCACTGCTCATATGCTTCCAGAGTCCACAGCAGCTGTGTCCCGGGGCTGATGTTAACTACCTTCTGCATACCCAGCCCTTCTGCTTTCTTACAAAGGAGCCTTCTGCTGTGCCAGGTAGGGACCTTTCTCCTCCCCATGACCACCAAGGACTGTCTGTCAGAGCACCCTGTACCTGGAGGTTACAAGGAAGGCCCTGAAGGCACCAGCACCTCTAGTGCTCATGCCATAACTGCCATGTCCCAGACTGGATCTCACCTTTTGAAGAGAAGTATGGCAATGACAATGATGATGATTAATATCACAGCCAGGACGGGTCCCATCACCCACAGCATCTCTGGTTCATCCTGCTGCTTCGCTGATGCCACTTCCATCACGATCTCATCCGAGTAGGGGCTGGCTGCATATCTCTTCTGAACAGCACGGGCAGGAGAGGGAGAGAAAAGCAAGCATCCATTATGCTACAGCAACAGCTACGTCCCCGAAATGCTGAGGTTTCCCCTTGCTGCTGGCTAGCAGAGAATGGTCACATACCATGAGATACTCCCTCCCTTGGCATCAGTGGAGGTCATGCTGTGGCAACAGTTTCTGCCTGGCCGGAAACATTCTGGGTGCCAGCAACTCTGCTGGTGTGAAACAGTTTCAGTGCCAGCAACTTCGTGGTTGACAAACCTGACCGGGAGGTGCAAAATTCAAGAAGCCCAGCTAAGAGCCACTCGCCAGCCCTGGACTTTCTTGGAGCCAAATCACAAGCTTTTGAATCCCAAACAATTGCACAATGAGGCTGGCTGATGATTCCTAAGTGGTTTACAATACCTGCTGTGCTGATATCAACACATCTCTTCAGGATAGAGTTATATTAGGAAAACCCCTGCTGGGTGAGGCGGGTTTTCTTAAAGGAATGAAATGACAGGAACATTTTCTACCTGATGTCTTTGATAAACAGACCTTAGAAAGAGGCTCATTCATACTGGTTCCTTTCCTTTCTGCAATGTGGCAGCCCAGTGATTTATAACCTGAAGGGACAGCCTTCTAGCCCCACTAGCTAGACAGAATCAGCAGAGACCCAAACCCTTCCTGCAGAAAAATGACACCACACACCTGGTGTTCTGCTGCTGTTCCTAAGGCTTACAGAGCTGTGTTGCACCCTCACAGTGCAGCATTGCTGGGTCAGAAGGGTTAAATGCTGCAAAAACAAATCCTTTCTACCTATTAGAGAGGGCCAGAGCTGTATCAATTCCGTGCCTGTGGCTTTTGAGCAGCACCTGCTGCCAGGCATTAAGGAGTTAGAAAGCTCTGCTCCTGCCATAGAAGGTTTTGGTCACAGAAGAGGTGCCTGTGGATCTATAAATCTTCTGCTTTAAGGCTGGAGTTTAAACATGCACTTCATGTCTTCACATATGTGAGGAGAAGAAAGGGAAGAATCAAGCCTGCTGGTGTCACACAAATGCACATCTTGATCTGCTCTCACAGGTGCCCTTGATCGCAGCCAGGCTGGTTTCAAACATTTGTGGAGTACAGGAAATGCTCTTATCTGGGACATCCTTCTGGCAGCACGCACTAGTTCAGCATCCCAGCTGCTCTCCTCAGACTTATCAGCAGAGATGCCACTGTCTGGGAAAGAAGTGTGGGGGGTGGTTGCCACTTTGTGAAACCTTTCAGCCCTACAAGGGCTGTTTCAGTAACTGAAATAGCTGCCAGCTCCTGGTTTAATGCTGTTCCTAGACGACATCTGCACAGGACCACTGCAACCCATCAGACTGTTCCTACACCCCTGTGTCCCGTTCAAACAACAGGGCAGGGAGCCAGCTACAGCTCTGAGCATGGCACAGACAAGAAAGCCTGTGACTCCCCTTTCTTGGGCAAGTGGCTCCTCTGTGAGGGAGCAAAAAGGCTTTTCCTGGGACTCCCCAGGAAGGTCCAGGCGCATCGGTGGTGGGGGAGGGAAGGAGCACACGCTCATGTGTGCAGCAAGGTGTGACCAGCTCCAAAGCTTTGTGTAAGGGGCAGAGATTCATACTTTTTCAGACACACTCTGGAGGAGTTGCCCTCCAAGGGAAGGCAGAGACAGAAGAGATCAGAAGGACAGTTATCTCAGTGGCATTTCCAGAGGCAGACTGAGAGGTGCAGGTGCCCCTGCTCTCAGAGACAGTGTTTAAACCACATTCCCTCTGCCTTTGAAGAAGGGCAATGTTACGCTCTCCCGCTGACACTTAAGAGAGCAAGCAATTTCAGAGGAGCTGGGTGGGGGAGACAGCCTTAGACAGAGTGCCTCATGCTCCAGATGAAAGTGGATGTGCTGCAGCAGGGGATGCAGAAAGGTGGTCTGTAGGAGCAGGGTATAGGAGGTTTGTAGGAGTTCTACTGCTGGCTGCTGGCTTACTGGAGTGCTGTGGCAGGTCTGTGCTAGTGAGAAGATGATGATTATGGCTGGGATCAACTAGTTAAGGCCACCTCTTCTTGAAAGGGATTGTCAGGATAGTCATCTCAAGGCCTCTGCCTTACCTTTTGTTAATCTGTGACTCTTTTTCCCTCACATCTTGCCACAAGAACACATGAGCTGGATGAGTAATGAAGAACCTGACCAGCCCTAATTAGCCATTACAAACAAATGAAGCTGAGGAAGGAAGCCACAGCTTGGAATCCAACCAAAGGATTCCGTGCATCTCTATTATTTCCATTATTTACACACTGGCTGCTGCTACTGCTGCCACCACCCCTCCTGCCCTGGACACTGATGTCCAGCTCTGGCAGTGCTGCTCCTTGCTTACTGCACCAGCCTCTCCCATGCCCAGGCCCTGTGTGCTGCTGCTTTCCAGAAGGGAGACAGACATGCAGGAGCAGGAATCCCCACACAGCAGGGAAGTGTGCACCTTTGCCCTGCTGATAATCCACTGTGATGGGAGATGCTTCTCCAGATGTCATCTCAAAGTGAAATTCTGGGCAGGGAAGTGCCTGTGAGGGCAGGTTTGCAGGGAGAACACTCTGTTCACTGCAGAGTCCCAGCAGTCACTGTGCAGGGTAGGATTTTGTGGACTGTTTTCTACAGACACTTGAACCAAAGCAGAATGAGAACCCATCCCAACCACGTGCCAAGGCTCTGAGCACAGCCCTGCAAACCAGAACTGAGCTTGTGCAGAACGCCTGTGTTGACACTGTCCTCCACACTCATCTGTTATGCGGAGCACACGGTGCCATTTCCCTCCAAAAACACCATTTATCAAGTCAATTCCCACGGCTGCCTCCGCTCCTTCAGGCCAGCGATGCAGCCTCCCTCCTTCCTTCACGGAAAATGCTGTCATCCTGCCTTGCAGCAATTGCTCACTGCCTGCCCTGAGCCCAGCTCAGCTCTGCCAGAACAGGCTGTGCCCCCCACAGAAAGTCCTTACCGTGTCCCCATCCTCCAGCGAGGCCAGCACGAAGCAGCGATAGCTCAGGTCTTGAGACAGAGGCTTGTTGTAGAAACCTTTGTAGTTCTTCTCATCCCCCAGGGTGAAGGTCTCGGGCAGCACATCCACTTGAGCAGCAATGTAGGGCTTGAGTCTGTCTGCCTGGCGTCGCTGCCGCCTGCTCTGACTCCCCTGGCTTATGGCCTCCAGCAGCTGGGGACAAACAAAGTGCCATCACTATTGCTGACAGCATGACACCACCTGACACTGTCACCTTCCTGGCTGGAGCACTCGGCAGGGGTGAAGGGAAGGGACGAGAAGGTAACAGGGCTTGATTTGTATCTGGTGGTACTAAGGAGCCAGAAGCAAGGATTATCCATTTAGGCATTGCTGGGGCATCCGTCACAGAACCTCACTGCAAGAGCCTCCACCAGGATCTCAACTCTGGAAGTGTCCTGAGTCCTGGGAAGCTGACATGGTAAATGTTAGGGCTGAGACAGCCTGGCTGCGACTGTCCCCCTGAGTCATGTATCCCAACGGGCTGTGAGAGAACCGAGTCATGTTCTGTGCCTAATTATTGGTCTGGACAGCAGCTCACACTCTCTACAGACACTGGATGTGAATTACAGCTGATGCCAATGTTCAGGGAAACAGTGACATTTGCTGTGTCTTTTCCCTCTGCCAGTGCCCCTGTATCTCACCTGCTGCTGTGCTGCAGGCAGAGTATTGTTTAAACCACACAGAATGGTAACAGATTTCCTGGAATGCTCAGAGTAAAAACAGCAAATTTCACAGCCACAAGTTAATGAAAAAGGATATAATGCACAAAAATCAAATTGCACTGCTAAGAATGACTCTCAAATGGTTAAAGATATTTTTTTCCAATGAATAAAAATGAAGATCAAGTTTGGAAGAGAAATTCTAATTCAAAATGAAGAAGGAAGGATGAAATACATTTCACACAGAAATTTATCAAGGCAACATTGTCAGGGCAGATGGGGAACATCAGAGGGCTAGGGATGGTGATGTGCACACAAAGTCACACTGCTGAGCTGGGCTTATTCCCCCTGAGGAGGAGAAGCTGGGTAAGAAAGCCCTTACTCTTTCCCCTTGACAGTCCATCCTTGCTCTTTTATCAGTACTCACATAGAAGCAATTTAGGAAAACTAGACCTTGTCATTATAGTATCACCAGAAAAAAAAAAAAAAAAGAAATAAAAAAAAGAAGAAGGAAATAAAAAAAAAGAGGCTGGAGAAATCTTAGTTCCACAAATGTCATTGTAATCCCGAGGGGAAAAAGCAGAAAGATAGTTTTTGGAGTGTGGAGTTTGCTTCCTACACCCATCTCTTGCATCTGGCTGAGATTACAGCTGAGCTCTCTGGAGCAGAAAGTGCAGCTCTGTGGGCATGTACACAAAACCACAGGGCTCTAGTTGTGGTTAAGGTTGTTGGAGGCTTCTGCCACTTATACATGTAATGCACAGCAAAAGACTGCATCAGAAAACTGCTAGGCCTGCATAGTTCAGATCCTGAAAAATTAGAAAATTAATATTGCCTGTGCAAAATTAATTCAGCTGTCTTATGTATGTGCATTGTGCTGCACCCCTGACTGCAGAGTCACAGGCTATCTTTTCTGTAAGTCCCTGCTTTGTTCAATACACAGGACAGACAGTGCTTAATCAAAGAGCAGATATTCCACATTTTGTTTTCTTCTTTGCATTATGCAGCCTGAGGCCTTGTTTATTGCTTACTATTCAAATCCAGCTCTGAAGACAAAATTAATAATTTCCTCATGGGTTTTTCTATGGTGCTGATCACTATACTATTACAAGTACTTCACAAACATTAATGATCTTATCTTCCAAACACACATATGAGTCAAGATAAAAGTGATCATCCCAATTTTACAGATACACTGTTTCAGAAACACTAAAACATTAATGCAAAAAAAAGTCCACTAAATTTGAATGTCAAATTGAAAAGACATCAGCTTGTTTTGTTTTTCAAGAAAACTTAGTATTTTCTTTATAGCACTGACTGTATCCAGCTCCTATTGACTTTCTCTGCAGCTGGGGATGCTTAGGCTTTGCAAATCAGAGCTCCAGGATCTCAAACTGAGCACTCCAAAACATCACATATGCAAGACACTGGCTGCTAATGAAAACTTTGGCTTAAATAATTTGCCTGAGGCTGGGTGAGACAGAGACAGAAACTATTTCTTTTGATAGCTTTCAACCATCTAAAGCTGAAAACCAAAGCAACCTTCCTCATGCTGGTCTTCTTTTCCTTGTGACATCTGTGGTGCTGGAAAACTTCTGCAATGAAAATATGCAGGGTGATGGTTCTCCATCACACAGCTGTGCTTCATTTGCAGAACAGAACCACAAATACACCTTGTGGAGCTGGAACCTCACAAGAACGACTGTGTGATCGTGTAAATAAAGCCAAGGGCTGACTTGCAGCTTCTGTCTGTTTGTCATTTCTGAGTGCTTCAAGCTTGCAACTTTGTTATCTTAATGGATCTGTGTGTGATTTCTTGCAATTTTTCCTTTACACTTTGGGGATGGTGGTGCGTGTGGGGAAGGAAGAGCCCACAAAGCCCTTGTGTGGGAGCCTCCTGACACCTGCACATGTTCCATGCCTCGGGTGTCAGAGCACTCCTGGCACAGGACAAGCTGCATCCTGTAATGGGGTAATGGCTGGTGAATGCTCAAAGCCTTTAACAAGCAGGTGTGAAGGGAGCTGTGTGGGTTCTGTTAGATGCAAGAATGAATTCTTTATTTACACTGCAGGCTTAGGTCCTGTCCAGAGAGGGAAAAGCCTCCTGACAAAAATGCTTAATAAACTGAAACCAAGTTTTATTTCCTAGCTTGTTTTCAATATTAGCACGGTCATTTTATCTGAAAAAGGCTGCAAGGACTGTACAACCTGTAACAGGATCTGGACAGAGCTCTGAGACCACTCGAGTGTGGTCTCCTAAGGGGGCATATTCTGGGAGGTGGCTTCTCCTTAGCTTGACTCCAGCCTCCTTCCTACATAGTGTCATGAATAAAGGCTGAGGAGGCACCCATCCCACAGCCCCCATCTCTGATGTGCAGCCTGCACCTGCGTTATTGCATCCATGCTGCTGCCAGGATGCCTGGGCAAAGTGTGCTGAGCTGTTTGGGAACCACTTCCAGCCCAGCAGCTGCTGCAGGCCCTACCTGGTCCAGCTCCATCTCATCAGGCGTCCGCCACCGAGCAGTCAGGGTGCTGGTGCTCTGGTCTGCTGGCACAACCACGATGTAGTACCACCTGGGAAGGAAGGAAGGAAGTGTAAACACTGGACCCTGAGCCATCTCAGGCTCCCTGACCATTTGGCAGGTCACCAAATAATGTGTGCCATATGACTCAAGGATGACCTACTCCATTCCCTGGCCTTTAAACAGCAAAAGAGCTCAGTAAGGAAAAGGCTGGTTTCCAGCCGCACCAGAGAAGAGAATACTGCCATTACCACTCATTAGGATAATGAAGATCTACAGACTGGGTTCCAGAGGATGGTGTAGGAGCTGTGAGAAGGACATTTATATAATCGGATTGTAGCAAGAACCCTGGGGAAATTGTGCTTCAGCTCAAGGATACCACAGTAACGAATAAGACTTCCACAAACTCGCTTTTTTAATCTCCTTGAGGCTTTAGGCATTATTTATTTAAAGGATATTATACAGTGTCAGAGAAAGTCCCTCCTGATCCTCAACTGCATTTTTTGCCAGTAGCATCTGAGTATACCCACCAGGGTGAGGGCAAACTGTCACAGAATTGTCTTAATTTTATTACACATCAATATTTGCTCAGAAAGAGCCAAGGCCATGATCCATATTATGGGTAAATGCCTGCCTCTGTACCACAGCCTGCTTGGAAATTCACTCCCAGGTAACAAAATCCACATGTTGGCAGAGGTCTGCCCTGCCTTTCTCTCCCCACCCCTAGCCCCCCACCCTGCCTTCTCCACCCAGGAATGGCACCTACCGAACTGGCACAGTGGTCTGCACTTTGGGAAGAGTTAGCGTGAATTTTCCCTCCTGTATGTACTTGTTTGTGGCGATGGGTTTGCTTTGCAGGACATCAGGAGCGGTGCGGATCGAGACGAGGTGCTGGAGCCCCCCTGCACTGCTCCCACGGTTCATTAGCACAAAGGAATAGTCCGTGTCAGGCTGGAGGTCACTTATCAGCTTCTTCATCGAGTGGCCGTCCACCTCCACACTCTGGCTATTGTACAGAATCTGAAACAGGAAAAGGACACGTTCATGAAGCTGACAGCTGCTGCTGCAAACTCACACTCAAAATAGCAGCACTAGAGATGACAGTCTGGCTCTGGGCCCTCCCTCAGGTGGTTTGGCTACTGTATGCTTTGTAAACAGCCATAAATCTTTAGCTAAAGAAGAGCAACCCGCAGCAGAGTGTGAGCTGTGCTCCCTGTGCCTCGCAGTGATGGAGCACAGAGGGGTCATCTCAGCCTGGGGGGCCAGGGCCAGCAGTGAGGCTGGTGGTGCCACAGGCACTGCTTTTCAGTACCTACGTGGGGGAGGAATCCAGATGGCTGTGCTTTGCCCCCATGTGGAAATGAATGGGTCTTTGTTTCTTGTCTCATGAGTCTACAACGCCCAATAGGCTTGTGGTGTAAAATCCTGTCTGCTTTAAATTGGTGTCCCTCCCATGTCTACCAGCTGATGCCTGGTTGGATGCTTAACGCAGATCATCCCCCTCCCAGCAAGGTGACCGGGGGGTTACACGCCTCACCAATGATCTGACAAATCCAGCACAGGGCTCACAAATTGGTACCCAGAATGGCGGCTCTGCAGGTGTGACACCCTGTCGTCATGGCAACAGATGCTGGCGCCACACAGCCGTGGGCAGGAGGTCGGAGCTGCTTTTCCCTGCCGTGCCTGCAGCGAGGGGCTGTGGGCAGGGCAGAGCCGCTGGTGGCTGGGGGCAGTGGGCAGCCCCCCCTGCCCAGCCTCCCCGTGGACCCCTCAGCTAACAACATTTCTCAATGCCCCGTTGTGGATCTGCAGAACCCCTGCCTCCCCCCAGGCACAGCAGCCATGGGCACTGCTGGATTAGCTGCACCCAGCAGCCCATCTGCCCTGGGACCTTGATCCTGATCCTGCTGGAACAACTCCTTACCCCAAAGCCCAGGGTGCTGCCTCTGCAGGCAAGAACTCACACAGTTCCCAGAGACAGAGACCAACGGGGTGCACACAGCTAGAGAGGCCATCGGTTGTGTCCCAGCTGTGAAAAATCAGCACATTTCTTTGCACCAGGTGACTGTCCAGCATGGCAGGGGAGTGCTGGATTTCTGAGAGTGGTGCAGAGACACAGCATGCCAAAAACTGGCAATGGTGGAGCTGGAGCATGTTAAACCATGCCAGTTACTAGGTGTTACAGGCAGAGACCCCATGGTAAAATCTGCTTGTTTCAACAGTAGCCTTGAAAGAGAGATAAGACAGCTCTGTGGAAGACTAATTACTTGAAATAATTCTTCACCAGCTGAGTCCACTGTTCAGGCTGATGCCGCAGCAAGATGGGGTCAAACTTTCCTTCGAGTCCCTTTTCAGCAGGTGGCTGAACTGTACAGAAAGCTGCCAGCTTTCTAGGACAAGGGCAGCTGATTAGCACTGCTCTAATGTTCAGTGTTGGAACTGGAAGGAAAAGAGAGGTCCTGGAAAGAGATCTGAAGGCCAGTGGAGCACAAGGACCTGGCTAGGCCTAGAATTTGCAGCTCTGCTTTTGTGTTATCCAAACAGCAATACCCACAGCATGCTTCAACCCTCTCCATGTCACTTTGCATGGACATCAGGATAGGGAAAAAGCTCCAGCTTTTTTGTTGTTGAAAAAAGACTCCTAACAGGTAACACAGCAGCAGAGAGAAGCCAGCTACGGAGAAGAGATGCAATCAATCTCATTTGTTGACGTGCTTCAATTTTCAGGACTGGACTGTGAAAGCAAGCACCAAGTAACTAAAGCAACAGGTTTGCAGGGACAAAGGTCCTGCTGCTGCTCCCCATGTGAGAAAGGCTGTCAAAGATAGCATAGTAGAACAGCCAGAGAGAATTGTTTTCTGTTGTGACTCCTCTTAATGGTATTTTCTCCTGGGCTTTAATCCCTCTCTCTGAAGACATGTGCATCAGCTGACTGCTAAAATGAGTGAAAAATCAAAATAAAGAAATGCTTCTTGCAGCACTGGAGTCAGATAAGTAGATGCTCTGACACAGAAGTAGGTACACCAAAGACAGGACTACTAGACTTCAAATCATCTTAGCAGCTTTTCTGTCTGGACCAGCACCACCCCTTCAATGACATTGCAATAGTACAGGTCTAGATACACCAGGTGCCAGTAAGTCAGGGCATGTTCTGGGGGATCAGCAAGACCTCTCTTTCATGTGCTCCCACACAGATCTGAACAAAACCAAACTTCCAGCATTAAAACCTATGCTAAAAGGATGATAAGCCCACAGAGTTCTGCTACCTCTTGGATAAGATTTCTCATTACGAATTCTTCCCTAATAAAGGCATCACCAACTGCTTCTCAGTGTGCTCTAGGGAAGACACCCACCAACTGCCTGCACATGAGCATGTGCTGGGGACAGAGCCATTTTCCTAGAGCAAGAGGAGGCAGGAGAGATGGCAAACACTTCAGTTCAGAGTATTCCTGCTGCTCTGCACTGTAACTGGCAAGGACACAGCCTCTGAATCAGTGCTAACACCAGATGATGATTTTTATTGCCATGCACAGGAGTTTGCATCCAAAGACAGTGAAATTGGCATTTGCAATGCTTTCCTGAAGCATTCTCTGCCATCCCTCCTTTTCACAGCTGCTGCAGCAGTTCCACGTCCCCTTACCTGCCACAACACATTGTCTTCTCAAGTGTTATGAACCATTAGTTAAGGCCTCTACATAAACCTTACACTAATGTAAGGGCTCAGAGACAGTCATTCCTGGGCAGCTGGAAGATGCCTGAAGCTCAAGCAGGAATGCTATTTAGAGGCTGCATCATGGCCCACTGGTAACTACCAGAGTCAGCAGCAAATCTGGCCCAAGGGTTCTGAACTGCCAAACGGTGCTGACTAGCCCACAGATTGCTGTAAAATGTCATCTCTGCTGCTCCTACTCACAGGAGAAGATTTGCAAAGCTAGGTGGGTCCAAATGTCACTGCTGAAGTTCTCATATTTGATTTCAAGGCAGTACAGAATGTATTGAACTAAAAGATGAAAAGACACATAGTGTGCAACACTGGGAAAGATAACAACTCGATGGAAAAGTAGACGAGGCTGGAGTATTTGCAGGCAGGAGTAATTACTACATTCTATGGGACACACTGTGAGACAGCACTGCCCAGCATTCTCAGAGGTTATTTCCAAACCTAGATCATTATAATTTTCAAAAGGCGCTGTTCCTTCTGCCCAGTTCTAAAATACCTTGTAACGCCACCTTTAACCAATATATCCTCTGTCCCATGCTTAAGTTGAAGAATGTATCTCAGGAAAATGCCCTTTCCCCAAGGAGAAGGTTGTATCTATCTTGCACTTTTCATGAAAGCTCCTGAACAGCCTTCCACAGGTGGAATAAAAAAAGGAATAGTGCCTCTGTTCCACCACAACTGCTGGGCAACATTTTAAAAGGAATTTATCTCCTGGACGAGAAGAAGCTGTGAAAATTCCCCAAAGAGATCTCAAAACTTCATTATTGATTTGGCAGCAATGAAAAATCTTAAGGTCTCAGTTCATTCTCTAATAAAAAAAGCACCAGTCCTGCCTGTGCCTCACTATTCATTGTCGGAACAATATCTACTTTAATTAAATCTGTTAAAGTAGAATATGACACCCTTTGGGACATAGATTTAGCATGAGACTGTTTATCAAGTGTAGATAATACTAATTGTTCCCATGGAGATTTATCTTCTATGCTAGTTACAGTATTAGGCTCTGGCCTCAGCATCCCATGTGCCTGAATTGGAGAGAGGTGAACCTTGTTTATAAAAACACAAAATCCTGAAGGTTAAGGATTTCTTTCAACTGGCACAATCCATGAGTTACAGCTGACCCTCTTAGCTCCTGGCCTTGACTCACGTGTGTCTGCAAGTCTGGGAATATTAATAAAAAGAAGGCACCATTAGAGAAATATCCTTCTAACACTCTGGTTTGCACGACTGCTCTTAAGTTAACAAGTGGCTAATGCCATCTCCCGTGTCAGCTGAGGGTTAACCCACAGGAGGGGCGGACCCTGAGGCACTTTGTGATAGCAATCACAGCTGTGCAGCTAGGAGAGGAGACAGACAGGGCATCAGCACTACATCCCTGGCTCCTGGCCCCCTCCAACCACTCCCCCACCCCTGTGTGGTGGTAATGCTCCCAGGGTCACACTGGCCCTCTCCAGCATGGCACTGTCAGACAGCAGTGTGGGCTTTGGGCCATGAGACAAGGCAAAATGAAGCACACTGGCTCTGCAGCAGAGTGCCAAGTAACCGGCTCTGTGAAGTTCCTTGCAGCCAGATATCTGAACACTGATCCTAATGCGCCCTACATCGGGGAGAGCTTTGGATACCACAGGGTCTTCACAAAAGCCTTGTCTGCTTCAGCTAAACTGTATGTTAACAAGTGCCTGCTATTGATCAAGGTAATTCAGCTTCAGGGTTTAAACAAGGAGAGTTAGTAACATGGAAGGGGAGGTACTCACACACTTTGATGTGGATGCAGTTCAAGATTTCCCCTCATTCCCCTGGCCATGCATCCCCCACAGCTCATGCAGGCCTTGTATTTGCACTTTAGGCACAGCATGGCAGGGGGCACATGCAAGGAGGAAGAGAAATCACACTGCTTCCGCCCCAGCACCTTTGCAGAGGCAGCAGATTGGTGCTGAGACTGGGAAGATTATCTTCAATGATAATTTGGTGACATGTTGGTTTCTTAATGGACATCTTGTTTCTTAATGGAGAGAAACTGTACTGAGACCTACACACTCCAGCCTTTTATGCACATAGGTGACAAGTACTGGGGGTCAGGCAAGAGCAGGAAGGCAGGGTCATCAGTGTTGTCTGCAGCCTGCTGGATGACACTACATCCAGAACTGTACTGGTGAAAACAGAGCAGCATTCCTGCAGAGTTCCTGCTGTACTGACACATTTTGTGCAGCTCACACCTTAAGACCTTCAGGAAGTCTGATGATGCTTTGTCCCTTCACTCCCTGAGATTATGCATCTGCCCTGATGCTCTGAAGTGACTCATGAAGGGGATATGGATGTCTGAGACAGGACATGTTGTAAAAGGAGTTACTCTTACTTTTATTCACTGGCTTCTTTTCAGACCACTTTGTCCTGCTAATTTCTTGTGATTAAATCAAATTTATAACTTGTCACACCTCAGCTCCATGTCAGGCATCAGGACAAGCTTGTGTGACCACCATCATGGAGCTACAGTGGTGAGCCTGACCGACAGGACCCAGCTGATGCTGCTATCCACTGTCCTGCTCACTGCTACAGGAGGAGCTTCCTACCCTCCAAATCCCACTCTTACCTTAAAAGGCACTGCAGATTTATAGGAGTCAGGCACTTCCCAGCTCAGCAACACAGATGTTTTCATGACGGCATTGACACGGAAGTTCTTAGCAAACACTGGAATGAAAAACAAGATATTTGAACACTGTAAAGCCAAGTCAGGAGGGAGCCAGGCGGCAGCTCAACTCCAAGTCTCTTTGTCTAACTCAGCAGCAGAGGTCAAAGAGCTCAGCTACAGCAGAGAAGTAAGAAACGAAGAGAAGAGAGCAGCAGCCTTTTACCAAATCTACAGTCTCCAGAGGAGTTCTGCTTTTTGACTACACTTTTCAGCATCACAGAAAGGAAGTTGTAGGCTGAGCTGCAGCCTTTCTCTATCCCCACTCCACTCACACTCCCTTGGCCCTTTGACATGATCAAACAGCAGTGTAATTCAGGTACTGGATCTGCAGATGATCCTACTCAGCCACCTGCTCCAGTTCAAGCAAGAGCCTTTCGTATGCAGATAAAACATCCATGTGTGCCTGTGGATGCAATGAAGGTACCACCAACGCCCCTCTCCCCCCAAATGGCAACTTTAGAAAACCTTTGCCGAGCTTTCCCTCACTGAACTAGTTTTAGACTAGGGAGCCACACAGTACCTGATCACAACAGCCAGAGCAGAGGGGAGCGAAGCCTCATGAACCAAAGCAAAGGTCCCTGTCCTGGAGGCACAGCTTCCTGTTAGGGTTGTTAGAGGGACACTTACCTTGCTCTACGGGCATGGTCCGGGACTGGATGCTGGGGCTGAGCGGCCCAGCCCCCTTATTGGTGCGGGCCCTCACTTTGATGTCGTAAGTGGTATCAGGTTTCAAATTTGTCAAAGTGATACTCGTGTCCTTGGTGATGTTAGCCAGGTCCTGCTGGCTATTTATGTCCCTGTATACCACTGTGTAGTTGACGATCTTGCCGTTCCTTTCTGCCAAGACCGGGGGGTCCCAAGCAACTTCAGTGGTGGAAGTGGTGAGACCCACCACACGCAGGTTCTGTGGGAAGCCACTTGGCACATCTTCGGCAGTTGTGATCTCCTTCTCAAACTCCTCTCCCGGGCCAGCTCTGTTCTTGGCAGACAACTTGAAGAGGTACGTGGCCCCCTTGTGCAGGTTGGTCACTGTGTAGTGATGGTCTCTCTTCCCGAAGTCTATCGTGTTCATTTTTTCCTCATCCAGACGTCTGTACTGCAGCCGGTAACCCAGCAGCTCCCCTACCATCTCCTTGGGTGGGTGCCACTGGATGAGGGCTGTGTTCATGGCTGTCGTGCTAATCATCATGGTGGGCTTCCCCGGGACTGCAACATAAACACACAATGACCATCTATAGCCTGGGAGGAGGGGAAGGAAGGACCGCTTCCGTGCTGCTCAGTCCGTGAGGATTGAGAAAAGTGGGAAAGTTCAGACAACAGGGTGAAGAGGATGACAGACAACTCACAGGGATAGAGGCAGACTGACCCTAATCCGGTGGCGAGGGAAGCTGGAGCCAGCCAGCTCTCAGTTGCCATTTTCCCACGTGCTGCCATTTAAACCGGAAATAAATTCAGCCATATCCAGCCCCAAAATTCATCCCCTTTTACAGGAAATGTTTAAGGTACCTCAAAGCATCGTATTTATCTCAGAGAAGATCTGAATCCCGTCCTCCCAATCAGTGGTCTTCAGACACTCCAGCCAGTGCACGGCACCAGGCCATGCTGGCCCTGAGGCACTGCACCACAACAGACACCCCGAAGCCCGATTCCAGCGCCCTGGTCTGTCTGGAGGCAGACAAATTTCATCCTCAAACCTTGCAGTTTTACCATCTGCAGAGGCAGCGAGCAGAGCTGGGTGGGCTGTTTGCCATCAGAACATATTTTGGTTTAGTTGAGAAGTAGATTCGTGATGTCAGTGTCGATGGGAGAGGTGAACACAAGCGTTCCACAGGATTTTTGCTTATGCTGCACAAGTCAAGGGGTGTTGCCGTCACCGGTTAGGAACTGATGGCTTTAAATTGATGGTTTAATACCTTGATCTCCTTCAGTTAAAAAAAGGATGCGTCTTCACATCAGCTCAGATTTGTAAACAAATCAACTGATAGGGAAGATACTCAGAATCAAAGGCATGGGGCCATAAAGTATGGGAAAAAGAAAAGAAAAAAAAAAAGAAAAGAAAAGGGATTGCAGCCAAAGCTAGTTAAATATCCTTGTAGTTTTTTGAAATGTGTGAGCCCACAGTCGAGCACAAGAGAAAACCGTATTTGCTGGAATGATGCCCGCTTTCTGCCATCAGAGGGCGACACCAACACTCCCCTTTGAGGTCATGCCTGCAGTCGAGACTGTACAAAGGCCCGGAGGCTGGTTTTGTAGGTATTTAAGACATATAATTACATTGCCATTGCCAGTGCCATCCTCCTTGCACTCATAATACAATGTCTAACAACAGCTAGTATTAAGGGACACAGTATTTTCAAAGCTGATTCCAAATATTAACCTTAAAATGTGCATCATAACATAGGAAGATCCACTGTGGTTTACAGTACAACACTGGGATGTTTAGGAAGCTCTTCCTGTTTATAGGACAGCTGTAGCAATTTGATGAACAGAAAATACATCATGGCACGGCACCAGGGAGACAGCATTTGAGATTGTGACAGTGGAAACTACCTCTGGAGCTCCCCATATGCAGCGCGGAGGAGATAGCAAGCTGTTCCTTGTTTAAAAGCATCAGGAACAAACGCTCTCAGTTTGCACAAGCTGCATTCCCATAATGACAACTGGTAAATGCTGTTCCTGCGGCTGGTGGGAGGAAGCAGCAGGATTATTGGTTGTAGGACAAGACAGTGTCAACTAGCTGGTACCACTGCCAAAGGCAAGCTTGACCACACCTGGAGGGAAGTGCCAGATGACTCCTGGGTGCTCCAGCTCCAGGCGCAGGTACGACCTACTGAGACAGCAGAACCAAACTGGCTGGGATCACCAGGACCTAGAAGTTGTGTCTGCAGCACTTCTGTGGCTGATTTGTTGCACTGCAGGTTTTACCATGGCTCTAGGAGCAGCCAGGCTCAGCTATGTAAGCAGCATCAGCGGCAGAGGGGAGCTGAGAAACCCCTCTTAGGAGCCCGCTGTGCCAGGGGCCCTTCCAGGCAGCACTGCAGTCACCACAGGAAGCAAGAAATGGCACTTGCCTAAAGGAACAAGGTGAGGACAGGCCAGGACTCCAAAGCTGAGGGAGAGCCTGGACTTTCAGGCTTCCTCTTCCCAGGTCTCTGGACTACGCAGATGAGCTCAGACCCATGAGTTTCACTGCTCTCTCACCAGCCCTGGTAGAGTATCTCCATCTGTTTGCTGCACTTTGCTCAGGTGATCCAGTGGCAGTCTGTTAAGCATGGGCTAGAGATCACAAGGGTTTGTACCTCTGCCCCTCTGCATCTCCACCCCTCTTGCTTCCTCCTGGCCTTGGCCATGCTCCCCATGCACCTCCTGGGAGGTTTTACCCCCACCCCGTGAGGCTGTGACACCTGCTCCCCACACTCACCTGCCCCTGTGGTGGTGATGACTTTGGGCTTGCTGCGGGCACCATCTCCTTTGGTGGTGTAGGCAGCAACTGTGACGGAGTAGGTGGTTTCTGGCAGCAGGCCCCCAATGACTGTCTCCTGGGAGTGCATTCACGAGGCAGAGAGGAGGCAAACGAGAAGAGTAAACACTTGTTACGGGAGTGAGCCAAAGGAAGGCACCAAGGTCAGTGTCTCCAACAGCAGGACACTGACAACACTCCCTGGCTCACACTCATGCATCGTGCTCAAACACACATGTTGCACAGAGCCAGCAAACAACTGCTGCCACTCCAACAATCACCTCCCTCGTTTCAACCCCTGCCTTTGACACTTAGCCTTTCCAGGGACCCACCAGCAACCCATGTCAGCAGCTCTGCTCTCCCACGGCTTCTGCCAAGAGGGAGATCTGATCCAGATATGGTCCTATGTGAAAGCTAAGTAAGAGGACTGTGGAGCTGTGAACCAGGGCAAAAGCCAGTTCACCTGGCTATGAGAATCTCTTGGGGGATAATTCCAGGGTTTTTAAAGTTGTGTCTTGCAGCAGAGCCTTGGGGAGCACAGGGAGGCAGTGCAGGGGTGGGGGGCCCCGGGCAGGGAGCACCTGCAGCTCTAAGCATTGTGTTCACCCTCCTTACCAGGCACTGGGTTGCAGGGATGGGATAGGTCAGTGCAAGGCCCTGGCAAGACCTGGAGGGAAAACCTCCATCGTGGGAGGTCTGGGAGGGAGGCAGACTCACAGGGTGCATCCTTGCAAGCTTTGGCTTCCTCTGGGCAGGAAGAGGGCATGGCTCTGCACTTCAATTTGAGATCAAAGAGAGGAGAACCGCTCCTCCCTCCTGGCCTCCAGCAGCAATGTGACTGGTGCCAAGCCTGGCTGGCCAGGCCTGAGAACAAGTGAGCTCAGCGAGCTCAGCAGTTCCCAGCAGCTTGGGCAGGTACCTCTGAGCAGCGTTCATCTGTGGTGCTGTGGGAGTCTGGGCCATTAGCACTAATAACCCATTGGGTCAGGGAGCAAGAGATGAGCAGGCTGGAGAAGGGCCTGGGGAAGCTTTTGGAACAGAGGCAGTGACTCCACGTTGGTTATTTACCCCTTCAGAAGGCGACGAGCAGAGATGGAGCGGGTTAAGTCTGAGCTGCTGAGAACAGGCAGCATGGGCACTGTCAGAAGCTGCTCCAGGGGTCTGACCCCTCCCCGGGGGATCCCTGCCAGCTTGAGGGGCATGAGGGGTACCTGTGGTTGCTCTCAGAGTGCAGCCACTCTCCCATCACTCACTCGCACAAACACCCACGCTATTAAACCTGCTGATTTCCAGTCAGTGCTGCTGGTTCAGGTTACCTGCCCAGGCTTACTCATCAAAATCACCACGTTACCATCGCAGAACCAGCCAGCCCAGAGAAGTATCAACAAGCACCAACAAGAACCCCGCCAAAATCACCGTGTGAACCAGAGTCCGATCCCACTCCGCCCCTGCAGCAGATGGTGCGTGCGGGTGAGTGGACGCGCAGTCCCATCGGTGCCAGTGGACCCGCGGGGAAGCACTCTCACAAAACCTGCAGACTCTGAACGTCCCAAGAGAATTCACTCCTCCAAAACCCATGCAAAGAGAAGTTCTCACGCGAAAGCATGCCACCAGGAGCAAAGCAAGCAAGCTGGGAGGAGGGGAGAGAGACGAGGGATGGATGAAAGAAGGTCTGATTGCATAATGCAAACACAGTGCTGTCATGACAAAGCCACTCCGAGCAAGAATGCTCCACATAAAGCAGGAGGAGAAATGCATCGTGCTGGGGAAGCTCACAGTAGGGCACGTAATTGAATTGCTGACTCTAAAAAGGTCATTTTCTAGTTTGTTCCTCCAAATTTATATCTCAGAATTATGTGGGGAAAAATTGAATTTAACTGTTTAAATGTGATTGTTTTCTTATTACTATCTATGTTTCAACCAAAGGTCATGGCTGAGGGTGTAGGTTATTTCTCATGACTACGATCAATGTGGTTTAAAGATTATGTATCTAATTTTACCACATAACTTGGTGGGCCAACTACTGCAGGATGAGTCTCCTGAGTTGATCACTTGAACCTGCCTAAAACTACACTGCAACAAGCTGGAAATACAGATTATAGGAAATGTCAATTGCTTTTCTGCATTTAGGAGCAATCTAAATGCCAATTTTCTCTGGATTTGCTGCTTGTGGAAGGCTTCACAATGTACCTCTCCAGCCTCATTAAGGGAGTGAAAGGAATGTTTTGACAGTACTGTGTCTACAAAATTCACAAATCGATTTACCAAACCCCTCTCTTCCAACCTGGAATACACACAAGTGGTACTTACATGGTCGACGGAGTCCTCAGCTCTCCACTGACGAAGGAGAAAGGAAGGAGGAGAGAAAAATGGAGACACAGAATTTTAAGGGGCAACGTGTAGGAAAGGGATGACAATGACGACAACAGCAGGGGTTAGCAGAACTGGGTTGGGGGAATTACAACACTTATACACAGAGGGTCACTTGACACAGGCTGTGCCAAGGGAAGAAATGGCATAGAGCAATTTTTGACATGCTGCTAGCCTGAGCAATGAGTCTGAGATCATTCACACAAACAGACAAAGAGCTTCCTTCTCACTCGGGTGGAGAGCTCCCCCTTACTTTTTGTATTTTGCAGTACTTTCCCCTCCTGGCTTTGTTTGCATTTTTCTGCCTCATAGCAAGAAGAGACAGGTTGTACCAACTAGGCTCTGAGGGTGACTGCTGCCTTACAAGTCACTCACAACAGTTCTGTTGCCTAATCTCCAGCTTCTGTTCTAGTGATCCTCCAGTCACCATCTCTTTTTGAGAACCAAAGACTTCAACATACAGAACAGAGGCACTCTCCGCAGGGAAGCACCAATAACAGCATTTCTAGAGCTTCTTTTCCCTGTATCATTTGCAAAATGCTCTGGGGGCTTCAGAAAACCAAGAAGTGCCATCTGTCATCAGCAGTGCAAGAGAAGCTGAGATCTCACACAGATCTTCACACTAAGCTGCTCCTCTCCAACAGTGGTGTGTGGCTTGGAGAGAGGTTCAAACTTCTGCATGTACTGAGGAAACAGCTTCTCACTCCCAATTACACAACACCAAATGGCAAACACTCATTTGGCAGTAGCAACCCTGCAGGGAAAGCTTCTACACAAACTAATCCCCAGCAAAAGCTCCCATGGATTCCTGGCCATGGCAGTTCAATACAGGCTCTGAACTCTTTTGGCTGGATTTGGGGCTGTAGGGCATCAAAGCTGCATTGGGTGGTGAGACACTAGAGCCTGGCTGCTGCCACGCATGCCCACAGCAGTGCTCTTTGTGGTTGGTGCTCCAAAGGAAGGCTTGCAGAGATCACACAGAACTCTCTCAGCCAAGGTGATGTGTTACAGCTCACGTTACTAAATCTGCCTGGGGGAAGCACCAGCCCATGGGTTCAAGCATAGAGATCAAAGTGAAGATAGGTACTATTGCCCCTGATTCACAGTGTGAGACCTAGCAAACCTTGCTTCTGAGCCTGACCTGCCAGCTGTGAAACTGCTCAGATACCAACTTCCTCAGGACCCAGGGAAGCTCAGCTAACACTGCTGAAGTGTTTGGAAACCTGCAAGTGTAACAGAACCACTAAACGGCATCAAAGATACAAGTTGCCTTTTGAACTCAGGCTATTTGAGGCGGGTTTCGAAGGCTGCAGCCTATCACAGTGGCATAGTACTCACCTCAGCAGTGAAATACATGGCATACTTTCAAAATACTTGCTATTTTATTCTCTAAATTCAGAGAGAAGAAGCTGTTGGAGAAATGTTTCTCTAAGATTTTATTATAGCTCACTTACTAGATGCCATGAGACTGCAGTACAATTATTCCCTAAACCATCCTAACAGTAAATTTCAGCAAAGAGGTCAAGTTTCCCCTACATACTTTTTATAAAGCCAAGACCCTCACGAAGTATTATGGTCACTAAAGGCTCTCTTTGCACACACACCTCGGTACCATTCCCACTGCTGCAGACTTAGCTGAACCCAAGCCATTGCTGTTCATGTCCCACCCATGCCAGCCTGTCCACACCGTGGTCAGCAGCCACACACTCCCCCCTGCTGATCTAAAAGCTGGCAGAAGCCCTGCCATAGGAAGGATCCCAGGCCTGGTACTCCCTTCTCCTACAAAAGCATGTCCCTGGTGGGTGGAAGCCACGTGGTTGGGAACACCCCAGCCTGCCTCCGTATGACACCTCACTGCAAGGAACAGCAGAGCAGAGCTGGGCTCAGGAGGCCTCTCACACCATAGCAGGGAGTTTATCATGCCCTAGGATTTTAAACCGAGTGTTTAACGTTCAAACTCTGTTTGCTCTAATGTTTCAGTGGACTTTAATCTTGCATTAGATCAGAGTGCAAAAAAAATGCCTTGAGATCTGTGCTGGAGTAACAACTATGAAAAGCCAGGCCTGCATAAATACCTTGGTAGAAATTCAGTTTCATTACGAAAATTTAATCTACAGATCAAAACATTTCCTTCCTTAAACTAGCTCAATTGCTTCTTAACTGTTTAAGGTTGGTCAGTAAGACAAATTGATCTAAAAAGCCCAGGAGCAGTCATAAAAAGAACTGAGAGAGGGCTGTGTGCACGAGGCAGGATGGCTCTGGGAAGTGCTAAAGCTAACAGTGTGTATTTATGGCAGCCGCAATGCTTTAATGTTTCATTTTACACTTCAACACAGCATAGTCATGTCTCACCAGGGAATGGCTGTTTTCCCTGACCAAGGCTCTTGCAAAAGACAGATTCAAGCCCTCAACAGTCCCAGCTATGGGAAGCCAATATTAGTGTTCCTGCAATTCTTCTCCTCTCTTCTTCAGTGACTGGGGTGCAACAGTGGAACTCCAGACATAAACTCAGTTACTTGGTCAATGAGATGCAGAGGGGTCTGAGGGTACCAGCACTTCATCTTGGTCCTTCACTGAAGTGCCTCTTGGATGATGTCTTACAGTTTTGTTCCACTTAGGAAGCAGAGAATGCCACCTCCATGCCAGACTCCCACCTAGACAAGTAGACATGCATGAGATGTTCCAAGTACATTCAGAGAAAGGTCCTTGACTATCACGCCATGAAAGAGGGAGGCTGTAAATTCCTGTGTTGTGCCTGGGGTAGGTACTGCTCAGGGAGAGTTGAAGTCTCTGCTTTCTCCTTTGATCTCAATCCAATAGCTTGAAGTGATTGCCATTTCTTGTTCCTGCTCTTCTGGAGCAAGCTGGCGGGATGTGCACTTAGTTTGCATGCTGGTTGGTGAAGTGCTGCCTGCAGAGACCACACCACCCTCCTGTGAGCCTGCAGCCCTTCTTGTGGGCAGCACATACCTTTCCTGTGCCACAACTGTGTTTGCACAGCAGAAGGAGAAGGTGGCAGGAAACTTCTCCACAAAGCCTGACCTCTGTGTAGCCAGCTGTCCCCAGCCAGCCCTGCCAAGTTGTTTGGGCAGGGTGGATCGGCAGGGAGGGCAGGGTTGAAGCCCACTGCCCCTCCTAACATCCAGCAGCTGCCCAGAGATTGGAAACCAAAGAAATGAGGTGGGCCCCTGTCAAGCTTAATGCTCGTGTCCCCTGGCCCTGCTATCCCTTGCTCCCTTGAGATGACAAGTAGTGGTGGAGTGCAGCTCCTGCACTAGGCTCCTTTCAAAAGCCCTCTCTTGGTGCTTTATGCAAGAGCCAGGGCACAGAGATGAATCTTCTGCCATTGCCCACCATGGGACCTGGCTGAGCTGTGACAGGCATGGCCCGGGCAAGAGGCGCTGCAGGTACCTGATCCACCTCTGCAGCTGCACAACCCTGGGAACTCCTCCACAGGGTAGGGTCACATTTGCTTGTCCATCAGGCTGTCAGTAGGAGGTGAGAGCTCAGACTGGAAGGCACACAGAATCCTGACAGAGGTAATCAGTCACAGGCACAGCCACAGAGGGGAGGGAGAGGCCTCAGCTCCATCACAGGACCTTCTTAACAACTGATTACTCTGCCGAGGCAGGAGGC
Organism: Fringilla coelebs; assembly: GCF_963513975.1. Lineage (NCBI taxonomy): Eukaryota > Metazoa > Chordata > Aves > Passeriformes > Fringillidae > Fringilla > Fringilla coelebs. The sequence continues at coordinate 10,609,601 of NC_140067.1, forward strand.
TGTAAAATAAAATGTGATCTCTCCAGCACCAGGGCCCCCACGTCTCTGCTGATGTTTCAGTCCTTTCCGCTCAAACGGTTTTGAAAGCTCTGAATCCATATTATCTGCATAGCTAACATCTCCGTTCCCTTGCCTTTTTCCTTTCATCTTCGTTTACTCTCTTTCCATTTCTCATCTTCAATAAGGAAAAATCATGAGTCAGCTTTAGTATCAGTGTCTTCACACTGTCTGCAGGCAGAAGATTATGTGGTACATACCTACTCAAATCAGCAGACAGCCTGGCTAGGCAGGAGGAGGGGCTCTGCCTACCTGTCCAGAGATTTTCTTCTCTGACCCCAAGATTCATTTAATTCTCTCCCTGTGCACTGGTAAAAATGTTTGTGAGTGTTTATGAGTACAGAACTGTGGCCATCTTCATCCTATGACCTTCAGGGGCAGGTTTTCCAGTGTATGTTTTTGTTTTCTTTCATAGAAAATTACTCTTCCAGGACTACTCGTTAAGTTTCATCTGGCTGCTTGCAAAGACATGCACGGCTGTACTGAAAGATGGCAGCTCTTACAGGGTTCTTCAGCATCTGGAGCAGATGTATTTCATCACAAGCACAGGTCATGCCTGGCTTCTCACTCTTTTGGGAAATAGAGATCTCTTCTGCCAAGTCAGTGAAACCTCTTCCCTGCAGGGTCGCCGTTAGTTTATCCCAAGAGTGACATGACTCTTTCAGAGCAGACACTTCTCTGCAGCTATCATTTTCACTTCCAAAAATTACAGTGGATGAGTTCACCACCATACACAGCAGGAAAAAATATCACAGAAATCAAGAACTTTCCCACATAAATTCACCAAATATGGAAGACTGACAAATGGCCTGAGAGGCCAGGAAACTTCAAGGAACTTGCCTCCTTGATGCACACATTGAAACTAATGCAAAATCCAGCACTCCTTCAAAAGTTTCTGGCTCTGGCATCCTCATTCTGCACATCAGCATGGGATTTCTCTCTCTGAAATGTATGAGTAAGGAGTGAAAGCAGAACTGGCCGGGCAAGCATCACATATTTGAAAACACCAAGAAGAAAAACATTGCCAACTTCGCCCACCTACACTTGGGACCGACCCATTAATAAGTCTAAACTCCAGCTGAACAACACAGCCTCAATTGTTCTAACAACACAGAAGATTATATCCTCCTGGCATAAGTAAAGGGCAGTAAGCAGCTTCTCTAACTATTAAAACAAAGGAACATCTGAAACATAACCAGAGACGTGCTCCAGACAACACTGCAAGGACCCTCAAAGTAGTTTCTGTCTTTAATGTTTTCCCCTTCCACATTATTACTGAGTTTTATCCTTCAGAATATGAATGGGGACTAAAGCTGCCTCTGTGCACTGCACTCCCCACTGACAAAGCATAAATGATTCACAGCTGCATTCAGGAGACAGATCAATTAATCGTTGCAGCTCTCCAGTATTTATACTGGGCATCATTCAAGCAAGCCAGCTCGAATCGATTCCTTGTTGCTTCCAACAGCAGCAGATCCTGTTCCTCATTTATACGATTATCTTAGTTGAGAACAGCGTGGGTCATCCAGGATGAAGGACCCCTGCTCCAAAGAAGAGTTGTATTTCATTGCACACAGGGCACCAAAAACTTCCCTGGACCTTGGGAAAGAGGCAACTATGCATTCCTGGGCTGTGCAGAGTACACAGCTGTGCCTGGAGCAGTGTGAGGGAAGGGGGCTGCAGCTCACAGCCAGTGAGGTGTCCATGAGATGGCCTAAATACGAACAGATTGTTGTGTGGGGATTGCAGAGGACAAAGTCATTTACAGGGGATGTGGGCCTCTACCTCGTTGCTTTCTTCCTCCCCAGCCTTTCCCAGACTAAGCTGGCTTCTCCTACAGTTTTGTTTCAAGAAGCAATGCAACACCAAGTCCTTGCCCTGCAAAAGCAGGAGGGAGGGGAGGCTTTGCTGAGCCAGGGGTACTGTTCTGCCTGGCATGCTGTGCACACATGGGATGCAGAGCCACCCATGTGCCCTACAAGCAGGCAGCACCCAGGTGGATGCTATCAACAAAGACACTTTGCCCTGAACATACTCAGCATCACAAAAGAAACAGACTCAAGGCTTATTTAAAACTTTCTGACCATTTCTAAATGAACAGGCAAAGCACAGTTTGCTCCAGGTGGAGTCTGAACAGGATGTGGCAGGCAGAGAGGTACGTATCACAGAAGGGGTAAGAGAGAAACATCATCCAATACATCATCTTTTCTACAGTAATCTTCCCTGATTAAACTTTTTACCCATGATTAAGCCACAGTTTAAGGATAAATTGCTTGCCTTGCTCAGGCAGGCAGAGTCCCACACTCTGGAGCTGCAACACGAAGCCAAGAAATACTTGGACCCAGCCAGCCTGCCCTCTGCTGAGAGGGAAGGTGCCATGCCCACCATCTGCTGGTCCCCACACCGTACCTGTGCTTCTGACAGCATGACGTCCTTGATCACTGGCTGCCCTCGGGGCTCGTTGTTTTCCAGCTTCACATAGGTAACCTGATACCCGCGGATCTGCCCATGCTGCTTGTTGGAGATGGGCAGCTTCCAGCTCACCCGGATGGCAGTCGAGTTCACAGACTCCACCTCCACCTTTCGCGGTGGGGCACTGGGCACTGCAACACACACGGGAGAACAGTTAGCAGCACCACACAACCACTGCCACTACCTCTCACTCCTTTGCTTCCTTCCCCCACCTCATTGCCAGGAGAGCCCCACTGGTGCAGGCTTCCTGTACCTGCCCAGGACATCACACTGCAGTCTTTCAGCAAGACCACATCCCTGACCCCTTCCCTTTTGCTACTCTCACTAAGAAAGAGCGTAACTGTGATATGCAGGAGCACCCCTAATGAAAGCCATTGTGCTGAATCAGACCCAAGGTCCTCTCTCCCTGTCATCTCCAGCAGTAGGGGAGCAAGGAAGAATAGAAGAATACAGCAGAATTGAAAGAATATGGTGACCCCCTGCAGCTCAGGATGCCCTGGGCACAGCCTTCTTAGCATCTTGCCTGACACACCTGCTCTCAAACCCATCTAAAGAAGTCCAACAGCCCCAGGTAGCATGACTGGGTGCTGAGTCTCTTTTGCAGGGAGCCTTGGTACCTGCCACCAGCCAGAGCACACACATGCTCTTCCCCTGTGACAGTGAGAGGTTAATGAGGGGGAAAAGCACCATCCTAAAACAATAACCCAGAGCTCAGAGACAGCAGTCACTGAACTCAGCCAGATAAAGGGGCCTGTGGGGATTGTGACAGCTCTGGGGACTGTATTTCATGCACGGCTAGCTGAATGCTTTTTGATAATAAAATGAAAAATTACACTGCCCAGAAAATATCAATTTTCTTGCAAGGTGAGGCCCGTTTAAAAATGTATTTATACCCTATTTACCATTTGGAAAAATTACCTCCTTATTATATTTCGCTCTTGCATTGACTGTGACAAAAATGTCAATTCTAAAAAATTAGCTTCTCAGTTGCTCCAGGAAAGCTCCTCCTGGCTGAAGCAGCTGGGAGTAGAGGCGTACACTCTCTGTGGAGGATACTGATGCTACCCAAGTGCCCAGTACTAAGTGAAGGACTTGGGCTCCATCCTATCACCTCATCTGCAGGACCCTTTTCACCTTCCACTGCCCTGGGAAAATCTGGAGGTTTGGAACCTCATACGCCCCAATTCTCAACACAGCAAGAAATCAGTATTAGATAATTAGGGATGGATACCTGACAAGCAGACGTAATGAGTATTGCTATTTCAACCAACTAAATGGGAAGGAACAGCTACCCAGCAGGTAAGCACAGTTTTTAAGCTGCAGGGCAATTAATTATTTTTCCCTAGATGTCCTTCGTAATTGTAGATAATTTAATAAAATACAGAAAGGAGGAACAGAGCATTTTAGCACCAAGAGGCCAACTCAAGGTGTGGGAATGGTGGGGGCTGTGCTTGAACAGTTACCCCCTTCTGCCTGGAGCAGCCTATGCTGTAATCCACAATTCACTTAGTGCAGTGACCTTGCAGAAGCCACAGGGCTCTCCTGCCCTGGCAAGACACCTGCCCACACACACAGCTGGGAGTCCAAGTGGAAAACAAGATCCTCCCTGAGAGCCAGACAGAAGCTGTGTGTCAAGCTCTGCTGGCACGAGAAGGCGGGAGGCCTCGGAGAACGTGATATGGGGATGTTGCAGGGACACAAAAAGATGTGAATATGAGCAGACCATAGTGTTTTGAGGAACTCTGTCCTGCCCCACTATGGGAAGTATGTGCTGCATCTGAGATCCAAACAGGGAAAGGTGAATTTGTTTTCAGAACACAGTTTAGCATTTCTCATTGCTTCATCATGGGTATCTACTGAGCATCAGCATGTCAGAGGAATATAAAATCATTCCTGACAGCTAAGCTGGAATGTCCAACCATGGTGCCCAAAAATTAAGTGAGAGAGCTTGTTGCGACATTTCTGGGGTAACAGCTTCCCCTGGGCTACAATTCTGCTGAATGAGAACTGAAGCAAACAATACAGGCAGCAGGACACACACAGATGTGTTTGCCAGCCCAGGAATGCAGTCAGCAAGCATTCCCAGACGCCACTTTCAGAGCCATGGAGACATGGGGGACAGTGGCAGCCCATTTAGGGAAACTGTAACATGTCTGGTTTCAATTTCCTACACTGATTAGGTAATGCAGAGATCATGCTTTCTTTGCCTGGATGCTCCATCTCTTTCTTCTCCCATTAAATCTGCAGCTTTCTTGGGTCAGCACGAAACCACGGGAGCTCCTACTGTCACCCTGAGCTCTGGCACTTTCAAAGGAAATGGCTTAAATCATGATGACATAACTGACAGCCCTGCTAATACAAAGCAATTTCTCTTTAAAGCTGTCGTATCCAGTAAAGTGCTCTGTACGTGTGGTATTCTGACTCTTGAGTGGAAGAGAAGCTTTATGTAAGCTGTGGCTTGCCTGGAAGCTGGAGCAGGAAGCAGCTTTACTGCAGTATCTACAACTTTCAAATGGATTGCTTTCCCCCTCTTTAGTTTGCTGGATTTCAGGTCAACAAGTAAACTTTAAGTCCTGATCTCACAAGAGAAGCCTTTGGCTGGGAGAGCTCATTCTACCTTCAATAAAAACGAATCCACCACCACCCACTATAAAAAGCAGAGCAATGCCTCCCTGCATGCACAGGAAGCACTGCTGACACAAATAGGACCCTGAAGGACCACGATGAGATATCTGACACAACCTGGAGGCAGAACACGGGCCAGCAAAGCAATTCACCAACCCCACTCCAGGGCAACTGTTGAGATCTGCTCCTGGAGCATTGCTCCTGACACTCTGGTCCTGCTTGAAAGCTGCTCCCAGGTCAAGGTCCCTCCTCCCTTTCTCCCCCTTTCCAGCAACTCATTTAGCAGAGTTCTGTTAACCCACGGCAGTAGCTGAAGGAGCTGTTCAGTAGCACCTACCATCCTCGTCAGTGCGCACGTGCACGGGGATGCTCTCCGGTCCTGGCCCCACATCGGTGTGAGCCCTTACCCACACCTTGTATTCTGTCCATTTCTCCAGGTCCTTGATCTCCCAGCTGGAATGCTCCCGTCCAATGCCATCCACCACATGCTTGGTGTTGTCATCTCCTTCCACTGCCTGGTAGGCAATGGAGTACTGGGTGATGAGCCCATTGCGGCTCTGGGCGGGCGGTGGCACCCAACTTACCCGGATGGTGGTGGAGCTGGTGCTTACACACTCGACTTCTTGGGGTGGGGCGGAGGGGGCTGGGGATAAATAAATGAAGTGGGGAGATGAAGGGAAATGAATGGAAGGACAAACCAAAATGCACAGGGAACTTTTACCCAGCCAACGGAGCACTGAACGTACATGTGGACAACTGCCTGCCATCCTCACAGATCATCAAAGATGGCACTTTGTATTTGAAGGCACAGATCATCAAAGATGGCAATTTGTATTTGAAGGCCAGATGAACAGCGTGGGGATGGAAGTGCTGTTCTGCATCAGAGAACATCTCTTCCCAAAGCAGCCCTGGACACTCAATTTACCAACACAATAAATGGCAGTAAGAGAAGCTGGGCATGTGGAGGGTGTGAGAGAGAGACTAGTAGGGACAAGAAAGATGCTTTCAGTGAAGATCTGAAGCAGATGGAAACCAGAAGAGCTAGTAAGCTGCAGAAGGCAAGAGTGGCAGAAGGGAAGCTCACACACCAGATTGTAGGAAGGCTTGTGAAAACTCACTCCTAGACAAACGGAGGAAACAAAAGTTGATAAGGAAAGCAGGTGACTGAGGTTGGAGACAGTTTGTCCTGGTAGGGTTTAAAATCATGACCATCAGCTATATGCTGCATCCTAGCCAGGTGGGGCCAGGCACCATGCAGGAACAGGAGATAATGTGGTTGTGCTGCTTTGCACATGTCCCTGGAATCTGGGACTGACTGCTTCATGCCTGCCACACTGGTTACCTGCCTCAGTAAATTCCTGGCCTATGGATTTGTACAGTGGAAAGCAAGCAGGTCTTGCCCCCTCCCAGGCAAAAAATCACCTGCAGTTTGCATTAACTTGTAAGCCCTGGCGGAATGGGATCCAGGCAACAGTTGCTTCTCATTGGGATCACTGGGAGAGAAGCCTCTCCACACAGCACACTGGGGAAGAGCAGTGAAACAAATCCGGATGGGGGAAGACAGATTGCGAAAGGAGAGATGACCTGGACAAAGCAAAGCATCTTTAGGTATCTTGCTTTGCCATGGCAGGTGAAGGTGAAAGGCAGCTGCCATTCTTCAAGGCATCTGGAAACCTAGAAATGCCTGAAAAAAGACTGCTGCCCTTCCCCAGGCTTCAGTCCTTGCAGCCACCAGTGCAGCAGAGCCAGCCTTGCAGGGGCACAGGAACAACCCTGTCTGCTCACAGGTGAACATAACCTACATCACTCCACAGGGCAGCAAGGACCTCAGGCAATTCAAGCACTCAGCAATGATGCCTTAGCTTTGCTGGGCACAGGTTGGCAGTGGCAGAAGATCTGGGAAAGCAGAGGGCAGCAGGATCTCCCAATGCCACCGGTGACCTTTCCTTGCTGGGAACAAGGCCCACTTGCTTGCGGAAACAGCTGCAGAGAGCACGTGACTTTTAATGCCCACTCCTGTGCTCAGAGAGCAGGGAACATTCCTGATGCTTGGGCTCTCATGCCTGGAGAGACGAAAGATGGAGGAGAGTGCTGGAGCTGCAAGAGACGATGCCTGAGCAGTCAGGCTGCTGCTATGGGAGCTAAGCTGGAGGAAAGAGAAGTCAAAGCAATGTGTGGAAGCAAACAGTTGCCTACGTGAGGGAGGGAGCACAGGATCAGCCCTGCCATCTGGTATAGTGAAAAGGGAGCAGGGGTAAAAAGTGAATCCTCACACTCTTTTGGTTAATCAGCAGAGAAGTGGCAGGGAAGAGAGTAGGAAGACACAGCACCAAAGCAACATCTACAATGGAGGGCATAATGTAGACAAAGTGCCTGGTGGCATTCCTCAGACAGGACAGGTGAGACACAAGGGGCTTGGCAAACCTTTCCTTTGCCATTGTCTGCCCTTCACAGAAGAGATGTGCTTTGACGGAACCTTCACAGCTTCCCTTGGCATGCAGCAGTGAGCTCATTCTCCAAAGGTAGCTTTGGATGGCAGTGTGGGCAAGTCAAAAGTTGGCTGTTGACTGGGTAAGAGTCACACATATGATATGCAAGTCAAAAGCTCAGATTAACACTTAAAGAAAGCAAAATAAAACTTGATAACATGAGCAGGTTCAACTTAAAATGCACAAGGAGTTGAAGTGTCCCTCCTGGGGCCAGCAAAGAGCAGACTGGGTGGCCAGCATGCACCCACACATGCAGATGTACCCACACACACTGTGCAAACCTCTGCTGCCTCCAGGCTACTCACGACAGCCTCCCCCGATGGCCCACAGCAACTTGTGCACCATCCAACCCACCTGCTCTTCAGGCTAGGGAAAAGGCAGACTTAGGACCCACCTTAGTCTTTCAAGGGAGAACAGCATTTTAATGCCAAGGCCTAATGGGCACAGAGCTGATGCTTCTCTCTTGCATCATTCCTCTTGCCTGAGGCACTCCAGACTCCTGGAAAACTCCCCCGTGCTCTTCAGGCCATCAAAGCAGCACTGTTTGTACTGTTTGCAGGGCGCCCAGCAACTAAGTGAGCAGCTTAGCAGGAAACACAACCTAGAAAGCAGCTGTCTGCTCAGGAGATGAGGTCTCAGCTGTGCTGTTGAAGGGTTCAAAAGGGCATTGCCTCCCTCTGGCCCTTCCACACAAGCATGCCCACTACTCCTGACCAGGGGTGCCACAAGAAAAGCAAAGACCAGCATCCTTCTCCAGCCCATTAGCGAGTGATCATGGGCCCCAGGAACAGAGACTGAAGAGAGGCTTTTTGGAAAGCAGGAATCTGACTGCTCCTGCAGTTTGTGTCCCACCTGAACGTGTCAAGCTCCATGATCTAACAGCCTTTCTCAGGGTAACCAGATGGAAAAGTGCAGGAAGGAGAGCAATTTGAAGCTAGGAGCTGTAGTGTTTCTAGTTTAGTAAATTCTAAGACCAAAGGGGACCAATTGAACCATCTAATACAAGGTGTTGCACACAACTTCTGCCAAGGTAAAGCGCACCTTTCTGAAAGACCTACTTGGTTTTGAGTCCCCCAGTACTCAAGGCTCCATCCTGCATTGGACTGTTCATACAGTGGTTTGTCACCCTCACTGACTAGCTCAGCAACTGCCAATGGCTTCTGTCACAGAATAGAGTGACATCAGAAATCTTTTCAAATAGGGGTATGTAAACCAAGATCCAAGTCACTTCTTGGGTCAGTCTAAGGATTCTTGGGTCCTTCAGTGTGAGGAGGGCTTCGCTGGTCAAACCAAGGTACTCCTATGGCTAAATGCCAAATCTCTTCCAGCCCATGCACATTTCTCTGACTAAACAGAAGCCAGAACCAGTCAGCTACTGCACCACTGGCCACAGAAGTGACAACCTTAAAACCAGACTGGTGTGAGATGCCTTGTGAGCTGACAATAGGTAGAGTAGGTCATGATAAGAGTCTGCCTTGATGAGTCCATGAACCAAACGTTTCTCTTACTTGGACTGTTGTGAGACTCTGAAGGACTCATTTATGCATGGAGCTGTCTCTGATTAAGTGTGTTCAAGGATAAGAGCATCCACTGATGGAATTAATTTACATGGCAGGAGAATGACTTCAACCTTTGCTATCAATACAAAAGTTATCTGAAACAGGTATACAAATCCCCATATTCAGAATTTGCTTTCAGTGTTCAAATATTTATAACCGCATGATCTGAACCTTTCTCCATTTTCATACCTGCCTATTGTGCAGCTCTAAGACATCATTAGCTCAATTAACGAGGTGGAGGAATGCCTGGGACTGGTATGTTAATGAAGCTGAGTTTTCCTCAAAGAGAAGGTCATTCTAAAAGTGAGCAGAGCTGCTCTTCCCTGCCAGAGCTCCCTTTCTAATGGCCATCTCACACTCCTGGTTGCTGTGCATGCTGCTGCCCTCCCTGCAGGGAAGGCTGGCTGCCTGTGCCAACTGCTCACTCCACAGAGCAGTAAATCCCAGACAGACGGTGCTAACAGAAATGTCTTTTTTCCCCCTTTTAATGCCCTTTGCATAATGGCAAGCCCAAAAATCGTTAGTGAAAACGAGCTTATCGCAGGGCCCTTTGATAGCCCTAATCTGCTTATGCGCAGCACTTTGAGCTGCCAATCAGAGCAGTGCAAACTCCCGCTCTGTGATCACACAGGGCAGAGCCAGGATGAAAGTGATATTGCCTGGGTCACCTCATTATTGAGCCTCTCTGTTAACTCAACTGCAGCTTGCTCTGGTTTCCCCTAGCACTGCAGTCCCAGAAGCAGCAGCCTCACTTGCTCACACAACCCTGGCAAACAGCCACTTCCCCAAAATGACTCTTCCAGCTGCCTGACAGCCACAGACACACCTGGCCTCACAGGATGCCTCACCTTGCAATCAACTGTATGGGCCAGGGATGGACTCCTGGGTAAGCAAGGCAGCTGGAAGGGGGAGTGAAGGGATGAAAATCCAATGGTTTGGAGACAGTCACATTTAGAGCCAAATACCCATATGCTGCCTGTCCAGACAGCTTGCCTGCATGGGAGTAAATTCATAGAGATGCAGAAACCCACTCAAATCAATCTCTCCAAAGCAATTTCCCAGCCTGTTTTACTCCTCCATCAGTTTTATGAATCTACCCTTAGGGAAAGACAGTATGATCAAAGGGACACAAAGAAACAACTTACCCCTTGGGTGCACCCACTCTGCCAAAGAGCCCTGATCCAAACCCCAGCTGACTTTCCCTGTTACTCCCTTTAGCAAACTGCATGCCAGCATCCCTGCAAACCCACAAGGGCAGAGGCACTGGGCTCCTCTGGGCCCAGAAGATGGAAAACGGACTGATTTTGCTTTGTCTCCAGCAGTGTTGAGTGTCAGGCACTTACTGGATTGGGCAGTTCTGGCTTCCACTGTGGGGGTGTAAACTCCTACCCCCAGCTCTGATCGGGCTCCCAGACGGAACTTATACAATGTGTCTGGTTTGAGACCTTCCACAGCATATGAGGAGGTTGGGTCAAACTCCACCTTTTGCTGCCAAAAAAAAAGGGAAATAGATTATTTGGTGTAGTTGGAGGATACAGAAAAGCTGGTGCGCAGCCATTCTGGACCCACAAAAAGTCACAGCCACGCTGCCAGAGCTGCCTGCAGTCCCACAGGACTCAAAAGGATGGAGCTTCCTGGGTGATCCACCAGCACTCTGCAGGTAAGCAGACCTCTGCACAGCCAGGCTACACTGTCTGGTGTCCAGACTGCACTCACTGGCCGGAGAGCTTTGTGGGAATGCTGCGTCCAGCTATACAAGTTCAGACAAGGGGCACTGGACACACAAGTTTGTTTTCTCCCAATAGGTAGTATACTGCCTGTGAAACAGAGTAAAGCCCTTGTCCTGCAGCAGTCAGGATCTCTAATGCACCGAAACACTGCTGGAAAAGTGCTCGTTTTGTTGACACTTCACCTAAAAGGCACTTATTTTTGGCAGCTCTCACGCCACTATAATAAGAGGAGAGGGAGAAGACCATGGGACACTGTGATGGTGTCATGGCACAATTCTTACTATGCTGTCTTGAAGCCAGCACTACCTTTGATCTATCTTGAACTAGACTTCCTTTAGGGACCTGCAGTAAATGTGGAAGGACTCTCTCTAGGCCACCTTCAATCTGCTTTTTACATCTAACCAGTCCTGGGGCCAGAGACACATGTTGGAGGCCATTTCAGACTTGCCCAGAAGTGTGACTGTTCACAGGCACCAGCAGTAAGCATGCCTCAGGGATGCTGTCACAGCATTCTGAGCCTTTCCAGTCCCAAACCAGTCACTAGCTACTTTGCTAACATGAACAAGAACTGTTGAAGTCACTTACACAGAAACCAGAATGCCACCTTCCTACTGCACACCGCTGAGGCAGAAGAAACACAAAGAAACAGTTCTGTTACCACCCTGGCTTGAGCACACACCCTTCCCAAGCTGATAAACTGCCATGTCCAGCCCCAAGAGCTGCCAGGCAGGATCCTCACCTGAGTGCCATCCTCCCCTTCCCAGTACAGCAGCTCATATTTAGTAATGCGTTCCTGAGAGGCGGGCAGCCATGTCAACAGGATGCGGGTGTCAGACTCTGCTTCTGCCTGGAAGTCAGCTGGCTGGGCAGGAACTGGGGAACAAACACACGGTTAGTGCCAGAAGAGGCAAGGAGAGTTGCATGACTTGGCAAAGTCAGCGTTTCACTTTGTGAGGATCCTCTTTCATTTCTGCCAGAACATTCCTTCTCTCCTGTACTGAGCTTTTAGAACATCTCAGGCCACAAGCAAGCAGCTCTGTCACTCAGGTGGGCGACTATGGGGATTGTGCTCGCTTCCAGACCCTCACTGCATCCCAGATCCTTCCTTCCACACGTGTACTCAGACCTCAGAAGGGTCCAGCAGTTACACACGTGCCAACATCCATGCCCAGGACTTTGTGTCATGTTTTCAGCCACTGTATCTCAGACAAAACTGTGGGCTGTTTGTTACTTGTACCGAGCTTGACACCAGCTCCTTAGGACAATCTAACAGCATTAATCTGATGGCTGTGGGCTGGGAATGCCCCCCCACCCTCTCCGACATGCACTCATTTGAGCACCAAGTGCAGTTGTGATGCCTGGTGCAGGTCAGACACTCAGCTGAGCCGTGCGGCGCTGGGATGGCCACGGAGCCCCCTGCCCCACTCCATACGTACCCCCTTGCTGAGTTTTGACCTGGATGATGTCCGAGGGGGGCCCGTCGCCCACCGAGGTGAAGGCCAGGACGCGGATGCTGTAGGTGGTGCCTGTGATGAGGCTGCCCACGGTGGTGAGGTGGCTGTCGTCAGTGTTGTGCTTCTGCCACATGCTCAGGGGCAGGTGCGGGTCGGTGGTGTAGTACACGCGGTACCCTCGGATCTGTCCGTTGGGCTCCTCCGGCTGCTCCCACTGGACCAGCATGGTGCTGGCACTCAGCATCCGTGCCTGCACTTTGAGGGGCGGACTTGAAGGAGCTTGCTCTCCTGTCCGGGCCTCGACCAGGTCACTGGGGGGACCCCTGCCGATGTTGTTGACTGCGATGACCCGGAACTCGTACTCTGAGAAGGGGCTGAGCCCACCTATGCTATAGCGGGTTGTTGCCACACCATCCACCTCCTGGAACTGGCCCTCCAGGGATTTGGGCTTGTACTGGATGACATAATATGAAATGGGGTCAGAGTTGCCTGAATCCCAGGTGAGGGTCACGCTGGTAGCTGTTGTTTCAGTCACTAATGGCTCTGTTGGAGGTTTTGGCAGTGCTGCAATTGGAAGGCAGAGAGGTGTGATTTAAATAATTCAGTCAGCTCAAACCTTGCAATGTGCACGGGGATAAAAATGGAGCTGCCACCTCCCATTAACATTCTTCTTTAAAAGGCAGAAATCATTTCATACTCTATAACATGCATTTTTATATTACCATATATTGCTTGAAGTGGTTCTTAATGGAAGGATAAACAGAGCAATCATGTTATTAGATGTGCTTGACGCACTTACCAGCAGCAGGCTAAATAAAAGTAATTCAACAGGGATGCAGGAATGTTTCTGTCATGGGGGTTCACCCAGCAGTGGGAAGATGCTTGCTGGGCTGGGCTGGCCCCAGAAGCCAGGTGCACAGCTGATTTACACAGTAAAGCAATCAGAGCACCAAAGTAATCTGGAGTTATGCTCTTGCTTCCAGAGAGGCAGTATCTTAGGCCAAAGGTAGTTCATGGACAATGCTGTTAGAAGGGTTGATGGGGCAAGGCTTTGTAAGTATTACAGTACATGCAGGAGAGATACAGCCAGAGAAATTACCAACTTTCATATCCACTATTTCACTGGGTGGTGTGTCAAACTGCAACCAGACAGTAAATTGTTACACAAGACCTCTGACAATGATACCTCTGAAGTGTCAATGAGAACGCAAACGCACATTTCCAGATTTACCATTTTACCACAAGAACAAAGAAAAAGAATGACTGTGTGTGAGAGAGATTTGCAGAGTACACAAATACTTTAGTACAATGACTGAATTAAAGTCTACAGTAAGTTTAAACCTCCTACAAACCACTCTAAAGTAATTAGTTACTTGTAATGCAGCTGTGCTTGACAAGGAACTAGGGAAAATGCTCAACCCAAATCAAGATACTCAGGAACTTCATTCTTTGGCAAAGCCGTCAGGTTTCTAGTTTTCACATGGTTCAGCTGAGGAAGGCAAGCTCCTTAGCATGCCATGCCTGCTCTGAGTACCAGAGAGAATGCCTTCTCCAGTGCTACCACAACATGAATACTGAGGGCTGAACTGGCATGGGACGGGAGGGCACACAACCCACCACTACCCATGGAGGACTCAGGGCAAACCCAACCTGCAAAGTATTATGGCCCGAAGAAACATATTTCTTACAGCATCCTAGAAACTGGCAGCCTTCCTCAGGCTTCCAAGGACAGATGAAACTCCTTTTCTTTTGAAGAGCCACAAGTTTGACTCCTGACAGCTGTTGGGTGTGCAGCCTCCATGTGAGCAAGGGCAGGTCTGGTACTTTCAACACACTTAAGTGCAATCAGTTCTGTGTAATCTTGCTTCTCCTGTCTGCACTGAAAATGCTAGGCTTGCCAGCACAGGAGAAGCAACACTGGCTGAAGGAGTCTGGGACAGTAAGAGGCAGTAAGATATCCAGAGTGAAGGTCTAGAAAAAGCAGACAAGGACACAAGGAGGAAGGGGAAGGGCAAAAGGAGCTGAGCAAACTGCTCCCTGTCCTGGGGCATCATGTCAACCAGTGAGGGGGCGCAGCAAAGGCATTCCAACTACGAAGAGGTAAATGCTGCAAACCATCAGTGCAATGGTGCAGTTCCCACCTCTTCCCTCTAAGACCAAACCACCATCCCACCAGGGCCCTTTTTCCCACATGCTCTTGTGTATCTACTATAGCAAGGTAACCACTGTGCTCTCTATGAAAAGAGAGGCTGGAAAAGGTACTGATGAGCAGGTGGTGTGAGCAAAGGGAGCTGGGTGTGGCTAAGGTTAAAAGCATCCTCTGACTAGCCCAGAGAACTTCCTGTTATCTCCAGGTCAGAGGGGGCTAACACTCAATTCTCTGATTTGTTCAAGCAGGAACTCTGTGCTAAAGGTGGCCTTAGTGCAGGAAGGGGCCTGCAAGAACATACAGACTCAAAAGATGACATATCTGTGGTAATCTGAGCTACAAATCAACTGTGAGCAGAGAAGGAAACAGATACTGTGGCACTGATAGGCCCCAGATGGGAAAGGCAGGACACCTTCAGCCTCCTGTTAGTGGGTAGACAACCCTGTGGTCAGCAATTGGCGACAATATCCTCTTGGAGCCAAGCTACTTGTGAAACCTACTTGTGAAAGTATGGCTGAAGGACAGCAAGACAAGAAAAAGAAAGGGAAAGGGGCCGAGCAGCAAGAGAAGACATTTACAGAGGATTATGTAACAAATTTCAAATGAACTCATATAGCTCCTCCCTGCAGGGAGGGAGGATGCTCATTCTGTTGAGGCTCATGGACACTTCACATTGCTGGGATTAACCTTCTTGTTTCACCCTTACTGCAAGAGGACACCTGTGTGAACAGCTCTCTGACTGCAGACATCCAAAGACCCTGCCCCAAGACACGCATGGCCCACCACTGTGCAGAGCTGATCCTGCTGATGCCCTGAACAAGCCAGACATTGCTGAGACCAACACAGACTCAGTGAGGTTCTCTCATGGCGTAACAAGGACCTGGCCTGACACAAGCTTATCTACCATGCCGCTTGCAAGGAGAGAGAAAATGACCTGCAAAGCGAGTATCTCATCATGCTGAGGGCAGGAAAAAAAGTTGCAGGTTTGGGAACCTCCCTTGCAAACTGGAAGTCACAGAAGAGAGCGGTCAATTGGCTGCAGCCAAGAAACTTTGGCAAAGGGCTACATTGTTGAAACCCAAACAGGAGCACTGCAAGTAACAGTTCTTACCTTTGACAGTGATCTGGGCTGTGGCTTCGATCATGCCAAGGGAAGAGATGGCCACGCAGGTGTAGTTGGCAGACTGCATGATGTTATTCAGCTCCAGGACATTCCTCCCGACGGGCATCTCATCTTCTTTGGTCAGCTCCTCCACGCCAGCCATCCACTTCACATAGGGCATTGGAGCACCTACTGCCACGCACGTGAGGTTCACGCTCCCCCCAGGCATCACCTCGTGGTTGCTCGGAGGGATAGAGAATCGAGGAGCAACACGCCGCACTGAAACAAGGAGGAGACAGCTAGTAGGGTCACAGAACCAGCAGAGGGTACTCAGCTGCACTGCAGGGGGACATGAGGGGCAGTCAACATTTTTGCCTGTCTATCCCTCAGGACAGATAAAATGAAGTGCAAAAGCTGTTCACTACTTTGCCAAATTGCACACACTTTGCTATCCTTCCTTAGCCACTGGCATCTTATTAGTAGAACTCATTAAGAGATGGCTCAATCCGTTCCCTCCAAACACAGCCTTTTGAAATCATATTACTAACATGAAACATTCCTCCATTTAAATTACATCCTTCTAATTAGAGAGCATGCACAAATGCCAGTCACACATTTCGCACAGGGCCTGCTGAAGCTCTGCAAAACGGAATCACCTGCTCAATTTATTAGCTCTGGAGCAAAGCAGCCCATTCCCTAAACCTCACAGGGTTTGGGCAGGGGCAGCAGAAGGGTTTCTTTTTGAATTAGCACACGTGTGCTGCTAAATAAAATATAATTCCTTTCAAAATGTAACTCAGGTTCTACCTTGGCTCAGAAAATAGTCACCCGAGCTGCATGACATTGTCAGGGCCTGAAGAGATCACCTTGCTGGGCAGGAGAGAACTAATCCTGACAGATGTGAGATCATATCCATTTTGACAGAAGAGAGCTGGGCTGGCAGAACCTTTCCCACCTTTGTGGCAGCTCTTTGGGAGATGTATTCCTCCTTATTGCATTGCACAGCTTCTCTTCATATCAATCCCTTGCTGGGTATTTCATTCAAGACTTATTTGTAAGCAACTCTCAGCTACAATAAAGCTCTAAAGCTGCCTGCCATATGCATTTCCGTCAGGAAAATGACACTGAGAAATGAGGTCCCTTCTTCAGGGTTAGTGTTATGGGCCTATTTAAGCAAGGGTAGAGAAACAACTGTGCTCAGTAAATCTTTGTCTCCTCTGGGCAAGCTCATTTCAGTCTGTAGTTAAAAAGGGAAACTGCTTGGATGTGTCTTGCCCAGCAGCTCTGCTCTCCTTTAGCCTCCTCCAGTGGAAAAGCAGCCCCTGAGCAGTGGCCGGGGTCACGGCTGACCGGCTGCGAGGAGCCTCTCCCTGCCGACTGCGCTCCTCCATCCGAGAGCTGGGCTGGGAGGGCAGCTGGCAACGGGGCAGGAGCCTGAGCAGGGCCAGATCACAACAGGCCACGGGTGTGGCCAGCCCCATGGGTGATGGGGGCCTGGGGACTCACAGCTCTGCTGGCCTGGCTCCTCCACCGCGGCATCTCTGCAGACAGCAAAGCTGCTGACAGCCCCGTGAGCCGCTGAGGTGTCAGCTCTGCTTGCCAAGCTGGCTCTACCCAAATCAAATTTCACTAGTGCTCCCTTTGATGATTCATCCCCAAACCATCAGGATTGCAGAAATAGACTGAACACAGAAGCCCCCACACTTGCATGTACAACAGAGCTAAGACTTTGTGATCAATTAAACAATACTGTCAACATCGTGTGTGTACTACACATCCTCTAAGTGACAAAACAGGGCTCATTAGCTCCTTACCTACCAGGGTAAGGATAACTTAAGGATAACTTCCTTTACCTTTTTGGTTTTTTGGTTTTTTTTTTGAGTATATAAATCCAAAGTCTTCCTGGATGCTTCTTTTAATCAATTATTAAATCTCAAATCAATACCTACACGAGCAATCGCCAGTGAAGTGTTACCTGACCAATGGGGCAGTGCTCCCCAAATGAGACAGAACTGAAAGTGTACTCAGATGCTATGCAGTCATGAGAATACAGACTTAACCTGATGGACATGGCAATGGTTTAACATGATGGCATGTATTTCCAACCAAAGCATCCCAGCACCATTCATTAAGAGTCAGGTTTATTTTCTAATTAACATGGCGTCAAATTATTCCAGGTAGAAGCTGCTCAAATTCTGTCCCCACCAAAGGACCAAACCCACCCACCCAAGCTGTAACAAAATAGAAAAAAAAAAAGAGCAAACTTTGAGGGTAATGCCATAGGTGTGCACAGAGCACTCACACGCATGCACAAGGCAAACAGGCTGGCAGGCACCGGGGGCCACTACAAAGACAGACAGACAGTGATGGAAGGGCAGGATAGGGAAAAGGAAGGCACAAAGTACTCACATACAGGGGCCTGGGAAGACAAACTGGAGGACACAAGGCCATGCAGAAAGGTCAGAGCCCTGCATGCACAAGAGATTTTCACTTCCAGCCTGTGAGAGCAGAGGCAGCACAGCCTGCCGCAGACTCCCCTGCACCCCACACTGAGTCCCCATGTCAAGAGCCTGCTTTCAGCGTGCTCCTGGGGCTGTGCCAGTCCCATTGGTGCTGTGTCACCCTTGATGTGTCCTGCAGAAGCATGACCCGTGGTGGCTGTGCTGTCTTTCCCGAGGGATGTCAGCAGCTGACATCATCTGCTCCCCTGCAGGGTGGGAGGCACTTCACTGGGGCTCAGGGCCCTGCAGCAGCGCTCTGCAGGGTGATGGGAAGTCACTCCCCCCAGCGCCACACACATGGGAACAGCATGGGTGATTGGTGCATTCCTGTGCTTAGAAAAGGGATGAATGGCAAGGAAAACTCTCCTGTGGATCAAACAGTATGAGACCCCCTCACCAGCCTCGACACGGGCTGTGCCTCCCGCACACCACAGCCTGTAGATGCCAGGAAGTTGTGTGGAGCCTCAGCTCTCCAGCCTGGCAACAGAGGAGTGCTTAAACAGGCTTCTGTGGTGCATTCCTGCAAGCCAGAATGGCTGGGCCATCTTCCCCTCATTTGCACACTGGCAGAGCTGCTGAGATGGGCTCGCTGCTCTGCACCAGAGAGCAGCAGTGCCCAAGGCACCCAGCTGCTAAAAATGGATGCCCTGCGTAGGGGTCAGCTCTCTACATGAGAGGTGGGAGGAGGTCAGGACAGTGCCTTCAGTAAGAGATCTGGTCCAGACAGCGCTCTGTCAGGAGTATATGCAAAGGAAGGGACGGGCTCCATCAGCCTCCCATCCTCTTGGGGGATAATTGGCAGCTTCTTGTCCCAGTCAGTATGGAGGGAGAAGAGGAGATGCTGTCAGTTAGCATTAGCAAGAGCTGGCACAGCTCTCACAGCAGCTTGCAGAGCACCATCAACACATTCCTCTGGCTCAAGCTAGCAATTTAAGTTGCTAGCTTTTCTAGCATAAGAGTCTGGTAATAATTCAAATCAGTGTAACTCCTCAAAAAGCAGCATTCTTGGAATTTCTGTCCAATTTACAAGTCAAATCACATGGGTTATTACAGTCCATGATTCTACCTTAAGTGCTCCAGAAAATTTTGTTTTCTTCATTTTTTGCAGCAATGAAATTTCCCTTTTAATTACAATTTTCTTGACTAGAATTTGCAATAATTTTTTTAATCTTCTTTTTGGATAAGGATCAGAAGAAGGTGGTTCAGAGGTTTTGCAAGAGCAGCACAGGGAAAACCACTGTGAATATTAAAATTATTTCAATGGACAATACTATAATTCAGGGGTTTAACTAAACCTGTAGAACTGTCCAAAATGAGATTCATTATAATTCATCCTGAGAACAGGCATCATATGGGCTCTGTGCTAGTCCGCTACTCTGCATATCTCCCCACGGAGAGCATTCCTTAGGAAGTGAAGTGAAACTCGGAGCAGTGAGTGCAGTGCAACCTGAGCCCATGCCCTGGATCTCACAGGACTGGGAGAAAAGACAGTGTGGAGTCTGGCTCCCCACTCACAGGGGAGACTGCTGGGGGGAAGGAGGGGAGCAAGCAACACTAGAGCCACAAAGGTTGAGAAATGTTAATAATTCAGCATGCACTAACATGCACATTCCTTGCCTTGAGAGCAAAGAGCTTCAATCGATTGCCTGGCTCCTTTCAGCACGGGAGTGGCTGTTTCCACACGTCTCAGGTTCCCTCCCAGGGTGAAGGAGAACCAGGGACACCCCCCTCCCTGCTGCTGGCTGCAAAAGCTGTAGGCTCTAAGCTCAGGGCTCTCAGGCTGGTGTTGTCAGTCCCTCTCATGTGCTGAGACACTGCTGGATCCAGTGAGGCTCTGCTAGAAACACAAAGTGCCAGGAGGACTGCCCGGGCTTCTGAAGTCGTGCAGCGCTACTAAGGAAGGGGGAAACCCCATTTCCAAATTTTCCTGCTGGCTCCCTTGGCCACAGTACAGCTTAGCAGATGACAATGCTAACACCCCTCCCACTGGTGTGCAGACATCCAGGCACCTCTATTTGCCCTCTCCATGCCTACCTGGCATCTAATTCTGGGCCTCATCTTTCCCCTTCCTGCGTGCTCACTGGGTGCTGCCCCATGGTGATGGAGCTGTGCTTGTGCTCTGCATGCTTCTCTGCTCCTCTCTGAGGCAATTCCAGCTGCTCAGGTGCTGCACCACTGTCCTGACATCCTCTCCTCTTTGCTTGTCCTCTGCACGAGGGAACAGCAGCCAGAAGTCCCTTTTGCTCTGAAGGAGAACTAGGACTGCCTGGTCTGCTGCTCCTCCCCAGTCCCAGCACAGACAAGGCAAGGTCAGGGGGCTCTGCTCTAACCTCCCAGCTGGGATGAGCAGCAGAGTGCAATGCAGGGGCACATCTCTGAGAATGTGAGACTGTCCAACTTCATTACTCGAGCCAGGCAAGCTGAAGGATCCCTGGTGAACAGGGCGCATTCTTGCTCTTGCCAGACTGGTCACCTGCCAAAACTCCTGCCTTCCTCAGGAACCACATCCTCCAAGTCAGGAAGGAGTGAATTTAGGAGCTATCCTCAAATATGATCATTGGTCTGCATGGTTTACTCATCTGTAGACACCTTTCATCTCTCCCCAGTGCTATCATTTTACAAAAGGACTTCAAACGGAAAGGCGGTTGCTGAAGTCTCACAACCTATTGACAGAACCAACAGAAGGAGAGGAAAAACTGGAACCAGAAAAAATGCATTTACAGTCTAATCTTGTGCTCAAACAATGGTGTACTATTTATGCTCCCAATGTATCCTTGAGTGCTGACATTTTATAGACAATTTCCAAAACAGGGCCTTGCCATTTTTGGATTATATTTCAGCTATAACTTTTAGGTCTAATTATTTGTGCTGACAACCACATATAAAAGAGGATATATCATTACAGTGGTGCAGCACTGGAGACACATCAGCATTCAGCATACTGACATACTAATAGCAAAGTAAGGGAGAGCAAGATTGTGGAGCTCTGCAATTTGCATTTGCTCTCAGAAATTTCTCTGATGAAAATAACACAACATTAAGGAGGGGAATAAGAGAAAAGATCCACTGTATCAAGATAAAGTAACTTGTTAATAAATAACCTTGTAGCAGTCACAGAGCAATAATTAAATGCATGGGTTAGCAGTACACAGTTTTAAGTAAAGCTGGAAAAATGTATGATGTAATTATCAGTGCCAAACAAATTATAAGCATGGCAAACCCCAATGGAATATTTAGAAACTAATTTCTGGCTTCACATTAAATATTTGTGTATGTAGGTATTTTTGGTGGAGTGGGAAGGAAGGGTTGACACAAAGAATGAGAAATTCTTCACTCCTGCTGCCTTATACCCATTCTCAGCTGCCTCCCTTCAGCTAAACCATGTGGCTAAAACATTTAAGTGCCCTGTCAAAGGTTTAGTCTCTAGAGGTGTCTCAGCCATCACAGCAGTGCTTCAAATTCACTGAAATCTGGGAGGCTTTGGGCCTTGGCTTTGATTTTCTCTCTTTTCTTCCTTGTTCTCATTTTTCACCATTGTCTTGTGCTGAGGTAATTTTATCCTCCACAAAATCTATTTTTAGAAGGTAAACAACAAAGGTCCTGTTCCTCAGTACAATCTAAATGAGAGCATGTTCCCGGGACAGAAATGGGATCGAACTCAGTGTACTGAAACAGCTGCTCTGACAATTTGTTAAAACTTGTTCCAGTGATCATCGTAAGACAATTCATCCAGCTGCCTGATAGCTTGTGTGAGACAAGCCAGGGTCTCTTCCCCATGCCACCTGGGAAGCAGTGAGAGCATCCCTTACCTTCAGTGGGTGTGGAAGGACGGACCCCATAGAACCTGTTCAGCGAAGGAATCATGTCTGGAAACCAAATCCAGACTTCTGCCAGAAACACCAGCTTTCCTCAGCATGAAATCATGAGTGCCTTGAGCTAGGTCTGGAGCTAGATTTAATTTAAAGGCTGGAGTTGCCTTTCACTACTGTCCTTTATTCACCTCAGGCTCTCTGGGAGCAGCAGGACAGAGCAGAGCAAAGCACCAGTCAGGCTTTGCTGAGTGGCTACAAGCTCCTGTGCATGCCACCATGGGCCCCCTGAGGCACCTTTGGTATGGCTGGGGCCACTGCCAGAGCTCCCAGTTCTCCTGCCTGCAGGAGGAAGACCCAGCCCCAGAGAAGGAAGGAGAGGCAGACCTGCTTGTGCAAAGGGCACAAGGATCTGAGCATGGACAGAGCATGGAAAACGGGCTAGCCCAGTGCAGGGACTGCTGAGGAGCAGGGAAGTTGCCTTAGCACAAGGGATCTGGATCTCAGCCAGCTACCCCTGCTGCCTTGTGGCAGAGGAGGGCAGCATGCTGGGATCTCCTCCAGCTGAGATCAAAGTAAGCTTTTTGCCTCTAGAGAAAGCTAAAACTTTTAAAGCTTCAGGAGGAATTAAGGAACCCACACTCTCTAGCAGCTTGTGAGGGGACTGATCATTCTGATCTCTGCTTCCAAAGACTGTTCTTGCTCTCCAGCCAGAAAGCAGCAGCAGTTTAGAGGATTTACACTTGCACCTAGCACGACTAAAGGGTTAGAGAAGGACCCCACAGAGAGCAGCATGCACTTCTTCCTACCCTGCCTTTGACAAAACTGCCCTGGCTGGTATTAGCATGCAAAATATATTCTGTGCACTTTAAATCTCAAGCAACAAAGGCATGCAAGCAAAGTATCAATGCCATCACCAGAGTCACAGCAAACAGTAAGCAGATTTCACCAGGCACACTGTGGCTGTGCCTGGAAAGGAGCCAGTCTGCGGGGCCCCCTCCCCTTTTGGGGATGGCTCTCCTCTCCCTACTGGAAAAGTCCCATCTGACGTGGCGTACTGTAGATGGATAAGAAGTGAAAAGGACCAACCTTCTCGCTGATCTGAGAGATGAAAGTTTGTTTTGTTTGATGGCAGAGTGCGATGAAGATGAGGAGGGAATAAAAAAAGACAAGGAAAAACACAGAGAGTAAAAACAGGCCAAGCTTCATCTGTCCGCACACCACTGAAACGACAAGACAAGACTACAGAGGTCAGCCATGACTTCCCACCATGCACACACAACTCCACGGCAGGGACAAGAGAGGCCACACTCACACTGCTCTGGCCCAGAGCAGGGCTGGCCCCTCTGCCTCCCTGACCCACTGACCACTCCTGGCCGCAGGGCAGAGGGGACAGCACGTCCCACACATCCCCACATGGAGGTGCTTCAGGGATGGCCCTGCTCTGGGCCAGATGCTGGACACACAGACATGTTAACATGTGCAGAACACACACACACACAGAGCAAAGGACTCCAGCCATCACACGTGTGCTTCCATACATCCACTCCAGCTACACAGATGATGGCAAAGGCACTTTAAACCCATCGACCACACACCGGGAAGACCGTATACGTAAATCCGAATTTTATAAAGTATGAAAGAAATGCTCCAAGTGGTGAATCAAAAAATCTTCTACCATGAAGAGCTGTTCCCCCTCTCCAAACAAAGAGCTAAATGCAGCAGAGAGGTATTAGGCAAGTGACAGACATGCGCAGTCTCAGCTGGGCTCAGTTTTGAGAGCCTTATTGGTACATTGTGCTGCGAGTGAGAGATGGACAAGAATCAGAAGGACAAAAACACCCAGAGAATTGAGCAGGTCCCAGTTTTTGTTCCTGCGGGAGAGACAGCAGAAGGTTAGTCGCATTTTCCTTACAGACAAAGGAGATCTTATTTCTCTAGCAGGAGTGACCTCACTGCAGCTACAGATCTGTGGCATACCAGCTGTAATCGAACCCTCGCTGAGAGAATACACAAATGGATTTGATAGTTAAAGACTGCTTATGAGTCACATTTTTGATGGGGGAAGGAGAAGGTGGGGGAAGGAATTTGCTTTCCAGCAGAAACACTGTAAATTAGAGAACAGCATGTGGCATTATACAGTGCAACAGTACAGTAAGCCATTTCCAGCAATCAGAGGACAGGATTTTAACCAACACTGACACAGTACAGGCAAGGCAACAAGCTACCAATAACAGCCACCACAGCGGCCTATGGCGTGTAATGGAGCTTGCTGGAGAACAGCAAAACACTTATTTACGTTTTTCCAATTGAACTGATACGAGGGAACTTGAACCAGCCAACTCAGAGCTCAACTGGCCCGTAAGTGAGGGCCACTTCCAGCAAGGAGCCCCCACCAAGACATCTTTAAAGCAGTCCTAAGTTTAAAGTCCAGGTTTCCTCCATCCTGCTTTAGGAAAGGGATTTACCTCTTGCTCTGCAAAACCTTAGCATAAGGCTCATTTGATCCTGTGAGACCCTGTGATGGGAGGGAACCTCCTTATTGCTGCTCCCAAGCCAGCACTTTATTTCCTGATCTAATGGAGCGTATCACATCTGCATGGCTTCAGCAGGCAATGAGGGGCTCCTGCCTCCTGCTCAGCTCTTCCCAACAGGGAGGATTTGATTCCTGCCCTTGCTCAGGAAGGACAGTGCTTCTGGCAAACCAGGTGTGCTTGTGGAAGGCTGCATTTCTGGAAAGCAGCACTAACATTGCAATAGGGCAACACAAACTTCAAGTGCTGCCACACACGGACCAACCCACTGCACCCACTGGGACTGTGAGACTGAAGGGCAAGAGGCTGGTGAAGGGTGTGAGACTGAGGGATGATGCTGGAACAGCTACAGGAATACCTGTCCTTGCTGCTGATGCTCCCAGAGCTAACCCCTCTCCTTGGGAGGGACTGTAAGACCCTGGCCAGACCAAGGGGACTCGGCTGTGATGCCACTTGGCCTGCTTGGGGGCAAAGTGAGGGGTGCTGCCCAGCTGGGAGACAGCCAGCAGCTTTTGTTTTGGGGAATCTGGCAGGGATCATACGGCATCGGTGGGCATGGACAGGAGTAGGCACCAGCAGTGGCTTTCCACAGGTGTTGACACTTCAGATTAGAGCTGGAAAGGTGAGGAGACACATGTGAAACACATTAATTCAAACAGATAATTTTCTGGTTTGTCAAACACGAACAAGTTTAGGACCTGCTATTTGTCATTAATTGCTGGATTATCTCTTAATCTCATTTTATATTAGTGGCTTATAAGCAATAAAAACCAGTAGCAGGCTATTTTGGAACAGCTATAAAGCAGGAGGGCAGAAAGTTCTCTCTGCTCTTCCCTTAGTTAAGGCTTAAACAGCTGCTGCTTTATCTGAGATAAACCTGATAAATGGTAAATTGAAAGTTTCATCTCCTTACAGGTTCCATTCACATGATCCCTTATCTCCAGTTCTCTATCCATGTCACTCCTAAGGTAAAAAGCATGTTTTATCAACGGCTTCTCTGCTTTTTTACAGAACAAATGACTGAGCAGTGATGGTAAATAACATCTGCCTCCCCACCACGCAGGGACAGAGGCAGAGGATTTAAGCCTGGGGTTACCCAGAGTATCCCCTGTACAGAACACCACAGCTCACTAGGCATGCCACTGCGTCCTCACGAACCTGAGCTGCCTGGCAGCTAAGCTGAACATGCCAGTCTAAGTGCAAGTCACAGCAGAGAAGCCATCAGAGGATAGCAAACTCTAGAAGGTAAAAACAGGGCTCCATTTGAGATCCAAGCTGAAACAGCAAAGAAGCAAAGAGCAAGGCCATATCAGACACATGTCTGCCAGTCTTGACTGTCAGATGGCTCTCATGATCTACAGGCAGAAATTCCTATGCCGACTGAATTTGGCTTTTACTCTGCCACAGATGTACTTGTCTGTGCAGCAGCAGCAATACTCCAACCACAGCAGCTTGCTGCAGAAAGAATGGATTTGGATTTATGGGGGGCTCTGCTTTTGAATAGTCTTGGTCATTAGGGACCTGAAACAAGGCAGGGGGCTGTGGCCAGAATATGAATGCACAGGTCTAAGAGTTTAGATCACTAGCTCAAACAAAGGGACACATTTCCAAAGCTTTTCAAAGTGGGAAGCTAATACTTTCCTGAAAGCATCAAGAAAGTTCATTATCCCAACTGGTATTGCAATTCTGCTGGGAACTGCCAGAATCTGTCCTGTGTGAAAACCCTCTGGCGCTATGCAAGACATTAATATAAAGGCCAACCCATATACTTTGGAATCCAAACGAGGTTAACAAAAACCCAGAGGGGGATGAACCTGTTCCTGCTTATCTCCAAAAGCACATCTTGTGTCCCAAGGATTCCACATAAATCAAATTTTATCCTTTACAGCTTTTAGTGGTATAGAGGAACAAAAGGACAGATTGTCTCTTTTACGCCAGATTACATAAGAATAAGACAACCATCCATTATATCCGATGAACAATGCTCTCATGCCACAGTGATGAGTATATTCCATCCTAGAGAGACAGACAGGATGCTCAGGGTGCCCAACCATCCTTTCCCCATTCATAGTGCACACACATGCATGCATGAATTCAATTATGAGCAGAAAATCTCAGAGCACCAGAGACGTATTTCTTAGTCCTTTGTGCAAGTGGATATGGAAGGGAAGGAAATGGACATTTAGTTGGCACAGATGCAGGCCTAATTGTTCCACAGATGTCTGTGCAGGTCATGTGGGGGAAAGAGGTTTTCAAGTACATTTCTGTGTTGCATTATCGTACACTGAGCCACCAGTCACTCTCCTTCTGTTTTCCACAAAGGTCATTTTACAAATAATAACACTTGTGCCTTGCAATGCACTTTGAACCATCAAAGGACTTTGCAAGGAACAAAACTGTTAAGCTTATTTAGATGAGTTCTATAAAGCACATTGGAATCTTAAGATGGAATGTGCTAGCTGAAGGACAAAGGACTATTATTTATTAAACCATGATCATTAGAAGTATTACAGCATAGCAGAATGCTCATAGAAACACACTGATGGTGAACACACTTCCTTGACAGGAGAAAATATGACAAAAATATTCATAGTAATATTTGGGGAGGAGAAAACTTGTCAGAAGCCTCCATGTGCTTCTCTGGCTCTGAAGCTGACAGCAGCACGAGCCACAGTGCCAGTGTCACGTGTGGCACAGCCCCAGCTGTGCTGGCCCAGCCAGCCAAGGGCACCTGCCACACCACAGCTGCTCTGACGTGGCTCACAGAAGCATCGCTACAGCTTCAGCCTGGAGCAGCACCCGGGGGCAGAGGAAATGAAATTAAAAGTACTGAAATGCCATAAACAGGAGTGCCCTTCCTTCAGCAGTGTCCCTGGTCTGTGCTGCACTGCAGCGTTCTCCCGAGGTCAGGACTGGCAGGGACTCAGGGGCATGGTGGCCCTTCAGAGCCATGGAGCAGCTGTTGGGGGCTCTGCTCTGCAGCTCCACCACAGCCTTTGCTGCTTCCGACGGTCCGGGGCACACATCTGCGCAGAGCAGCAGGCAGGGTCATCCAGGCTGACTCATCTGCTGCTTCGTGTTCCCTGTCATCCAGACATCTCCCTCACAAGTCTCTCCAGTCTCTGCTTGCCTGTGATCACTGCCAGGCCCTCAAGCACTGGCAGTGCCCCTCTCCGGTCAAGTATTGTCACCCTCATCAGCCCTGAGGAGAGGCAGGTTTAAAAGAGCACACTGCCAGAAGTGTGCATACAGCTGGGCTGTAAACAAACGTATTCCCTTGTTATTTAGCCATTTTTCAGACATCTCCAGTTTTGGTGGCTGACTGTTCAACCACTGTCCTCAGCTTTTACTCTTCTTCTGGCAATAGCCTTGAGCTTTGACTGCTGTTGCTATTTTAGCTGCTTTAATATTACATAAGCAGAAAATGTTCTTTTTAAAGGCGTCAAGTCTTCTTGCTCCAGGCCCGTGTCAGTCATTCAGAATTATTATTATTTACACAAGGTCCCTGCTGCAGTAAGTATCATACAGCCACAAGTAGCCATTTCAGTGAGCTCCCTCCGTGTCTGAGCCTAAGCTACTGCCAAGTTCTCAAGGGTAAAACCCTGCAGAGGCCAGAGAATTGCTGCTAGGGACAGAGCAGCAATCCGAATTTCATTTTGGGTGATGGCTCCTTGGTGAAATTTGGCAAATAAAATTTCAGACTCCAAGGAGGGTTCCCTACTGCCAAATGAAATACTAGCCTGGCCTTTTCTAAAAGCAGACCAAGAAAGCACAGGTTTTTGCAGTAATACCATTTCTATTTACTGCAGTCTGATTTACTAGTTTGCAATTTGGGGACAAAGCAGATAATTCAGTTGTAAATGGCCATTTTTTTTTTTTAAAGTAGCAGTGCAGCTCCTTCTCTACAGTATGTGTAGCACTTTGGGATAGAGAACTCACTGCACTTGCTCCACTGGGATGTGCCTTAAAGGCCTGAAAAGCAGCACTTAAAAAGAGAAAACTGGGCAGCAGATTTCTCATTTGATGCCAAGTAGGCAGCCAGGGCTCCTGTAAATACTATTCTAATAGCACTGGCATTGCTCACTGCTGCAAGCAGCACTGGGGAACACTTGTAGTGAACTCCACAGTGTATTCTTACATACACTCTTCATCTGCTTCGTGTGTACAGACAGGAAAGGGCAAAAACCCCTTCATATAGGGAAAAAGGAAAATAACAATGCATCTGTTGTGGGGTGCACCACACAGGCCACCACCTTCACAGGCATTTCGTAGGACAAGACTTGTGGCTGAAAATTCTTGAAAAGTGAAATGAAAAGTGAAATGTGTTCTAAAAACCCCATAGTATAGGTGAATCAGTGCAATTACACTATACTCCCAGTGAGCACGACAAAATGACTTCACCTTTTTTTTTCCATGCTAGGTCTAATCTGCCTTCTACTCTTAAATCTATTTCTTAAATGTCTTGAATCAACATCTTGGATCTTTTGCTGCTAAATTAGACAGCAAACTCTCTGGATTAGAGGAATAACATCTTCCATGTTTCTATTCCCTTCCCTTCTCCCTGCAGCACCCTCAAGTCCCAAATCTAATCACTGTTACAATATACTCTGGTAGATGTAACCATGGACCACAAAAGGATGATTGTTTCTTCATGGCAGTAATGATAACATCCGGATCAGCACTGGCAAATGTGCTTGTGGTTAAGGGCCAGGGTAGGAATATGCCACTGTGAGCCCTTCAAAGTCCCTGCTATGGTCCAGATAGCTGCCTTGCCCTGGCATGCTCCCTGCTCTTGCTTTCACCCTTTTCTTGCCCCTCTGATGATCTGGATGTTTTGGGCCACCCTCCAGCAGCGGGAGGCAGTCAGCGCCCAGTGCTGATTCCAGCCCCTTCCCAGCTCAGCAGCAGCAGCCAGATAGACCCATCAGTCCACAAGCAGAAGGCTTATGAGGATTGCTTTCCAGCACACTTAGTAAGATGAAAATAATAGCTCCAAGGAAAATGCATCCATTTTCCTTTACAAATCCCTGGTGTGGAAATGTTTTAACTTTTAATGAAGTCCATCTGTGCAGAAGTGCTGGCTCTAAAGGATTTACAGAGACAAGACACTGGTGTAGCCTGCTACTTCCTCCTCCTGTTTTTCCATTGATATAGAAAGCCCTGAGCAGTGCCCAGATACTACTTCTCAGCACCCAGTCTCTTCCTTTGTTAGCATGAAAAGTATAAAGATGCTAATGAGCCTGTGCTTTCTAACACAGCCCACTCACAAAGGATTACCTGGGAGGCTAGGAAAGGGGAGAGAATATGATCAAAAACATAAATCCCCAGAGTCAAGAGACAAACAAACATTTGAACTATTAGAAAAGCAATAGGCTGTAAATGAGAGCAGGCAAAAGTAGTCCCAAGAACTACTCAGACTGGAAATTAGTGCTGCTGCTCAGCACTCAGCCATGCTTCCCGGGGAAGTGGACAACTGCTTGGGTATTCACTACAGTGAGGTCAATCATTATAAAACCACCAAGCAGTGGCGGTGCAGCCCACAGACTTAATTTCCACTGTAATTTAGCATTAATTAATGTCCCCTCTAGTAAACATGCAGGCACTTTCTAAAGATCCTACTACAAGTCACTGATGTGTCTGACAACAATACTGTAGGACGATCGCAAAAAGAAAAAAATCAGGGATTTCTATCCTGGAACCCAGACCTGAGAAAGTAAGATATTTCTATCTTTTTCCTTGCATTAAAAAAATAATATACTCTTCTCAGTTTGAGTAACTTTTTGAAGTCTTTAACTAATGTAGTAACAGTAAGACCTATTTTTTTGTAGAACATTTGCTATCAGACACTGTAAGCAAAAATACCATCTAGGACCTAGTATGCACAGGAAATATAATCTGATAACATCATCATAATTTATGGGGTGCCATGTCTTAAATATACAGAAAGACTTTATCAGGATCATCTAAGTTGGAGATTCACATTGTAAAGATTATGTGCAAGAAAAAGGCTTGTTCAAAACATTTATGTGTAAAAAAGTGACAGTTAACAGCAAAACATATGTCAAAGAACATGCTTTTGTTGGTGAACATGAGGATCCTCTCACATGTGCAGACCACCCACAGCCCATGCTTAGCCCCAACAAGACAGATGAACCTGGCTGAGCACAAGCCAAGTGTAAAATCCAGTACACTCCTCAGTCCTCCGGGATTCATTTGCTAAACAAAGAGCGTTCATTAGTAAGAAATTGTTAAGTTGTTAAGAAGAGGCTTTTCTACCTCTTGAAGCTTTTGTGCCTTTTTCAGCCACATGTCTATAGAAAATAGAACATTGACAGTCTGAGCATGTCACAGGAAGCAAAAGCATCCCAAATACTGCAGCAATACAGCTGGATATCCACACAAACCTATGCAAGTACAGCCAACCTGGTAACTAGAATCCTTTCTCTCAGAGAGCAAAGGGTCAATCTGGGATGAGTTTTAGTACAGCTTGCCTGGAAACTGAAATTGCAAGAATACAGGGAATTTAAAATCATCCATAAATACATTGTGAGAGTGAAATGAGTGATTCCACTGCATAGATATAGCTTCATCTTCTGAATATGCTTAATTGGATACTTCAGTCTTCCAAAGACTCTTACAATCCAAATTAGGCTGCAAAATAAAAAAGCAGTCCCCTATAATAAGCAACAAAAACAATGCCAGAAGCCAACCCTAGAAGCAAACACACAGCATGAGAACACTTTATCATTCTTATGTCCTCTTTCCATACTAACCCATCCATATACAGCATTAAGATTTTCTTTCTTTAAATCAGAGGAAGGAAGAAATGAGTATGAGATTTTATTATTAGTCTGTTGATTTACTATATGGAAATAAAATCTGGTTCTAACTTCCTAATAAGCACCAGCACAAGAATGTTTTTTCTTTTCCTTGGAAAACCTGTAACTACATTTCCCAGGGGTTCCTGACCAATGACTCTGGTGTTACAGAGTTTCATATGAAGCAGCATTTTTTTTTTTTCTTGCTGAAATTAACAGAAAGTGTACAGGGAATTTAGCACTTGCTTCTCTCCAAGCTAATTCAAACACCTTCAATGTAGAGCAACAAAACTGCCAGGAGACTAGCCTAATATAAAACCTAGTTATTTTGGTATGTTGAAAACAGTTTTAAATTGGCAACATAGCATAACCATTAGAAAAATTGCCTTACATGAGTTGTGGCTAATTTCCAGCAGGTTCCCAGTGTGAGCCATTAATACCCTGAGGCTCAATCACTGATGCATATAAGATGGATTAGGACAACTCCAAAAAAACTGTTCAGTTTTTAAAGGTACACATTCCAAAGCAGAGGCCTAAATATTGGCTCAGTATAGCTGAGCACCTCTGGCTGGTCAGAGCATGACCAGTTTTACACAACTCCACCAAAGGTTAGTTTATACTGAAACGATTAAGCCATGCCTTGATCTCAATCAAGATAACTGTGACACAGAAGTTAAGCAGCTTAAGAGAGAAAGGAATTCCCATTCTGCTCATGTTTCAGTATTTTACATAACACCATATAAACACCAAAACCATATTTGCTTTGTGAGTCAAACACAATGTAGATCAAAGATATCATTGAATTTAACTTGCTGGTTTTTGAACAAAAGACCCCATCACACAATCCACAGTGTGATCAGGGCAGAAGGCAGGGAACGTTCTCCTTTCACTGAAAACCACAGAGATTTTGGGAAGGAGGAGAATGACCTCCTTGGGTGGAAGCTGCTCTTACCTCGAACGTAAAGGTTGGCTGGGGCAGAGTAGCGGGTTCCTGCACTGTTGGTTGCAACACATTCGTATTTGCCTTGGTCTGACTCCTCACTGTTCTCTATTTGCAGAGCTCCTGTACACAAACAAGATGAAACAGACAATTCAGGTTATGGCAAATCTGGTAATCAGACCAACAGCCTCTGAAGAGGAAGGCCATGCCCCACACTTTTAAGGTATCCTCCTGGATAAATATTTCATGATGTTCCCTGGACCCATAAGATACCAGCATGCAGCCAAAGGTACCCAGTCTGCTGTTAGAAACTTGTGAAATTGATTATTGTTATTTTTCTAATGTGCAGGGAACAAATTACTGATTTATTTCTAACTATCCCAACCACTTCAATTTTTTTGCTTCAATACAGGAAGAAAACATACACATACACACATATTAATTACAGCTTCATATGGGACTCCTGCCTAATAAAAGGACCTTTAATAAGTCTTTAATCAAAACAGACAAGCACAAAGCACATTTAACTGCAGCTGTTTCTTATCTGATCCACACAAAGCCTAGCAAACACTCAACAAATTACAACCTTCCTGCAGAAATTGGCAGAATCCCATCCCTCCCACCTCAGCACTCTTCCTTGGTGAAGTCTCAAAACGACAGCTCTTTTTGAGAAAACACTTTGCTTTTCGTCAACTTTTTTCCACGTTAGCACTCTCTGTATTTTTTCAGATTTCATCATATACAATATAAAAACATTAGAAAGTTAGTCTGAGACATGAAAGATACCCACCAACGCAACGCACCCTCAATGCTGCACAGTGCTCATGAGAAGGCCACCCTCCCTGGGTCCCAGCTGCGCCTGCTCCCCCAGCTTTGGGTCAGGAATAGCTGTTTATCCCAGGCTGCACATTCCTTGGGATGGGATCTGATCCCACCCCCAAAGTGCTAAATGCACGAGGGGCTCATGTAAATAATGGCAGTAATTGTCAGGGCCCACAGAGTAGCAATTGACATGGGGAGCCTGTACAGTACCAGTGATGTGGAAGTGAGAGATGGTCTAAGCTGGTTTTCTCTCCATCTACTCTGGACACTGGTGTCCAGCAGCACTCAGCCTGGCAGCCTGGCCTTTCATCCAAATTCATGCACAGCACAGATGACTGCACAACTGGTCACATCTAAACTCCCTTAACTGGACTCCATATGCAGACTAAAAGATGGAGATGCAGAGAAAGAAAGAAGCAGGATGCATATGACAGCAACCTGGCACTGCAGGAGTGTGTGGCCTCTGGCCAGACACTGAAGTGGCTGCTGCTCAGCCTGCTTTCCCCAGGCATTGTGGGAATAATTTTTTAAGTGCCTCCAAGTGCTCAGATTCTGCTGGTTAGTATTGCCTGCAAGAAGGGAACTCTGCTCACAAACCATATACCAAACTAAAAAATGTTAACCCCTTTGCTTGTAATGATCTGAACTCATTTCTGCCTGCCACGGTTGAAAATGACCACTGAGAACTGCACTGAGAATAGCTGGTGAAATTGCCTTCTCCCTTCTTGCTGGTTCAAGCTGCAGAGGTCAAACTCAGTTTTTCTTATCATCAGAACAGAAGAAAAACTAATGTGAATCAACCACTGCCACCTACATTATTTAGAAGGATAAATTGAGACTGTAGCATAAGCCTATATGTCATGGGGAAAAATGAACTTCCCTGGGTTCTGCCATATAATAAAAATGATGTACAGAGCCCTCCCTATTGTTGCATTAGTGCTGGAAATGAGGCTTCAGCTAGACAGAGAAAGCTCGTTTGCAAAAAGTATTTCCACCTACTAACAAAAGGACCTGCCAGCTTGCCTGGCCACAGCACTCTCTGGACACCCGCAGGCTGAAGCCTACAGAACTCTGCTGCTCGATTCAAGGAAAAACAGTGAATTTCTACATCCTGTCTGGGAAAAACATCTTCAAGCAGACAGCAGCATGATAGGCAGTGGAGCAGGACAAAGTTTCCCAGCATTGACAAGATACAGAGAATCAGAGAATCTAGAAATGGAAAAGACCTATTAGGTTACCTCGTGCATCCCTGGGGGCCAGGGCAGGATAGTTCCCTGTTGTAAATGTACTTGTCTTGTGTCCAATTCCATTTTATATGTGCCAAGTGATAGGTCTTTCACCACTTCCTCAAGGAATTGATGCCACTGCCTGGTTATGCTCTCTGTCAGGAAGATTTTCTTGGAACTCACCATATATTAACCCTCTTTGTAATTTCTGCTCATCATTCCTTGGGCATGCATGTGCTGCAGAGCTCATTCCAAGTGCTTCCATCAAGCTTGTCTGGGAAAAGCTGTCTGTTGCAAAATATACCCAAGCTTAATAAAATACCCAACTGGCTGGGCTGGAAGCAGAGCCAGCTTCAATTGATAGTAGTGTCTGCCTAGAAAAAAACTAAGATCCCCAGATAATTCTGCCATAAACATATTACCCTTTTAGCCATTTAATACATATCACTGGTATTTTTTTTTTACCCTTTATACTCATGATCACCATGCCTCTTAAATGTCAATCAAACTGTTTTTCGTCTTTAGGGACCTCAACAGTGGAAAGAAAAAAGAGAATGAAGAAAATGAGAGGAGTTTCAAAAGAAATGTTGTTATTGCCTGTCAACACGGACTAATTTCTAGAATCATGCTATAAACATGCAACATGTCAGCAACTGCCTACAAACTGCTCAGGGACATTGGGCAAGGGACTCTGGGTTTGTCTGGGTTGGCACAACTATTCAAATTACAGTGTGTCAGGAGGAAGACAAGAAACCAGAGCAGAAGGAAGTTAACACAAACCTTTCATATGAAACAGAAAGAAAATAGGCCCTGCAATAAATCATCATTAGACAAACATACAGATCCTGCAGCATAACTGACAGCCAGCAGAAACTGGAGGGGTCGTGGTAAACTGATTGCAGTCAGTGGGGCTGTAGGGGTTTTCTTGAAGGACAACCTATAACTAAGTGATGGATCCAGGAAAGCGTAGGGTGTCTCAGAGTACAAAGATTTATGAATAAAGTTAAAAAGCTCAGACATTTCTGGAATCAGAAAGCTGGAGACAGACATGCATCTGAGACTTGGGAAAACTTCCTATAAAATGCTCTCAGCCCAAATTCAGTGATCCCAGAGAAAGAAAGACATCATCTCTTGGAGAGCTCATGTCTAGACTGGAGAGGACACATAGAGTACAGGAAAGTTAAGAGCTGAGTTCTGAGTAGCATGTTTCCCTGAAATTCATGGAAGCTGCATCCAGAGACACTCAAAAGCGCAGCAAATTCTTTGCCTTGACAAGTGCAAAGGATCTGATTTCTATTCCTAGCCCTGTCAACATCTCATAATCTTCTGCGCCTCTGCAAACCAGGGCTAGAAAGGCTGATTTACTTTTATTCATTACTTTGGGATTTATGTTGCATAAGCTGCTGAGTGAGGTCTCGTTCACACAGGATGTTACTGCAGACTTCTCACATGGACCCCCCCAGCGCTCCCGTGCCAGGTGCCTTGTTCCCATTTGTGTGGCTGAGTCCTGATGTGCAATCACACAGCAGGGCTTTGGTGGATGCATGAGGACCATCTACCACTAGGACAGGGATACAAGCACACGGAGGAGCAGTGAACAGCTTCTTTGGCAGCTTGGGGGGCTCTGCAGCAGCACATGCACATCAGAGTGAAACCTGTCCCTGCTGAGCACCACTTGACCCCCGCTGCTCCTCTGCAGCAGGGCTCCAGAGGAAGAGGGGAACAATTCCTCACCACACTGCCATGTCACATCAGCCTTGCTTGTGCCTCAGACCTGCTCCTGATAACACATCTCAGCTTATCAGAGAGCTGACAGCTCCTGAGAAAAACCCCCGGCTGCTCTCCCGTGCCAGGGAGAACGGTGACAAGGCAGAGTTTTCTAGGGCTGAGGGCAGGAGTCAGCCCTGCTGACTGACAAGCATTCCTTACTTAACATTCCTTATTCCTCTTTACTCTGTGCTGATATCTCCTGGCCAGCCTCTCCCTTTCCTCTCCTAGCTTTTCTTTTGCTCTTTAACTTGGGCACAGACAACAGCCCCGTTGCAGCTTTCCAAGATACTTATCTATTCAAATATACTTGTGCTCAGGCAGAATCATTAGGTGCAGTGACAGTGGTTAAAAGAAGCATTTAAAAAGTGCCCTGCACAGAGAAAGCACGGGGAAGGCAAATCCTGATAAGGGACGATTTTTGGCAGCACTGGGCACTGCTGTGCCATGGAGGGCTTGTCACTCTCTTCTCCAGGTGACAACCCAAATGTAGAAGGCTCTGAGCTGCCACACAGATTGATCTCT
The DNA here is from genome assembly GCF_963513975.1 of Fringilla coelebs. Classification (NCBI taxonomy): domain Eukaryota; kingdom Metazoa; phylum Chordata; class Aves; order Passeriformes; family Fringillidae; genus Fringilla; species Fringilla coelebs. The sequence continues at coordinate 10,646,180 of NC_140067.1, forward strand.
CTGAAATCTTGCTCCATAGCTCATTGGGAGCTTCTGCTCTCTTCTTCCAGAGAGCACCGCACGGAGCCAAACACCAGAGCTCCTGGGGCAATGCTTTTCTGTATCAATTCAGGTTGGAGCTCCATCCCCAGCAGTGGGAAAAGCTCTTTTTCTCTATCAGGGCATTTACAGTCTCAGTCCTCTGGGCTCACAACCGGGGGACTGACTTTTTGCCCTGGTTATAAAATCAGACATAGAATTAAATGCTCCTCTAAGCACCCAAGAGACAGAAAAACCAGGCTGCAGACACAGCACTCATCTAAGGAAAGGACTTGTAATGCAGATGCAAGGAATCCAGCTACCTGACCAAGGCCTTTCCTCTCAGCAAAGAGGCAAAGTTAGCCCACTTGCACACTAGAGCACACGGCTATCCTAAAACCCTCCCTTTTCTTTCCCCCTGCTTCCCATCAGCTTCTCTCACAAAAATACTACCTGACTTCTCCTCCAGCAGTATTCTTAGCACCCTCTTCAGCCAGTTCCCTCTTCAACAAGTGCTCAGGTGTGGGTCTCAATCCCTTTTCCTAAAAATTTCCTCCTAGGGAAGGAGATTTCTCTAATAAAATCCAGAGAGCTGTGCAGTAGGGTCAGAGACAATCCCAGACCAAATAAGCAGTCATAAATGTGAATATGGTGGACAAAGAAACAATGTGAAGCCCTGACAATGGGAGAGTTGGACTCTGAAATCCTGGCTGCTGCCCGAGATAACAAACACTTGCTGTGGGAGCTGTGAAAAAACACCAAACCATGTGAGAGTCACTAAAAATGAAAATAAGCACTTCCCATATTCACTATTTTTGGTAATTTATAACAGCAGCATCTCCCAGCTGTTCGAGAGGATTGTACCTAGCCTCCACAAGCTATTGGCACTGCCAAATATGCACAACAAGGTAACTACAAATGTATTTTCATTGTTAGTGTTCATTATGGTTATTATGCCTGCGAGGATGGGGATTGGCATACAAGGGGCCTGTTCTGGATGGCAGCACTGCTGAGAAATCACTCTTCTGAGCACCAGAGGCAGCTGCTGATAGTACCTGACTGCTGCCAGGAGCTGGACTCAGGCAGAGAGGGAGGAAAGGAGACCCAACATTCTCGGCAGCGTGAGGCCTCCTCTTAGACAGGAGATTTTCAGGATGCTCTGATCCCTCACTAGCAGGTACAGGGAATCTCGGGGGACTCTGCCTCAGAAGCAAAACTACAGCACTGTCAAAAGCACAGTAACACCTCTGTGCGCTTCTAAAGGGATATGAGTCAATCTGAATGTGACAGTAAGAAAAATGGCATTACAAGCATTTCCAGGCACTACCCCACCCAGCCTCCCCCTGACACTTCTCCTGCAAGCAGATCTCATTTTAAAATTGTTTTTCTTTTGCTTTCCTTTGGTGACTGGAAAAGCTCAAGAAACAGGAAGAAAATCCTATAATACACAAAGTACAACCAAATGTACAAACACATCCTCAAAAAGAGACAGCAAAATTCTTTTAGCTTCCTCTAATCTCTTTGGATAGCTTTACGCTCCAGCTCGCAGGATAGCGTTGAAATAATGGAGCTATATTTAAACCAGTTCACTTGGGACTGGAGAGGTTTAGCTACAGCTATACACAAGTCAGTGCAGGTGTTTACCTGGCTTCCCAGACAGCTTCTGACACCCAAGTGAGCTGATCTAAAGTTAATTCAGACAGACCTCTGCTACGCTGACGTCTGCAAGGAAGAAATACTCTTATGTATAGGAACCTCTGATATTTCCTGTGGTGACAGAAAAGTAACAAATAAATCTGACTGGAAAGGGATAATGCCTGAGATGATGGTATTTCTTTACCTCCTCATGTGTATCCAATCTAGTGCCTACTCAGTCCAGCACCCACTAGAAACACAACTGCGTTCTCCTCTCTCTACAGCCCACGGCAGGAACATGCACCCAGGTTTCACAAAGGGTTGAGTAAGTTAAATTGCAGAGAAATGCTGGAAATCAACATCTTACATTCTACTTTCAAAATTTAAATGGGACAGAACTTGCTTAAACATGGATTTGCTGATACTATCTGGGGGTCACCTTAAGAAGCCAGCTCTTGCCTAATCTGACAGGCATTTGCCAGCTCTATGTCTTTCAGATGAACAAACAGTGATTCCAAGATTAAATTACTATCAGTCCCAGAGGGGTAAAGAGTGAAGCTACAAATGGAAATTCTGAATTATGGATGGGAGTTCCTCCCATTTATGGGAAGCCAGAGATGTCTTGGACAGAAAGGACCAAATATGTGTGGGTAAGGTCAAAAGAGTTTGTTTGTAGATAAAAATCTCTTTGTGTTTGGAGGGGTGCGTGGTAGAATATCTCAGGTCATCCTCTGTCTAACCACATGCTGTTCCCTCCAGGTGGGCTTGCCACTGCTCTCACAGAAATGCCTCGGATACCATCCCAAGAACTCCGGACACACAACTCCTGGTGACACAGTCACAGCAGCAACGAAATGACACCAAAACCACCCCTTCCCCCCGAACATTATTACCAAAAGGGTTCATTTAGAGTAATTAGTTCACCCTTCCTTTCAGACCAAATTAATGGATTCCAAAGCATCAAACTTACCTTAATGAGGAACAAGAGTGCAGCTGGGTATAGAACATGGCAGAACAGTCACTTCTACATGGACACAACCTCACCATCATAAAAGCACTTTCAACTAATCTGTCATTATCTTTAGAAATTCAATGACCTCCATTTTAAATAAAAGGCATCAGGCTGACAGAAATCCTCTAGGAGAAGCCAGAGAGCAGCACGTGGCTTCTGTTTGCTCTCATGGAAATGTCATATTTGACATTCAAACAGGACACATATATTTTAAATAATGTCAAGAACACTCTTAAAATACCTCATCAGGACTCAAACGGGGGTGGGAAGGGGGTGGGGGTGCGGGAAACTTATGTTTTATGAAATGGATGGTTCTTTTCACAGAGATGCCATCGGTTCCCAAGCAGGACGTATGGAGCATCCATGTGGTTCTGGTGCTGAGTCACTAATGTCATCAGCTAGGACGGGCAAGCAGCAAAGCGTGCGGGGAGGCCCTGCGATGGCTGCACGCTCAGCGTGCTCGGCCGGGAGCTCGGAGCGGATGGCGAGTTAGCGTTCCATCTGTCACTTCATTTTAGCATTTCCAGTAGAAATAGGAGATGAAGAAATAGTTTTAAGGAGTTTGTAACATCACAGCTGTCAATCTCGAGTGTTCCAAAGGGAGGAATGACAGATATGTAAACCCATTCATATAAAAGTAAGGTTTGCAGTCTTCTTCCCTGACCTAGATTTGCTACAAAGGCAATTTAATGCAAATACGTATCAAATACCAATTCACATTTACTCAAAAATCACTTAACAGGAGCTGAAAACATTAACCCCCAGCAACAGAACCAGTTCCAAGAATAAGATTATTAACTTTCAGCAGTGATTCAGGGAAAAGGGCGAGGAAAAGGGAGAAGGGGGAAAACTGAACAAACAAGATTGTGTTGATTTATAGGTAGCAGTCAGTCTGTCAAGAAATCCAGAGGTCAGTCAAGAGGGGTAACCAAAATCACAAGAGAATTCAGAAGGGCCTTAGCACATAACGCTGATTAACACGCTAAAGTTAATCTAAAGAGACAGCTTTGAGTGCTTAGGCTAGAAAAAACAACACTCCAATTGGAAAGTGATTACTGGTGCACACAGGCTGTGAAAACTACTACGGGGACTGTGCACCAGACTGGGCTGGGCTGTCAAACCAGGGCTGGGTTTAATTAATGAGGGCTTAAACAGCCAGACACACTTCTGATTTATCTATTTAAAATAAACCTTAATGATGCAAAACAACATCAGAATGTCCAGCTCAGAAAGGGGGGGGCTGGGTCAGTGGTTCTCCACTATGCCATCACATTAGAGGGTGAGTGCACTTAAAAGAGAAACATGAAGAACACAAATGTGCCTCTTATCCCAGAGCCACGTTTGCTCAACCTTTCAAGAATTTTTCTCCTTCCATTTAGAGTTTCATGACCATCAGCAGCAGCACAGCTGAATTTGACTATTCTCTTGTGAAAATGTTACCTCCATACACTCACATCAAAGCAATCCATCTAAAAACCCCCCGAGACACTAGACCTCAGAAGGTCACAACTGTGTGGGAAGTACAGAGACTTTCAGGAGCTGCGAGAGATGTCAACTCTCCTGTGGTGGAGGCCTGGGAGCATTTCCCAAACTTTTGCAAACTTTCCATTGAATAACCCCCTTTCAACAGTGCAAAATTGCAATGGATGAGTCTACAAGAAACCACGCTAAAACCCAACTGAAATAAACACACTAGTGGGAGAGTGCAGATGAGCGAGAGCACTGGCAGAGTTAGGGCTGAGAGTAAAAGCTGGAGATGAGAAACACCGGAGGAGAAGGGACAAGGCAGACAGGAGATGGAGTGACGTGACAACTGGAGGCACATTTCAGCATTCTTACCTCTGATCGGTGTACCACCTGGTGAGGTAATTTGAATGCAAATAAGATTAGAGAGAAGCATTAGTACAAAGAGGAAAGGAAGAAAATTATAACTAAAAAGCAGAAAGTTTTTTTAAAGCTAGAATTTGTATTAGCGCGACAGGAATAAACAAAAAGAAACTGATGTGCAATAAAAGTCAGAGTGACACTCTCAGGAGGTTAGTAAAGCTTATTGCTTTCAGGAGTGCAGCATCCAGCCCTGCATCTTGCCATTAAAACCCCCACCCTCACAAACAGGGGCATAACTAAGCTGCCAAGGTGGCACTGCTGGCTGCCCTCACCGCTTGCATTCACCCACGCCACCGTTCAAGCAGTTGAGATGGAGGACACTTTGGGGAGATGGTGCAGTGCCCCTTCATTCCTCATACAGAACAAGGAGGGTGTGTCCTGGGGCTGTGTGACTGTCAGTGTGCTGGGCAGGACGGGTGGAAAGCACATGGCTGCGGGCACTCGGTGCAATTTGGCTTTGAGGTTAGAATGACCAGTGGGACAAAATCTGCTCACTTAAAGACATTAAACTAAGAGGAAAGTGTAATAAATCAGTTTTGAGTCATTCTCCACATTCGCATAACCCTTGCATTGGGTTCCCTCTGGCAAAGAAATTGGTGTCATGCAGAATTAACTTTACATACAGAAATATTTTGAAATGGAGTGGTTTCTGGTAATGTTACAATGGCACGCTAGCCAGACCTCTGTTGTTCCTGTCTCATTTGGATGTTAGCAGAAGAAAGGAATCCCTACCCTCTTTATAAGGCACTGGAGATAATTTTACATGCTGTAATGAAGAGTATCTTATAAGGAGGGCTTCTCTGGGAGTAAGGTTAAATTATCCTGTTGCAATAATCTTTAAAGGTTCATTTTATGAGGTCAAGGTATTTAGCAAGTGGAGGCTCCACTGGTCAGTGTTTCGAGGTCAGTGTACAATCAATACTGAAGCATGATGGAGAAGCTCCAGCTGGGCAAATTGGCAAGGAACCCTTCTAATCCCCACTTTTGTCCCCTTGGTCTTAATTTGCACATATGAAGGCTGTTAGTATAAGGGAGAGATTCATGCAAATTTAATCTGTAGGCAGTTCATGGTATGTGTTGGTTTTATGCAGATTTGTAGGATCTGAATACCAAGCACTTACCAAAGAAAACTGAGGAGTTTAAACAGACAGAAAAATAGGGTTAAACAGGACACAGTGTGTCAAATCATGTTCAGTGTATTGATTAATAAATACCAGTATGCATACAAGAGTGTCGTGTATCTCAGATTTACAGCTCATTCCATTATCCACAACAATGATCACCCAATGGGAAAGAAAGACAGAAAAGAATTTCTGTAAATACAAAGAAGGCATATTTTAAGCACATTTAACTTGCCTCTTAAAAAGTAATTAAAATATTTATATTCTTCTTTTCTAACTACCCTTCCTTTAGGCAGAGTCCATTTTTGAAGCAGGAGCGCAACTCACACTACTCATTTTAGCATTTTCCTCTGCCAAGATGACACTATCCCGTTTTAACTTTATGTCTCATTATATTTTCTGATGCCTTCTATCCAGAGATGACTGAAGCATCAGGAAAAATCTTGCAGAGACTGAAGTTGTGGGTAATCTCTCTCTTGGAATAATAATTTGCTGCTTACTTATGTATCTTAGTAACTACTTCTACCCTTAACAGAACAATTATACCCAGAGATATTTGCATGGAATAGCACAGCCATGGAAAACAGGGTTATTTCTCTTTGCCTGTTTGGAAAGTTTGCCAAGTGACAGTTTTGCCCTGTTTGGTCTAGGGCATTCCTGCTCTGGTGTACTGTGTGCTCCCCACCCCACCCCATTCCTTCCAATTTTCAGAGTTAAGAAAAGCATCACCACCATGTGTCACTTCCCACGGGAATGATGCAATGACTTTGAGTACAAGCCCAAGGGGCCGAAAACATTACTTCCTTATCTCTTATCTGGCTGAAATAGGGTTTGTTGCTCTGTCCTAGAACTGAAAAGATTTGCAGGAAATCTTTTTATCTACTCCCTGCAGAGGCTCAACCCTTTCTCTGTTATGCAATTGTCCATACAGAGCTCTAGAAGCAACTGCATACTTGAAGCAGATTCCCTAAAATGTTAAATGTGGCCAGCTAATTTTTTTCAAGAGTTAAATCCCAATCCTCCTTGCCTCTGAATGCCATCCAAACCTTGTGGGAGCAACACACAAAGGTTTGCTGTATTTACTGCAGTGTTTGTCCCACGTCTCTCTCACCTTTGCAAAGTTAAGACATTCACTTTTCACTCAGAGGACACCGTTTACAGAGTGTGCACAAGGCTTTTCAGTAGGACCCCAAATTTCCTCATCAAGAAGGAACAAACTGAAGTTTCCCTTTATTCTTCACATCATGGGATGATTCTTCTCTGCCTGCTGTCCTTTTAGGGTGTCCCTCAAACGGACAAATCACAGCACACAGGCCACAGAGTGCCAACGTAAGAGAGTCCATCAAGTGATGAAGGTGCCATCCCTCAAATGGTTACTGAGGCCAACTTGTGCTCTGTGATCACCAAGCTGCTTTATGCAAAGGGCACCCCAAGATCAAACTTCAAACCCAGTTCCTTGTGTTTGAAAGGTTTGAAACACTCATAAGGAAGGAGAGTTTACTTCCTCTTCATGATACCAGACATTGAGAAACACCCCCTACATTCACCTCAGTCAGGATTGAGCGCTGGCCCTGATATTCTCTGTGTACTGGAAGCATCCAGTCAGACACCCAAAGCAAGGAAAAACATAGGATGATACACTGGAAAACCCCCTGGGGTAATTTGTGTCAGTATTTCCCAGTGCGGAGAATTCTCTTGGAGAAGGGACTTCACTCTGCTGACAAACTCACCACAGGCTTACTGACACACCACTTCCTTGTAGGAACCTAAACCACCAAAAAATCACTCCAAAGCAACATCAGCAGAGAAACCAGGGCTCGTGCTAGCAGCAACTGAGCACTAGAGCACTGAATCCCAGGGAACTCTGACAGTGCTTTTGGCTACTTCCTAGCATAGGTTATGGGGAAACTCTTTTTAAAAGTGAAAGACTACTTGCCACCATGAGTCTGAAGGTATTCCACAATTGCTGTCTGTACCTCACACAGCAACACTGAGGTGTGCAGTTAGGTTCTTCCAGGAGACAAAATTTCAGGGGTCAACTGGCTGTTGTTGGCCACTATATTTCTTCAACCCTTTTCCAGTCAGTCCTTTCTGAGAGAGCATCCATCTGGTGTGGGTTCCCTGATCCTTTTGGATAAAACCACCCAATCTCCATTCTTTTACATTGTCCTTACATCTTGTCCCAAGCCAATGCCTATCTGATGTCTGGACTCGAAGCTGTTCCTTGCTAAGAGCTGAACATCTGCTGGATACTGACTGCTGGGTATTATAGGTGAAGCAGGATGTGGACATCATGGCCACTTCACTGGGACAAAGAGGCACCAGCTCTTTCTGCATGATAGCTCTGGGCATGTTGGGTTTTCTTTTTGCCTCCAAGTAAGCAGTGTTTCTACTGATAGGATCAAGCCTAAATGAAACTGCTTGCTGCTAACTCTGAGAGCCCAAATGCAGCAAGGTGATATAGTGAGCTAGCTCCCACTGCTTCTGTGTTAGAGGCACCTTCACTTTTCCAGAGAGTGACTAAAGTCACCTGCAGAGTTCTCTTTAATACTCTACTTGCAGTTAATTGTCTAGAAGGTGCACTAGGATCTAGGGCATGGTTCTGTAACTGAGTTAATTGAAAGTGATTATGAGAGAACGATACTTTTTGTAATACCAAGTTCTCTATTAGATGAAAGATAATGCTTTCTGAATTTCTGGTGTTTCCCTACATGGCAAAAACTTATGTTAACAGTCAGAATAGCTATTTATTCTAATTTGACATTTTGTTCATAGGTTTTCTGAAGAGCAAGGTGGAAGAGGAATTCTTCAGCTATGAAAATCACTGGAGACATTCAAGAGCTTTGAGAGTATGAATTCCAACTGAGTTGCTTTGAAGTCCTTTAGGAGCTTCTGATCCAAGAATCTGTACAGAAGAACTGTAAAGCATCAGCACAATCTGATCTATACTGAGAGAGCTTCCACCACATCATTAACTGATTTTAAAACATGGTTAGAGGTGCAGCATTGACTCTGGCTGCCAGAACTCATGTGTGTCATCACTTGCAATACCACAGTGCCTGGACAGTTTTAAAATCAGTTCAGCCAAACTAATTTTAAATGTGTTAGCATGCTGGGGAGATTTCTCAGCCCAGAGCTGGCCTTAGATCCTGTGTCGCTGACTGAGAGGCAATGAGTGAAGCTACACACCCCAGGGGGAGAACAGGGAGTTGTCCTGAGTCACTGCACTTGCAGAACAGCAGCCTCCCCACAAGAGGTGGGAAGTATTAGCAAGATGAACAAGGGAGAATTTGCTACAGCCAGCATGAGTCAGAGACCTTGCTTTTGCCTTGATGTAGGAAAATAGAGATGAAACCCTCTATTTATTTGTGTTCTCATCTCTTTAGCTATTAGCCTAACATTTACTTGCAAAACTACCCAAGAACTGGACTTAAAACAGAATTAAGCTTTAGCTGGGAAGAAAAAAAACTAAGCAATGGTAAGAAATAGTTAAAAACCCCTCCAAATACAGAGTTATGCTGTCAGAAGGTGTAACAGGGAAAGTGCATATACACACATATGGATATCATTACTAAAAGAGGGAGAGTAGGATACAAGGCAGATTTATGAACTGTCCATTTGCTCCTGACAAAAACACCAGTTTGCTGGGCTTAAAAAAGCCCACAATGGTGGCTTGGATGTCTTAACCACAAACTCTAGTACCTTGACAGAAGATGAACAGAACCCTAGAAACTGATGTTCAGAGCCCCCTGGGGCACATGATCTGACTTCATGCAAGTTCAAGGACCTGCCTGAAGCCCCAGAGCACTGCCAGCCCACATAACTGTGAGTGTCAGAAGACAGCACCTTTCCCAAACATGCTGCTTCTTTACCTCTAACTATTTATACCATACTAGGAGCCTGAAGAAACAGAATCATCCCTCAATCCCCTCTCTACATCAGACTCCAAAGCTGCTTTGACCTTCGTGCCCTATATTTGGTACATGTGAATACTAATATATGATGTACTCATTGAAGGTCGGACACTATATACACAGTGCTGGGCTCACAATGTGCTGCAGCTATTTTAACTATATTACATCTGTCTTGCTTTTATTGGGTTTTAATTAAATGAAATTAAATGAGGGTATATTAAGATTGAGATAGTATAAACTGACATTCATGCAGATATGCCAGCCTGACTATAAGATATGATCTTAATGGAGCAGAGACTTTGCAAACTATTAAACTCTACCATATAATGAGGTATCTATTTAAATACTCTTTTCTTTGAAAAGCAACTCTGCCCAACTATGGTGTAGTGTTGGAGGGCTCAATTAACACCTAGCAGAGTGAATGTGAAACTGCCCAAGCCATCACATTGCTCATACAGGGTGCTGCAGTAACCTAAGTGGGACTCAGGCACTTCAAAAGTGCAGGCTCTACTTTATGTCCATTACAAATATAGGAAAAAAAAACCCACAAGTGCAAACAGGGTTTGAATCTCTGGCTCATGAGAAGCTGCAAACTTCATACTCCCCACTCATGCCAGGGTGGAGCAGAGCCTTGGTGAATCTTGGCACCGGATCACCAGATCCCTGGAAAAAAACCTTGAAATTCATATTTGGAAGTCTCTTGCACTGAACTGTAGAAACCTCCCATACTACATTAGAGAGCTAATCAATTTCTTTTGTGAGTCTGAGGATGTGTGTTGCTCATTGATTTCTAAAAGGTTCCCTTGACACCTCCCTTGGTAATTACTGCGTCTTCCGCAAGTAGCCGGCTCTGGAGTTTGAATCCCAGGTGAAATATTCAATTGAAATGTTGCTGAAGAACAGCAAATAGGAATCAAAACTTGGACACTGTGACAGGCTTTACTAGTTTGTTTTTAAACTTTCTATCTCACCGAACTTGTGAAGCAGCTGGTAGAGAGGCAGCCAAGTGCCTGTGAAAAGGAGGCTGGAGAACGTACAGCAAGTGCATCAGAGGCTGCCTTGCTGCTCATTTATGGTAATTTCTGATGCTGATTTAGTCAGCTACAAAGTGAAACACATCCATGTGCACTTTCCTATTGCTGCTTCCTAAAGCTTCTCAGAATAATTAACAAGTGTGATATTTTCTTCCAGCACAAACAGATCAAGATTAAACCATGCTGTGGGGGAGATGAGCTAAAGGTCACTGGGAAATTTCATAAACTATAAATGCATTAGTATAATTAGCATTCACTGGTACATCAAGGTGGGATCAGGAGTGTCAGGCTGGGTTCTATTTTTGCTGAGAGTGATGTCTCACTTACCCACTCCTCCAAGTACAAACCTACTTATCATCCAAGCATCATCAAATGTATGCAGAAGACTCCTGCTATGGAGAAGCATTTCAAGATGTTCACCTTGGTTAGAAGATGGTGATTCCCTGGCAGCAGCACTCGTAACAAATAGCTTTTGAGTGCCCACAGATAATCACGGCCAAGCAAGGCAGTCTGCTTCATATTTAAGCATGAGACCTCTCCAGACCACAGTTGTTCCAGCTCTGGTCCCTTCTGTACTTTGTGTAGGGCACCAGGGGCTTTCTCCCCAGACGAAAACTGCTGTGTAGTTGTGCTGTGCCTTGTTAAACAGCCACTCTAATTCACACTGTGGAGCTCCACTTCATCAGTGAATAAAGCAATGTTTTATTTTCTTTAATTCTCTAATGGGCCTTACAGTCCTGGGAGACTGAACAGTGCAGTAGAAAAACTGAATTCCTTGCTAAAATGAGTGCTTTCTTAGCTACCTCCAAGAAGTAACCATTTGTATTTCAAAAGCTAGTATTTGGCTTGTCACACAAAAGAATCAAAAAGAAATGGTATATTTCAAAACTGTGTCCATCTTCTCTTCCTTTGAAAACCACAGAATTGCTGCTTTTTGGATTTTTTTTTTTTTGCTTGTGGTGTCACACAGTAAGGATGGCAATGAGCTCAACAGAAAGCAGAGCACTGTCTTGCAGAGTGTGTATAAGGAGTGAAGTTGCATATGACCAGTGATTGTAAAATCTCAACCAGTATCTCATTATCCTGATTTGCACTGTGCTACTCTTAAAAACACCTGAGATCCACTGAGTTGGTACTGAAATGTCCGAGCCTACCAAGGATTTGGGGAATATCAAGACGGTCTACCGAAGAAGATATCCAGGTGATGTTCCAAAAGGCACGTCCACTCTAACAGACATTTTAACAAGCCACGATATCCTGCCAGACAGGATCAGCTCCAAAAACTGCTTTTACATCGTAAAAGAAACAAGCTCAGAGCAAATTGACATTTGGGTTTAGAATTGCATTTCAGTGAAAATATAACAGCAGCATGTAAAGAGAAAAGGGAGGAAGAGTGAGGAGGCTGGGAAGGCTTACTTGCTTCGCTACCTTACCCGAGCGGAGCTGCTTGATTCGCCCATTGCTGGTGGCAGTGTCCACGGGCAGGAAGTCCTTGAACCAGGAGATTTCGGGATCAGGGTTACCACTGGCAGCACAGAGCATCGTGGCTGTGCGGGCCTTTTCCACCACCTTCAGCTGCGGGCCCATGTCAATGGTTGGGAAGCCAGCTGGGAGGTGGTCTTCTGCAAGAGGAAAAAACACACCAGGTTAAAGAGAAACACTCCAGCCTAGCAATGGGATACAGTTGCAGTGACAGCAGTGCCACCCTACAGCATCTGTGTCTCTGCTGGAAAACAGCAGCCTGACTTCCCTACTGAGAAGGTTATCAAGCCCTTAAAGCACATTAGGCTCTATAATGAGCATTCATTACACCAATAGAAGCTTCCACTAAATTTAACTCCATTTAAATCAATTGCCTTGGGAAATGTTCATAATTTTCATTGATACGTAAGCTCCATCCATTGTTGTTAATAATTCAGTAAAAGCAGGTATTTGACTTTTCGTGGGAGGACTGAGTTGAAGATAACAGACAAAAAAACCCCAAAAAACCAAAGAGTTTGAGACATCGTGAAAAACAACAACTAAACAATAAAAGCCTTTAGAAAGGTCCAGAGAGGCCCTTTTTTCTTCTTTTTTGACTAGCATTATTCTGTCACATTGGTAGGATAGACTGTAAATTTCTTCCCCATGCCTCAAAATCTGATTCAGAAGGCTTTTAAAAACTAATGAATGTAAAGCTAATGAGCCACACTCTGCTCATGAGCTGCCCGGCCAGACTGTGCTGTGGCAAGCTCCTGGTGCATTTTCTGGGCTCTGGAAAGCAACAGAGGCGTGCAAGAAATGGCCAGTGCATGCTCTGGCATGGCTTACTACAATCCTGTGAAACAAAGCACCCCCTTAACTGCTGAAATCATTCATACAGTAGGTAGAAAAACAGTTAATTTGGTTTGTTGCTGCAGAGCACGCTCAGGTAGGCTGGGTGGAATACATTAGGCAGCCTTCACTGATAAGCCAAGGCATGCTCCAACATCATCATTCAATAGCAGCTGCAGAACTGAGCTCACTTATTCATTCTGTGGCAAGATGTAATGTACTCTGCTAAGCCTGAACTGCAATCAAAAGCACATACTTTTGCAGAAAAAAAGAACTTGAAGAACATTAAGAAGCTTTTAAAGCACCAGAAACTCAATTATTTTCTGTATGTTTCTTCTTTCCCTGTTTTAAGCAAACTTCTTCTTTGGCAAATCCGATTCTGTAAGGCTCCCAGCTCTCTGCAGTGTTTAAACAAACAAGACCTTAGCATCTTCCCAAGTCCCAGAGGAGTCTGAACTTGTACAATCTGATTCTTCCTGCTATCACTGCACATCTGTACTGCTCACAGGAAGATACCAGCAATAGGTCACCTCAGGTGCTTCCTTCTACCTCTACTGCCGCACCTGCAGCACGAACATGGCCTGTGGTAGCTAATCTTGCACATGTCTATCTAAGATCTCGACAGAATTCCCAAGACCCTTGACTTGTTCGCACATCAAGACGGTAGCACAAGGCAACAGCTGCTAGAAACAGACAAAAAAAAAAGGCCTGGGAATATAATTTAGATGAGAGTGACTATGAAGCACTCAAGGTTTTCTACAGGAAAAAAGGCTCCTGATGTTTATTAAAAGCACAAACTGTATTTTGTCTCCCAGATCGACCTCCTGAGAACCTCTCTCATCATGAGCAAACACAAGTGGAATTATATTTTTTTTAAATGAAAGGTACTATGAAATTTACTTCCTTTTAAATTTGCTCTCCATTGATTTTCAGAGACAAAAGCTACATAGAGCTTAACTGGAATGACACCAGCACCAGCATTCAATAGCCAGCAACAGAAGCACTCAATACTGAGCAACCACAATGTATACTCCTACATGGCTGAAAAGAAACAAAAGAAGGGTACATACAAAAGTACAACATGGTACAGATTTAAAAGCAAAGGAAGATACATAGAAAAAGCAGTAAATAGTAACAGTCCCTTGGATTAAGGAAGGCCAAGTTTGCCTATAGTGAAGCACCTTGCCATTTAGGGTATTGAAAAGAGAGTTTACTCTGGGAAGGCTGAAACCCTGAAGTGATCTAATCTAATCACCACGATTACCATTGACAATCTTTTCTGGTTTGCACAAGATTTTACAAAGAATGCACTGAGCTAAGTATCACCCAGTCAACTTCATCCAAAGTCTGTGCAGAGGCTTAGCACATAGCTAAAAGCAAACCTGAAACAAACCAGCATTTGTACATGAAATCTCTTTCCTGTCTGCTATGATCCCTGACCACAGACAGGAGAGAGACCAGAGTCCTTCACAGTGTCTGATCCACAGGTACACGACCAGTCTGCTTCACTGGAGTGACTGTTCAATCAAAATTAGCAGTTTGTGATGAGCCACAGACCAGCAGAAATTACACCATCTAACCTTGACTTCACGGAGTACAACAGAGAGACACTGATTACAAACACCCAGCAGCAAAGCTGCCTCTGCTGTACTAGAACTCTTGGCTCAAGCCTTTTCTACTCTCTGAAGTTAAATACAAGGCTGCTCCCACACCATCCACCCCCTGCAAGGCCAAGTCATTACAGAGCCCAGGCGAGAACGCTGGGCACTCATCAGCTGAACAGAAGGGCACAGGATCACCACCACCAGGGGATGATCCTCAGTACCCACACCCCCTCCATGCTGGACACAGACAAGCACAGCCAGCCATGCAAGGTTCATGCAGTGCACAGTCTTTTCCCTCTTAACTGCATACGAGCCCCAAAACTATTGTGGGAAATGATAGTAGCAGAGAAACGGTGCATCCTTCATAGTCAGAGCCACAGCATCTTTCCTGGGCTAGCACTGGTACTGGTACAGCCCAGTTTCTGTGCATGCCTGGAAGAACTCCCCCAAGCAGCGCTGGCATGCCTGCATCTACCAAGCAAGGACTTGCCTGATCCCTTGCCAATCAAACACAGAGGCAGCCCTGGTGTTTAAGAGCAGCAGTGTGATTCCAGAAGGCTGTAGTCCCAGGTCACATCATTGTGTGATGAGATGCCTAGGGAAATCTGACAGCTGGTCTCTGATGACACCTCAGACACCCAGAGGCTGGAGTTCACGTGCTGCTAGTGCCGTGGTAGCTTCGGGGAACATGTGCTGGGGACAAGCTCAGAACATCCGGGGATACAGCTCAAGAGGAGAACAAGCACC
This sequence comes from Fringilla coelebs, assembly GCF_963513975.1. Classification (NCBI taxonomy): domain Eukaryota; kingdom Metazoa; phylum Chordata; class Aves; order Passeriformes; family Fringillidae; genus Fringilla; species Fringilla coelebs. The sequence continues at coordinate 10,661,465 of NC_140067.1, forward strand.
TCTCCAGAGGTGGTCCAAGGTGTCCCTGTACCATCATGAAATGGGGAGCCTCAACCACTCCAGGTCTCGCCTGCATTGTGTGGCTCTGGCAGCCCCCCAAAACCCTCCTGGCAAAGAGTGGCTTTGGAGAAAACCTGAGCTGGCCACAGCGCAGAGCCCAGCCCAGAACAAGCCCACGCCTGCCCCGTCAGCAGCACTCCTGGAGAGATAACAGGGCTGAGTTCCAGCCGGGCTTGGCGCTGCTGACTTCACTGGGGCGGCGAGGGATGTGTCTGTGTTCAAACACTCCAGACCACGATAGCAGCTCAGAGCTGCTCTTGCCGTGCCTTGCCCTCAGGCAAAAGTCTAATCTGGGTATAATTATGAGGCTCAGTCATGCCTCGGCTCCTTTCAGCCCTTGCTCTCTGTACTAACTTGTCTGCACACGGAGCTTGTCAGTAATAGCCAACCTCCTATTCCAGCCAATACGAGGATACTCTTATTTGAGAAAATGAGGTTGTCAGCACTTGGTTTTATTTGAGGATAGCCAGTGTGCCTTCACTGCACATTAGAACAGGCTATGAATCTGCTTTCAAGTGCATACCATCGAAACCAGTTTTTATTTCTGGGTTTCAGGTACTTTCAGACAGTAGAAATTAAGTTAGAGCAAGCAAAATGTAGGCACAACAGGATTTCTGGGGGCACTGCAAGCTCTAACTGCCTTCACAGAATTGAGCAGCAGCAGCAGAAGTGACAGAGGAAAGCAGGAACAGAGGAGAGAAGAAGGAGGAAAGAGGAGGGAAACAAAAAGAGAGAAAAGAACAAACGAGTGGGTTTTGCAGTTACAAACTGAGACTTAGAAAATCCACAACCCGGCTGAGGTCTTGCTAGCAGCAGTCACCAAGGAGACAGGAATGTCCCCCTGGCATCTAGCATGACAGCATGGGCAGAGGATATCTCCTCTCACTTGACAGCTCCCTTTGCTAATCTTCTTTCTGAGGTGACAGAAATCTAACCCCTGCTCTCATACAGCTCTTTTGTGCCAAAGATTTCTCATCTTTAAGGGAAAAGCTAAGGTAAGAAACCTTTCCCACAGCCCCAAACTGGAGCGGAGACCTCCTTTAGAGCAGCTACAATTACATGGCTTGTTCCCCAGCCCCCCAGAAAACTACCTTTCCTGAGGATGCTGCTGTGAGAGACATACCCCTCGGTGTGCCCTTATTTTCTGCATCACTCGAAATATCAGGTGATGATAAGGGACATAGAGGCAATTGCAATTTATGTCTTACAAGAAGCATGGATCAGCCCCAGCATGGAATGGTGTGTAGATAACAGCTGCTTGCAGAAATGGCCTGCAGAGGAGTCTGTGGTGAGCACAGCTGTTGACAGCTGAATCCTGCAGGATTACCCCCAGGATTTTGCTGAAAACTTGTAATCTCTCACAGGACAGAAAAGTTGGAGGAGCTGAATATCAAATTGCTACCAGCACAAACATTGCAGAGCACTCACTGCTCTTGCAGCCAAGCAGTTGTGTTTTGGGGGATCAAATCCTGACTTGGCACCTGTAAAACCTTCCCGCTACCACTGTTTATTTCCTCTGTGTCAACGTAGGAAATGGTATTTTAGAAATGATAGTGCAAACTGTAAACACGTTTATGGGAGTTATTTGTCACATTCTTCTTCCTATAAAAGCCAGGCTTGCTTACTATCATGAGTCCAATTGTTCAGACTGCTGAGGGAGAGTTAAAAAATGATACCAAACATAATTTGAAAATAGGAAAAAGTAGCTTTTCTATACATTACAGCTACAGCTGCAAGGGTAAATCTCTTACAATCTATCAAAACCACTGCCCCACTGGAAGGGGTGCTCTCAACTCCTTTCAAGTGAGATATTGGGCCTTATCCCCATACAGGGCTGGAAATGGCTTATCTGGGCCACTGGCTGCCGCCAGCCTGCATCAGCTGAGGAACTTCCAGATCAACATCAATTTTAGGGTCTTGGCAGGGATGATTAAAACACAAAGCTGCTTTGTTTTCAGTTCTGCCAGCTATCTGAAACCACTCAGGAGTGTGTGGTGCTAGGGACAAGCCAGGAAATGGATTGAGGGCAGCGAGATCTCTGATAAATGTCTTTGACTGTGGTCAGCATTGCACAGGAGCAGGATATACAAACCAAAAGCTATTTCACATGTTCCTTATCCATTTGGTGAGGCAGGCTGGGATCACACACCCAGTTCACGTCACCAGGGCTGAACTGATCCTGCCCAGATATGGTGGTTTGATGCACTGTAGCACAGGATGTTGCAGGGATAACCCTTGTCTACTGACAGACTCTTTCCTGATGGATCAAAGGAATTACTTTGCAAATTTTGCAAGCTTCCAAATCTCTCTTTGTGACACAGAAACGCATTTGCAAATGCAAAATTATCAGCACAAGGATGATAGCCTGGGTAGCTGGCAATATTTACTAATGAAAGACGCAAGCCAGTAACATTGTAAGCACACCACAAAGCAGGACATCTGTTTGCTGAATAAACAGCCCTGATTCCTTCAGCACAGGTTACACGGCACAGCTATTCAATTACCTCAAGACAATCAAAAGCAGCAATCCAGCGGCCCAGAAGAACGGCATCACTTTACATGATAAGAAAACCCTGACATCACTCTGCTCAGGTTCAACTGAAGCTGCACAAAGAGCATTTCATCAGCCATTTTGAGGCACTGCTCTCTTTCTGCATCCTTCTTACACAAGTCCCTAAAGAGGTGCACCACAAATATTATCCAAATTCATGGTCTCCGAGGGCTGCCCAGGATTGGGCTGCCGCCCATGCGGGGAGCGGCGGGCGGAGCGCATTTGTGCGAGCCGGCGGCAGAGCCAAGTCTCATCCCGGCTAATGAACACCCCCCTCGACATTGGCACCGCCTTGGAATTGCCTAAGGAAAAGGTGGGGCAGTGAAACCAACCTGTTTCAAAGGCAGCACAGTCTTAATTACTGGGTTAGTAAGTATAAAACAGTTTCAGGCAGGCAGAAAATACAAACAGTCATCTATTGATGACAAGGCTTTTAATGACAAATCTGCTGGCTTTGGATGACATCATGCCAACGTGACATGCTGAAGCCGTGTACTGAAAATGGGGAGAAGGGCACAGATGAATGGGTGGGTGTGGAAACAAGCTCCAGAAAGACTTCTCTGTTTCATGGTGTAACCACATGAATTACTGCACAAGAGCTTACAGTAAACAAAGTATTTGCTATCTCTTATAGAGATCACAGCACCAGCAAAACAGCTCACAAAAGAAAGAATCTGAGTCAGTTCAAAACAAAGAAAGTACTGTAAGGAAAATTCAAGAAAATACGAGACCTGACATGGCAGAAGAGGATAAACTGTCAAACAGATTCCTGCTCCAGGGGCTCACAGCGTGGGAGCTCACGGGACCTGCTTGTTCCAGAGCTTATGAGCCCATAAAACACCTGATGGAGACAGTGCTACCCACCCTTCCAGTGCCAGGAGGGCACTGCTGGCATTGGCCTCTCCTGTCTGGACAGCACTTATTTCCATTTACAAGCTACTAATAGTTTCTCAGTAGTGTAGGTGGCCATCCCAAGCACCTGGTTATCTCAGAGGGAGCAGGATGGCTTTGCAGAGGCAGGTGCTCCCAAGAGTAAGACAAAGCAGCACCTCCCAACTTGCTCTGAGGAATCAGCTGTGTTCCTGCCAAGTCCCTGCACAGCTCCTCTCCACGCACAGTGCTCAGGTAACACACAGTCACTGCAGCAACCTGTCCCCTCCCAGGGCTGAGCACCCCACACCTGCCATGTTCACTGGCACTGGGGAACAGGAAATTCCTCTCTCCTTCACCGATAACCTTGTGCTCGACAGAGGAAACACAAAGATGATTAACAGCTAGCTGAAGCTGACTCAGAGCAGAAGTAAGTCGCAAACCTGGCCAAATTAAAGGTATGCACCCACAACCCACTGTGGCAGTTCTTAGTTTAGGGATCTTCCTAAGTAATAACAACTTCTGCCCTGTATTGTGTCAGCTGCAGAGTCTGTTGCCAACTAGGAGACCTCAACCCATCCTGGAAGAAAACAATTATTTACAGCTTGATCAGATTAGACTGCAACAGTCAGAGGTGGCATTTATGAAATTCCTACCACCACAACATCCTTCTGTCAACCCAGCTGTCTCTTCTGGCTTTCCATTCTGGTTTCCTCATAATCACACTTGCAGCCTTGGTCCTAAACTCGAGTTCTTCCGAGACCGAGACACCAAATACATCTAAAAGAATTGAAAAACTCCAGAAGAAAGATGGCAGCAGAAGCTTCTCTGCTTAGGCCAAACAAACTCTGTGCCACAGGGCAGAGCTTCTCTTCAGCAAGGTGATGACACAGCCTCCCAAAGTACTGGGAAGTGTGACACAAAGCCTCAGAATGTGAGGAACAGCCTGGACCTCCTGCTCCAAGCCTGCTACTCTGCCACAAGTGTAAAGCAGTGCTCACAAACAACTCAAAGCTGAAGACACATCGAAACAAGCATTTTCCTGAAAAACCAGAGCATCTAGTTGGTCATGTTAGTGAAGTACTAAAAGAGCTTAGACTGTACGGCACTGAGAGTCATTTAAGGGTTCAGTGTACAGCACAGCAAAAACTACATTAAGAAATGTCAGAAATGTGGATGGGGAAGAGCTTGCACAGAAATAGAACGTATCTGCAAGACTCCCTGGCTGAGCAAGCACTCTTTTTTAAATCCTTGTTTGGCGAGAAAAAAAAAAAATTATTTCCTCCCTCAAAATTACAGCATGATTTCAAGTAGGTAAAAATAGAGTTTTCTGGGTCATATCCAACAGCTGATAAATAAGGCTAGGCTCTTTCAGTAACTACCACAAAAAAACCCCTCATCAGCTGGAAGTATGCATTGAAAAAACTCACAAAAGTTCTTCAAAAGCATGAATTCAGAAGGGTTTTGCAGACAGCTATTAAGACTCCATAGTAAAAGAACAGTAAAGTCGAAGAACAGTAGTCGACCACGCTGTGCTTTCAGGCAGGACTGTGCCATTTGTTGGTACCAGCTGTTGAATATAACTGCCTGTAGAACTGTTTTCAAACCATTGTTGCATTCTAATATTTTATACTCAGAAATACAACATAATTATTGTCACTGCACGTTTCCCTGTGACAGAATATATAAACACACCCCCAGTAAAACACACCCAAAACTTCAATCTTTACAAGGAAAAGCATGGCAACAGCTCTTACTCGTAGTCGAAGTCATTTATTAATCCACTGCATTTTTCATACTACCTGCCCTGATGTGAGGTGTTATTAGCATAAAGATTTTCAGTTTTAAGATGTGCAATCAATAATGCATTACCATATGCCATTAAATCCAACGTGTGGTTAAATTAATAGAGCATTTGACTTTTGATCCATGTATGTTTGGTTGCAGTTCAGTGCAGGGAAAAGGGCATGAGAACGGAGTTAATCTGACAGCAGAGCTCTCCCACGCTTTCTAACATCAAGTTTCAGATTAAAGTGAAGCATTCCTGTTGCCACTCAGCTGGAATACTAAATCTGTTCATTTCCACTTCACAGGGCAGAATGCAAGATTTTCGGTCACTTAACTCCTACTGAAAGGGTTGGATCGTGCTAAAATCTGATTTGCTTCCTTTCTGCAGCCTGTTGCATCATTGTCAATCCAGGCTTCTCCTGCTGTGGGGAACATTGCAGCCTGTCAGAGCATCACTGGCCAGCAAGTTTCAAGGAAAAACTTTGTTCAAGGACTTGAACAAGTTGTGTGTTTTGACGAAATGTCCTGCTGAAAAAGTCTTCATTTCCAGCAATTGTTCCAAATGGGAAAGAAAGGTACTGCTTTTCCTTGCATCTAAGCTACTGAGAAAGGAAGGTATTCAGACAACATGGATGAGCAAGGACTGCTGACTTTCTCAGGAGAGAATGACCTCCCTTCTTGTCTTTCACCCTCCCCAGGAAGCCCAAACAAAGCTCCCTGAGGTACCAGGTAACTTAGCAAAAAGTTAGCAAACAGCACAGGGATTGAGGGCACCCTGTCAGTTTGCAGACCACACCAGGCTGGGTGGAAGTGTTCGTCTGCTGGAGGGTAGGAGGGCTCTGGACAGGCTGGACTGACTGGCTGAGGCCAAAACAAGGCCAAGTGTTGGGCCCTGCACTTGGGTCAGAACCACACAGAGCTACAGGCTGGGGGCAGAGTAGCTGGAAAGCTGCCCAGCTTGGAAATGGAAACTTAAAGTTGCGCTGGGGACGAACTATTGAGTTGTTAGAGAAAGCACAAAAATACTGTACTTCTGGCATTCACAACCAGCCAGAGCTTTAAAGGAAAACAACAATTCCCTCTGCTCCCAAGGAACGTCCTCCTGAAACGCCTTTTTGTTCTCTGATCTCAAGGACTAAAATGAAACTTTTTGGAATCAGCCTCCAAAATTGCTAAGCTATGGGATGGAGTTGCTCTGTGATGCTGCGAAACGTTGAATCCCAAAGCCAACGTTTGAATCAAGGTGTGTGGGTGTGGGAAAGGAGGATGAACACAGTTCTTACAAAAGCAAGGCTCCTCTGCAGCCAACAAGCTGAAAAGCACCAGCCCAGGTGCTCAACAGTCTGCTCTGCTACCTCTCCATATCACCTCTTCCCTTACTCTATAGCCTTCCTCCAGAACCATCCTTTCCTGCCTTATCATTAGATTCTCATGCACGTGGTTCCATCTGCCATTTCCTCACTTGTAGCAAACTGTGTTTTGAGCAAATGCTCATAAATCATATAAAATAGCTAGCAAAAACAGTACATAGAACCAGTCCCAGTAAAGGCCAATACAGTAAAACACAAATTAAATTCATAGTCCAAAGCATTATTTCTTTGTAGTATTCAGAAAGAAAGTAACCTTTAAAAATCTCTTAAGAAATATTCACATATTGACATAAGGTACCTCTGTGACACTGATAAAGTTTCTCTGGTACCTTTTTTCCAGAGAAATTATATTTTCAAATGAAACAATAAATGTGAAGTTTCAGTGGAGTTGTTCTGTTGCAACCAGCTCAGGCACAGAGGGTCTGCTACCATGGAAGCCACTCAAGAACTGTAAAAAGAGCTTTAATTTAACCTCTACACCAAACAGATCAGTGACATGGCATCACTGCTTTCCATGCAGAAGTTTCAAAATACTCCATCACAGAAAATATCTTGGGTAAGTAACTTTATTTACTTGGTGGGGCACTGACTTTTTATAAAAGGGAAAACACAGCAAGCCTTGACCAGAGCCAGAGCCAGAAATATCCTCTTATTATGTTTTATGTCTTATGTTAAACCATCACTTTCTAGAAAATCCATTAATTGCACTGCCTCCAACATCACTTTAGCTGGAGACTCTGGTCACCCTAACAGTCTTTAGAGACAGGAGGACGTAGACAGGCCCACAGTAAACCAATGGCTACATGCAAACACAAGAAAGACACGTTGCCAGACAAGTGATGGTTTTTAATGCTGGGGTGATGTAATTACTCAGAGTTTAACAGAGGACATACTCTTCTTTTTACAGATAGTGTTGCAGAGGCTCAATATCCTATTTATGCTTTGCCACAACACCCATCTTTTCAGAAAGATGTGCAATAAAAGGAGTGGCTGACAATTTCAGCCAGGGTTTTAAACAAGTCTCCAGTGCAGACCTTGATGAATTAAAGAGCACACAACAGGTAAATGGAAAGCTGGCAGTGAAATCACATCAAGACCAAGTGGATAAAAAAAAAAAGAAGGCAACTCTTGGCTCCTGTGGTACTCATCTTAATATAACCAAATGCAGGAAATCAGCTGAAATTCCCGTTCAGGGAAAATGCATTCCCTAACTTTAGACATATTTGCTGGCAGTCAAAGGTTCATTTCATCAAACAACTACTACAGAAATTGTGGGTTTCCCCTGCTTTTCCCTGGCAAGTGAGGAGGGCTGCACAGTTTGGTGGCTTGGAACTCTGACTTGCCAGGTGGAAGGTTATATTTTCTTTAAATACAGTCCCTGCCTTTTCCCCCAAAATGTTAAATCTGCAAAATAAAACCAAGAAAGCTACACAGATACCTGGATTTGGCAAGCTTCAGCTTCACTGTGCTGGAAAATTAAATTAAGGGAAGCTTTAAAAAGGTTTTCCCTCTCTTGAAAATGGAAGGATTGTTGGCCTTGAAGTCTTAAAGACAACCTGCTATTTTGCAACTGTATTGTCATTCCAGCTTTTTTTAGGAAGACTCCTGCACTAGCTCCATACATTCATTAGTGGTTAGAAGGAGCACTTTCTACAGTAGCTATTGAGGCTTCCTTAATTCTTATTCTTTTTGATTTGGGAAATCACAGAAGGGAGTAATGAGGAGGTAGCCACTGTGGACCTCTCAGGATCTACTCATGCAATGAAGTCAAGGTTCAGGATAAACAAAATTGAGAACAGCTATAAAGGGACACTGCGCTCTTGCCCCATCTGAGTATTGTTTCATTTCTGACTGATTGGCAGGCAGCATTTGACAGACATGGGCTAAAGTTCCATGGGGTTGCAGGTCTCAGAAAATGATTACAGGGGAATTGAGTGCATGAACTGGTTTGTCTCCCTTGCTCTGAACCATCTTCCCTTCTGCCCTTCACATGCACACTGGCTACAACTGCTCCTGCCGGCCCTTTTTCAGTGTTTTGATGGAAGCCACACACAGCCTAGACTGCAAGACCTCTCCAGGCCCACATTTCCTTAAAACCCTCAGATGTTTACACAGAGCTTTACAATAAGGGTAGTATTACTGTGGTTTTCCCATTTCCTGGTGTGTATGAAGTAGCCAGCCCTGCTGGGGGGCAGGATGTGGCACCTCTGCCCGCTCTGCAGGTAGGTGCAGGGGTGACTGGCTGCCCATGGCTGAGCAGTCCCTCACACGTTCCCACGTTCTCAGCATGGAGGTGCTGCATTTGGAGCCACGCAGTCGCAGTACCTGCTTTTGCAGGGGCTGCCAACTCAGAAAAGTGTTGCTACATCTTTCTTTAACCCAGCTCAGGTTAGACCAGATTTTCTGGTACAGATAACAATTGCACTATTTACATTTCATACACCTAAAGGGCAGACACCCGGGCTTTGCTGGAGCAGATGTCTTAGGAGGAAGCTCGAAGACTAAAAGAGCATGTAAAAGGCACAGCTGCCTCTCTGACCTGCTCCAGCATGGCCCAGGTGATTTTGTCTGCACAGACTGCCCAAGCAGCTGACACACACTGAGCTGCTCACTGCAAGGTGTCAGAAATGATAAAGCAGTGGCACAGTTTGATTTACTGCCGGGCAAACACGGGCTGGCAGTGACCACACAGGCAGGGGTCAGGCAGCGCTGTCCTTTATTAGCATGTCAACCATCGCTGTGCTAACACACTCACAGATTACACTCCCAAAGCTGGATGTGTGAGCATGCTTGGGTATAACTAATTGGAAATAGGCCCTGAATTCCTAATAACCCAAGTTATGGTCCCTGGGATTTATGCCAAATTAAAGACAATTAATTCTCCTCTCTTGATTATTACACACCTTAATAGCTCTGTCCTTGAGTCAGTTCCATCCTTGATGTGCAGAGCCCTTCAGCTCAGTCTCTAAAATCTGATGTGCATGAAGAACAGTTAATAAGAAAATTCTGCATCAAATCTGAGTTACTGTATCAAAATCTCTCATGTTTTACAACAGCAAAAAACACAATTGGATTCAAAGCCTACTTCAGATCCTAGATTATAAAGGCATTTGCTGCATAGCCTCTGCACTATAGTCTTTAGAGGCCTTAAACAATTCCATGTTTCCCTTTAAGATCTTCTTTTAAAATACCACACAGCAGTATATACAGATAATCAGGACTGTTTTCATTAAATGATTTCAGTGAAGTTCACTGGCTTTATTTGATATACAAAAGACTATTTAACCTTCTCCCAAGACACTCTACTGATGTAATTACAAGCAAGAGATGAGGCATGGCTTTCCCAGCTGAACCGCTAACAGAAAAGAAAACTTTCCGTAAGCAGAGGCCGCTGTAAGTCTCTCTACAGGATGCCAGAGGCAGGTACCTCCTTGCAGATAAAAATAATGTGAATCCTTATTTTCCAAGCTCACTATACAGTGCATAGGCTACAGGTGTCAGGACAATTCAGCTAGAGAAGTGCTGGCACTCCTGCCTTAGGCATCCTTCATGCACCAAATAAACAACACTGTGTGTACCTTCTCAGAATATCAGCAGGAAACTCTGCAGGGCAAACTCTCCTGCAGCCCTAGAGACATAGATGGGATTTTCAGAGCTGATGGGGTGCCAACCTCAAGCTTGCCTGGGACAAGAGGACAACTTTCCAAGGACAGAAGTGGAAGAGGCTGAATCTCAGCTGCTCATCTTTACTGAGCCAACAACAATACAAAATGCCAGGAGGAGACATCCCGCACAAAGAGCCTCTGATGGGGGCTCAGACTCCTTGGGAAAATACCATATTTCCTTTCAGACATGGGTTTTTAGACCCATGACCCGCCTGAGAGAAAATAAAGCAGATTCTCATCCTGTCTGTGAAAACCAACACAGTCCCAGTCTTCTCCAGCCAACACTCAGTTCCTCGTGACCAGACCCATGGCTCAGCATCTGGAGGAAGATCTCAGGGGCTTCTGTAGGAGACAGAAATGGCAGGGAAACCACAAACCCATGCAATCTGACTTAACTGCTGTTCAAGCTTCACAATGCAGATAGGGCTCTCCAGCAGACAGACAGGCAGCTGTTGGGATTTTCACCACATCTCCCCAACAGCAGACCTGAGGCAGATCTCTACAGAACTCCTGCATTCCCCATGACAAAGCAGGACAGGAATGTCCCAGAAAAAGCCATGAATGTTGCCATGTGAGAGCTGAAAATCCCAAGTTTCATACTGCCTGTTGAGTCCTTGACACAAAGCTAATATGACTCTCCAAAACATTTCATTTCCTAGGCTTCTCTCTTTCTCTCGTTTTTGCTGAACTCTGCTCAGCAACATAACTGATTCCATGCCTTGTGACAGAAACATGCATCCTAAAATAATGGAAAGAGCTAGGGAGAGAAAATCTCTAAGGTAATGTGAGGCAGGGAGAGCAAGAAAGCTCCCCCTCAACTTGTGGTTTATGAACAACCCTGCTTTGCTACAGAATGGAAAATCAACAGTTTTGCTGCCCACACAGCAGCAAGCAAAACCAGAAAAATAAATAGGAACGTGAAAATACAATTTTTATTTGGTACCATGAGGCAACATTACACTGAATAATGTAATTTTTTTTTTTTCTGAAAGGTCAGAGAGCCTTCTGATTAAAACACCTGAGAAACCCTGGGTTGGGAAATAGGGCCCTACCAGCCTGGGAAGCTGAGCTGCCACAGGCATAAGCTTTGGACCCAAACCACGACACATCGAGCACAAAGGATTGATCCTCCTCTGCAAACCACCTGCAAACAGAATAACAGCATCATCTTACATTTACACTGAGAACAGAAATTAAATTAGCAAGTAGATTTTGATCATGAAGTGACCTTTAAAAATGACTGAGAAGAAAACATTACCCATCGTTATTTGTTCTGATACAGATCCCTCCTGAAGGCAGCTTTGTCGGCAAAATATTATTGCTAATTTTATTTCATGTTTTCAAACTTCTTTTAAGAATCTAAGATAACTCTTATTTTTTTTATTTTTTTCATAGACAGCCTTTGCTGTCTTCTTTTTTCATCTAAGCACAAATTGGGAGAAGTGCTGTAGCTGAAGTTAAAGAAACCTGGTCAATTTTATGATATTTAATAACATTTGTAGCTAAAAAGGCTAAAAACACTAAAGGTAATGAGATCTCACACTCTGGTGCTTCAAGTATTCTCTTCTGCTTGTGCCACACACTGAAGTGTGGAACCAATTCACATTGGTAAGGGAAGGAGAAAACAACTCTCCCTGGAGACACAACCAGGGGCTGGCCAGGGCTGGGGGTCAGCCTGGGAGTGAGAGCCAGCCGGACTCAGGGCAGGCGGCTGCACCCTGCACTCTCCCCTCACTCAGCTCTGTTTATCACCACCAGCAGTACACTCACAACTGCAGCATTCGTTGCACAAATCTTCATGAGTTTTCCAAATGAAAGCGGGCTTTTCTTTCTTCCTGCCTTAAGCAGGTTTGTGGAAAGACTGCCAAAAATTGCACCTGGTTTATGGCTTCAGCAACATTTCTTTTTGGCGCCCTCATTGTACTTCTTCCTCACTTACATAAAATTGCAGGGATTATGCAGAATTCAGGTTTGCCTTGTGACGTGCTCTTTGAAAAGTCAATACCATTTAGAATCTGCTTTGACCTTGCATTTAGACAGCCACAGTATCATGTACAACTCCATCCTGCACACAAACTCCCTCATTCACATGTCAAGAAAGACAAGGATTTTGACTGCTAATGCCTTCCTGTCTTTGCATGTGAGGCCTGTTTTGCTTACATCTCAAATTAGGGCAGGCTTGCGCTCACAAAATTCGGTAACCTCTAAAGGTAGCTACCTTTATTGTAATTTAAAACCTCCTAAAATTAACAGTGTAATCACTGCTGTAGACCAAGAGCCATTTATGAGCATTATCACTAAGCCATTTTGTCCTCGCAAGGGTTTCAGACATTGATGTTCTGTGGCCACTTATTCTTTTGTCTTTCATATGTGATATTTTAAGTAATTAAGCCTGAACTATCAACCCTGTTGTGAGGGTTGAGGTCACACAGAACATGATGACAGTCAGGTTGTACCAGAACAAACAAAAATCCATTATGAATCAACAAACATCTCACCAGAGATCTAAAGTTCCAGCAGTTTTTCTACTTCCTATAGACCCAGTTTCAATTCTCTTGCATTTTTGTTCCAGTGCCTAGCTGCATCTATCCCAAATCTCTTCACTCTACTGGCCCTATGTCTCTCTCCACAATAGTTTTGTTGGGAATGTCAGTGTGGTCCGCTTTTGCTGGGCTGTCTCTCAGGAACGCATTCTTGCTTTTTAAACAATCCCGCTCTGAAAGACAGTATTTCATCTGGGTTTGCACCTTTCTGGACTAGCCTTTCTAGCTATTTATCCAGTTACTTAGCACCAGCTGCATCAAATACCAGCAGCATGTAATGAAAAAAAGCTTTAAAAATATTATCCAGTCCCAACTGCCTGCCTGTAGATCTCACTATTCCTACAATCACCTCATCGCTGTCTGTATTTTAGTCAACAGACCAAGGAACTGAATCCTCATACATTGTCACTACCTCAACGAACAGGAAACACAAGGTTTCCACATCTGTGCACAAGAGGCCAGAAGCAGCTCACAGGAATGTGGAGTTGTTTAACTGGCCCTATGGATGTGGGGATGGAGAGCTTCCATGCCCCCATCTGCCAAACTCAAGAGGGGCTGGAGCCCTTTGGTGAGTGCAGTACACACGTTTCTAGAGCACCTGAAACTAGGCAGGGGTGTAAAGAAACGTACAAGCAGGTGGGGAAGATTAATTGCCTAGCAGGGTTTGGGGACATCCCGGGAGCAGAGAATGTGCTCCACAGTTCACAGGAGTCAGGCAGGTTGCCATACACCTCCCAGCTGTACCGAAAAAAATCTGCTGTTCCTAGCGTGGAGAGGCAGTGAACACTACTCTGAATGTTTGGAGCAGGTTGCAACAGGCTGTGGCTCTGGTGGGACAGGTTTGTCAGCAGTGCCTGAGCTGCCTTCCCTGACAGCTCCCCGCAAGGCTGATCTTCTGAACACGGGGGTGTGGAGGTCCGGGAAAGGAGCTGGTCCCCCGCACGCCCCGGGGCTGAGGAGATCAGCACAGGCAGCCAGCTGCAGCATGCCACAACCAGGTGGCTGCCGGCACTTCGTCTCGCCTTGCTTTGTATTAGCATTGGACTAAGCGAGCTGATCAGGTGAATGATGAGCACCATTTGTCAAGCCAACCTGCAGAGCGTGCCGCACCCCCCCTTGGTATGGAGGTGCTGGAGGCTCTTCCCAGGAGCGTGCTGCAATCCCGCCTGCTGCTGCTTTGCGAAGAGCTCCTCGTAAACTTGCCCATTTGCAAGCTGCATGCAACACAAGGCATCGCTGCAAACTCATAATTAAATTCATTACTCCATACAATTTTAAGCCATTCTTCAAATAATTACAGTAATTTGATAAGCAGAAATCACATAAACCTGCTGCAGTTTTATCTCTCCCATTTGCTGTCTGAAGGAAAATGTGAGTAATTAGTCGGATGATAACAGTCCGGGTTATGCAAGCAAAACAAAATTAATATGATCCTTACTCAAAAAACTCCAAAATAAAATGAAACTGATGACTCCTTCAGCAGTGTGGGGTGGGAGCAAGAGGAATGACAGCAGCCAAAGGGAGCAGGAGGATGGCAAGGCTGCACTGGCCACACTCCCCACGCGGCTGTGCAGGCGGGATGCTCTCGAGAGCCGACCTGCAGCTATCGCTCCTCTCTCCCGGGAAAGTCACGTCAGGTAACCTTGGTAACTCGAAGGCAGGGGAGGCAGGAGGCGAAAGCTTCCTGCAATATTCACAGGACCATGACAGAACATTCATTAGCACTCTAATGTCAGGAGGAATCAGCAGCCCGGGTGGCTGTGCCCGCCCCACTCTGGTTCTCACCTTGTTTATGAGGTTCCTGACCTTTCCTGCTACGAAGCAGCAAGTTGGCAAACTGCAGCTCTCGACACGCTGGGGCACGGGGAGGACAGAGCCATGAAAAATTCACACCTCCAGCATCTCTGGTGTGCTTGAACTCGCAAATCAGCAGCCAGGGGATGTACAACATGCAGCACCTCTCAGAGGCCCTGGCTATCCTTTGGGATCGCCCACCTGCCAGGCTGCCAAGGCAAATCCACTGTAGCCAAGAACTTGGCAAGTGCCAGGGACTCACCATGATGTGGCCACAAGGACAGTTGCCAGCACCCTGCTTTGCAGTAGGAGAGAAGGAGATAAAAAGAGGTGGAACTGTAGGCTATGAATATGTTGTGATTAGTACAGACCCCAACTCCCTGGTTGCCTTGTGTCCTGCTCTGTCCACATAAGTGCAAATTCAGAGCTGGAGATGGCAGAAGTCCCCTCTGTACACCCAGACACTCTGAACTCTACAAGACAACGTCTGGTGACCAAAGAGTTAACAAACCCAAAAACGCCGGGGATGAGTTTCACTAGAGATAAGGAAACACAGAGTATATACTAGGCTGAAATAGAAATGTGGCCCAGCCGCAAGATCAATAAAGAGGAGAAGGCCAGAGCTGTGGTTACTTGGTGCTTGGATTAAGAGCTTCATCGGGTTTCTGCAATCAGATCTGATGATCCCACCAAAGGAACAAAGGGAAGGCTCCAGGCCCTCATTTTAGAGAAGCAAACGAAGAGTCATCAATTTTCTGAAAGTGACTTTATGCCTCGTTAAGACCCATCTAAATTATATACAAGATGAGTTCCAAGTAATGGAAAAATGAATCTGCAGACAGTTCTTTTTTTTTTCCCTTTTATTTCCTCAAGGATGTGTCTCCAGCCAGCCTGAAACCAAATACTTGTTTTGGGGAGAAAAATTCCCATCCCTACAGGAAGATATTTCAAAATGAGCACTTCAATTTTAAATGCAGCTGCACCTTTCACACTCCTCTTCTTCCCCTAGAGCTCTCAGCACCCTGGCCAAGAAAAGCGATTCAAGACCTAAGCACCACACATAATAAGCAATTTACAAACTGAAGCAAGATTAGCTTTAAATACCACTCTTTCCAGAGGAATTGATCTCAGTGTGGCAGCCCCGTAGATATTTTAATGTCTTTATTTAAAAAAATCTTAAAATGAGAGGATTTTCACATCCTTAATTCGGAAATAAAAACATTCCTGAGTAAACCAGTTCAATGCGACATCAAAAGGAGAGGAACAAAATACTGTAACAGAACCCCACATGTTATTTTAGCCTATATTTTACCAGGTGCTAAAATTAAGAGTCAAATATGAGTGCACAAAAGAAAATGTATCATAGAGACTGCATCTCCTTCCACCACACAGCCACAGCACTTGACAGTGTTGACTCAATGGCTGTCCAGGCACTGGTGGGGCTGTGCTGCTGCCCTCCATCCCCAGAACCACATGACACTCTGGGGACAGGCATCAAATCCTCCCCAGAAAGCTGAGTCAAAACTGAGTCATCACTAGGAAGGATGATGGATTCACTGCTGCTTGGGATTTTTCAGAAGAGATTTAAAAAAATTAGATACGGTTCCTTCATTGCTAGAGAAGCTGCATCCCTACTGCACACATGCAGAAGTTTGGGCTCTTGGGCCAGAGTGTGCCACCTGGGCTGTGAAGCCAATGCAGCACCTGCACATCACTGACAGGGCTGGAGGCTTCTCATCAATTCCTGTAGCCCAGGGCTTCCAACAACCGCCTACTTTGCTCAGGGAGGAATTTTATTTGTATCCTGCCCAATGTTTTGTTTCCTTCCCAGCTTTCCTTGAAGCAGCAGAGAGCAGCCATAGCTATATCATGGGGCTGGGAGCAGTGGTTGGGGTGGCATCAAGAATGATGCCATGAAACCCACAGAAAGCTGAGGAATCAGAAATAGTAACAGATCTCTGGGGAGAAAAAGCAGATGGAGCCTGTGGGAGAGGAAAGGCTGCTTCCCCACCAGAGCAGCCCAGCTTGCAGCAATGGCATGAGCCCCTTGCAAATACGCCCCTTGCTTTGTAGGAGCCTTGATATGAGCAGCTTCCCTGAGCCTTCCATTCAGCTGGGATAGGTTCCTGCACAACAACAGGCCTGTGTGTATCAGGGGACTATCTGGTGACTCTCTGAGATGTGAAGGCATTGGCAGAGATGACCTAATCTCCCTTCTGATCTCACGCTACTAAAATCACAGGATTCTGCTGATGCAGCGAAACCAGCAGCAAACTCTGCTATTTCAGCTGTGGGTTTCCACTGGGGTCTGTAATCAATATGAATGAATCGGGCAGCAGGAAACAACTGCTAGCATTTGGGCTGCTTTCACCAGATCTGATCCTCTGTGCCTGCCAGAAAACAGTTAAAAGCCCCAGCCTGGGTGACAGCAGCGAGTCCTGGAAGCCCTGGGACAGGGCCACACTGCCACTGCCTCACACGCTGCTGGCCCTGTGGCTGCTGCTGGGCTGGCAGGGCAGCTGGCAGAGCGCTGCAAGCCTGCGGCGCTCCAGACATTTGTCACAATTATTAGGGATTTATGAGGACAGGGATCGTGTTGGCTGTCTGTAATTTCACTCTGAATGATACCCCTCTCCATAGGCAGCAGTCTCTGAATTAAGCCACTCTGTAGGGAGAAAGGGAGTGGGGACATCAAATGCCTCTTTCATAGACACCTCACCTAAACAAGGTCTTTTAGGCAGCTCCCAAACGGTGGCTGGGGACCTTGGAGTAACTCAGAGTCCAGCCCTGCAGGAAGCCTCACAGCCCTGTCATGGGATGCTGCTCGTGACCAAAGACTAAGCCCAGCCTAT
Organism: Fringilla coelebs; assembly: GCF_963513975.1. Classification (NCBI taxonomy): domain Eukaryota; kingdom Metazoa; phylum Chordata; class Aves; order Passeriformes; family Fringillidae; genus Fringilla; species Fringilla coelebs. The sequence goes on from NC_140067.1 coordinate 10,678,958, forward strand.
TGAAAGAGAGCGCAAGGCCCCATCTTAACCTCGCTGGGGATGTGCACAAGTACTAAAACCAAATGAAGAGTGCAGGGATCTACCCTAGCTGGCTGTCTCTGCAAAGGATTGGCATCTGCAACTACTGGCTGTATGGAATAGCTGCCTGTACACACCTCCAAGCCCACAAAAGCAACACCCCCAAAAGCCCAGCATAAAACACTTTGAAGAGGAGGAATACCTCGTGGTAACAGACACATTCAGTTGTGACACCACCTGCAGCTGTCCCATGTACACACAACCCAAACCCACACTGTCCTGCTTCAATTTGCCTCATACCAGTTTGTATCACAGCAACACAGCAAGTGCTTTGCTCCCTTTCCTAATTACTGAGACTTAGCTCTTGGAATGATACCTGATTGTAGGCAGTGATTTTTTGCAAGTGCAACAGCTCATCGTTTCCATACCTGAAACCCTGAAACTCATCAAGAAGGAAGCACTCTGGGGGGAATACATAATGTAGTGGGAGGCATGGTATGTACCTCTTTCTATGAAACTGCAATCCTACGGCTTCACAGTTCACACAGCTCCATTTATTGTATTATAGAGGGACTTATTGCACTAGCAGAAAGCTGGTGCAATTCCTTTCATAATCATCAAAAACCTCTTGAAATTGGTGTTTTAAACAGTTGTACTAGATTTTCTAACGTTTTTGTTATATGACATCACTGTAATTCTTTCTGCAGGGCTACATACTGAGGAACAGAACAGTACTACTATTGCTGCTCTTTGGATCATTAAACTCCTGTCTTTTAAAGCAATCAATTCTTGCTGATTCATGTTTAACTTTTCAGAGATGATTATATGAATTCTTATTACCCATTATTTCATGTGTGTTTTCAACAATCCTCAGTTTTAAGAGGACATCAGTATTACCATAACCTCCCATGGGATACTCATTTGAGGACATTAATTTTCAATGTTCTAAAGCACCTACAGCAATTTCAAAATTCCCAGATTGTATTTCAGTGGTATGTATCTACCCATGGCGACTGGCCAGTGACTGCATATTTATGACTAATTAACTGCACTGTTTTCAAGTTGAAGAATCACTTAGTACAAGGTACTAAGCAGAAATTTTGAAGGGATTCTGAAGTCAAATAAATATGCATCTTGGAGTTGGAGAGAAGTCTGCAAACTCTCACAGCTTTCCTAGAAAACTATCTCAAAGCATTCCAGTTGAATTCTTCATTTAACAATCTGTATTTGAGTACTTCTAAGAGACTGGCTGTCTATATTTAAAAATATTCCTGGCAACTCTTTTTTTAAAGCTGAAGGTGCTCCAAAGCATCCCTGGCAGAGAGAGCTTATAAACTGCAGTGAGGACACAGAGAAAGCCTGAAGAGTTCACAAGGTAGGAGAGGGAAAGCTGCTGTGCTGAAGCAGCACATGCAGCTTATTAACCCCTGCACACCCAAAGAGAATGGGCAGGACTGCCTGTCCTGAGCAATGCAGCTCTGTATGAACAGAGGTTTAGGATGTGCTACTGCTTAACTCAGCTTCCACACATTGCTGCTGTGTGTCTACAACAAAGCTGCTGCCTTTTCCCCAGGGAACATATCCTCAAATGCCCAGGGAAAACTACTGTCCACTATGCATGCTCATAAGGAAGCTGGGGCTGTGGTTACAGCAGATATTTGTAAGCATGGCTCTCTAAAATATACTAATAAAAAAAAGTTAAGTGTCTGCTGTCTTCACTGACAGATTCTCTTTTTCAAATTTTGCTTGAGCTGCATATGGCTCTGTAAAAAGCCATTCTTTTCTAAGCATCCTGGCTTTGACAACCATAGCCCAGATTTTAACACTGCACACAATTCAGCCACCACAGAAATTTGTGCTAATGAGGAAATGTGCTACTGAACTGTATCATTTTGCATGGGAGAAGGAGGGAGAGCAGGAAAGATGTAGGCAAGGCACCAACTGAAAGAAGAACTCATAAGGACAGGCAGGCTGGGCCAGATGGCTCCCCACAGGCCTGAAGTCCACAAGAGTGTCAAAGATGCTCTTCAGCTCAGAAGGTGGAAATGGCCATAGCTGCCAGTTTGCTTCCCATGTTCTCCTCAATGGGAACAGACTGGATGGGAACACAATTGACTGAACTGGTTTGGTAAGTCTTTAAACATCTCTCTAGAGATAAAGAGTCCAACTAGGCACCAAGCTGAAGTAATTCAGCAGATACGCCATCCCAATGACTGTGCACAGATAAGCTGATTGCGATGCCAGCAATGAAGGAGAAAGTCTCAACACGAATGCAAAGGTTGCCATCCCCTCCAAAACTACACTCACCACATCTGATTACCAGAAAGCGTTAGGTCATTATGGAAATGCAGACAGAGGTAGAAAGTAACAGGGTACCCACAACTTGTTTTTTTAATTTTGTTTTGGTTTTCACCTTGGGAGAAAAGGACAAAGACTTATGGTCAGGCAACTTTACAAACACAGTATTCGGAAGAAAGGAATTTCATGTTTCATTTAAACCCCTCTGGGCAGAGCTGGCATTAGGTTCAAGTGAAGTATGCCACATGCCTCAATGGGAAAAAAGCAGATGGTGATAATAAGTGGTGGAATATTTCTGCTTCCCATCTCTGAGTGCTCCATTTACTCTTAACTAGCTGTTTCCTGCTCAGCGCAGCAGATATTGCTCCTGCCTGAGCACGGTCAACTGACCTGAAACACTGTGGCAAGTTCAAATCATGGGACCACTGGGGTCTGGGTCTTGGTTCCACCAAGCATGAAAATGACCCTAACACCTTTCTGTGTTATTTTAGCTACAGATACAAGTAATAGGAGAGATACAATAATTTGATGGAAATAGCCCAATAGTGAGTAATGACTGCAGGAGAAAGGGTGAGCTTTGTGTTCTTAACCTAAAAATGGAACAGTGACATGGTAGTTATGAGCCATTACCAGAGGAAAAAGGAACATATCAAAATCCATACCTGACAACTGAGGTTACTGACATGCAAAACAAGGCAGCCACTGTCAAATAACCTGAGAACAACCCTGCTGGCACAGGCTTAGCTTAGCCCACAGCAGTGCTCCTACAGGCCACCTAACTCAGGTGAGCAGCGATGCTTTTGCTAGCTGGAGCATGACTTTGCCAACGAGCAAAGTTAGGTTGCTTGCACCATCTGTTACCTGTCAGGTTTTCCACAGAGTTTTTTTCTAGGATAGTGTGTAACCAGCCAAGCTGGAGGATGGATCCTTTAGTTAAACCTTTAGTTTATGCCAGATGTGCTGGCAGCTCTGTGCTATGTTTTCTTTTCCTCCTAACTGACAGTTGAGGAAACTTGACAGCATTTTCTACCAGCTGCAGTATTGCAGCTACATCATTTCCCACTCTCAGGGCTGCCAATTTCTCTCCAGTAACCTTGAGAAAGATTCCTTTTCTGGGAAAATGATGACATGTGAGCCCTGCATACACATATCCCATCCATCCCTGCTATCCTTTCCTGAACGAGCTGTTTTCAATTATGTTCCATGTCAACGGGATGAGAATAGGGGTTTGTTGTTAGTGGTCAATCTCTGACAGAACACGGTCTCAAAAGTCAGCCATTCCCTTTACTGTGGCTTTTCTGTGAAGTCCCAAAACAGCACTGCACACTGTCTGTTGTATAGCAACCTCCCAGAATCACTGCTGAGCCAGTTCCATGGCTCACTCTCACCTGGAACAGGAACATCCACTATGGATATCCCGCTAAGACTCAGGGCACGCTGATCCAGCAGTGTGAGGCTTTAGCTCAGCCACCATCCTTCTGGGACCCCAGAGCAGGGACCTGCACTTTTACTGTTGAGGAATTTAAGCTGCCATCTGATGCAGAGATGAAATTGCAAGATGGAAGGACCTAGTTAACCTTGTGATCGAAGCAGTGTGCCTGCAAAGATGGAAAGGATGATTTGCTGCTAATTTGTATGACTGCTTTCTGGTTTTTCTCCATGCCACTCCATCAGACGTTACTTACTGATAAGCACAAATTTCATTTCATTGACACTTCAAAATAACCCAAGTGAAAATCAGTTCTTTGCTGCTTCCAAGGAGAAAGTCTAATGAGAAGCACAAAACTAAGTTAATCCAGAAATTACTTGCTATATTTTCAGGTAAAAAAGAGTATTTGGTTACCTTACCTGACCTGCCATGGCAAATTTCATGTGACAGCCCTTCACACTCACCTTGTGCTCTATTTCCACATATACTGGCTGAAAGGTCTTGCAGAAATGTGTTCAGCGTCAGGTAACATCAAGGGAGAGAGAAGCCAATACTTCCAGTGGCAAATCAGTCCCACTGTTGGAGATCTGAGCCTTATTTCTGCTTCACTTTCTCTAGTTTCAGCTTACAGTTATTGATTCTTGCTCTGGCTCTGTCTGATGGATTAAACAGCCATTCCTTGCAGCTAGCACCTTTTCTCACTTTAGGCACTCGTACTCCACAAATATTTCACCTCTTGCTCCTCTTCCTGCTAACTGCAGCACACAGAGTTTCAAGTCTTTTGTTGCACGGAATATTTTTTCATTTGCAGATTACCTTTTGTGGCCTTTTACATACTCCATATTGTAGTCAGGGCTTACATTCCTCATTGTCAGAAATAAAGGTGGGCATGTGAAACATTTGTTACTGCACTTGTCCTTAGGGTAACTTTAGGCAGTGTAACAAAGGACAAGAATCATCTCCTAAATAAAATTTGTACTCCTAGGAAGAATGGCTGACCTCTCACTCTCATTTGTGCTTCCTCCTTTCCCAGCAACAACTTAGCTCTTCTGTTCTCCTCTTCTACAGCTCCTACACATACTCAGCATGCACTTCACATATAAATAAGGCTCATTCAAAGACTGGGATGGAGAGCAGTCCACGCAGGAAAAATCAATTATCAACCCAGATCTATTTCTGAGCGTTTGGTCTTTCAGAGAAAATATTTAATGAGGGAATTTTTTTATGAAATATAACAAATGTAATTCTTTCTACGGCAATTTTGGTTTTTATATTATCAGTCCTGGCAGGATTTCAGGAGTGGCTAGCCATGGTCACGGTGCCAGCTCCTTATCCTTGCAAGGTGAGGAATGGCTTGTTCTTGGTTGTCATTACAAGAGCATAATGTGACATTTGTATAAGTAGCATGAGAGGAGCTTGGTGTTTATCATTAACACCCACCAGGCCTCTGCAATGGCTCAGGTGAGAGGACAGTGCGACCCTGTTGCCCCCACTGGAAACCAACAAAGCACCTCAGGGGACGCCCCTGCGAGGTGGCTCAGTTCCACTACTGCAGTGCTGGTTACAGGGGACAGGCAAGCATGGGCATGTTTGAAACCCTCATGTTTGACCTGCAGTATGTCACACTGTTGGAAACCAGCTGCAGCCTCTCAAGATTTTCATCTTGTCCTGAAGCTTACATCCTGTAAAACAGAATGAACCCCCAAAACTTACCCCACGTGACAGTAACACAGCATGCTAAGGACAAGGAGGGATCATACTAAAGTAGTAGGCTTTGTACTTGTGCTTATAGGTTTCAGAGAGACAGGAAGAACACCCCAGGTGTACAGCAGAGCGTGGGGATGTCAGGTAATCTCTGTGCCCAGGACACCACAGCTACAGGCGAGATCTACACCAGAGAACGAAGCAAAAGGCTGATTGTACTGGCACAGCCAATGAACTAAGTAAAAGAAACTACTGGAGAGGAGAAGTTGTGTGAGATCTTTGAGTGCAGGGCCCAACAGAGCAAACTGCATGAGAAAGGTTAAAGAGAACCAGAGCAGGATCTGAAGAGGCACTGATGACCTCCTGACAGCAGGGGAACAAGCCTCTGCTCCACTGATATCTTGATTATAATGGCAACTTTGACCAAGACAGACTCTTAGTCTCACTTTCACACACATTAAGTGTCTGAAGGAAACACTGATTGCAGAAAGACTTAAAACTGTTCATCCCCTCTTCAACTTCTGTTGAAATTAGCCTCAGGTTCAACAGAAACAATAATGTAGACAACATGCAAAAAGGAAGAAGCAACACTCTGAGCAAATATCTAGCAATCAGGATTATGGTGACAACTTCAGCCAGTAATTAGTAAAATGGGATGTTAATTATTGCTAGTCCCCTCTTCCTTTCACCATGGCTCACACAGCTGTTCATAAATTGATAACCATAGAAATGAGCGTGAGCCAAGCCTGGGTAGTTTGTTGGTATTCACACAGTATCAAAAGAACACATTTGCATTCTTTGCCAGAAGAATCAATTTACCTTGATTGATGATTGAACTTCAATAAGTTCTTTAATATTTTGGTCATTAGCTGTGATGCCGTAGCAGTGTCACCACCAGAGCCCTGTTGTATTTCCCACCATGGCTCTCGTTAGCTGCACTCTGTAATACGCTTGAACTTCTCACTGAGCCCTTTTAAATATTGATAATCAACGTATCTCAAAGATGATCCTTCAAAACAAAGCTGAGGCTGCCCAGAACGCTTTATTAACACAGTGTCATTGCAGAGGCTGGACAGTGCAGGTGGATGCACAGGGTGCTGCTAAAAGCAGCAAAGGCCTCTTTCCCACTGTTGTGTCAACAGTTCACTTCCCCCCAGTAACACTGAAACATTGCTTCTGACTACAAACCCTGCTCCTGCTCCAATTTCACCTGCAGTAATTTCATTTTCCCTCTTAGTAACATTGGAAAATGAGAACAGCAGTAATACTTCTCTTTATGCATTGGGCTAAATGCAAGCAGACCTAAAACAGCCTGTCTGATGATAGATATATGTCTAAAGTCAAAGAGCTAGAAGCACTTAAAGGTGCTATAAAAGGAAAAAAAAAAAAGAGAAAAAAATAAAAGACATTGTCAGTATTTTGCAGTTGAAAAATAAATGAAGGAAATAAAGAAATAGTAGTTAATGCAAACAGCAAAAAGAATCTTCAGGACACCAGGCAGCTCCACTTGAGTTGCAATAGCAGACTCCTGTCTTGGCTGAGCTGTGACCCACGTTTACTGTCACAAGAAAGCATGAAACTGTTCCTGCTACAGATATGAATGCCAGTGATGCAAAAATCTGTCCCTGCACAACACCTGCTGTTTGTACTGGAGCAGCACAGCCCAAGTCTATCAAAGCTGAACCCTGGCCTAAAGCCATGGCAGATAGCTCAAGTACACCGCTGCTGAACTGGGGTAACTCCCAGGTAAGGTAAATTAGCCCATGCTTATCTCCACATGATCAAAACAAGATCCTTTCTGAGAGCCAGCAGAGCACTTTGTCCTGAGCCACATCACGTGGTGCAGGTGTATCCTCAGCTTTACAGGGATGCAGCCAGCTTGCTTCCCGCTGCACACGAGCATGGCAGGAATATGAAAGACCAAGAGAAAAGCCACTAACATTGCAATGCTGCATCCAGGGGGGAGACAACTAATGAAACTGAGATAGCAGCGCATCCATTAAAGCCAGGGGACAGTGGGAACCTGCACTCTGCTCCTGCTGCACGAGAACTGCCTGTTGGCTGGCTGTTAAGAATTAAAATTGTGCTGTCAACAGTCTAAGCCTCGCATGATTACACACCTTTAAAGCCAATCAGGAAGAAAACAAATTCAGATGCGTGTGGCAGGAGTTGAATAGGGAAGATACCACAACAAGTTTCCATTACCTTTTAAGAGTTGGTCAAATATTAATCGCTATGAAATCTCTTGACAAAACCAGCGGTACAGTTCAACCTTTCCAGATATGCAGAAATATAGAACACACGTGTGAGGATCACAGGATCTTCCCATCTGTGCCAGGCAGTGTACCAAAGCACACCTTGCTTCTCCACTGGCACTGGCAGAGTGCTGATGCACTGCCCACAGCAGAAATACATCCACTGAATGTGGATCAAGGATTTCCTGGCCTGAGGACCTGCTGCCGAGGTGACTCTCACAGGAGAGCCTCTGCACTGGAGCTGACCTCCCCAGTCCTGGCAGCCTGCTCACAGAAGTCAATACCTATTGCTATAAGCAAGGAAAAGAAAATTGTCCTATTTTATCTAAATTTTTTTCTATCCATCTGGAACAGTTCTAATTCCTCCCTTACCCAAACCTGCAAGAAGTGATTATTTTTTTTTAAATGTCTTGTTTGTCTGTGGTATTCTCTGATGAAAAAGTAAAGATGCAAAGAAATTCTTACCTTTGCATCTTTTGTTTTTGCATCTCTGCATATTAACAGAATATTCAATGAACTCATTTAATACTTCTCAGTGATCTACAAATAATCCTTTGTGGTTTTGAAATGTGGCTATGGGCAGAAAAAAATGACTGCATCATTTTTTTAACATAACTATTCTGTTCCCTGTGTGTAATCAGTCATGTCTGCTAAGTATATTTACAAAAATGAAGCTAAACATCTTCCCATCCTATTGTTTTGCAAAATAAATGTAGCTCTAGGAGAGAAGGCTGGCATCTATCCTGGCTCATACATCATTAATAGAATTACATGCAAAATCCTGAACTGCTGTATCACTGAAGTAATACCCCAGTTTTATTCTGTTTTTCACTGAGCCTGCAGTGGTGGTAGCAGAGAGACTACCACCAGCAAACTTTTCATTCTGAAGTCAAAACCTTTCTTCTTCCCTATCTGGAGTGAAAGATGGAAGTTACAAACATCCCCCGCCCTTCCAAATACGATGAACTCTGTAGAAATATGACAGTAAAAAAGCAAGCTTTTCTGAAGAGCGGGCAAGAATGTTCAAGCAAAATGCCTTAAATAGAGCCAATGGATTTAGGGAGATGCACTCTGAATCCAGACACATCTCCAAGCACACTGACAGACAGTTTCTCTTCCTACCAAGGTGTCCTCATACTGAGGCAGCTGTTGGGGTGACAGCAAGATGGTTCTTGATTCAGCTTATTCTGGCTGAACCTGTAGGTGACTTTGACCATATTTCCTCCCAGGTGCTGCAGTATTAACTGTATGAAGAATGCACCATGCACTGAAGCTGCCCATACATGCTTCCTTTCTTATTAAGGAAGAAAAAAGTGCTGCTGTTTATCCTGTTAGGATCCCTAGAGCAATTCCTCAGTCAGCCTGAACGTGCAAATGCTGCCTCTGCTGTGTCCTGCCTGGCCCTCTGAGCTGCACCAAATCCCAGCAGCACAGGGAGTGGGCCCTGTCACTGGGCTAGGAGTTAATCTGCAGAGGTCACCACTGGGTCCCATCTCCTGTATTCCTGCGAAACCCTCTGGATTATCTCCAGATCTTGTGTCCAGTTCTCCTGCAGTTGGTCCCTGGAGGAAAGGAGCCTTTGTGTGCTTGGAGGAGGCTCAGCACATGTGCAGAGCCACTGGAAGGGACAAGCTCTGCAGGGCTGTGTTCCACCTGCACAGAGGGCAGCCCAGCTCCCAGGGACCATCCCAGCGAGGCAGATCAGCTTCACCAAGCCAGGCAGAGCCAAATGTGAGGAGCCAAGATGCAGAGTGAAGAAGTGAGTTTTCAGATGTGCTAACAACAGCAGTGACTTGTTGCCAAACAGAACTGTGATTTATGCAGCAAATTTGCTTTCACACAGGCAAACTCAAGCATCTGCACAGACTTTGGCTGAGAAAATGAGGGGGGGCAGGAAGACCCTTTGGGTCCAGCATGCATATGAGCAGACTCATGCACACACATGAGTGTGTGACAGTGAGAAAACAGCTATACTCACAAGAGAAGACTTTATCCTTGATTCCTTCAGTTGAAATCCACCACCACTTATTTTCTTTTTTGGCTGCATCAAACTTGGCATTTTAAAAGCTTGTTTTCTGGTTTGGTGGTTTTTGTTTTGCTTTTTTTTTTCTCTTTTTTTTTCCTTTAAACTCAGTGCTATTTTGAATTTGTTTTAAGATGAATGTTGCTTTCATTCCCATCCCTGGTTCCTAGACTGCATTTCTGAGCCTCTGCTGCAATTTCACTACGTTTAGCACTTACTAGGCAATTATCACTGAGTCAGGTAGAATGACAGCATTTTTTCAGCTCAAGCACACAATTCCATATTTCAGCGAGCTGATTTTTAAACTATTTAAATGTTAATAGCATCCACATAATTGTACAGATCAGAATGTCACCAGGTAATCCTTGTGCCTTCCAGCTGACTTCTGTCAGCTGCTCTTTTGCTTTCGTTATCAATGCCAGGATATATTTTTGATCACAATTATTAAGGCGAAGTCAGAAACACTTTTATTTGTATTCCTAGGTGCTTGCATCTTTCTGCTCTTAAATCTCACCAGCCCATCATTTCTTACACTAGCAGAATCTCAAAGCACTGCTAAGGCATCACATGGTGGAATTAGTTTTTACTGCAATCCTCCATTTTCAAAACAACCAGTACATGATTGCTACAGTTCTCAGGGGAAACCAGCTTTAATGTGTGTTCATATTCCCCCTGCATTTCAACTCAAAAGGTTTTAGAACATCCAACATATTGGAGTGAGAGACAACAGAGGAATGTCCATTTGGGATCACAGGAAATAAACCACCTTCCTCTGCCTCCTCCAAGGTTTTCCTTTGTTATTTTTTAAAATGGAATTTAGACTTAAAAAAACAGTATGAAAATCTTCAGACAGTTTCAAGGCAAATGTAGCTCTGCTACACCACTTCTGCAGTACAAGAAACTGTTTCAGCAGAAGGGTATGAGCAAATCCTTATAAGCCCAAATATCCTGCTGTAACGGGAAATGATGAGGGAAAATGGTTTCAAGGAAAATCTATTACCATTCCCCTGTGACGGCCAAATAAAAGAGTACATGCTATTGCCACTGAGTCACAAGAAAAGTGAAATTACAGAGAGTTCTGGTAATGTGCAGATTTTGACATGCAGCTCTTCCAAAAGGAAACAGTACAGAAATAGTAACTGTCATACAGACATTTATTAATAACTAAATTTGTTATACATATGCTCTGTGTAGACAGATTCTCCCACCAACTCAGTCAGCCTGGTCTGTGGGAACGGGGAGGGCAGCGTGGTTCCACCACAAAACAAGCAGTTAAAAAAAAACCCTAAGCATGACAGAAACAACACAGGATCAAAACAAGAAAAAGCAGCACAGACGAGTCAAGAAAGTGGAAAATCCAGAGTGACTTAGTGTTGCCATGAAAGTTGTGGGAAATGAGAAGATAGTTGAACTAAGTAACAGAAAAGTAGGTCTGGTAAAAAAGGGAGAACAAAGCTTCATTTAGGATTCAAGTGCTCGAGCTGCTCAGCACTTTTTTATAAAAAAAAGCATAGGAAAGAAAACTCAGTTTTAATGCCAATGTGTTATGGGAATTAGTTAACTAATTTACTATATTAATTGAAATTATTTAAAAATATATAGGGGGTAAATCTGAGAATCCAAAAAGCAAAAGAACCTACTGCAAGAAGAAGGAAAAAGGGTGATCCAGGAATCACTGCCCTGTAATGACAACACTGAAACAGCAAATATGAGAGACAAATCTGCCTATATTGAAGAGCTAGCAGGAATGCAGGACTCATTTGGGATACAAAAACAGCAGGTGAGAAGGAGTAAAGCAAGCTTTTCCTGCTGGTTGGATTACACAGTCAACAGAAGAAAAGTGTGCTATAGCACTTCTTTAAAAACCATTCCAAAACCTGAAGCTGACTGGGATTAAATCCTGGTGGAGACGGCTGAAAACTTACTAAATGTCCGTAACTAAAGGGCAAAGATAAATGATAACACACTATCCCTGAGACTGGTGTTAGGGACAGATCTTATTTAACATTTTAATTAATCTAGGAATAGGGAAATCATTGCTAGTCACATGAGGAAAACCCAAGTGGCAGGTTATAATTAACCACTAACCCACCCAGAGTCTAATGGGAAGAGGAGGCATCAGAATCTTCTGTGCTGATAACCTACACACCACTTATATTTTCCTTGGGATTATAAAACGTTTCAGACTGTATTGTATTTTCACCCTGCTTGCTCGGATCACAGCTCTGACTTCACTGTCAAAATACACTGCAGTGAGAAATGAGGCAGCACACACACCTCACTTCGTGCCTTTAGCTGGCATGTAGCATCGACACAAGGTCTTAAAGAATTCACCAAATTGGTCAAACGTCAGCATAGAGCAACATTTGTATCTGGGATTTGAGAAGATGCCGGGTTTCTTTTTTGATGAAAAGCACCTGTGAAGTGCAGGGTTATTGTGCTCCCTTTTGCCATTTCTTGGATAAATGTCATCATTTTTAATGCTACCAATCTTCTTCTATAGCCTGCAGGAAAGATTTTCTAAGGCAAAAAAATGACTTGTAGGTGCTTAATTCCCATTAAAATCTACTGGGGAGATAAGTACCAAACAGCTATTGGAGCCTTTGGGAAAGTCTTCCTCTAAACCATTGTTATCTACCCTTTCAACACCTGAAATAAGTCACTCATGTAAGATATATTATTAAAACAAGAGATGTTTGAATCTGCGGTGAAATCACTTTGTGGCCTGAGAAGGAGTTTTTTGGCATCCCTGTGCAAGTACGAGACAAGATGCACTCGGAATTCTGCTTCTAAGAAGATCTCTATTTTAGGCAATGTAACATGAGAAGGAGGATGTGTCATCCATCTGACTCAGCACAATTGTCTCATTTGAAAACTCCACAGCAAGTCTTGACTGGTATTAATGAATAATTGTATTTGGTTTAGAGGTGAAATACTGTGTAGATTAAAAAAAAAAAAAAAAAGTGCACAGAGACCATGAAAGAACAAAAGAGCTCTGGACAAGAGATCTGCTATTGCCAATACTTTTATTGGTTGACTCTCTTGTGTTTTCCAAGGGACCACTTTTTGCTCTGGATGCATGGGCTCTGGCACTGATGATGAAACAGTGATGACTTCAGGAGAAGTTGCTAGCCCCCCACTCCCCTCCATGGGGAATATGCTCTTTGACAGGGCATTTCACAAGTAGCTGGTGCTGGGGACCAGATATAAAAAATGCTAGAAAATACACTAAAAAGGCATGTCATACAGTCTGACCTGTGCACTGTCTCTGCACTCCAGGAATCCCTCCCCACTAGCTTGATGTTTCTCTCATTGCACTACTCTTCAACAGAGCTCAATGGTTTGTAAAAGAGGATGCACCACAGTCCCCTTGGACAGACCTGGAGCCCTGTGAAAAAAAGTAATTTTCTACAGTCACCTGAATGATCTCTTGTGGAGCCACAGACACCCTTAATATCTCTGGGGACCCAACCCCAGAGAGACAAACAGGGGTTTGTGTCTCTAGCTGTCTGCTGAGTCTGCTGGGGAGATGGCCACTGTGCTAGCAACTCTTACACTGCAAAAGGCTGAACCTATACTGAGGTAACAAGTTCATTTCAGACAGCTCATACAAGGAGATTCACTGTTAACTTTTAATCAGCAGCAAGTTAAGACAAATTGAAAGCCATGACCTACAAAGCAAGGCTCTGCAAATCCCCCTGCCAGCCTCCAGAGGATGGCAGCTCCCCCAGTACACAGCCACGATAAACGGATCCTTTTACAAGGTCTAACTCATTTAATCATCCCCTCTGCTTGCATTCACTACTTCTGCAAGGGTATCTTCCCTGTGTGCATTGCTTAAGTTAGGTCAAAAACCTGGTCTTGTTTTCAAATCCACATTCACGATGAAAGCCTCCAGTCTAAGACTTCTATTCTTCTGAGACCCTTACAGTTATAAGCACTGTGAATAATTCTTTTGCTTCTTCTCCCAGCCTGCTACAGGGCTGTCTCCCTAAAGCACAAAACACTTTTCCTTGTTGAATTCTCTCTATGTGCCTCCTCTGTACTCAGTGAAATAGCCTGACATGATGGGCTGGGTCGAGGCACACAATGACCAGTTTCCCTTTGAGCAAGAAGCTTCTGTTCCCAGCAGAAGGGCTGAACCCTGAGTAATCTATTCACTCCCTACCTAGCAAGCGAAGCAGCAGGAGAATAAGTCACTGCACTTCTAACTGAAAAACTGTCACAGAAGAACAAATCTCAGACCTGAGCCTTCAACAATGAACTTTAATTTGAAAATGGCACCAAGATTTGACCTGAAGTGAACAGCTTCCCTTGATGAGGCAGACAATTAGAGAGAAAGGAGCAACCTCCAAGCCTTCACACTGCATCTGGCCAGAGTCACTCCTTGGCAGTGGCAAAGACTAAGCTGGGGCTTCATCCCCCAAAGATGATCAACTCCAGGGCAGTCACAGGGCAGAGCTGTGAAGCACCGGAGTCCCGTGAGTACGACAGGTTTTGGGTGGCTGGAAAGGCACAGCCAGGATGACTGCAGAGCTCCCTGCAAGGCAGGAGCCTGCCTGACTGGCACAAGAGCAAGGCTGGCACCGGGTTTTGGGTGGCTGGAAAGGCACAGCCAGGATGACTGCAGAGCTCCCTGCAAGGCAGGAGCCCGCCTGACTGGCACAAGAGCAAGGCTGGCACCGGCGCTGCTTTGTGCCTCCATGCGCTGCCTCCCCTCTGACTGCACACACCCTTGATTTTGGCAGCATGTCGTCTAACCCTAATGGCCCTTCCCAAATGGAATTTTCAAATGTTTATGTTTCCTTCATTTCCCCACCGTAATTTTCGGTGCTTTGAATGTTTCAGGGATTCAGCTACATAAATAGATACCCTAATCTTGTAACAACACACTAGATTACATAATTGCGATTAGGATGGGTAATTACACAGTGCCCGTGTGAGGCAGACAGCTTTGACACTCCACATCGCAATTGTGTCAAAATATTTTATTTACAGAATACCAGTAGTAACTCCACAGGCTACCGTAAAACATTAATTTTTTTTAATATTGTTATACAAAAATAATAACCAGGAAAGTCCTTCAAGTGCTTTCATTGTGTTTCTATTTTGTTAAGAAAAACCACACTGTTGGGGTTCTCCCTAACACAGAACATTTCAGCAGCAAGCTGAGTAAGAGTGCTCCTGTTCACTGTAAAAATGTTACATATTAGAGACTATTATAATACTTTCCTGAAGTAAAGCTCACAGAAGAAATAAATAAAATGACCCATGGTAGTTACTTTTGTCAATGTATTTAGCTCATTTTGATCTGCTGATGACCTTTTACTTGAGTGAGTCACAACTACATCCTAATGCCAGAGCTTATTCACCAGCTATGAAAACAACCAGGAGTTGCCTGCAAATTTTATATTTTGTTTTCCCTTATGTCCTCAAACTTATACTACTTAGTGCTCCATCAAAGAAATGTCAAAAATCACAAAGACCCTCTGTAAGACAGTGAAGCACGCAGAAAAAGCTCTCTGTTGGCAGGAATTACATCAGGTGTTTTTTAAACAGCCAGCATTCCAAGGAATGAGATGAGGTTAAGTAACACTCCAAACATGACACAGGAAGCCTAAGGAAGGGTTTAGGCACTCCAGCCCAATACTGTAAATGTCACTATATACTGCTCCACAGAAAAAAATAAAGCGAGTGCTTGGTGACTCCAACTGACCTGACATGGGCTTAACTGTATGTTTATTTCACATACCGAATAGGTAAGATTAGTATTTTCCATACAGTTAACCTGGAACTTTGCTAAATAATCATGAAGCTGCATGAATACTGAAATGACAATCCTCTAATCACTGTCACATTCAGTGCATCACGTGAATTTTTGAATTGACCATGAAAACACAAACTAGATGTTCTCACAGTGAACTGCTATTATGTGAAAATACATTTTTCAGAGGTTTTATGAAGTTTAATTGCATGGGATGAAACATGACACCTAAGCATTTGATTTATTACTAAGCATGACTCTATATTAGTGAGACTGCAGAGCATACAGTGTTGTGGAATTATTTTTACTCTATCATGACAGATGGAGTCAGCGTTTGGTAAAGACTGCGTGCAAGTGTGCAGACATGATGCAGGTGGGATCCTCTGCTGCCTCCTCCAAGCCAAGCTGTTATACTTGAGAACAGCACATTTCAGATGATGAAGAAATCATCATCTATGTTTTCAAAATGGCAACATAGATTTAATCTTCTCTGTATGAAAAAAACCCGCCTGACTTGCCCAGAAACAATCATAGAAGAAAGATGTAAGCCTTAATGATTTGAGGGGATGTATGGAACAACAACCTTTGAGGATTGGTTATAATCCTACCCTATGACAGGTGTACATTGCTCATGCTGCAGTGGGGCACACAACTACCCCAGTGACAGACTGTGACTTCAGCTTCCAGCAGACCCATGCTTTGCTTTCTGTCCCCTCACCCACACAGCAGGGGACCCCATTTTATGCTCTGCTCTCTACCACGCAGGACAGCACCCCATGATGCTTCCACTTCTAGATGGTGTGCACATTACAAAAGGTGAGTTTCCCAGCCCAAGCTGGACAGCAGAGCTGCTCCGTACCAAGGCAGGACTATGCACTGATTTCAACTCAGCGCCTTTAAAGGTGGTACACTGACAGCAGGGCTGAAGCGCCAGAGCAGCACCCTGCCTGCAAGGGCCCCGAGGAAGAGCCTGGGTGTGTCAGTGGGGGCACAGCTCTACTGATGGCTCCTCTTCAAAAGGAGATACCACCCTGCCTTCTGCCCTCTCTACAGAGATGATGTTTGGCAGCTGCATTTCAACCAGCTTTTCTGTCTTTCCTACTTACTTCGCCATTGCGAAAGATCCTCCAGGATCTCCTCTGCCATGCCCCAGCATGTACTGGTCACACAGTCCCTACAGTTGAGGCAAACCCCAAGTTACCATTTCATGTAAGCTTTCATTTAAGATTTCTTCAGCAGGACCTGTATAAGATAATTTTAAAATTGTTACTCCATGATTTATGAGAAATGTGGTTAACACTTGAAAAAAAGCTTTTAAAACTGAATTCTCACATGACACTTATACTGTTGAAAGCCAGCAATACCCTCTGTCCACATTTCTTTTCTGAGCTGACACTAACTTTCCTACAAAGCTAATTATATCACCACGAAAGGCATTTGACAATGGCCAACAGGCTTAGAAATGGTCTCAATCAAGGCCTTTGGCAGCAAGTTCACATTCTTCTGAGGAGAAACTTTATATTACATCTCCTTGACATCAAGTGCTTTGGACTGGCCCCTTTCCAGTAGCTCAAGATATCACTGCCCAAACTTAAGGAGTGCTTTGTTCCAGCTCGAAGCAAGCTTACAACTAGATCAAATGGAGGTGGGAGTAAATCTCTGTATTTCAAGAAAACAAGATGACATCCACTGTAACTCCTACTTTTAAGAGAGGCCAAAAAAGGCCATCAATTCAACAGGATGAGAATCAAGCATTCTATTGGAAAAACTATTGTTAGCTAGGATAGTTCAGCCTTGTGTTCAGCAGTTTTACCAATTCAGTGTACTCTAGTGTGACTAGGAAAAGCTGTGCTCCCCCAGTAACTTGTTTCTGGGCTATTCTGACAGAATGGGGGACTGGCTTTCTGCCGAAAGCAAAGGTGCAAACTACACCAAGAGCCAGGAAAAACCACTGAAACAAATGCCCACGGTAATCTTTGAAGCTCAAGTAAGCTCTCAAGCTCTCAGGGCAATTCAGATGCTTACTGTTCTTTGTTTAAGCGTTGAGTTCTTTATGGTTTGGCTTTGTGCATGTTTTATACGGATGCTGACAAATACTAAGCCAGCATTGTAACATTTCAAGGCTGATTCACTGATAAAATGCTCATTCAGAGGACTCCAGGGGACTAGATGTCATGTTCCCTTTCAAAAATACGGCTGAAGTGAGTATTCTGTAAAAATTCAAAACAGATCTTTGATACAAAGAGCAATGGAAGATAAGCAGTGCATAAGGGGACACTGAACAGGTCATGGAATCTTCAATAAATATTACTGGAAGTACCGAGGTTCGATTCATAACATCTCTGAGGACATTTATCATTATTACTGGCAGATTACGTGCTTTGTTTTAGGGGAAGCTGACAGAGGACTGCTGTTCTAACTGTTCCTAATAGCTGATTACACATCATTACGGATACTTCAGCTTTGATTCTGGCCAACTTCTGTTGATTTATAAACACCATTGCCTACTTTAAAGCCTGCAATCAACCACATTATGCACTAGATAATGAACACACTCCCTAGCTTCAGGTAATAGGCAGAAACTCCATTAGACAATAGCTGAATGAAAGGGAGTTCTATATATATCTCTGTCTTCCAAAGTGTTCTGGTGTGACATTCCTACTGTATTTCTAAGAATGGTGTTTCCTGCCAATCACTCTGAATATGAGCCTAAGTCCTTGTCCTCCCCTGAGACACAGCCTGCTCTGTTCACAGCTACACAAATCATGCTACACAGAGTGGACAACTGGAAAGCCTCGGTGAACTGCTTCCAAATTCTCTGCACAAATGCGTGCTGGGGCAGAGCCATACCTATACAAAACCAGGGATGAATTATAAAAAGCTGCAGAAATGCAGCATAAAAACCTCCTCCACCTTAGATTCCCCTAATTTAAAATACAGAACAGAATAAAAACAAAGTAATTGGATGGATAGACGAGAAAAGGCAGGTCCTCAAATCTCACTCAGAGTGGCCAGAAAAAGGGAGTCAATAGTAACAATCATACAAAACTGAAGACCTCCACATTTCTCCCTCCTCTGACGTTTCCCAGCACATCCCTAACCTATTAGCTCATCTTGCCAGCAGTCGTTCTCCTTTTCTGCAATGTACAAGGCCAAGCACATTACCAGTGCTTAACGAGCTATAATAATGATTGATGATTACATATGGACAAGGCAAAGTTAAGATGAAGAACCACATTAAAACAGCATCAGAATTTCAGGGAACTTTATCTGATAAGTGCTTAGGAATAAGAAGAGTAAAGAAGAGTAGCTACAAACACCACTAAGGAAACCCTTCTGCATCTATCAAGGAGAAAGAGAGATACACACAAAGGGAATTAATAAAAAATGGATAAGAAAAAGCACTGTATATCCCTCATAATCTCTCCTGCTATCAGGTTAGCAGCAAATCTGTATAGGCATAACATATGCCAAAGCCTCCAACTACTGTTCCAAGCACAACATTGTTCAGCCTTGAAATATTGTATCTAATTTTAAGTCACTACTTCTCACAGGTTCCACACCTTTTTATCCAGACTTTTGCATTAAGAAGCAGTGAAATTACATAGTTCCCAATGGTGTGCATGCTGCAGGCAACACACCTATGACTTGCCCAGCAGAATTCCCTCAGAAGGAACAGAGAACCCATAACTACTTGGGTGTTTACACTACAGCTTTCTGGCTGCTGGGGTGATATTAAAAGGTGACACTTTTTGGTAAAGGACTTTTTTTAAAGCTATAAAGCAGTCAGTCTTACTATACTTCACATAATTGCAAGTCTTCTTATGCTAACAATTACTTGATAAGAACTGAATTCCTGAAGATGAAAATCTGTTTCCAAGATGTTTTCTGTCTCAGTTAGCTTGGTGGGCAAGAACTAGAGCTATAGGTTTTTGGTGTTTGTAAAACAAAGAGGTCTTGCAAAAGATCCGAGTTTCATTCTGTTGAGTCCCGTGTGCCTGAAAGGACAACAGTCTCTGCAAAAAATGTAACACTCCAAAATGGAACAATTTTCTCTTTTCAGTCCTGTCTTTTCACTTCTCTGTGTTTAACATGAGAGTTGTTTAAATCATAGCAGCATTGTCAGGAAGTCAGAGCTAAAGGTTTCATCATACCATTTACAGACTGCCAGATGCTACAAGCTTGTTATATCCAACTTTGATTAGCTGTAAAATGAATCTACAGACAAATTACTGCTGTTTGCCCAGATAACTTTTCCTTTTTTTGGGTTCAGGATTTGTATCTGTCATTTAGCTAAGTAGCAGCCAAGATTACTGGCAGAGTATTCTCTTCATCTGAGGCCCTCTAGTTTCTGATAACTGTGGTGTAAACATATTACAATGGTGCAAGATCCCTACTGACCATTAGGGACATTATATTGTACCATATTTATATTTAACACAACTTCTGCAACCCCTTTCAGAAGATACAAACAACATAGCAGGGGAGGCAGAGGGTCTGCAAAAATCTCCAAGTTCTCCCTGCAGCACATGGCCAGACTCCCTTCAAAGCCTTTCTTTACACCATTCTGCCTTGCTGTCACTCAGCATCATCACAATGAAGGCTGAGCAGCCCATCTTTCCCAGTTCTCCTTTTCCTCCTTCCGAAGAGTTTCCTTGGCAGCTGCCAGATTTAGTGTTGTCCCTGTTGTCCTGGCTGAGGCCCCTCTTCCTTGGCCTTCCAGGCTGCTCTGCATCTCCCATCCTATATTACATTACAATCACTCCATTTTCCTCTCATTTTCACCCTGTGAGGTTACCACACTGATTGTCTCATAACAAGTACAGTAGCTCCTCTCTTGATTTTCTAAATGCACCCAATAAACCAGCAAGTAATCCTCATCCTCACTGGTTGCTCAGGTGATGCTTTGTGAGCTCTGCTCAAGCTCCTTCCCACAGGAAGCACTGCACCAAGTTCTGCTTTTCTTACCCTCACACATTTAAGATCTCCATGTTTTCCTGCAAAGCTCTGCCTAAGGCTGTCACCTGCACATTTCTGTGTGCTGACCTTCCTGAACCTCCTTGAATTTAAAACAGTGCCAGATTCACTTGGGGTTTTTTCTCCCAGTTTATTCAATATACCAGCCAAGGAATACAAAGAAGGGCTGTATACCCAGATACAAATAGAGATTTTAAGGTCTTGAGGGAACACGAGATCATCAGTCTGATACCTTGTTTCAGCACAGACTGTAAAGCAGCACACTCTTGCTATTCATACAGAAACTATATGCTTTAAAATATCTCCAAGAATATCATCCAGGCATCACTAAAGTCACATGAAAATGGAGAATTTTCACTTCCAGTGCTGGATTGTTCCACCTTGACCACCCTGCCTGCTAGAGACCTGTGCCTTGCTTCCATTTCAATTTGCTGTGATTTAAAGTTTCCAGCTATTAAGTCCTTGCAATACATTTTTTCACTTGATTAAGAAACCCTTTAAAAGTCCTTTTTCTCTCCCCATGAAATGATTTATAAACCATAATCAAATCCCTCATCATCTTCATATTAATAAAGCAAGCAAATTGATCTCCTCCAGTCTACTATTACATCACATTTTTCTTGATCTTAGATTATGTTTGCACCTCTCTTACCTCCAAGTTTAGTACTCCTCTTAAAACACAGAGAACTAAATGCTCTTTTGATCTTCCCTGTACCAAAGTGAGGATTTTTCTTTGACTTTTCTGTCTAGGTCCAAGGACACACTGTAGTCCTTTTCACCAGGATGAAATGCTGAGAGAGTCACAAGGAAAACCCAGCTGCAGGCACCACATCAAAAAGGGTTGCTTCTGTATGACAGAAAGCTGGATTACTCTGCCCAAAGACTGTGCAGCCTTGTGCATGGCTCTGGAAAAGCTGTTAGTTATAAAGCCATGTAAAAACTCTACCCTCTGCACCAATCATCTCCATACATTTGTCATCCACAAATACTAGATTTATTTCCCATCTCTCTTTGATGGAAGAGTTGCCTAGCATTGGAATCAGTGCCAGTCCCTGCCAAGTCCCACTAGAAACATCCCTGTTTGATGACTGTCCAACACGAATGGCTTCTTAGTTCTGGTCACTGATCAAAGGTGACACACTATCTTTCAGCATCACGAATTCCAATCAGATGCATTGAGTCAAATGCCTTACAAAAGTTAGGATGTCACTACTGCACAGTTATCTTAATAAATTAAACCTGCAGTGTCAAAAGATGGAAACACTTTCTATAAATCTACACTAACTGGAATTGGCGCTTTTTTTTTTTTTGCCTTTAAAGACACTCAGGGTCTTTATAGACAAAATCTGTCACAACACAGAAAAATATTTTGATCTAACATGAATATTAGGCCTAATTAATTGGGTCAACCACTTGTTTTTTAAATAGTAGTCTATCAAGGATTTTGGTAGTATTTTAAGTTTTATTAGCAGGAGCCTCTACTTTTTAGAAGTTAAAAAATGCACAGCCTTTGTACACGACTTCTAGCATCCTTCATTGTGAGCAACATTTCCATACAAACCCAGGTCCTCTTGTACCCTTATCAAGAGCAACTGGAACAGTGACTGAAGATGTTGCAAGCTTTTTCTTCATCACCACTTTGTACTGCAGTGGCCCTGGCCCACTAGGGCACTTGGAGTATTCAAGCCTAGCTACTCCAGCCTCACCATTATGGGACAGGAAAAGTGAAGTTGTGTGTGAAAAAAGACAACAAAGGCAGCTTTAAGGAGACCAGAGGAGGCCATGACAGATAGACAAAAGCACCAAGATGCAAGCATGAAAGCCTTGAAGGGAAGGATAAGAAGTTCAAGCTTGCTAGGCAAAGACATCAATGTATGAAATTCAGGGACTGGCACACAGTGACAACTGGCTCAGCACGCTGGAAAGAGATGTTATCAGTATTCACTGGGTGAACTCACACACACACACACACGCGCATACTTTTCCCAATACACATGTGCTTGGCAATTTCTCTCTTCTTCAGTTCTGTCCTTTCCAGAAGTTTGTCACACTGGCATGCCAACAAAGTGTGCTGAAAGCATCACTTGGCAATGCTTTCACAATAAGCTCTCCTGGCCAGGGGCTATCCAGACTTCCTTGGCTCCACAAACTAAGTGAATTATCACAGCAGTATCACTTTCTCTCTGCAGAAGTACATGACTTAGATGGTTTGATGATGCCATCAGCAAGCTTCTCTGCCACCATTTCACATTTACCTGCCTGACATCTGCATCCCCAACACAGAAGCAGACAGGAAAATCCCCAATCACCAAATCACAGATTTAAGAACCTAGAGTTGCATAACATAACAAAAAGTTTGCTTCTCTGCTAACCTTGGGTTTCTGTCCTCATGTTCTTGTTGTTTGCCCCAAACTGCCCTAAAGTCAACACAACTCAAGCCCAGCAAGACCATCATAGCCTCATTTAATCCCAAGCAGGGTACACTTCCCAACTCCTGCTGTCACTTCTCCAATAACACTCTGGAGAGATAATTTTCCTTTAAGCATCCAAGATCCAATTATTAACTGTTTAATACAGGTTATCCCTTGAACTGCGCACAGGGCTCCATAGTGAACAGCACACAAGGGGGAAGCTGTCCTTCATGGAGCTCAGTGTGGTTGCAATTGCTTAGTTTCCCCAACAATTCTGTGCTTTTTTCCTAACCTCTGAGTGTGAGGGAGAATCTCTGTCATCTTTGTTTTCAGGAAGAAATTAGTGCTCTAGTTCAGTTTTCAGTGTTTTGGGGTCTGCCAGCTTTGACAGCATGGGCTAATGACATGTAAATCTCTGAGGATATTTCAATGAAAATTATCATTCTTTAGCTTTTAAATAGGAACTGCTATCCCTTGAGAGGTGTTATCCCTCATTGGGTTAAGCATGTGGAGACAAGCTGCCTTGAAAATTTATTTTTGACAAGTGATGGTAATGCTCCCTTCTAAAGCACTAGAATAAAACCTTCTCAAGGTATGTGGATTCCTGAGTTGTCCAAGATGTAGGTGCACATAGACCACATGATGTATTCACAGGATAAGGCGACAGGACAACCCTAAGGTCGTAGGACTGTCAGCAGAAGCACTGTGGCAGCACATCATGTTCAGCTCCCACTGAAGGTAAAGTGCTTTGAGGCACAAGCAGATGCCAGGAGATTGGACGGGGAGGACAGGAGAAATCAATCATCTTTGCATGTTTGGTGCTAGTTACTGAGCTAAGTGCAGGAGTGGTGTGGATGAGCCCTCAAACATGAGCAGGCACAGCCCTGCAGTAGATGGACCAATGGCCTGATCTGACATGGCAGCTGAGAACAGGGAGTAATGAGAGCAGCAGGATCCTACAGCAAACAGCCAAGGGAGAGGAGCAGATGCTACATCTCTTCTTGGGTAAGGTTGAGGAGCATAAGCCTTTCTGAACACCATTCTCCCCCCACCCTGTGTGCTGTTCCTCTAAAACGTGAGTTTAGGTGAAGTAGTATATAGTTTTATATGTTTCCATACAAAACTAGATGATCCATAATGCACAGATCACATAGTTACTGACCAGCAGGATAAGCCTCAAGCCTTTGGCTACCTCCTCCATGAGTGAGTGTGGTTAACCATTGATGCAGAACATTTCATTAACTACAAGGCTAATACAATCAGGAAAAAGGACCACGGCTTTGACCTGCTTCAGCCGAATACGCAAACTCACAACAGGCAAAACTCACACCCCTGTCAAACAATTTGTCTTGCATGGGACCAGACGAGTTGCAGGCATGGATCACAGCCTGGCTTGGCCTGCCAGCACATCCAAGCACTACTGTAAAGCCCTTGCAAACACTTCTTACTGAGTTCAACAGGGAAATGGTATGGTGCAGTGCACTGGTTATTACTTTTCAAGGCCACATTCCCAAACTTCCGCCAGCGTTCCTGCAAATTCCACATAAGCCAATGTGGTAAAAAATGTCAATGCAGTAAGACCATCTCTCCTTGCAGAGAAAACTCATACAGAGCAACACACCTATTTGAACCCCAGTCTGTCACTCCAAAAGTATCAGTGATGCCAATTCTTCACCTGGAACACTTCCTTTGCAAGCCAAGGAACCGGTCACAGAACGATCCACGAGGCAGTTTACAGACCTTTTGGTGCTTGTGTTCCATCAGTAAGGTCTAGCTGCTGGAATGAAACCAAAGACAGAGTGGTTTTCTGCCTTTAATTCTGAGTTTGGACTGTGTCTCTTTATGCATTGCAGGGATAGCAAAATTCCCAATTCATCAGTGCTAGAACACAACACCCACCTCACAGCAGGTAAGCACACACACACTATCTGTACACCTGCTAGGAATCTGCAGGAGAAAGAAAGCACTCAAGCTATCTGTGCAGACAGTCTTTAATTCCATTCTCCAAGTTCACAGGGCAGTTGTGACATTTCATAAAGAAGAACATTACTATTACAGCAGAAGTCCCAACAAAAGCTTAGGGCCTACCTCTTCCCATGGGTTAAACCAGAGACTTACAGCTTCCAGAAGCAGATAGCAAACACAAGACTAAAAATTTCTTTACCTTCCCCTTTATTTATTTTTAAAATTCTAAAAGTATGGCTACTTCAAAGAATACCCAGGGTTGAGGACCTCACCTCTCTAGGAGAGGTAGCAAATATGTTGAAGGACAGAAGAGTAATTCCACAGCCTGAGCTACCATGTGCCATAGTACAAATGCCAAATTCACAAAACCCCTTTTTTTGTCAGCACAACTGTGGTGGGCTATCTCGTGATTTTGTGCCCCAGAAAAGCTGCTGTTCTTCTTAGTGGGAATTCACCAGGAAAGAGCAGACTGGAACAAAACATGCAACCCACAATCGCTCGATTCATATAATTAAAAATTAAACAGCAGACAGGAAAGCAGGCGCATCTCCATGTGTCTGTGTGGGTATTCAGTTTTCAACAGAAACATCTGGTGCCTGAATAAGATATTTCATTCAGCAAAATCTTTTGGATATAAGTAGTTTCTAAAATATTTGGGTGCCTTGAAAAGCTCTGAAGACCTACCAAGGAAGCGTTTTGGAGACCAATGCATCGTGCCCACCAGCATGGCACCCCAACCTCTCCACAGCCTGGATTAATTGCATCCTCTACAGAAATACTGGCTGGGGAAGAGTTGTTGTGGCACTTATGTGCCTGTAATGCCTCCTGGTTTATATTTAAAACATAACACCCTGTATGGAAGGCACTTAGAGTATGGAAGAGCAAAGGAGAATCACTGCTATTTACATTTTTTCCCTTTTTTAAACAAAGCCAGGCTTCAGCTGATTGTTTTGTTTACAGTAAAAGTAACAGAAGAGAGTTTTGCTCCTTACAGCCCATTAAACCTGTTTTTCTCCTACTCCTGTTCTCCTCCCCCTCTTCAAGCCTTTAACAAGCCACAGGAATACAAATCAGAAAAAAACCCAAAATCTCTCTGCTGATGAACTGCTCAGAAAAGGTTTCAACTCGGCTGGTATTAACAGTGCAAATTTCCGACCTATTTATATCATGGATAATTGGTGACTAGAAATATTTGCATTGCTAATTTCCTTCCATTAAGAACAAACCCAGGGTCCCAATAATATGGCTTAATAGCTGCATTTAAGTTACTACCCCTTCCCCGTCTTCCTTTTTTTACTAGGAGTTTTTCCCCCTCTCCACACTTGAGTTCCTAAACAAAGAGTTCATTCTTTCTCTGCTGCCATTACTACCAGGTTTGCTGTTACAACAACAAACTTGACTTTCTCCTACCTAAGTGGAAAACAAAAGAGACAGAGATGGCTAGGAAGAATGGTAATTAAAAATCTGTTACTCTGTGTGTTACCATTTCCTTACTATGAATTAAATAAGAATAGTAATAAATAAATCAGCACTTTTTTCCCAACATGTTACAAAGCTGAGTTCTTGTGTTAGGTACTGCAATTTTATATTTGATGGCCTGGAAATACACGAGAGATTTGAACAGAATGGTTAAACCAGGCTTTCATTTCCATTAATAAGGGCCAGCATCACCCTTTAACTGCAGCTCCCCGAAGGCTACAGATGGCCACTCGTGGGTGATGGCCCTGCACCCAGAGGGCTCTAGGAGCTGATTAGGAGGCTGATACGGCAGAGTTTGAAGTCTTACAAAAAGGCAATCAGCCCAAGTGCCCCCAGGGAGAGGGAGAGCACAGAGCAGAGTGCCTCTGACTTCAACCAGCAGCTCTGTTTCACATAAAGGGACACTGTCAGGTCCCTTTAGAATCACGTTAAAATAGATGAGGCAGATTTGAGGGCTAAAAAGAAACTTTTCTTACGGTCCACTGAATCTGCATGCAGAGCTCATTGAAAACATTTGAGATGCATACCAAATTAACTGTACCGTGCAACCAGAATTAATTGTGTCCTTGACAGCGTGGCAGCCGATACCATTTGTTATCCTGTGAAGTCACTCAACCCACAAACAAATCCCTTCACTGCCATTTATGCCCACTGTGCTCCCATAAAGCATCCAGAACAGGTACCTACACCTATTAATAACGCTGTCACCGCTGCCACATTACAGAGGAATGGGAGCTATCGTGGTTCCGTGACATTTAGCTGATCCCTTGTCCTGCAAATTCAGCTGACCAATGCCACATTTCAGGAATGAGTTTTGCAGTGGTGAAAAGAGTTATATACTGAATCAGACAGCAGCCCAGCAAGCACTGGCTGTGCTGATTTACTGGGGCTGGCGAGCGCATTGTATGGCATTGTAGCTGAGCTGTGACAGGCGACTCTCACGCCATCCTGCTGGAAATAAAGGCTGCTGCCCCCCGCCGCCGCAGCACAGAGCAGGGGAGATGTAACACTTCTGAGCAGAGTAATTCAATCCTTCCTGAAACACAGAGGCCTTTTCAAAGAAGGCATCTGGAGGCTGCACAGTGCACCTGAATTAACAGCTAATCATCGCAACTACAAAAGGGGAACAGACTCTTCCAAATCAGACAGCCGGCAGCATAATCCAGAGCTCAGAGAGATAGGTGGCAAACATTTAACAGTAATGCCAAAATCCAGAAGGCTGGGAATTCTTTGAGAAAATCAAGAGGAATCCAAACAGGTAATTCCAGCTGAGCTAAATATTGTAGGATGACTGTCAGTCGAAAAACAAAACCTATATAAAGTCACAAAGCCTGCAAGAAGAAACCAGTATGAGAGGAAGAACAGAGATTTTTGTGTGTGTGTCACTGCCAATACCACAATATTCCCTACCATATTTATGGAAATATTGTGATCTCCCAAGAGGATCAGTTCTTTCTACAGATCTTCTAAGCCCAGAAATTACATTCTTTCTTTGCCACAGTCAATAGCAGGCCCCATGAAGCATCTGCATTCTCAAGAAGTGAATATATTTTTCTGGTTTAGTACTGATAAAACCTTAGCAGTGGATGAACATAAAGATAAATTACAATTTGAATTCTAAGACCCCTGAACTCAGAAATTACCTTGCTAAAAAGTGACTCCCATGACCTCTAAGTCCTGCACTGATGTAACATTTTCCTTAGCAGGAAAAAGCCCCACAAAACTGGAAAGATGCTTTCCAAAAGCATCACACCAGAAAATGCCATCTTTGTCTGCAAAGCACCCAAGCGGCAGAGCTGGTGACAGTACAGCCACACTTCTCCTGGTGCCACAGCTGCCAGGCAGAGAGATCCACTGAGGGTAGGCACCTTTGTGGGAATGGGAAAACCATCAGGAGCAAGACACCAGGTCAGCACAACACCAGTGTTTGTGCTAATCGAGTTGGCTCCACTCTCTCCCTGTCTGTCCCAGAAGAGCTGCTGTTTATTTCAGTGAGGCCCCATGAGCAGCACTGGGAGAAGCAGAGACCATGAAAACCAACCTCTTAAAATGATTATAGATGGATTTGTTAGTAATACATAACATATAGCTGAGCCCTTCTAAGTGATATAGTGCCAAACACAGGGAAGATTTTGTCCTGATAAAGTCAGACATCTTGAGTACGTAATAAATATGATATTCCTCCTCTGTCTAATGTAGGTTATGTGAAGCTGCTAAGACTGCAATTTTTAGGCTATCACTGTCCTTAAATTATTAAGCAATATAGCATTAGAAAGCTAGACTGAAGGCTGTGCATTGTAGTTTTGTTTCATTTTTTTGATGTGTGCCTGAATACTAAATGTGACTTTGGAGAAGGTATTGTGGAACTAGCATGTATCATGAGGATGCTTGGAGACTGACACTGTGTCAGGTGTCACTGTTGCTTACATTTATATTTTCCCTCCTTTTTAGTGCTTGTGTGGTGAAGAAAAGCACTTTGTATAACCCACACTGTAAGAAAGCAAAAATTCTCTGTCTTGGCAATATGTTTGTATTAACTGTTTACACATTTTAGCTGGTTTGAAGCCAGCTTGGTAAACATGTCAGGATATTTTAATGTCACCTAAAAATAGGTTTGTAGTTTGGTTCTAAGTTACTTAAAGCCCGAACCAGAGATCTCCATTATATCAGTACCTTTCCTAGGAGAATAAAGGAAACAGTATCTAAGAATGCCTCAGCACAGCCTATGGCACCTCCCCATGTGATTCAGCAGGCCCAGGAGGCAGAATGCGTAGCTCATGTGAATTTCTGTCAAAAGACTTGCAGAAATCCCGAGGTTATAGTGCTTGTGTGCAGCAGCCAAGACCAGAGGTTATTTCCTCATCTCTCTGTCCCCTGAATGCAAAGGGCTCTGGAAGGAGTCTCATTTCATATCCCATTCCTAATCCCAAAGATACCTGGGCATCCCATTCCTCCTCCTCCTCCTACTCTGCAACTTTCTTCCAGCAAGGAATATTTGTCCACAAAAGAACTTTCCAAATGATGACAGTAAATTCAGGGTAACTTCATGTTCCAGGAGCTGTTGCTGTCCTTCCTGTACAAATAAACCTACCAAACCGAGACTGTAAAACTCAGGTGCTTAATCCATACTGAGCCTCTTCATTTTTTCCTAATGAAAATGTAGTATCAGCTGCTTTTAATGGAGCAAATGATTCCTATTACTATCACTGTGTATTATTCAGCCTCCAAGACAGAGATATAGAGCAACCTAGTTAAGTCTGTTCACAAAGAGACAGCATTAATCTGGGAATTACCTCTTTCTCCAAAGGAAAAGAGAAAGCTGCAGCAAAAGAAAATGTGGGGGTGCTGAGGCTTTCCTCATACACCTATGGAGTAATGGGGTGTTTGTCCCAAAAGCCTCTTGTGGACATGCTATTTTATACACATTTTGGGACAGTGATATGCTGTTGGGCAATCCGACACTACTTGAGAAAGATGGCAGCTTCATTTTCTTTTTATTGTTTTTACCATGTTTTGAATTCTAAGCAATCTTTGTTACACACTGTATTTTAAAGCCTAATTTAACCATTAAAAGCAGAATTGTGGTGGCTGTGTGTGGGGGTGGCCAGCCTTTTGTAGCAGCTGCCTTTTTTATAAAAGGAGCTATGGGCCACTTTTGTCTGGGGTCATTCTGAGACACCTGTAACTGAGGGAGACTGCACACACAGCTTTTCAAACTTTTAGCTTGTATAGCCCCTACTTTCAATCATGCTTTAGGAGCTAGCTGAGAAATTTTACAATTTCTCATGCTGGCTTGCTGCTTATAGGAAGCAGTAAACACACATTCATCTGATGCATGGTCAGAAGTGCGCTAGAAATCCTCGGGGAAGAAATGGGGAGAAATCTAGAGACTTTGCAACATTTATTTTGAGAACAGCTGTCTGCAGAGATGTCCCTGCTGAAGTATATGGTACCCTTTGCCAAAGACTGGCAATAACAGGGCTACTTGTTTTCAAGGGGCTTCTCCATCAAACATGATGAGCCCCATGAGTCCTCTTCCCACTACAGCCGTATACCACAAAGACAAAATACACAGCGGTGCCCGTGTTTGTGAGCACACATTCACGTGTATATACCACCTATGTAAGCTGCTCCCGATCAAGAGAAAACTGGATTGAAAGCTAAACATCAAAACACACAAGGGGAGAAAAAAGAAAAGGGATCATTCCCACCCACAGCTCTCAAAACTCTGCTTCCCTGCAGGCCACAGAGGGAAGGAAGTGCGTATGCAGAGAGGCAAGTGGTGCGCAAAGCCCTCAAGGCACCTGTTTATCTGAGCTGCTTCTAAACCTTACTAAATAAGCCTATTAGTTTCCAAAACCTGGCAAGTGAGGGAACAGGGCCCAGAAGTATGAACTGAGATACACTGTACTGTTTCAAGTGCATTTATATGCAGTACCAACTTCTCTGCTGACTGCCCAAAGGTCATCTGACAAACAGCGGTGAGTTTTTTACACCACGTTAATTTTTGATCCAACACCACTTGCATACCAGATGGTTTAAAAATATGTATTTGCTGCCACTGTTTCTGCTCTGTTCAGCAGTGCCTGCCAATGTCTCGAGTTTATGATGTCTGTAGCAAATGTTTTAGTGTTGACATCTTCTGCGATGTGAGTGAAGATAAATTGCATTAAACGCTGAAACATTACTTACAGATGGAAAATAGACTGACTTCCCAGACATTTGCAAGCAGGGCATCTCCAGTTACGCTGTGGCAGAGGCTGCAGCAGAGACAACTCAGTTTAACAAGCAAAAATCAATTGGCATTAACCTGGGAAAAAAAGCCACCTTTGCTTTCATTCCTACTTTGGGAAGTGCTGCTCTACCAACACAGGGTGCTGGAGAAAGACTGCTCTCTTTGTGTACACAAACAGTGCTGCACAGGAGCAGTGCTGTATTGTGTCAGAACATGCAGCTGTAACACATTCTGCATGCTGGTGATACTGGAAAGCCACCCCCTGCTCATCCCTCTCCTTTGTGAGAAAACATATTTAAGAAAATTTCTGATAAATATTTTCTCCTGTCCCAGTTTTAAGCCCAGCTATTTAGCGTGGAGCACAGAATGGGAACTCCACATCCTGTTACTTCTACTGCATTCCCTATTCCCCTTCCCCATTCCCTTCAGTACAGAGGTTCATGATACAAATGTAATTGCTCTAATTTTTTCCACATCCTTTTGGGAGAGAGAATATTTCTTCTTTTAAAGGGTATTAGTAACCCTCTGGCAATTCCATTTATCTCTTCAGCACAGTGAATCTGAAAGAATCAGCCAGGCTCGCTCCTCCTTTCACCCGCTGCCGTGGTGGAGCCCACAGAGCATCTCTGGAGAGGGTGGGAGCTCCCGGTGTGTGCTACACACACACAGCCACAGCTCAGAGGAGGCCAACACACAACAACACATGACAGCTTCACAAATAATGAGGGGCAGTTACTCTGCAATAATGAGGAATTAAAAACATACCTATTTCATTTTTAGAACTGACAGCAAGAGATGTGCTTGTTTATTTGACAAAGGTAAAAGATTTCTGATACTCATGGGGCAGCTGAGCAGGGAAGGAGTTAAAGCCAAGGTTTCCACGGTAAAACAAACAAGGCTAAGCCTCTCTGTTTCTCCAAGGTCTCCCTCCTTCCCTGCCCTCTGCAGAGGCTATAAATAGATTGCAGAAGAATGAAGTATGGGTGGGACCAAACTAGCCAGTCCCTTCTATTCTCCCTAGGGAAGGGGGAAAAAATAAAAATACCATTTGACTCAATTATTTCAGATTATGAAGAAACTACCACCCCATGAAAAAACTCGAAGTGCTACTCCTAATTACAATATGCAGCATTCTGATTTATCATCCTACTGAATATTCGTCTTTGAATTCTCCTTCCCTTCCTTTGCATCATTTTGTGCATAGCACACGTTTACTGAATCTTGCAGTCACATTTCTTATAGCCCACAGATTGTCTGTAAGGAGGAGAGGTGTACATAGACAGGGACCATAGGTGGACAGCATCATCTTCCCCATGCTCTGCTTTGTTAATTCTGAAAAAAAACACTATCCAACTATCCTACCCCTAAATAAATCTGAAGTTTAATAAAATGCATTTTGCCCATCACCCCAAAGTTGAAGTGTTACTCCACAACCCTGCTGGAGAAATAACACATTTAAAGGTAAAAGATTCAATGGAAATACTTTATGTACAACCCTGTACGCATCAAGGCAATCAGTCCTGACTTACCTTTCCAAGCTACTTCTTAAAGCATCACCAATTAGCAGAGAAGTTCAAGAAATTAAGTACTATTGGTTTATAATTTTTGTTTGTACTTGAACTCAAAAGTGAATTAACTGTTGCCTAGCCCTTGAAATCTCTTTGAGTGAAGCTGCTCTTAATAACTGGTGAAGACACTACAGGCACCAACACTGACTCTCTTCACTTAACTGCTGGGGTGGACTGACTCCATCTCTCTGAAATCAGGGTATGCCCACCTGCAGCTTCCTCAGAGTGGGAGGCATGAGAAAAAAATACCAGGAAATACTGTTCAGTAGCTAAAGCTCAGGTTCCAGGTAGTGCACCTGGAGATATCCCCACAATCAATAGGGATATATTTCTAATTAGCATAAATTACAACCATAGCACGGGTCAGAGTTTCTGAGATTTTAACCTATTAAATTCAAAAAGTGGTTTGAAAGAGAGGATGAGTGGAGGTTATAATCTTTCTTATACTCTTGGACAAGGACCCTGCAGTTTGCTTTCCCTGAGCATTGTCAGGTGGTTCAAGCAATTCAGCTTTTCCAGAAGGTCTTTGTGGTTTGCAGGCATGCCTTCCTTGGGAGGGAAAACCAAAATGCTCCAGGTAGTCAGCACCTGCATAAGCACTCTTCACCTGCAGCCCTGGAAATGTAATGAGCTGCTTTACACCTCATGCATATAAAGAATACCTAACTGCTAACCTAGCCTAAATTTATCTCTTTTGGAAAAAAAAACTTCCATTCTTACACTCTCAGGCTTCCTTTCTTTAGTATTTGGCTTTTTAAAAGCCAGCCACCTCCTTTATTGTCTGCAGGGAAGAGCAGGCAGGAGCACCTAATTACAAAAAAGGCAGAAGATTCATTACACATGCAGAGAGGAATTTGCATCACCCCTTCCTGGCAGATGTCTGTGCCCTGGGAGGCTGCATGCACCACCCAGTTTGCAGCAGTTCTTGTCACAGACCAACTGAAGCTGGCCCTGGCCTGAGCAGGGGGCTGGGCTTGGTCACCTCCAAAGGTCTCTTCTAACTTGTTTCCTCCGGTCCTCCAGTCCCAAGCTTAAGATAACAAGCTACTAAAAAGGAAAGCAGACCTGACACCTTCCTCCCAGGAAAGGATCTGTATGGCAGCAAAACTTCTCTTATGGGATCCAGATAAACTAAGCTGCCATCCACACACAGCCTGTCCTGTTAGAGCATGGAACTCTCATCACAGAGACAAAAGCAGCCTGGTTAATCTTCTACTGTAAAGCCTTATCTTGATTTTCCAAGCTGAGTTTCCATCAGGTTTTCACTGCCCGCTCTCTGTGGGACTAAAGGAGAAGTTGAGCTACGCTGAGTTTATGTGAAGCATGAGTACTGTGCACATAATGTTTTTATAATGCTTTGATAATAACTTGTTAACTGCAGAGGAGACTGTATAAAATGAAGGCTACAAAAGCATTTCTCCATGAAAGTTCGATTTTTATAAGCACTCCAATTAATAAGAGTTAATTTTTGTTCAGCCACATCACACTCGACCCGTGACATCTCTCAAAGATGAAGTTCAAACCGATGGGCACAAAGTTGAGTTTTCTGCCCACAGGGAACTGTGCTCACATGCACCAACACATGCAGGCTGCTGGGAAGCCTGGCCACTGCACACACGTTTTGCATTTCAGTCTCTTGTCCACATGTTAGAAGCACACAGGAAAAGTGATGGGCACCCATGCAAACAGCCCAACAGACATTACTGCCACAGGCCTGTTCAAGATGTGCAGAGCCATATGCACAATTCATTTTGTTCAGAGGTGCTGTGAGGGAGTGAGCCAACATCATAGATAAGAAGCAGGGCAACATGAAAAAGAAGAGAAGGTATTACTTTAAAAGTAATGTAAATCCCAGTTCCTTCCTCCAGTTCTTTTTTATCATGGTTGTCATGCTTTTCCCACAGGCCACTGTCATAAAGAATGCAACATACTCTCAGAATAAAAGCCCTGAAGGGATGCAGAGAGCAGAAAGCACACCTGGTCCTATCCATTCAATGACACAAAAAATCAGGGGGGCCTGGAAAAGGTGGGATTCCTGTTTCTCACAAGTGACACTCCCAGTTTCACCCTCTCCCCAGAACAGCTACTTACTCACCCTGGGGCTCTAAACTTCCAAACTGGCTCTTCAAGGCACTGGGGAGAAAGCTGCAGAAGCCAAAATCCCCATGTAACATATGTCAGTACTGGTCTGACCAGCAAGTGACACGTATCCAGTGCTCAGTGGGAGATAGCAGCCTTTAATTCAATAACTTCTCTGTCTGGTTGTGGCAGGCTTCTCCTCTGCTTTTGTTTCCAGCCCAGGAACAATTTCCTGTAAGTCATGCATTCACTGCTCCCAGCCTTGTTTTAAGAAAGAGCAGGTGCTGGTCAAAAACACCTGCAGGGTGGGAGGGATGAGACTGTGCATCACAACTCAGGACTGCCAGGCTTGGAGAGGACTGTAAGAGCATTATCAATATCTACAGCACACAGCAGCATCTCCACCTCACCTACAGAGCACAATGGGCCCTGAAAGAAAGGCTGAGTGACCAAACTTTGATTACAAAGTTCAGCACAAGTGCTGCTGTGTCTATAGTCAAATGCAAAGACACTTTCCTGGGCCAGGGACTGAGCAAAGCAAGCACACACACGGCTGTGAAGAGTTTCAGCTTTGGTCCTTCTACCCCTCCCTGCAGCTTCTGCTAATGAGAGACACATTAAACAATTCTGATTTCTGGAAATCCTTTCTGCCTGTATTTAGGTAGTTTTGAGAATCTTCAGGATGCAGAACCATGCAATCACTAAGGAAATAAAGCACAAAAAGGAGGTTGGTGTAAGACGCTTGAGGGAGAACAGAAAGATTATGAGACAAGAAGTTGTAAAGAGACTACTTTCAAATCATCACTTCCATATAATGTGAAAGTTCTCCCAGGAGATACCAGCATAGGAATAACATAACATTCACTCTTACTTCATTTAGATTTTGAAATAATAGAATTTTTAAAAAGAAGTTATCGAGATGTTAGAAACCTTCACACAGATTTTTCTTGCATATACTTCAGAGACTGGCAGTTTGGAATCCTGTCCCGAAGGCACCTCACTGTGTCAGAAGTCCAAGTACAGCCTGTCCAGTTTCCAAGATCTTCACTGAGTGCTGTCTGTTTGCACAGGCAACTGCTCCCTGGAGAGAGGGGGCTACTTTGCTGTGTAGCCACTGGCCTCAGCTTAAAGCAGCACAATAAACTTTGCTACAAGTCCATGAAGCGTCTGCTCCAGAATGCGAGTGCTTGTCATGTGTCAATATCAGAGATCTCTTTTTTAATCAGGAAGCTCTACGAGGCCAATTTAACTGCAGAGCAAATACAACAGCTGAGTATTTTTCTTTGCTAACTACAGCCTCCAACATGTTGTTAGCCAGGAATAACCAGCCCTAACTTGTCTATTCTTATTGTCTCTCTGGGAAACCAGAACATTTAGCAGGAATCTTCATTCTCATTTACAGGTAGGAAGCCCAGGTACTAAGAGATTAAGGAACACAAAAGCAGGCAAAAGGAGGCAGAATAGTAAAAGCACTGGGTAAAAATCCCTTCAGTCCCTTGCCATCCTAATGGCTGAAGTTAATACCACAGCCTTAAACACCTGCAGTTCCTTTTGGTAACAAGTATTTCTTAGCTCCTAGACCAAAAATACACACACAAATAGAAGAGGTTGTAGACTTCTGTATAATGATGTTTTAAGCTCACTCTTCAGGTAAACACCCCCCAAAAGAGTAGCCAATGTATTTCTCTCACTTAGAGCCCTTAATAACCTCACTGCAAACACAATGAAAAAAGCTAAAACTACTCATTTCATTACCTACTGCTCTCCAGATTAATCTCCATTCTGTGCTGCACAATGACAAGGTCACCATAGGGTTTCCATGCCACTGGGGCTGTGTAAGGAAGTATGCAGCCTGTACAAACAAAAGCAGGGGAATTCTTTATTCTTGTTCTTCCTAACCTGTGGTTTAATTCCTTTTCTTTTGTAAAATGAAAACCAGTCTTTTCTCAGAACATAAATGATCAGTGCCAGTTTTCCCAAAGGAAAAGTGTTACAACTGTGTACAGCTTCTGCCAAAGTTAAAAACCTTTCCTAGAAGGATCTTGGGCTTAAAAGTAAGCTCCAAGTTCTCTAAAATGGTCACACAGTCTGAAAATGAGCAGGTGCCTCATGAAATGAAGATTAAGATTTAGAGTCCAAATCTGGTGCCTTTTAGGTAAAAGAATTCCTAAGGCAGGAGCTTGTAAAGTGGTTTTTGTTAAGGTTTCATATAAGCACCAAAGAATTGTCAAAGACTAAGGAATGCAATTGTACCTCAAACAATTAAACTTCAAACAGCTCCCACTACTCCCATCTATTCCATGAACCTACCGTGCCTTCAAGCAAGCACTTATGAAGAAGCCAACACCACTCAACTCATGAGGGATTTATTCAGAACCCTGAGTGGAGAAATCAGCTGAGCAGCCACAGCAGCTCTTCTCAGCTGGGTCCTGCCCGGGCTGGGCAGCTGGCCATGCATTCCCAGTGCCAAAGGGATTTTATTGTACATGCACGTGCCAGAGGCATGTCTTCTCCTTGGCCCCTTCCCACCTGAGTGGGGTGACACACAAGGCCATGATCCCAACATGTACACCTCCATCTCCTCCACAACACACTGGTCAAGCCAGCACCTGAGCATGAACAAACCAGCTGAGCTCAGTGTGGTACTGCTCGCCTCCCTCCCACTGCTCCACCTGAATGAGGAGCCCTCACAGTCCAACCACCCCCTGCTCCAGGGATCTGAGGATGAGAATATGCTCCTAAAACTCCCATTCTTCAGGGAAAGGGTGGATCTCCATGCCCTATAGCATGGGATGAGCCCTCCTCCTGCCTGCCACAGAAATGGAGGGAAGCAAACCCAACTTCCATTCCTGCTATGGGAAGTGAAACACAGCTGCACATCAGCCAGCCCCAGGCTGGGCCCATGAAAGGCACATAGCATTGGGCTCCTGAGCAACTCTTCCTATCCCCAGCCCTCTAAACACTGAGCACTGGAAATGCTAATGGCTTAACAGCCCAAGGCTGACAGTGAGCTGCCCAAAAGGCACTGAAACAGAATAGAGGGACCAGACATGCCATTTTTTTCCTCTCCTCATTGAAATTTATTGCAGCTAGAACTGAATAAAACAACTGAGATCCAGCAATACAGATAGCATCTGAGATTTCTTGCTGTCCCTGTCAACAACTTGCAGACATTTGAAAGCACAGCCATAAACCCCCTTTCACTGCAGCAGAGAATGAGAGTGAAACACACAGCAGCCATCATTTTCACTAGGAGATCAAATCTATTCCCACCCAAACCCTCCCTAACCCACAGAGCAATGCCAGGCAAAACCTTGAAAGCTCACTGAGCCCATCAGTCCCGTGCTGAGAAACTGGTGATATTTCCTAGGACCATCCTTCTGCTTAAAACACCAGGCTAATCTGTGATAAAGCTGTGTTAATACACAGTTAATGTAGACTGCCTGGTGGAACCCAGAATACCTGGTTCAGAGCAACTCTAGTTTGCAAATGAACAAAGTTAATAAACACAGGCACTTTTAATTCTCATTAAGCGTTCTATCAAATTTATAGAATTCCCCCACACTCTCAATGTTAGCCTTCAGACTGACATACATATATAGGTACTGTCAGGTCCAGGGAGAACCTGGATCTATAACTCCCCCATCCCATCCATCTCCTGCCTTCCTGCAGAGAAACCCCTCAGCTGCACCCTCCTGAGGCACCCTAGGTATCTCTTGGCATGGACCATCCCATTCCCTTGAGAACACACGGGCAGCTTGAGCTGTGTCCCACCACACAGCCCCACCCAACCAGCATGACAAGCCCTGCGTGGCTCCTCAGGGCTTCCCTCTGCTCAGGCACTGGGATCATCACCTCCCCATCACCACAACAGCCAGGATGGGACTCAGAGATGCA
Source organism: Fringilla coelebs (assembly GCF_963513975.1). NCBI lineage: Eukaryota > Metazoa > Chordata > Aves > Passeriformes > Fringillidae > Fringilla > Fringilla coelebs. Next base: position 10,717,560 of record NC_140067.1, read on the forward strand.
CGTGGGTCATGTAGTTTAATGCTTTGTTTCTAGAGGGAACTTCACTTGCCATTGCCAGCTTCTTCTCACCAGCAGTTTCTTTTCTGCACCACCGGGCAAGATTAAAGATATCAATTCATCATCCATCACCATGAGGTACCACACTTTCCTGTGAGACTGCCAACAGCTTAAGGATAAGTCTTCAGGAAAACAAAGGCAGCAATCAAAATAAGGTGATGGGCAAGCAGTACCAGCATGGTACAAAGGCAGGTTCCAGACAGAGACTACAGGCATGCATGCATGTTCTCACACTCCCGCTCCAAAGGGAAGGGTTATGATAACCCCACTCATCACAGATAAACTGCCTTCAAGGGGAAATGAAAACACATCAACAGAGACCTGCTCAAGCACACACCTACTGTGAAAAGACTGTCCTGACCTGGCCCCTGGTAAAAATATTCCATCTGCTCAGGATCTCACCTATTACAGAAAGAAGGCATGGATGTTTTCACTTCAATATTTCTACACTTATCACCACTGGGAGAGAAAAGAAACTGAGGACTCAAAAACATTTCAAGTGTGAGGCAGCTATGTTATGATTTTCCAGGGCAGCAGCTAGGTGTCTGAAAAGGCACATCTCCATAGGCAATCAGTGACCCAATGATCATTGTGCCTTCAGAATATGTTCTGGCATTTACAGCTCTGTAGAGGTTAAAATCAGAGGATGTCAGCTTCTATAGACTGTAACAAAATATGATACAAAACACTTCCATAGGCTTCCTTTAGAAAGAGAAGAACTCTCATTCTTAGGTCCCTCTTATTTATTTTCACTGTCAAACCAAGAACATGCTGAGAGGTAAGAATTGCCCCAACCTCTTTCTACATAACCCAGGGGAGTTTCCTCTCATCACCCACAAAGTCTTCCACATGATCCTTGCTATTCATGCATTGAAAACAACTAACAGGAAGCCTCATCTGAGAATTCTTGCCTTTTTCACTCCTGCAGAAAAAGCTAGCATAAAGCAAACTAGTCCATCACCTTTTCCTTACAGCATATAAATATTCAACACCCACTGACAGCCCTGGATAATGTTAAAATCAGTCACATTCTCACAGTGCAAGCATCTGTTCTTCCCTAATGTAAATCTGATTTGAAAAAATTTGGTGCTCATGAAGGAGACCAGAAATGGAAGGCCTGGATTCTTCTCTCATTGTGTCTGCTGGAATACCTCTGGCTTTTGCCTTGTGCTTTCTGTAATTAAGTAAGCAGTATCAAGATTTTTCAAGCAGTTATTTTTCAGTATCAAAGCTGGAGGTGAGTCCAGGGTGTGGTGGAGGGGCGTCTGCAGCCCTTCATTTCAGCCCGTTACTGCAAAAGGAGCTTCTGTGAGGAATGGCTCTGGAATTCCTGTGCGAGGAGGCATCTCCTTTGTAGGTATACAAAGAATTGAACAAACCCACAAACCAAAGTCATGGCCCAAGTACTGGTAATCCTATAAAAAGAACAGCCACCAGGGAACAGAGCTCATTGCATCATGATGGCCCCAAGAACAAGCTAAGTATCCCAAGTACCCCAGTATCCCAAGGCTACCTAAAGGCATAAATACTGGAACATGCCTTTTTGGAAAATAATCAATCTCAGAATGCCTTGCATCAATTATTACAAATATTTTATTTCTTTCTTTATTAATATATGCAAAGCAATCAGATTAGAGCCACAGGAGGTAATGAAAAACCAGCTAAGAGATAAGGGCTTTTTTCTGTGGTGTGCTGTGCATGCTTAGTTCCTATGTTTCAGTCTGGTTTAGCAGTGCTTGGAGTGAATGTCAAATACAGAATTTTCAAGGCAGGGAGAACTGCAATCCAGCAAAAGAAACATCACAATCCCTTAAATAATGCGGATGCCTGACATGATGAGCATCATTGCCAGGCTAAAGGTGGGGCCAAAAGAATCTTACAGCAAAAAGATAGCATAAAGGCTGAAAACAAAGGTCAAAGTAATTGCCACCAGTTTTGGTATAACTAGGCAGCTGCAAAGATGCACGGAAAGCTAAGTTTGCAGGGGTGGAGGAGGATCTTATTTGATGAAGGGCTTCACATTCATTTTTTCCATCTGTGTTATCTAGTCTAATAAAAACGTTATCTCTTCCCACAGATGCCGTGTCTGAACAGCCTCTCTGTGAAAGGGAGCTACATGCTGAATGCAGCACACGATGCTGTAACCTGGTCTCTATGGAGAAAACCATAGGAGACAGCTCTGGGCTGCACCCAGACACTGGCAATGAGCAGACACACTGCACTGCCTCCTCCACGCTTGGTACTCCTCCCAGAAAGGTATTGCTAACACTGAATCCAGGGCTGTGGGAATGCTGTAGGCATGGAGAAACACAGCACTTTAGAGAGAGAAGCTCCAGGGTCTCAACCTGTTCACCTTATCAAAGAGAAGACTGAAAGGTAACCAGTTCAAAGTGACTAAATGCCATCACAGAAAGAGAAATGTGACTGAAGTCTAGAGAAATTAAATAGATAAAAGGCTGAAAGGCCAAACTTTTAACAGCTTCATTAACAAATGAAACAATATCCCCAGAATTGCAGAGGACTGCACGTTGCAGACGATTGTCAAATTACCATGGGATGCTTTTTTATAATATCTTTTCAAGTTCAAACAGGAATAATCCAGAGAAGCCTGCATGACAGATCATGACTTTCTGACTTCCATAATCTCCAAATGCAGCAGAGCAGCAGTACTAGATTTCAGGACAGCAAAGCCAAGTCAGTTCAGACAGGAGAACAGAGTAACTCACCAATATCAACAAGAATACTGCATGAACAGGACTCCCCTCACATTGAGGAACATACAGACAAGGTGCGTAATTAAAGTGACAAGCACAGAAAATTAGAAGGAAGAAACTACCTAATAACATTAAGGTAAATTAGGATGTTTACCCAGGAAGAAAGCTGACATGTCTGAAGCAAGAAGTGGCCAGTGGAGCTTTCATATAGACCAAGTGAAACAGGAGGGAATTAGTGTATTAGTTTTGTTCTGAGGTAAAAAACCAAGCTCACTATTCTGACTGGCAGATGCTACGAGCTCCTGCTGCGGGCCATGACAGGAGGGACTGAACCCAGGTACAGCATGAAGCCATTGCTCTGTAGGCTGTGATACTGTGATGCACATTTTAGATAGTCTTTATTTAGTACTGCAAATGTTTCCTAGTTTGATTTATGAATCAACAAATCCGAAAAATGTTAAGTACCCATATTTGACCACAGAAAGAGTTTTGGCTGATCCTGAAAGAAAAATCCAGGCATTGAGCCCCATTTGTTTTAAAACCTATCAGAAAAGTTGCTTACCAAGCAGCCCCAAGGGAACAGTCTGAACTCTAAAGACAAACATCCTAGGAAACCCAGGACTGAGGGTATTCCCCACTCTCCTCTCATGAGATTTGCAGACCAGATGTTTGGCAATATTACCCTCTGTATCCTCTACCTGTTCTCAAAATAACTGTGGCGTTTTCAATTCTCAGGGAGTTGATTTGTTGCTTTAAAAGAAGCAGCTGCCCCATAAGTCTGTCTTTTTCACTGTGCTGCAAACATTTGCAGGATGTTTATGACAGCAAACAGCAGGAGTGTTGAGGAGTCTCACCAGCTCTAATTAAAACAGGCTCATCCTACAATTTTACCCATGTAGAACTGAGCTTGCTTATTTGTATAAGTGCAAGGCTTAGCTTGCAAATACCAAAATACAGGTGTCAATATATGACAACTGTAAGCTGCTGAGAAGGGAGTTTTCTGCTAATCCTTTCGAGCAGATGTGTTGCAGCAGATCAAAGAACACAAGCTCCTACAGGCTGGACTAGCACATATCCTGGGGACATAGCAGGGAAATGCTCGTCACTTCCCTTAGCAGGGACAACACCTTTAGTGCGAGCATGGTAACAGGCACGCTTGGTCTCTCCCCCCCCCAGGTGACCTGGGGGACACTAGGATAGGGCTCAGAACAACACAGCCACTGTCCCACAAGACTCTGCTCTTTTTCAAGGGAGCAGAAGCTAACATGAGTGTTATGAGAGACGCTTCTGTGGAATGCAGTACAAAGGAAGGAGACAAATTCAGTCAGGCAATGGACAACCCTTCCCTTGCTACTTGGTGCAGGGAAGCGAGCAACAGCGTCTCTTCACATAAGCCCCAGAGGTGCATGGATGAGACAGCTCTGCAGGGAAATGGCAAGGATTATAAACACAATTTCACTTCGTTGCTACAGGTGAACAAATATAGCTCTGGTAGGAGTCCAGTGGCACTGCTGCCTGTAACTAAGCCCGCAGCACACAGGCTGCTTCAGCCAACAGCTGTGTTGTCAGCACAAATAATTACCAAAGGGGGACCACCAAGCAAACAAGCCTTTCAAATGAACCGCTCACTTCCCATGTTTGTCACAAAAAAATATTCCAACAGTGAGATCTCCAAGCCATACCAAAGGCATCTTCAGGACAGGTACTCCATCTGAAACTCAGCCACAAAGAGACCTCAGGGTAATGACTATCTGTCCCATACAAAACAAGTAGCACCAGAGTGAGTCCTAACACCAGCCTGTGCACTGTGCAATGCCTCAAAGATTTGAGCCTTCTTTTAATATTAGAGATAGGGAAGGTGTTTATCTTTCCTCAGATTCTGCAACTACAGCAATGCACTTTTCTTTCATTCCACACTAAAAACGAGGCCCAGATGAATGTGCTGGCCATGAGGAAACACAGAAAGGACAATGTGTATTCCAGTTCAGCTTTTTCAGGTTCATGTGTAGTTCAATGAATTCTGTGCTGAAATACTCAATTTTCCAGGGATTTCTCAATCTACTGCAAAAATATTTAAGGGGTTTTTTCCTCTTCCACAGGCAATACGATCTTTGTTACCTAAGGCCTCTAAATCTTTCTTAAGCCAATACCCTCTCACAACAGGTTGCCAGCTTCCAACATTCCCCCAAAAATATTTAGACTCAAATTTTTTTTTTAATTATTAACCCTTGAGAGTTACCACAGAGAGAGTTTAAGAAATGCAAGCAAATGAGACTTGAGTATGTGGTAGCCAAAATCCACCTGAATGACAGTTGGGAAGGTCTGACAGTGAGGTGGAGATGTATGAAAACATCAACATTCCTACGCACTGTGCTCAGACCGCAAGGGGCTTGGTAGTGTAAGGCAGACAGGCTGCCTTGGCTGGGCTAACCAGCCATGGGAATGCACCATTTGGCACAACAGGGTAGCAAAACTTTTGCAACAAGACAGAAATCTCCAGAAAATGATGACACTCATCCTTGGAGAAAAGGTAAAGAGTTAGCACAAGCTTTGCTCTGCTCCAAGCATGCATTTCTACACAGACATGGTACTCCAGAGTGAAGCCTGTGCTGTCAGACCTCTTACCAACAGTTTGCATGGGGTTTTATGGAGTTAAACGTGAAGTTTTCCTTCTCCTCAAGGCGCTTGGAGCCCAAAGCACACAAATCATGTAGAGAAATTAAAACCAAGACTTGGGAAAATGAGAGGTATGAGATAATGTATCATTTTATATGGTCAGCTACACATCAGCGTAAAGTAAAAAAAAAGTTTTTAAAAAAAAAGCATCACTAAAGCCAGTGAAACCAATCTTTGTAGCAGCAAAGACTCAATCTCCTGTTTTGCAGAAGGATGGCAGGCATGGGCTATGAGCATTGCAAATGGCTCCTCTAGTCTTGGGACAGCATATCCTGAAGGACCTCACTTCCTGCAAGAAATGGCAGTAAGATTTGCAAGCTGCTATTAGGGTTCTGTCAAATTAATGAGTCTTAAGGGTACAAAGTTCCTCTCATGAATACAATAAACTGCTGCTATACTGATATAAGCTCTTTCCAGTTCAAATATTGATAGAGGAGTTGTGATCTACACTGGCATTACAATTTATGTCCAGTCTGGAGACATCCCTTGCTTTATAGACATAAGGCTAACAGGTTGGTTAGAGGTCAAAAATGAAGAAACAATTTTCATCATTCTTGATTATCTTTGAGAGATCCTGAAGCAGATGGAAGCTGCTCAGCCATTCAGCTGGTGTTACATATTTCACTCTGACAAGGCTCTGGCACCATGAGCAGAGGGAAACCTGAGCAAGACTATTTCCTCCCATTTAACCTTCTTTATTATTAAACCTTTCAGTCATCAGCAGAGCATTTCTTTGGTGAGTTGAGGTTTTTTTAAAACAAAATACAGAGTTTAAGGTACCTCCTTTTTACATACTCAGATCAGAGTCTTGAGACATGTTCTGGTTTTAATTATTAAGGCTGCTGGATGCTGTGGATCACTGACTGTAAGACAAAGCTAATTCCTCTTCAGCCAAGCACTGCCAGTACATAACCCGTATATCCCCAGATATTTGCTAGTGGAATGAAAGCTGGTTACAGCTATCTGGCTCAAAATTAACTGACAGCATCACTGCAGATGCAATTCATGACAAGCTCCATCTTTCAAGTCAATAATAACTTTACTACATGGCCTGGTGTGCAAGGTAGCCCACCCTAAGCTGCCGCCTCATGTCACAACTGACATTTAAATAATAAATGGCAGCTCTGTTTTATTCAGTAAGGCACAGTGGAAGGTTTGCTAAATTTAACCATCCAATTAGCCTAGTAACATTCAGGATTTGGGATTTTTCAGAGCTCACTACTTCCGAGGAGGAAAGCTCAGTTACACCAATTAACATTCTCTCTCTAAACTGTACAAGCAGCTACTTCCCTGTTCTTCCTGTGGTTTGAGAGGCAATGAGAACAACTGGGAGTCTAGCTCCAACTTTTTAACCTTCCCAGATGAAGAAGATATTCTAACAGGTAATGCCAACCCCCTGGCTTGCTCTGGGCTCACACAAAAATAGACTCTACTCTACTGCTTTACCAGCATTGAGAAACAGTTGCTGGCAGAAAATAAAACAAAACCAGTTTCAAAGACAAATTAATTCTGTATAAAATTAACTATGATGTCTTAGCCCAAACCTTTTCATTAGCTGCAGCACACAAAACAGCCACCATTTCTTTTTAACCTTATGCTAATACAAAACACACGCATCTCCTGCTGGCATGATTGCACACATTTCTTCTGCAAGCTCAGTGCAAGAGACAGTATGCCCAGAGATGGGCAATGGAAATTCTTCAGGTCACTTCAACCCAACATAAATACACGTCTACAATATCTGAGCAGCAAGCACAGTGAATCCTGTTACATCCAGCTGGCTTTTCCTCTCTATTACACACAAAGCTGTCTTTATAGAGAAAGCTAGCTTGTAGCATCTCTCCTTCGATTTATGCAGATCACACTGAAGAGCAGAGGAGTGCTCTGAATATTAAGCTACTGCATCTAACTTTAAAAACAATAAATACATCACCTGAAGAAGAAAATCAGGGGAGACTTGGCAGGTGCTACCTGGGTATTTTATTCCAAACCTCTGGAGTATCCTCACATGTCTTTGAAAGTAGGACAGGAACAAGGCACCTGCCCCTAAGCAGTGGGGTCTGAGCAGTACCTTCCCAGCCAACAGAGCTGCAATAAATTCAGTGCTTTTGCCTTTCAATTACCTGCCCCTAAGAACTAAAATACAAAGGGTATCAGACCCTCGAGGCAGCGCACAGAAAAAAACTTTCCCAAATCCTGCTCAAAAATTCTGGGAATTTGCAATGGCTTTTAAAACACACTCATCCCCAGATTTCACAAGGACAGATTCTTTCCTGGACCTCTTCAGTTTAATCTCCTTAAGCCTGGAAGTTAAATCTTCATCTAGAGTGAAAATATTTTACCACTGTAATCTAGTTACGAGTATTTACACAATTTGCCCCAAATTCTCTCATTACAGCTGCCATTCTCAATTATTCACAGGTAGTGGTACATGCAGTTTCCGTGGAAACCTGCAGATCACAACCAACTGATGTGCAGCCACTTGCAGGCAATGGGCACTCGAGCAGAACTGCTCGGCTGCGTAATTGTGCTGATATTTGACCATTTGAAACCTATGGGTAGCAAAGGACTAGTTTACATTTCAGTGTCTAAATTTCAAACATCTTAACTATTCCAGGGAGCAACCAAGACCTTGTATCTGCCAAAGCATAATAAACTTGATGAGGAGGCTGTAACTTTTATGACAACGCATTTTCAGCATTTCACTATCATTTTCTGTATTTACCATTGAAAGTAAATGTCAGATTACTCTACCGTAAAACTGGTCATAAGTGATTCACTCCATTACACTTCAGAACCTTCCTTGTTTTTAACTAGTGAAACTCTGCCAGTCATTTGCCTGAGACTGTGCTGCCTCTTTTTTCCTTTCCTTCCATTACTAGTTGCTTTATTTTATTAAAAATGTGAATATTCACATGATAAAATTTCTTATTCCTTTAAGGTATTTTTCAGCATTTAACATTCTGAATGTCACGGAGCCTCAAAAGCAGTTATCTTAAAAAGGTTTCACAGGCTCTTTGGAAATTCTCTTTGGATTACACTAATGCACAACAGAATAAAAGTATTTCCTTGTCAGGCAGAGCTGTGAAGCTACCCAATATTAAATTGCTGAGGCCTGACCATTCAGTGAGGGCTGGCCAGCTACTATCCTGAGCTCTCCAAGACAACAGACTCCACTATTTTTCTGTCTGAAAGACTCATGCTTCTCCCTGATATACAGCATTCCACTGAGGTGCTGACTCTCACCAGGCACCCGCAATGCTTCATCACCCACACTCCATATTTTCACACAAGCTTCTTCACATTTTTTTTCCATGCTAAGACAGAGGCCCCACCAAGACACAGGACTACAAATCCTTCTTTTCCAATTGGATCTCTTCAGGATTCGAGCAACAATTATGCTGTAACCAGTGGTACTCCAGGCTATCATTTTGTTTCTGTGTTATCTTGTGTCTCCTGCACAGGTTCCTGTGTACCCAGCTACTGCTCTGTCTCCTCCCTGGACTTTCAGACGGCTGTGCAGAGCTCACTGTAGCCTGCTGTGCCTGTATGGCCATGCTGGTTCATGGGCTCTGCTGTGAGGTTCCACAGTCCAAGCCTTCATTACTCTAATGACACAGTGGCAATGGCAAAAGAGGCTGCTGTCCCCCCTCTGTGAGCTGAGCCTTCTTCCTCCACTGCCATCCAGGAAACCAACTCAACTTGCACAAGTAAGATGGTGCAAGGCTCACTTTTTTATCCAGAGCTTTTCCACCTAGCATAGTCTCAGAACTGGAGTAGCAAATTAGGTTACTGGTGTAAATCGAGTACTGAGCTAACTCCAAATGAAGAAAGTCACCTCGGACACAGGTACTCAAGAAGCATTACCCAATTGCACCTAGATGTTAGAGCAAGGAGCACTTAGCTGATGGGTGGAAATGCTCAGCACCAAGAAATTAAGCTCTAACTGAAGGAAACAGAATAAAATTATTTGTTCCACCTGCATTATTCAGAATTTAGGATTTGCCGAATGTCATTTCCAACTTATTTGTTTTGGAAAATACTCAAGAGTTCACAGAGGGAACTCTCTACACATTACTTGAAAAGCCAGACTGCTAAGGCACTTGGAAAGTATCTTCATGAAAAACAACAGATCTATTGAGAGAGCAGCAACTAGAATGCCTACCCTGCACTGCTGCACAAAGCAGCTGACATGGTAACACAAAAATATGTCCTGAAAAATGGCATTTAGTACACTTCTGTTTCCCAGAAAAGCATTAGCAGATCATATGCAGACTTCTTTTATAAAAATATTATGGTAGAGGAATAAACAAAAGCTGCTTTTAATTCTATTGTTGAAGTGAAAGGTTATCCTCTAAGGCAGCTGACTGGCGTACTAAAGATAAGCACAGTCAACCTACAGAGCTACACCTCTATTCTAAACAAACTTTGGACTTCTGCAAACCCTCTTAAATGCTACTTAGTGGAAATGCAGTAGAACTTAAATTAGAAACAACATTCGCTTTCCCTTCCTAACTGAGAATGAAAAATAGGCTGGAACACGCATTGGTGATGGGATGAAACACTGGCAAAACTTCCTATCGTTTAGCCAAAACTCTACTGAAACTTGTATTTAACTAAAGAGCTTCAGTTTCAAAGACCCCAGTTTTCCATGAGTATCTGTCAGGAACATCATGGAGATAGAACGGCTTTGTACAAGAAATGCCAAAATAAGTTTTAAAATGCTGAAAGGGTTACACTAACAGCACTACAGAGTCATTGTTAACTCAATAACTTGAATCTGGGTAACTTCCACTGGTGCATCTTGTGTCTGCACCCCTCTACCTGATCCTCCATAGTAGCTGTAAATTAATGCCACAAGGAGAACAAGTTCAAACTCTGTTATTTGGCAGTGAGGTCCAGTTTCCATGAAATTCAGCATGTCATATCTCAAACTGAAAAGTGCATAAAGTAATGAATCACTAGGTTATATTCAGATTCTGCAGACTCATTTTTCAGCCACAGAAAACCAGCACTTGCCAGGCTTAGAATAGCAGCACTGATCTAAAGGCCAACAGAGTTGCAATTCTTAAAAAAAAAAGTATACCATAAAAGAACAGGTTAAGTGATAAGAGAAGGCATTTCAATTCTGTGCTTCAATGAGTGTTAGTGACACAGTCGTTAGGAAGGTGGAGAAGATGAGCTGTCAAGTTTTTTGACTTATGTTTCAGACAGTTTTGTTAAACATGCCATTTTTATTTTTTTTTCATGAACACTATGTATTTGCTACTGGTCAAATAAAGGCACTATTCAGCAGCACAGGACTAGGTGGGACACAAGACACTCCTGAGTTCTCTTGCCTTTTGGCATATAAAAGCGGAAGAAAGATCAAAGGAACCTGTTCTCTCTGGCTCAGCTCCATTCCTCAATTTACTGCTTAGGACTTGTATACCTCACAAATAACAGCTCAGAAGTGTTAGGTTTAAATGTTCTAAGAAAAAAGGGGAAACTGACTTCAATCAAGTGCTGATGGGTGACTGTCATTTACCATCCTTTATTTGCATCAAGTAGCTCAAAATCTTGAACTGGGGATCCTGAATACTTGGACACATTCACTGATCCAGGGCTGAATTTTAGTGAGGTAGGGAGTGAGAAATTGTCCTGGTGCTTGACGGTTTGCCTCTGCTGCGTTAAAGCCCTCAGTCAAGTCTGGAGATGGGGAATGTGAATGCTTCTGCTGCCAAAATCGACCCAAGGAAGACCTGGCTATAGCCTTCCACAGCTGCTAAGCTCTTGCCTTAGAGGGAAACACCCTCGCCACAGCCACTGAGGCAAGATGCAAAGCACATCCTGCCTCACAATCATGGAGCATCTTGCATTATAAATAACAAAGACAGGCTACTGCTATAAACTGTGCAGGATTAATGAGGCAACATCCAACTTATTACATCTGAATGAAAGAGAGTACAAAGTCATCTGAACACAAGAAATTTGAAAAAAATACCCTGAGTCACTGAGGCAAGTTCCCTCCTATTGCTTATCACAAAACCCCTCCTGAACTTGTTCATCTTTTGTCTAGTCTGACCCTGGACACTGAATCACCTGGACAAAAAGGGTTCCTGGAGTCTTCCAGATGTGTACTCAGTTGCCACAGGAATGAGCAAAACCATATGCTCAACCTGCAAGATGGAAGGAGTCCTGGAAGATTGCAATTGAAAGGGCTCACAATATTCAATACTGTGCCAGATAAGGAAAAGCTACTCCACAGCACTGCCAAGCCCTGCTTCTACCACATGAGGACACAGAATTTTGCTGTTGCAAACAACATAGGTTAAATCACAACTAAATATATCAGCACTTTTCTCCATGAAGACACAAGCATGTATGCAAAGAGAGCAATTAAATACAGTCCCTTCTAATAATAATAACAGTCCCTTCTAATAATAATAACAACAACCCACAGTCCCTTCTAGTACCAAGACTGCTGGGCATAAATGATATCAGACAATAACATTGTCTCATTTACAGACCATACAGTGAAGCTGGGAAACATCTTGCTATATGCAATATTATATGCACGCCAGAAGTTAAAGTTCAAAGCATAACTAGATTCTTCTTTCATTAGTTTGACTAAACCCAATGCCTTTAGTTCAGAAATGCCTGAAGTAAACAGTACACATCAGTAGAGGCCAGAGAAGCATGTACTTGAAGGAACTGTCACAATTGACTCCAGGCCAAAAAAAAAAAAAAGATGGGATAGACTAACTTTCAGTTTCAATCATTGCAGGTGTTTCTTATAGCAGCAAAATACAGTGCGAATTGCAATGCATGTACTTTTAGAAAAGCACAAAAACAGCACAGAGAATTTCAAGATGATCTAAAAAGGAAGCCAGGTGCTAGAAAATAAGCCAAACAACAGGGGCTTAATGAGCTCAAATGTTCAGCCTGTTGAAGAGGGTTTACAGAAGCCTATGTGGAAAAAGGGATCTCAGAGACACAGGGCAGAGAAGAGGGTTTATAACCTCAGGAAGAGACAAATGGCTTGGATTGGAGTTGAGATTATACAGTTTCAGCAATGGAATTATATATCAATTATTGGAGTACACTGACCAGTTAGTGCTGGACTTAGAGTTGCTTTGCACTTTTTTTGGATGGTATAGTACATAATTTCTTAAAGACATCCTTTAATCTGCCTTTAAGAAATGCCTGCACGGCTGAACCGAAGAGGATGTGAGTAAGAGATACCAGACACGGGCCCTTCCACCCCAGAGCCTGTGATAAACTGAAGTGGACACAGAGCCACACACATTGGCTGCTACGTGCTTGAACAGATGCAGTCTGCTCTCCCTGGGTACTCCCTGAAAGGTCTGAAGCAAGAGGAGTCTTATGGGTTTGGCTGCACTGGCAAGTGGTGTTAGAGACAGAATGTAACCACAAGAAAATGCATTAACTACACAGCCATAACCTTCCTATGATTTAATACTGGGTACAGCTTGCCTCATCAATGCAAAGCCACACTCCATTAGACAGACAACGCCAGATTTCTGCTTTTATCAAATGCAAGTCTCTAATAAGGGCCAGTCTGAATACTGGTTTGAATTAGGGGAAGAGGCTAGGGCTAGGTTTAACAATTAAGACATTTTATGGTTGCCACACATTCTTGAATTGCTGGGCCAGTCAGCCTTTAAGTCAATACACTGAAAGTTTTTCAGGTCTTCTCAAAAGCCAACAACACCTCACACGAACTTCAAAAATTAAAATTCAGAATCTTGGGAAGTAAGTAAACTAGGAAATCCTGCTTTTGAGTTTGACGTATTCCCCATGATTCGGCCCACAAAAAACCCCAAATGCTGCAGGCAAACACCAGGAGAAAGGAGGTGACACTGAAAAAAGTGTCAGCCTGCAAAGGGACAGGCATCAACTTGCATTCTGCAAGGTCAGGGTTGCTGGGAAAATCAAATTCAGCTATCTGAAATATGGAGAGAAGTCACAAAAAAAGTACAAGGAGAACCAAAAGACTTTCCCTCTGCCAACCACAACAAATGGCTCAGTAATACACAGTGTCAGTTGGCACTTGAAGCACAGTGGATGGCCAGAGAGAAAGTGCATTTTTAAATCATTAACACATTGGGAACACACAGATGTGCAGTTCAGCTACATCTGTGCATTGTAATTTCTACAGTAGTCACAACTTAATGAATCATCAATTGTGACAAGATCAATGAACCGAACTGCACAACAAACTAAAGCTAGTAAATTCATGCCTGGGGCAAGAGCTAAAGGTTTATTTTATTATTTTTTTTAGTACTTCTATAATTTTTAGTGTCTAATTAGCAAAAACACGAATCCTCCAGAACCCTTTTATTTTTTCCTCCCTTTTGAAAGTCCTACTGCAAAGGATAAAGATTTCATTCATGTTTGCTAAATTCAAGTCTGGATACTGCTCAACTTCCTCAGGACCAGGAACACATGGCAGCAGAAGTTACAATGCTGGGATGTGCACTACATGCCAATCAGGTGGACTCTGACTGAGCTTACCACCTCTAGGCAAAACAACTGCTGTTTTTTCTACAAGGCCAGATTACTCCTGCAGGCAAAGCATCAGCTAAGACTCTCTGCAATGCTATTTTTTGAAGGGACAAATGCATGTCCAAATCAAGCAACCAAAAAATTTATTTGCAAAGAATACACACTGAGTTTCCCCCTGGCCTCAATCCATTCAACAACTTCAATGCTGAGTTTGTTGATGACATGCATAATCCAGATAGGTTTCACATCAGTGATATTCTTACAGAAAACTTCAGTCCAAATTAACAGGAGACAAATAACAGCACCCCATCTTCTTACAAAGCAAGGTCCATGCAAGCAAAGGCTTTCCCTGCTGACCTCCTCACTCGTCCAGGTAAACCATTTTAATCTCTACCATATGTAGGCTTTCAGTGCATTAATACCTGCCAGGGGTTCAGCTGGACTCTTGTCTCCCTTCCAGCCAGGCTCCAGGGAACAAGCAGCTCTGCTTAGCTTGGCTTGTTTGTCACACATTCAGAGTGGAGCTCCATCTGGAAGGCACTTCCATGAATTGTAGCACTGCTGGCATGCACTACTCTCCCTCCTAGGACTCAAAAGTGAAGGAGATACAGGCTCTCTTTAGAAGGCTGATTCTGTTCCAGCTCCTGACCTTCTTTATACTGGATGCCTTGTCACCTTGGACTGTGCATTCCCCAATTCATTACCTTCCCCTGCAGCAGCTTTTGTTAGTACCACCCCGTGTGCAGCTTATGCATTTTTCATCACTATATTTATCACTTCTGTTCTCTCTCCAAGGACTTTCTCCTCACTGGGACCAATTGTGGAAATGTCTAAACCAAAGAAATACAGAAAAATAAATTCCAATATTGCCTTGCTTGTAAACAAAACACCATTTTGGAGTTGTAGCACCAAAAAGCAAGGCTCTGTGTTCTTATGGTCTCCAACAGGTTAATATTTCCAACACCCTTCCAGTAGTATCAAAGCTAAAATATCATAATACCAGTTCTACTGCCTCAAGCACTTTGTGCAGCCAGTTTTCCTTAAAGCATTCTGCATCCTGCGCTGACAGGCACTTTTACCACAAGGAAATTTTCCCCAGCTCCCCCTTGGAACAGCAACACAACAGTGAACATTTGCACACTACAGCTGGAAGAAGTTATAGCTCTGATTGCTATTTAGACTTCTCCACTCAACTCTAACACTCAAGAACCTGGAAAGGTTTCATCCGTGCTGGACCCTTGTGATAAAAGGATTGAAGGAACAGAGCACAGGATTAGCACGACAGATGAATACATTGCAGTGTTTTCCCATTGCAACATCCAACCTACCTCATCAAGGCACCAGATAATCTTGAAAAGACAGATCTTATTATACCTCACACCTGCTGGTTTCCTTAGGATAAAGGATTTGAAACAGCTATTCCAGAGCTCTGGGCAGAAAGAATCTGAGCAGGTGGGAGTGCCAGAAAGAGTCACTTACTTTATTATCCAACTGAAATAACCACAAGAATAAACAGCTGTTAGAAAAGTCTATGGGGAAGGTGGTATTTTTCTACTACAAGACTGGGCTTCTAAGACAGCATGTAGAATGCATATATTTTAGGTTATCATGCTTGATACCAAACATACTTTAGTCACTAGCAGCTCGAGTTAAAATGAAAAACAAATGTTCACATTAATTACTTCCTGCATCCAAAATTAGGGCAAATTATTCCTTTTGCTCATTATCTGGGCACTGCATTTTAATAAGCATCACAACTATAGAGCCTTCCTGACATCATACTGTATATAAACAACACAAGACCCACAAGAGATCATAAGGACAACCTACTTGTGGGACTTGTGAATAAGCATCATACATAGAAACCAGCTGTTGGAATGATCAATATTACAGATCTTCAGTGCAAAACCGGCTTTGTGTTGCAACTCAGACAGACCAAAAGGCAGCCCATCAGCAGTAGTTATGTGATTTTCCTTTGTCTACAGGAGACAAAGTTAAAATACTTGTTGAATGCTCTCTTCCACAGGTATAGTAAGAAACACATGTACTCACTACAAGGACATGCTCTCTTCTGAACAGCTGTTGTTGCTACAGATTTATTAACATATACTTATATTCCACTGTCACACTTTTCTGGCTCACATTTTAAAATGTTGATTTTTCCAGGAATGACTTAATTGGGGCTGTGACTATTTTTTTTGTGAGAGGAAGAAGATAAGACACCAAAACTAAGAGGGCTGGATGGAACCTTCCTTGCACGCAGAATTTTTGCTTTTGTAGCAGTAAGCACTGCATTCCCCACAGTCACAGTTACCACATTCTGTACTCTCCAATCTCTGTTTTTCATTTAAGAACTTACTTCTCCTGTTTTATCAAGGGGATATATTCTCCCACTTTTGCACAAGAAGGTACAGAAGATCACCATCTTAAGTGATTGTGTAAGCCATGGCATGCCAGTAAACAGGTCACTAAGCTGTGGGCAGTCTCTTGGTTATGAGTAGACATGAAAGATAATTGTGCAAAAATAGTGAATGCTTTAGAAAGGCTTTCCAGATACCTTGCTCTTGCCCTTCCATTTTTCCTTGGAAGAAAAGCAGATAATCCACGTGGCATTATCAAGCAGCATTTCTGATTAATTTCCAGTAGTTAAGCAATGAGTTACTACTTCTTTCAGAAGACTATTCCACAACTTAACAGACTTCAAAGACTCTACAAATACACACCAGCAACAAACTTTATTAGTCAGCAGGAGAGAGCAGCAGGACTGACACACCAGCTATGGAGAGCACATCTGTCAATAACAGGTTGCCACAGATGCTCTCAGAACAAGGCATCTTGAAAGAGATCCAGCTGTAAGAAAGGTCTTTTGAAACATCTAATGATAAAGACCTATTAATTTTCGTTTCCAATGGTCACCAGTAGATGTTGAATCTGACAAGAAATGCGTGCGGGTTATTCTGACAAGGTTTACAGTTACACAAATTATCTAAAGGAATTAAGTTCTCGTTTGCCTGTTCTAAATGAATTAAATAAATTTCCATTAAATGCCTTTTACAATGAGTAAATGATTAATTTATAATTATGGGGTTTCATGTCTTTTTTCTCCTTCTCTGAAAGACTTCTAGAATGCTGCATACACAATTCATTAATAAAAGTATTTTCTTCTGGCTTCCAGTCCTCCAAAATAATTTTATCATCCGAGAGTCACCGGGTCCATCCTCAGACTAGTTATTACCAAATAAACATTTGGAGAGCCAAATCAGGGCTCACTGTCACCTAATCAACTCCACTCTCTTGTTAGCTATTTTTTTATTAGTTGTGCAATAATGGTCCCTATCAACAAGCCCCTCGAAGATTATTTTTGAAATTATGAGATTCATTAGCAGCCTTTGCACAAAAGGTGGGGCTTAAATTGACAGTGCTGTGGAGATGCTGTAAATAAAGATGACAGTCAAAAAAATCAAGTCACAAGAGCCAATCACCTTAAGTGACAGGAATAGTATGAAAGATAAGAAATAATTAGAATTTTTGCTGTAAGGCTGGCACATATTGCTTGGAAACATGGGGGAAGGAGAGGGAGAGGGGAGGAGAATCAGATAAATGCAGAGAAATTATGCTAGCCAGTGACCAACTGAATCAAAAAACAGCTGTGATCCTAGAGTCCATTCAAACGTCTACCTCCAAAATTCATCAATTCAGCAGTGCTTTTGAAAAGGCCTTTGCAAGACTCCTTGTGTGCACATCCCTAGTAGAATATGCTCAGAAAAGTTCCTGAAATCAAATAGGAACAGATGCAGAATAGGAGAAAGCACTGAGGCCAGGAGAATCAAAAAGAAGACTGTCCCCCATGAAACTCATGCAAGGATTTTACAGCAAGGGGAGCTTAGCTGGCCCCTTTCTGGTTAACTAGGATCTAAACACTCATTTTGCCAACAAAATAATCTGGTTCGAGATTTACAATATTTTAATTATACCTATGTTATTTTTGCCTTTTCTTCCTCCATAATATCTAGTACAAGAACTTTACAGGACACCCACCTCCTCCTTGGCAGCCTTCACTTTGCTGCTCCATTCTCCTGCTGTTTTCAGACCACCACTCTTTTTAGCCTAGGCCTGTGGCACGTTTCCCCCCCTGGTTTTACTGCCTACTGACACCATCAAAATCCCAGTGCTGTCAAAGCTTTCCAGACATGGTTGTGGCCATGGGGGGTCGGGGCACATGGGAATGCCAGCCTTTCTGCAGGGACATGAACGGCAGCACTGGTGGTTGCTGCCTCCCAGCTGGGACCGATGATCTGTTCCAACAGAGAGTCAAAACAGATTAGCTTAAACCACAGACAATTTAATCTAACCTGTCTGATTTCAAACTGGAACAGAGAGGCAGAAGCAGTCATCTGGCCATCCCTGGCCTCAGCTGGGAGATGGCAACCCACAGGGACACCTCTCCAGCAAGACAGAAACCTTGCCTGCATGAGCACATCCCTGCGAGAGAGTTCAGCTAATCTGCTTGTGCCTCATTTACCCATTGGAATAGGCTGAAGGTTTTGACAGCAGAGCAGCACTAGAACAGCCTGACACTTTTCATGACAATCTCCCAAGAAGCTCTAAGGTAAGCTCTAAGGTAAGCTCAGAGTGAGAAGCAACTTGTCTCGACACCCTAAGCCCAAGAAAAAAGAGAAAATAATGCCCAAAACTCAATTATTCATTTTCATAACAGACAGAGGATAGCAGTGGGTTGCCACAAGGCTCTGAATAAACATGCACATTTCTGAATATCTTCATGAGAGACTTCAGAAATGGAGCAAATAAAATGGGGACAACAACTACTGGCAACAGAATTTCTTAGCAGAACATCATTTCCAGTACCAAAGTCAGAACTTACA
Organism: Fringilla coelebs; assembly: GCF_963513975.1. NCBI lineage: Eukaryota > Metazoa > Chordata > Aves > Passeriformes > Fringillidae > Fringilla > Fringilla coelebs. The sequence goes on from NC_140067.1 coordinate 10,736,398, forward strand.
AACTGTTAAATAAACTTGGAATAAATCAATTATGTGAGACATAAGAAGCTCTCAGAAGTCTTTTAGAGGATATAACCACACAATTACAACTTCAAGCTACTTGACAATATAAACCCTGAGTTACAGCTTTTGCAGAATTGTGCAGAATATACTCCTATTCTTGTTTGTTTGACATTTAAAGTTCACTTGTTTTTATCTGGAAAGTCCTTACCAAATCTCAGGTGCTGCTTTTGGGCATTACAATACCACTAAACTTGCTGCTAAGAATGTGACAACATCCCATCCCGTTACAGATGTCATCTCCTAGGCCCTCATTTGAGAGGCAATATGCAGAAACAGCCATTTGCTGCAAAAGAAAAACGTTCTCAAGATTAAGAGGTCAGTACCTATTCAGACACAGGGTTTTATGGGAGTGCACAGCTCCAAAGGGTTCAGCTTGGCATTAACAATGTGATATTTCATATAAAACTTTTCAAAGGTTGTATTTCTTGCTTCATAAACTTGTGGAATGAACCTGGATGTTAACCTTAGAGCATGGCAGTCTTCTGAGGGAACTTGCTATCACGGATACATTACACGGTTATGTGCCATTAGTTAATCATTTAAACAGAGATAAGAAATGGAAATTATGGCATTTGGGTCTGATACATTCTAAAGATCTGCTGACTCTCCTGTTTGAAGGAGAGACCAACAACAGTTAAAACTTTTCTTCACCTAAGAAAATTACTTCTTTGTCTTTCACTCACAGCCAAGAAAGTCTTTCTTATTAAATATTATTAAAATAAACTATAAGAGTGGGACTAATGTTGTTACTGAATCCAATATTTAACAGCAAATAAATACAATTTACACAGAACCAGGAGTTCCACACCTGGATTAAAATGATAGGTGCTCTATAGATACCAAAACTTAAGTAGCTGAAACACCTTCTCAGATACTACGGCAGTCTAGGTTTTGGCAGCATGGCTTGTAATGGTGATACAAGTAAAACAGCCTCTGTAAATTTTCTTGGTCTAATTGAAACTGATCACAAATTCTCCTCAATCTTCTGTACTCAGTGGAACTAAGAGACCACCTCTTTCCCCTTGGAGTTTCCTTTTAGCCACACTGGTCAGTGCCAGGGAAATAACTGGAGTTGTCAGCATGATGACAGGGCTCCTGGACTGACCCAACCAACACTGGCAACCTGCTGTCAAGCAGCACAATGCACTCTTTCCTTGTGAACACTGTTTACACCTCAACAGCACAAGCCCACATGAGCTCAGATTTAGATGCTTTTAGGTGACAACCTGAACTTTGCAGTGAGGCCACCACAAGTAGCTGGCTTAGTGTTTCTCTTTTTAACAAGCATGGGACATGCCAAGACCCAATGAAAAGCAGACAGACTCAGGCTTCTTCATTTCTCTGTGCATCACTGCATGTTAGGACACTTCCCTAAGCAGAGAAGCCCGTGGAGTCTCACTGTGCTGGAGCTCTTGGCAAAGCCATACTTGCAGAGGTCCATGAACTGCCTGCCTCCTACAGGAAGGGCTATTGGGATTGCCTGTGTCCAGGGCTAAGAACAGGAGTAGGACTTCTGCAGTAGGATCACAGCAGTCTTTCTTCCCAGGGAGAGACCAAAGGATGTTGGAACAGTTAATTAACATTAAACATGTAGAAGAAAGACCTGTCCTCTCTTGACCAGAGACATGAAAAGAATACTACCAATCCCAGGAGCAGCAGAGCACAGGGAGCTTTAATTCATTTACACAGTCATGCAAACAGATTCAATTTCCACTCTGTAATTGTTTCAATTTTACAACAAATTGCAAGAAATTCTTCCTGGCAAAAAGATGTAAAAGCAATGAAGCCAAAGTACAGTGATTCAACTGATCCTTTTGTAACTAACCAAACATAAACAAGGATTAAACATAGCTAACTTCTGTTTACTATTCCAATGACAAAAATCACTTTTGGATGGATGTTTACAAAAAGGGCATATTGGTTCAGGCCTTCCGAGATCTAGCTCTCTGCAGAAATCATTTGTAACAGTCAAATGTTTACCATTTACAGCATTTCAAACAGGGTAACCCCAGGAACTGGAATGCAGCTGGCAGATGGTGAAAGAAATTAAGCTCATGACATGGTTCAGTAAACAGCAAATTATGTTATGCTAGAAGTGCTTGCCACCCCAGGACAACTCCTGCACTCAGAAACTTTCTAGGTGTGCTAGTTTTGGCTGGGATAGACTTAATTTCCTTTCTAGTAGCTTGTATTGAGCTGTGTTTTAGATTTGTGCTGAGCAAAATGTTGATACCATGAGGATGTTCCTGTTCACAGTAAAACACCAGGGCTGCAGTGAAATGCTCCTAAACTTCTTCGACTTCCGTCAGCACAAAGCCAGCCAGCAAAACTTAACCTGCCAGGTTACCTTGAAACTGAAACCCACTGTGCAAGAACTTCCTTGGTTCTTCTGTCTGTCCTCTTTAGCAGGAGCTGCTCTCCTGTGGAGCCCAGCAGCACTCTCCAGGCAAAGAACTACATGCCACATGATTAGGAGTCTGGGACAGAGGCATAGGGGATTTGCATAGATCTAGAATGGAAATTGGAGATGGTATTTTCATTTAACCTACTTAAAAACAAAGGGAAATGAAACTGAATATATTTAGTGTCACTTGGATATGACTGTATGCTCCGGATTACAAGGGAGTGAAAAAAAGACTGCTTGTAAAGCATTAAAGGACCATTGCAATTAACTGGTTTTCCAGTTCTGGAAATCAAAACTGAATGTCCCATTTGGAAAGCCCTGGGAGAAGGGACTGGTAACATACTTTGTATTTGAGCTACCTTTTTCTCCCAAAGAATCAACATACTTCTCCCTGCCCCTTGAAGACCTTTTTTCCCACTGCTTTTCCTTATCTTCCCATTGGGTGGAAACTGCTGGAAAACTGACTGAAGGCATCCTTTGGTGAACAGGCAATCAGAGACAAACACTGTTACCATCACCTTTCCCAACACAGCTGCAATGCAGAGCATACAAGCCGTCTCACGGAAGGACATCATGGACTTCTGCACTCCTGCCATCAGCTTGTTGCTACATTCTTGCACACTGGCATCCTTCCTACTTATATTTCATATAACCTCCCGATTTAAAATGTTCTGTAATTCTCAACATTACCACTGAATAATATATTTATTAATTTGTTAGTGCCACTAACTGTCCCTGAGGCTTTTCTTGAGAATGTGTCTCAGCTTATTGATTCTAGCCTTCCCCCTCCCTGCACTGCCTTCCTCCTCTGCCAAGCAGAAACATACTTCTGTGCTGCTTCAGGTCATAATTGGAAAAAAGATAGAAATGTTCAATATGACTCATACATAATTCAGCTTATCAGCTACCCAGGAGAAATGAGAAGAGAAGGTATACGCATGTCTATTTCTTCTACTATCAACAGGAGAAATAATTTCCAGTTACACCAAGAATACGTAGTTTGGTCACAACAGGATCTGCAGTTAGAAGGGAAAAATGAGAGACATGGAAGCAAAGAATAAAAGGGCAGTAGGGAACCAAATTGTTAAAAGAGATTCACTTATGTGAGAGTTCCTGATTCCCCAGGAAGACTGGACTCATGCTTCTCTCTTAACACTCAGAATGAAATAAGTTGGCAATTAGAAGGATAACCTGCTTCTGATCTGTAAAACATCGCAAAAATCTAAATAAAATAAAGCTCCAGCTTAGTTAGCTACAAAGACATCTAGTAAGGAGCCTGCTAAACCCTCACTGTGACTTCTGGATTTAATGTTAAGGCCTATGTTCTAAAGGCAAATTTTAAGAAGGAGCATTAAAACTTATTGTTATAAAGGATTTTTAATGTAAAAATCAATACATGCTGTGTATTTAGCAGCATGTAACCACGAGGACGTCTATGATAAGCTTTGTCATGCACCAGGGACCACTGCATTAGTCAAATTCTTGAAAGGAAGTGCAGAATGTCTGTATCATTCAAACTGCCATCTGAGACCAATTACGGAAATTATTTTAACCCCAAAAGCAAAGGGAAAAATCCAGTCCTAGTTGACAGTCTTGAGAGTGCCAAGGGTTCCACATGAAATGTGTAATTTTCAAATACCTCTACAAAATTAATGTTAGAAAAGTGATGGCATAACAGAGAACTTGGGCACTTAACACTATTTTTTTTGAAGCCATTGAGAGTAAACAACCACAATCAGGGCAATATCTACTTGCCAAAGTGTAAGCAAAGGAATATTAATAGTAACTTTAAAAAATTCTTATTCACAAAATGCAGAAACATTATAATCGCTATCAGGCAACGCAGAAAAATAAGATAATATGACTGAAAAATTACAGAGCTGTCTGTAGAAAAGTCTTGGAAAAGGGAAATGTAAAACATATTTTCTTAAATACAAATCCATCATAACAGAACCCATCTTCTTTGTCAGTTAAGCCAACATAAAAGGCACATGTAGCTCTTCATCCTCGCAGTCAAGCTCACAACTCTATATGCATGAGCACATACAAATTGTTAGGCAGCAAATGTTTCTTAATTTTGCCCATTACAAGAGTGCCCAGCAAGGGGTCGATACTCTTCAGTTTGAGTGGAAAACACAGCCCCCCCAGCCTGCAGATCGTTTTTGACCTGATGGGATCATGTTCAACTATCATTACTCCCAATTAAACAAATTTTCCAAACAGAAAAGCAGGCTCAGTGCTTGACTGCCACTGACTTTTGCTTCTGCAGCTGTTAAACTGTGTGCCTGCATGTCTTTTCCTGTCTGTGGCGTTTCCTAACATTCCCTATTTATGTGGTGGTCTGCAAGCTTTACCTCATCAGGAAATCAGCAGGAGCACCATGGAGCTAAGAAATACTGTTGTGCTCCTTGATGCAAGGCATGTCTCTGTGGGCCTTTGAACACTTAACACAGAGCAAATAAATTATTAGCGCGTGTGTGCATGTGCATACATATCCAAGATATATAAAGGCAACTACAACCGAAGGGAACAGGAATGTGCATGGAAGAGTGGTATTCAAGCATCCAGTATCACAAAAATCCAGTTGCAGGAAGCATTTAAATGCAGATCTGCACATAAACTGCTGAAAGAGCTCCACTGAGCTTTATGCACTCACATACACTGCTGCAAAGGCAAGAAGTAACAAAGAGAATGTGATTTTTGTCCCCCAATAATTTTCAAGTCTATAGCACTTGTTACCCTATTCTTAATAATACTATTACTGGAGAGCAAGCTGATCTTTAGGATGCCCCACCTCCAGAAACAAGATACACAATCACATCAGGTATTGAACGATTTCTATGATTCCCATCACCACGGTGCCTGAGCACATTACAGTTGTTTAATGTATTCTTTGTCACAGAGCAGAAAGGAAAATATGATTACCTCTATGCTATAAATGGGGATGGGAGAACAAGGAACAATAGGCAACTTGTCATGTGTGGCTGGCACACTCACCACTGGGATAACCACTCTCCTCTGATTCAAAATCCTACAATAAAAACACTTTCCAGTCTAGTTTTTTCATTACTTACAAGTTTCTACATCAATCTATAACCCACAAGCAATTTGCCTAAGCCTCTTCCTGCTTGTAAGGGGTAATAATGCAAGGGGTAAAAATCCATTCAACCAAATGCCCCAGATTTTTAACATCTCAGGACATTTACAAATTCCTATATATAAACAAATGATAGAACACATTTATATGCTGGAAAAATCCCATCTTTCCTTAAAAGCAGAAAATAATTCTGACAATTTAATATTTTAAAAAATCAAGTGTTCACAAGCCTGTTTATATCTAATAAACTGTTCTTCCACAAAGGTTTAGCAGAAACAACATAGCAAGCAAAATAAAACCTGCTCGTATAGCAGACAAGGAGGAAAATCTATTCTGTAACAGGAGAGACAGAATCAAAAGTTGTGAGTACAGTGAAAAATAAACACAACTAAATTTCACATCACATTAAAAACCTGAAGAGTAACCTGAAACTCTATGTGCTGATTAAATCCAGAAGGTGCAGCAGCATAGATTAAGTTTCTGATTGTCAGATACAATACTTAGATACCCTGAAGATGGATATTATATGAAAGTAATAGATGAGAAAAGTATACAAATGTCTCTGTAGATAGCCCTCCCAGTCAGAAATGACACCTCTCAATCAGACAACAAAAACATGCTAAAGACAGCTCAGAATCTGCAATTCTTCCATGATTGTCTCAAAAATATGATGTTCTATTAAAGGAGAAATTATAGCAACTGCTGCAGGAAAAACACAGCTTTACCCAATCAAGCTAGAATATCACCACGCCATTTAAATGCAGCACATCAACATGTAGCTGCCAAAGCCATGTCTCCTGCCACTTAAGGAATGCAAAAACTTCCCCCTTACCTTCTAACACTGTTAACTTGGCACTGGTGTTTATCTCCCCCACACTGTTGGTGGCTGTGCACTCATAGATGGCCTCATCTCGATGGACACGCAGGGGCTGTATCCGCAGAACTGATCCCGATCCATCATCGAACTCGATAACCTTTGAAAAGGAAAAGAAAGCACTTCATTACTGCTATCTTCTGCAACAAACACTGAAAGTCAAAACAATCTAGGGGTTGAAGAACAGAAACCAAAACAAGTCCTGTAAGCCCTAAAATACCATGCAGTGAGTTAAGTGTTCCAAAGGCAGTAGCACAAAAATTTCACTGTCAAGAACGTAGTTGCCCTCTGAGGAAGCCAGAACAAATGAAGATCCAATGAGGTTCTTTATGGATCAATTAAGGTTGACAAATTATCAACCTGGTAATAAAGATGTGAATCTGATGATTTAAAACATCTGAGCCATATTTGCACTAATGATTTTACTAATCACTGGTAACAATTTAGTGCCAACTTTCACCTTGATGGAAGAGGAGAATGATATAGTCCTGTGGGATTACAGGGAAACAGTAACAAAACTTGAATAAAACCTCGAGCACCTACAGCACATGCTAACTCCAGCAGAGTGAGGGGTTTTAATGTTCCTTAGCACTGGGTACTTTGCAACTCTGGCATAATCAACAATGATGTAATTACACTTCCTTTCCCAGCATAAATAAATTAAGTCTTTAATAAATAATTGTCTTTCCATCCATCCTGCTAAGCTGCAAAATGCATTACTCTGACTTATACATGGAAGAAAAAGGTATTTATTAGTTTGCAGCTGGATCACTATATGCTATTTCATAAGAGCAAGACTGTGAAGGCACAGCCGCAAGCCACTATTAATGACAAACTCACCCCTCTCGTATTACAGAGTACAGCAAAAGTTGGAGATACTACCTGATGTGCAGACAGTGACAGCATGAGGGAAAGGCAGATGCCACCCACTCCTGTCCCTTGGGAACTGAGAGGGAGATGAAGAGCCTTAAAGGATCCTTCGCTGCAGACATGGATGTCAACCTAGGGCTGCTATCCCCATGCAAAACTTCCACCCTATTTTCAAGGGCCTGTTTAGGAGCACTTCCCACAGTGTAAAGATCAAAAGAGAGAGAACAGGAAGGAGGAAACAATGCACCACAAGACTGCAGCGACAGGAGAAATAGGAAGAAATCAAAAGGTAACCAAGACCACAAAAAAATCTGTTACTCCTCATGCTGGAAGGAATAGCCCTTCTGTTTCAAGAAGAAACCCCTAATACAGTCAGGTAAAGAAAGAGAAATATTAATATCACCATAATACACTTTAAAGAATTAATTTTTTAAAAACACTTATCTTTAATTTAAACATGAAACTGTGACAATATATTAAATCTTTACAAAGGGCAGAGCTACTGCTAAATTTTAAAACAAGACAAAGTCAGCTACAGAGATTAATTCACTTCAGTGATAAGGACTAAAAAGCTAAGAGATGAAACAGCAGAAATCTCTTTTGCCCTCACTATCCTTTGAACAAACACTGTGTGATAGGAACAGAGCTAAAACTACTAAAGGCCAGACAGATGCTGAGGCCAAAATGTTGCTAATTTGCTAACAGTGGATACCTCTCTTCTGTGTCACAACTTAGCATGTGTACATCAGATTTGGTTCTTTCCTCCATTAAAACTTCCAAATTTTCCCTAATTAAGACTAATAATGAAGTAAAATTAATAGTTACTTAGGAAAAAAAGAATCACTATCTCCTGACACAAGCTATGCTTCCAAACCGATGTGAACAACGGTTTCAAGTTGCTCATATAAATGCATATCATATGGCACAGCCCACTGGTAAGCCACACCAAGCACCAAATTCACTATAAAGGCTGTATCTACTTATGAATTAGAATGTTTAAATAGTTACTATACAACAAAACCTTTACCAGGGAAAAATAACAATGTAAAACAAGATTAAAATTGATTACTTTAATCAAGGTTTTCTGCTCACATATGAATTCATGATTAAAATTGGTGAATTGAATCAATCCATTCTGGGCAGTAAAGTCATCTTGTGCTCCAGTCAGGAAAGCAAAAACATCAAAGACGGGGGATTAGAGGAAAGGCAGCAGAATTGTAGAAGGGTCACATTTGCAAGGGCAGTTTTAGAGAAGGGAGCCCAACACCAAAAAGGAAAGCGGAGAAAAAGGTGGAGAAAGTCAGTGAAAATGCATTTGCTATGTAAAACATAAACCAAACTGGACCCCTTTTCAAAGATGTTTCTGATACCCACTCTTCTCCCCTCCCTTCTCTCCTACTTAAGCTCACAGGGATGTCAATTAACCCTTCACCATTCCCCTTCCAAGTACCTTTGTGGGAGGGATGGCAGTAGCCATCACTTAGAAAGATTTCCAGTAGTGTTTTGGTATCTCACTTTTGAATTCAACTGGGGATTGCGGGTCAAAGAGCTGCCTTATAAATTCTGACAATGAAAAGAGAAAAATAGTGCTAGACCCAGCTCTTATCTGCCATCCAACTCTCTGTAAGCCCCAGTCTCCCATCTGAAGGAGGATGTCCTGTTGGTGTGTTTCCAGCATCATGCTCAAAGGACACCACCTGCTCTACAGATTGCATTGCTGCAGGGAAAGAAACTTGCTTTACACTAAAGCTTTACACTCTGTATTGTAGTGATGAAGAGATACCCATGTTGCAGTGATGATTACTGTGCAATTAAGACCTGTGAGGATTAGACTGATCACCAAATTTTCGGGTTTGGTTTTTTTGGTTTTGTTTTGTTGCCGTTTTTGGTTTGGTTTTTTTTTTTTTCCTTTTGGTAATTACCTCAAACCGCTGAGAACTGACTTTCTTCCCCTTCTTCATCCACGTGATACGAGGTTTGGGCTCTCCTGTTGCCTGACACACAAAAGAGGCCACTCCTCCAGAAATCCCAATCTGATCTTCAGGAGCCTTCATAAACGTTGGCTTGCCTGGAAAAATAACCAAATCACCCCCATGAGGACATAACATCAGATAAGCATGGAATGTGTCATGTTAATCTAAATTATAAGATGACTGGTGCTCTTACTACAAATCCAGGTTGAATGGCCTCAGCCACACAAATTCATTGCAGACTGCAGCATGACAAGGACAGTTTCTGCTTGAGTACCTTTTGCTCCTGAAATGAATAAAGTCCATCTGGCTTGCCTATAAATGAGGGCAATAGAAGGCTCCCCCCTGCCCCCTGGGCATTCATTCAGGTATATGACAATTTGGAACCATTTTACACTTTATTTTTTAATAAATGGATTTTTGCAGATTTATACCATGCTCATAGCACTGGAAATTACAGAACAGCTGACACACCAAACCTATGAAATGTACCGTATCTTGACATTAGTTTAACTGAAAGCTGTTAACACATCCATAAAAATTAAGAGATACAGTTTTAAGTATACAAATAACAACCTTTAGTTTCATTTTAAATGTGGACTGACATAAAAATCCTACAGTTTAAGTATCTGGAAACCTGCAGAGGCTAGCCTATGCTTGTTAAGAAACTAATCACTAGAAATGAAAGTCAGCAAAGAAACCAAAATAGCATTCAGAAATTAAAGACTTGGCAAAAATGAAAAAAAAAGAAAGTATCATATAACATTCAAATAATCAATTAAAAATCTCATGAAAATAGAGCTGTGTCTTTGATATTTACATAACAGATTCAGATGGATAAAACTGTGCATCCAGGTTGAATGACCATATTATTCTTCTGTACTTGCTGTATGGGAGAATTTTGCACTATGTGATCTGAGGATCATCTTGAAACATTGCTTTGTCCTCATGAGAAGCATCTGATGATCCCATATTCCTATAAAGCACTAAAACATTGAACTCCACGGGAGAGTTAACAGAGTCCATCCAGGATGCCATTCCACACACAGGTCACACTACGGCCATGTTTCAAATACAGCTCTGATCAACCACCTCAAAGATGAACCTGACCTATAAACAGGTCAGAGACAGCTGCTGGCATGTAGAAAGGAGCCTGAGTAAAAGAAGAAACCTGTTCAACCCTAAGATAACAAACAAAATGACCCCAGCAGAGCTGCTGGAGGTTCCACGCCTTCACATTCCAGACACATTCATGACTGTGTCCTTGAAGGAGAGGCGCATGACCCCAGGTGCTTTGACCTCTAGACAAACTGAGGGCTGAATTTCCCTGATCTAGGAGGGATACAAATTCAGCCATCACAAAGACAACAGTTTTTAAATGTATTTTTCTAATATATGAGAGATTTAAATTCTATGGGTGCAGTTGCAGTTACAGCTGAACCAGGCAGGCACTGGCAGCGACTGAAGAGTGCAGGGATCAGTTCCCTGCTCCCCATCCCCCTCACTGCCCCTCCCTGCCTCCAGACACTGGCTTCTGAACCCTACAAGGAGCCCCAGAGTCATCAAAGCCTCTGTGGAACAGACCTGGGCTCCTAACCTGGCACAAAGATGCTTTTTTCTTCTTTTCCAAGCAGGGCATGGAGAGCACTGGCTCGGGGCAGGATGAGGCAGAGCTCAGGAGACAGCACCTTTCTCTCAGCTACCGTGGAGCACATTTCACCCCTGAACTGCAGTCCCTTGGAGACTTGGCTGACACTGTGGCACCTCCTGAACCCTAGTTCCACCTTCTGGTTTAGCCCACATTAACTGCTTCTGCTGAGCCCTGTCCTGGCAGTGTGGCACAGTGTGACAACACGCACAGCCACCCAACCAAGTGAACTACTTCAATCCTCCCTGCTTTTGACAAAATCCAGAGGCCAGGCTCTGCCTTGCACCAAGGCCAGGGAGACTGCCAAAGGCCCAGGATGCTTCTTGCTTCTCCCACATGGCAGCACTGCCTGTGAGGGGTGCTGGGGCGTGCTGCAAGTCAGTCTTTGTGAGGAGAGGCCAGGGCTGCCCTGTGCTGGACACAGTCCTACCATGGCCCCACAGCACGGCACAGCCAGGCCTGTCATGGCGGTGCCTCTGTGGTAACGGGTTAAGAGAAGGCAGAACACCTCACAGGTGTGAGGAATGAGGGAAGAAGTGACAAACAGCCCTGTCAGCACCAAGCCAGAGGGGCATGAAGTGCCTGAGCAGGTATTCCCCCGCAGCCCATGGAGACAGCAGGGTGAAGCAGGTATTTCCTGGCGGTGAAGCAGGTATTTCCTGGCGGTGAAGCAGGTATTTCCTGACGGTGAAGCAGGTATTTCCTGACGGTGAAGCAGGTATTTCCTGATGGTGAAGCAGGTGTTTCCTGGCGGTGAAGCAGGTATTTCCTGGCAGCCTGCAGCTGGCTGAGGTCAACCCACCGGCCTCAGAGTGAGGGATGAGGGCAGACCAGTCATCACCACCTGGAGAGACACCCAGCAGTGGAGGCCACGCACAGCAGAGGGGCTGGCAGTCAGCCACTGCAGAGGCAGCAGGACAGCAGAACCCTCCCAAACCCGCAACCTCCACACGGGCTGTGCCCCACCGAGCCCCACGTGGGGACACGCCAGCCCCAGCCCCGGCCCATCTGGGCTCACAGCTGAAACACTGCAGGGCAGAGCTGGAGCTCTGCTGCTGCTGCTGCTGGCTCAGCCTGATTTCCAAAAGCCCTGGTGGATGGTGGATCCAGCATGGCCAGCACTGCCTGCGCACAAGCGGATCCACATGTTCTGTCCTCAACAAGCTTCTCTGAAGGAGCATCACAGACCTGGCCTCCCCACAGAAATTCCTCACAAAAGTGCATTGAATTTAGCTATCCTTGGTGTAGAGTCCCCAGGACTGTGCTCAAACTCCAGAAAATGCCTTTTAAGACATGATGGCTGCTGTCTAAAGGCTTTGGCACATTGTCCTGACATGAGCAGCAAGCAATTATTAACTCTGCTTGCTTAACTGATGCTGATTCCACATATTTACTCATCTATAATCATGTCTATTTCTACTTAGTTTGTATTTACATATATCTCTGTTTATTCACCTCTCATCTATTCCAGAGAAATGTTAATTTACCATTCAGGCTGCTAGTGATGGCATTGTGATTGACTGTTTTGCTATGCAGTGTGCTGAGCTGATGCCTTGTATTGCACTTCAGCAGCTGATTTGGTTTTCTGATTTTCTGTTATTTACTCTGTGATCTTAGTAAAGTAGTGTAATTTTTTTCAAATGGCAAATACAGCAGAATCCAAAAACTTTTGTCCTTGAAGAATACAATGCAATTATATCTCTGACTTTAAGCTTACTCCCCAGCACATACACTGAGGACTTACTTTACTTTTGTACTTTTAAAAAAGATCAATACTATTAAAACCAGAACAAAAGGAAACTGAACATTCACTTGCAGCAAAAGCTAAAAAAACCTGCTGCCTTGATTTTACACTGTTGCAATGAACCTTTTTCCCCTGAACATTTGACTGATTTCTGGAAACAATCTAAATCCTCCAAGACTGGTCACAGAAGCACACCTGTATATAAACCAAATTCTCAGTCTCAGGAAAGGTATTTCTACAAAGGCATTTTAAACATTTCTACGCCCTGAAATTTTGAAATGGAAGGAAAGTACTAATTAAGCAAACCTATAATCCTGAGTCCTGGCCCCAGGACAATAGTTGGGCATAAGTATATTTTTTATACTGATTGGTAACAGCAAATCCCAAAATTCATCCCAGTAAGAGCTAACACAAGCACAACACAGCATCCACTAAACTCCTGGTATCTGTGAGAAATGCATGTTCAGTGGACTAGATAACCTCCACATCCCCCCTCCAACCAACATCTCTCTAACTCTACTGCCTAGAGGAAGCTGCCGTGAGACAATCACTAGTTACCTACAAGGGGCAACACTGGGGAGAGGGCCAGATCATGGTTCAAGCTGTCTTTTGTAGCCCATTTTGAGCATTTGCACTCTTAGGGCAGTCCTAGAAACACAGTCAGAAAAAAATAAGGATGCACTGAAAATACAGAATAACCTACATGTTGTCCTTTCCCCCTCCTTAAATTCAAAATGAGCAGAGTGTCCACAGAAGATTACGCATGTATGAAGTTTTAATTTAACTGTTTGTCACTCAAACATGCTACACACAAATACAAGGAACCCAAGTGTCTTTTGCAGAGAAAACCTGCCTGCTCCCTGATAACCTACGGACCAAATCTGAAGATTTTCTGTTGAAGGCTTAAGGGGTGGGGGGAAAGGAAAAAGACCCATTGTGTTTCAAAGACAAATCTCTGAACTACCAGCTTGAGAGAACCTCCTGAGCAAGTCTTGGATGACAGCAGGGAGAGGCACCGGCTGGCTGGGTGCCCATCACACCCACCTTCACTTACTCCATCACACAGAGTAACAACTCCAGACTGGCACAGCTCCCCTAAGCCCAAACTACTCCAGCCTTTCTCTCCCTGGCCTCTCTGCTCGGTGACAGATACCCAGAGCACTTTCAGGCCTCCCACTCTGAACTAATTCTTACTCCTCACTTCAAAACCAAGTTCCTATTACACCCGGAATAGAAGTCACTGCTCTCATTTCTATTTCCTCACAAGCTTCAGGCAGGAGAACGGGAAAACTTTCACCTTCTTGGATGAAATTTTCTCTGTTTGTCTTTGCTCAAAACGAAATTATTCTAGAAAGCTTATGGGAACAACACAGTTCTGAGGAGGAAGACTGTAAAAAATAAGAGTATTTTTTTCTCTTGTAAGAAACTGACTTCATCTTATTTGGCTGGGGGCAGAAAAATAACAACTTGCTCAGACATGCTCTCCATTGAGAAATTAAAATCAAAAAACAACGTTTCAGAAGAAAAGGACTTTCCTTCCACCTTTGGTAGTGCTGAAAAAGCCACTTGACGAGCAAGCACAGATTTGTGGATAATCCTTTAAAGTGAATCCCAAAGAGGGCCTCATGGCATGGACGAGATGCTTGCAGAGATTTAGGTACACACTACTCTACTGAGCTATCCTAGAAAAACAGCAAAAAACTCATGCAGTGTCCTGAGCTGGGTGGGTGAAGGGTTCAAAAGAAAAGCTCCTTTGAATTATATTCTAAAAGGTCAGCAAGAACGTGCAAAGAAAGCCAGAGACAGTCAGGTATGCTCTAACCAATATGGTTGCTGTCTGCCCTTCCCTGCAAAACAGTGTGATGGGTTTGGGAGGGGAACCTGAAGCCCTCAAAGACAGAACCTCAGGTTTCCTGGAGAGCCACTGACACATTTCCTGCAGGATACTTCAGAGCCAGGCACAGCCATGAAGATGCCTCCCTGACCTGTTATATATAAAATCACTGTTGCTCCCTGCTATTCTGGAAAATTTGTTGTGAAACAACTCTTACAAATCAGAAAACCATCTCAGCACCTGTTTTAAAATCTGCCCTACCAAACATGTGCAGCAGAAGAGTAAAATTTCAGTTCCCTTTTCCAGGTTTTCTTTTCTTTACCAGATTCAGAGTCACTTCAGCACATGTGCTGTTTTTAGGCTGCGCAGCTTCTCAGTGAACCCAAAGGACTCTCCCAGGGAGAAAAGTGTCCCTTGTCAGATTTCCTTCAAGGCTGAGGACAGAGGTATAGCCTTCCAGGTAAGATGTGTTTTATGTGAACCATGGTCTTTGAGGAGTAACATACAATCTGCATTACCTGCCTTGAATACTAGTCAGATCCTTGAAAAATAATGCTGGGTCCTGGGTAATTAGCACAGATGCTTGCATTTTGATACACATTAAACACACAATTGTCACATAAAATATGCTTCCTTGTAATAATATACACAAATGTTAACTTGTTTAATTTCAGACCCATCATTTTCTTAAAATAAATGGGAAAATGATATGGAATCTGGATGTATTTTCAGGATTTAGCACCCACATCAAATATTCCTCATTCAGAAATTTTAATTCAGACTGGCAACATAATGCTCCGTCTGTTCTTGTAGACGCCATTTTCCAAAGGGTCACACAGGGGTTTGAGGAAAAATGTATTCTTGAACATGTCTACAATTAAGTGTTCTATGAACACCCACCTGCTGTGAGAGATTTTGAAGAAAAAATCTCTGTCCTCATGGTACAAGTTCTCACTACTCTAAATAGAGGGGCAGCCAAAAATAAGACTTGTGTTGTAGGAGAGGGAAGCTTATATTTTTATCCGAAAGCTTTTATGACTTGAGCTAAATTAAGATTGGAAGCAGACTCCTCTGTGAACAAAAAAATTACAGTTTGCAATATAAGGTGAACTGGATAAGGACATACAATAGGCATAGGCAATCTTATTTAGGTGCCTGGCCTCAATGAATATTAATAAATTACTGACACCGGAATGAACAGATCACACCGAAATCAGTTCCTAAGCCTGGAAATTGTGAAATTCAGGTTTAAATCCCTGCCTTTAACCTTCCCTGTCACATGTACAAAGGCACAACTGTGCCTCACCTTCCTCTGTAAAACTAACCTGCTGTTCTCACATGGCTGCTGTCAGGACGAATGCGTGGAAAATGATGATGCGGCTCAGTTATAACACTGGGAAGAAACCAGCAATGACACAGACCTTCTCATGATCATGACGGACTTTGAAGTGGAAATGAAGTGGTCTAGAAGACAAAGGTGGCCCCTGCTTTTATATACAGCTAAAGTATTTCTCTTTCTAGGGTTCCTTTATGATCCTGGGTGATTGATTTCTGTACATGGATGGATGCCTGGAGAAAGATACTCTGGAGAAAGCTGATCGGTGATTCTTCTCCTCAGCATCCACTGCAGGGCAGGAGACAAGTCAGTGGGCTCCCCAGCTATCCCTATGTTTAGCATCTTTATGCTTTCCTTGCAATATACCCACCATTATTTAAATGTAGTACCTGCCCCTTTGTGATTAGCAGGAATACTGTTTGGCAAAATAAAATTTTTCAAACTTGCACTTTTTATTCTTGGATAATTTATACGTAGGAAGAGCCTGTTTGAGCCTTGTAATAACATTTCTTTAACAACAGCTTAGTAAAGCCTCTGTGGATCTCAGTGAGCACAATCCTAATTCATTCCTTATTTCTCCTATTTTGGTTTTATTTCACTAAGATGACAGCACTTTGTAAATGAAACTTCTGTTCTTTATTGTTTGGTGCAAAGTACTTATTAAATAAATGCAAATGTATGTGGTGGGGTGTTGCATGCTCAGATACTTCCACAATTTTCTTTTTATCCAGGATATGGATCATAACCCTTTCTCCCATCCACTTTTAAAAAACACTCAATAGCACCTCAATCACAGAAAATGGCACTCCGAATTCAACATATTCCTCAGATCAATCTGAATTACAGGTTACCTCACGTTCCCCCTGCATATTTCCTCTTTTTTTATGATCTTATTTTGTTTTAATGCTTAAGAGATTCCCAACAGCTAGGACAAATGATTCTGCTATTTCAATCCAATTTTAGTGGTTGAGTTTTCCAGCTTCAAGTGTGAATGTCCATGATAATCAAATCCACAAACATTATCTCAGCACAAGTTGCATTTCTCCTCGCTACCTTCTCCTGACTTCCATGAAGTGACTCAGAGATAACTTCTGAGTTTGTACAAAATGAAATCAAATAAAGTGAATGATTAATATCCAAAATTCCAAGAAGTAGATCTTTTAGCATGTCCAATGACCTCTGTAATTTTCAGTAAAAAAAAAAAAAATCACATTACAAAAATAACAAAAGCAGTCATTCAGCAGCTGTGCTTCTCCCGAAACACCAGCAGGAAACACACTGAACTGAGATTCAAGGCACACACATTCAACACGCAAAACCCACTATGCTTTGTTTATCTGGAGTAACTTAACTAAAGGAGAATGCAAGGATACATGTAAAGATAAACATGTACTTTTATCAGTATTTGTAATGACTTAAGCTCACAAATTCTGACAATCTTCAACTCCTGCTTCTTCACCATCTTGGCAAAGAGGCTCCTTCCTGAGCATAAGCCCAGTGTAAAGGCAAAGCCTTTGACAGGGCTGAGGTGTCTCTGCAGACACAGAGCAGAAGCTCCCACACTCAGACAGGCATTTTCAAGCCCTCTTTTCCCTTTTGCCAACACAGGATTTATACTCACAAGTTTAAGTAAAAATCAAGTATTTTAATTTTCTTCTTGAAGAAACATCTTAAAACCTCCTGTGCCCTGTGTACTTCTAGTTCATGTCTGAACAGTTACATATACATCAACCTTCACCAACACAAACTCAGCCTTCCCTGTTAAATGCTGATGTTTGGATAAACCTGCTTATTCCACAGCAATATGGGTTAAAAGCCATTAGCTCATTCAAGTGTAAAGGCCATGATTACTGGATATTAATAAACTACAGCAACAGCCTGTCATCATAGTATTGCACTTTAGTAAATTTCTAATTCTGTCTCTTTATGAATCATGGAAATTGTTGACAAAGTTTAAACGCCTAAAATTAACTGACGATACTGAACCAGAATTGTCTCAGGCAGCCATCACAGGAGGATGCTGTGCAAGGCACATTCTGGGTGCTGATTTATTTGTGGAGTTTTATGCAGACAACTTAGACCTTAACGCAGTGGGGAGGTGGTTTTTCTCCATATCACATCTGCAGGGGGCCTACAGATTCTGCACACAGGGTGGCAAATTTTCTCCGTTATTTTTCCAGGCTGTTGTAATTGCAGTGTCTTTCTCAAAGTGCCTAGCTAGCTATCAGTGTGAGCTGCTTTACATCTTAGTAAGAAAATCCCTAACTCTGGCTAATCCCTGGGCTTTGACTGACTCTCATCCATGGGAAGGGGGTGGGGGGGAAATAAATCAATCCCCCTGCTATGACATCATTCTTTCTTGCTTCCAATACCTTCCAATAACACATAACCAAAAAAAGAAAAATATTTCAAGAAGCATAAAGCAGTCCTGCTTACAACTGAAGAATACTGATTAAAAACAAAGTGAAAAGCAGCCCAGTAAAACATCCTTCTAGAACTTGAGGTTGTCTTCATTTCCATCTTCTGCTTTTACGTTTCCCTAGAGCACTCACAGCTTGTGTGTGCAGCCTTTTACATATTTTGGGGGAAAGCCAGAGCTATATATGGGTTCAGCTTTAACTTCCCAGCATTTATACCAAGCATTCCACAGAGCAGAAAAACAAAGGAGAGCAGAGAAGCGCTGCTCTAACTACAGACCTTCCAGCAGCCTCACAGAACGGTTTTCTGCTTTAATTTAAAACTGAAACCTGAAGTCAAATTTCCACCTGGTAATAGCTTAAAGGCACTTCCAATTAACTTGGTAATACACACTTTCTGAGTTAATAAATTTTTCAGCCTCTGTGTTTAATACAATTAAGCATTTGGGCCTTTGGCCTTAGACCTTATTCAGCCTGAGAAAGGACTGCAGGGAGAGTCTCCAATTATCACCATTTACACAACATTCACTTAAGGGCTTTCAAATGAATACATATAGAACATTCATTTAATCATACACAAAATTCAGTACCTGAATTCAGGCTGCCTCTCTCTTGCGCACAAGATGTACAAGGGACAAAACCCCCATCTAAGGGGCTCTAAAATCAAGTCATCAACACACTGCCTAATGCAGCACAGAACAGCTGTGCCTGCTCCTAGCAACTTACTTTTCCTTCCATATCTGCATTTTGTTATTTGCAAATTTCTTCAAAACTTCAAAGTTAATAAAGCATATTGCATAGTGTAAAGAACCCGCTAAGATATGCAGAACCAGGAAACAGACAAAACTGAAATCTTGTGCTTGAAAAAACATGAAAATTAATTTTGCCAGCATGCCTACCACATTAAACACTTTTTTTTTTTTTTTTTTACACAAAAGGATTAAAAGGTTTTAATCCCTTTTTTTCTAAGCAGCTAGTTCTTGATTCAGCAGTTCAAAAGGCTTTGCCAAGTTCAGGTTTTTCCTCTGCTTTTAAGAATTAAAAGCGAGTGCAAACCTTATTTTGTAAACAGATACCATAGTAGAATGATTCTAACAGAACTGGGAGCCAGAATAAGTGACCTCTTCAGAATATTTGTTACCAAAGCAAAGGCTTTCTGGGCTTCCCAGGAAGGGACCTGCATTTCATTTTAATGCCACTGTATGTTGCTCTGTCCTCCTCCTATAGTAATGAACCAAATTCCTGCCTCATCTGCTGGTAAAGATGAAGACTTTCTCCTTAATGATAGCAAGTGCATGCTGGCACTTTTGTAATACAGTAATTTTTTCTTTTCTATTTGTGTCAACTGTTTCATCATGCAGCAGCTGTAGTACAGTCTGCAGAAAACCAAGAAATATAATTTCTACATTTAAATGTTTACCAGAGCACAGGCCTAGGTACCCAAGCAAAATACTCTCAAGTGGGGGGAAGAAAAAAGAAGTAGATCACAGATCACAAAATGTTCTGAGTTGAAAGGGACCCAGCAGGATCATCAAGTCCAACTCTTAAGTGAATGACCCGCAGAGGTATTAAACCCACAACGTGGTGTGATCAGCACCATGCTCTAACAAACGAAGCTAATCTCAGGGTCTCAACTGTTTTAACACAGCCTTTCATGAAATTCCCTGAAAAACAGGTCTGTTTTCCCATTAAAAGGCTTCCTCCAAGCCAGGCTCCTTAGAAGCTTGGATAGAGGTCCAAAAATGAAGGTTTGAACGCTTCTGGGAGACATCACTGAGCACCTTTTACCCAGTAATGATGTACTTTTGCAATGGCTAAATGAAGGCACAGAACCTCACACAACTGAAAAGCCCTTTGAGCAGAGTTTCAGCATCAGAGCTACCACCTCCACCTGGCAGCCAGACCGTGCTGACACGGGGCTGCTGAGCAATTGCAACCCTCCACACTGGACAGACAAGGACTACACAGAGTGTGACAGCCATGCTGTGCAGCGCCTGGGGGCTGCAGGGAGACTGAGCTGCTGTAGAGCCAGGAAAACTCCAGAAGCCACTGTGTCCTGTCCAGGAACCATCCCTGAGCTCTCCCAAAAGGACTCCATATGTATGTGGAAAATCTCTGATTCCATATTACCAGATGTCCAAACCCCACAGTAAAGAGAAGCAGTGGCACACGTCAGAGATTTAGAGTTTTACAGCTGCCACAACCCAGCTCTGCCCTGTGCACAGAGCAGATGGTGCTTCATGCCAGGAGGTGCCTGTTTCCCTCCACCACCTAGGGCTTTCTGGTACAGAAAGGACTGAGTTCTAGAAAAACATCAAAATTAATCACCTTCATGTTTGCTGCATTCTTGATTTAATTTTTCTAGCACCCATTCCTTGCTGTGTTATGAATTTCACAGATAAAATGGAAACCTCTTTTCACTTTAATAACTTTTCTCTGTGTAGACAATCAGCTCAGCCTCTGCTTCTAAACTGAGTTCTTAAATCTCCAGCTACCAGGCACGGTTCCAGATTTCATTTTTCTGTGGCCTTTTACTTTCACCAAACTTTTACATTATTGGGCCTGATTATGCAGAGGGTTGCAAGAAATGCAGAAAGCCCAAGTCCACATGGAGAAGTTACCATTTGCTACGCTGCAGAAAGCTTCTGTGGCCACCAGGTTTACCCTGAAGCCTGGCAGATCACGTAAAGGGATCACAAGGTGCTGAGTTTGGACTTGCAGAGCTGGCCGAGGATGTGTGCACAGGTTGGAGGGTGCGCTGCAGAGGAAAGGCTGCACACAGGACCTCTGGGGCTGGGGAGCCACACCAGTGGGTGGCACTGGGGCTGCTGGGGAACCCAGTTATGCCACAGGCTCCACGGCAGTGCACAGCTCCGCAGGGACTGATCTGTCTAAAGGAGAAAAATCTACCACGTCATGAATAATCTCTTTTTCAGCACTTCTGACAATATCTGTGTCTCTGGGAAAAGGGAAAACCAGTTAACATCACCACTGCAGCAGGTATCTTGGCAAGGCAGCACACATATTCCATCAAGGAGGGGGTGTTTCAGTGTACTTTATTCTCACCAAGCCAGAACACTGCCTGCTACCCAGAAACAAACTTTCCTAGTTAAAAACAGGAAAGGAGTACATGTTAAATCTCCAGCTACCAGGCAGCCTGGAAAGATGTTTGTGCATCTCAGGTTTGGGGATGAACACATGGAAGGTTGCACATGCCATGAGAGTGAGAAGACAAGTACGCCGCTTAGAGAGATTTGCCATATTTGTATTTGCCAGAAGCGTACACCACTTAATTTCATTCTCACTGCCAGACAAAGCTATCACATGCTACAAACTTAAGGGACACAGGCACATAGATGTCAAACCTGTAAGGTTCAGCTTGTTTCTAAGTTCTTTGTGGAGACTACAGAGGATATATTTAGAAAGCAAATTTGTCTCCTAGAGTGCTGTGTCTAAGTCTCTCTCACCCACTGTTGCTTTGTTGACTGAGTCCCAAGGTTCCTGACTTCACACTCAATTTGCTGAACTAAAATCCAGACCAGCAAGGAGGATGACAAGCTACCTCACAACAAGTTAACTGCACCTCTTAGGCTTTGTACGCAAGAGAAAGAAGGCACTGTTTCACCTTGGGGATATGACATCCCAGTGTGTTTTGTGAAGGACATACACTGGGGTAAAACACAAATCTGTGAATCTGAGGCTTGAAAGAATGTCAGCCTTTCTTACCCTACTGCAAGTCAGCATATTGCTACACCATAATGCAGCCTAGAAAGAACAGGATGAGACAAAAGAGCCTGTCCAATTATGCCTGCCTCAAGTGAATTTTATTAGTCGCTCAGGTCTATTAACAGTCAGGATAGCTTACCTTTATATAGGCAAATGGATCTTGCTTAAGAATTACCCATGCAGGAATAATCCCCTGCCTATCACCAATCATTGATTTTCATGTTGTGTTTTAAAGTGTGACTTGAAGGTAGGTGCCTGCCAACTCTGCTTATGTTCTCCAAGAATAAATGTTTATCAAAGGGGGGCTCCCCATTTGCTGAGCTGGAATTAGTTACACCAACAGGGTATCAAATGGGTTGTTGCCTGTCACTGTTATCAAAGAGGAATTTGAAACACAAACACTAAGCAGCAGCAACCGAGCACTGAAGCTTGTCAGAGCAAGCATGACATGGGACAGCCAAAATGTACAGACACAGAGGGCTGGAGGAGGCTCTCAAGTACAGTCCTGTCCCACGGCCTCCCCAGGGCTGCAGTGCACAACCTCTTGTGTAAAGGGATCATGCATCAGCTTAAAATAGGTTTGTGTTTCAACCACTCTTCTCACTGGAAAACGGTTACAAAATTATGGTCATGGAAACATTGTGGGGAAACAGACTGGTTTTTAAAGTCATTTGTTGTCACTCGGATTCACTTGTTTGTGCACTAAACACAACCCTTTAGCTGAAAAAGGTTAATTTCCATCTCTGTGCCTTTTCTCTCCTTCCTCCAAAATGTACTTCAGATCCATTTTTACACCATTCTTAAAACAGTAAAATGTTTCTGTCTTAAATAACCCCTGAGACTCCATAGACTAGAGATGTCATTTTAAAAAAATCCAAACAACAAAAACAAAAGAGAAAAACATATTTTGTGTTGATTCTTGCAGAATTCTTTTAATTTGCTTCATACTTTTTTTCTGACAGATTTTATAATAGTTTATCACCATCATCTTATGAAAAACATGCATTTGGGCTTGGGCATCTCGAGATCACCATTCATCATCTTACTATCACCTTTTTTTCTCACTTCCCCTTTGTTTTCCTTTTTTTTTTAAATTAACTTATGCAGCTGGATATGGCTTTTGTTAATTGTTCTGTATAATGTGAAATGAACCAAGAACCCATTCAGTCTTAATTTAATTTATAAGATCACATTTATAATGTCCTTATGAAATACCATTTCAAGCTTCAAGAAAACTTGCAGTTCTGCTGATCATGTGCCAGAAGTGTTTGTGAACAAGACTACTTCGAGACCTACTCTTGCACCTTTATATTCGAGTACATGTCCAGATCTCCATTTCCACAATGGTTATGGAAGAAAAAAGTTTATTCATGACTCGCTAGCAGCCTCAAAGGCATGGTTACTCTGCAAACTCAAAGCGATGCTGTCGAGTCACACAGAACATGTAATTTGGCGTTGTTAGAATATAAACTCAGATAATTAAATGTGAGATAAGGTAGAAAAACAGATGAATGGTAATCTGTGAGAACAAGGCTACCAGTACAAGAGCAGCTGCCCAAATTCTGTGCGCTTAAAGCATAAAACCAAGGCTGACAACACGATTTGCAAAGTGCTGAAATCACCCAAACCACTAGTCATAATCCAAGATGCACATTTCCTTCAGCCAAGCATTTTACCACTATTACTAGTGATAAAGCTGGCAGATGAATTAAAGGTTTGAAAAAGGATGATGACAGTATGGAAATTAATCACACATTAATTTAAAACTTTCAACTGCCTTGGTGTTGTGAAGGCATCACATCCCAGAGAGAAGTGACACACCAATCCACCACCCTAAGGAAAGACAGTCTCCTACTCCAGGCATCTTAAAATCTATTAAGTGTCTTCATTGACTTGCACCAAATTGCATTTGGGGGCCAGAGTTTTAAATTCCAAGTATTAGAAAGCCTCACTGAAAGCACTAGAAATTCAACAGTGACACTGCAGCAGACAGGGATCTATTTTTCAGACTGCTGTGATAATTATTAATATTACAGGCACTTTTGTTTTGTTAATTTGGCGCTCCACCTATGAATAACCGAACTTCACTAAATTATACAGAGCAATATTAGTGCTGTTCTTACTGTATTAACAGGCACCCATGTATGTAATTCATGCAGAGTGGTTTCTCACTATATCCACACTGCACATAATGCCATTAGGCACTGATGGGCTGGCTTGCAACCAAGCTCACCCTTCATGGAATCCCTTCTGGATAGCAGAACAGCTGACTGGTTAGGAAGCTTAGGGCAGAAGGATAGCAGTTCTTTAACACAGACCTTAGAACTTCAGAAAAACTCAGGAGATGCTCTTCTGACTCTTATCTCCTTGGATGCAGAGATGTGGTGTCTTTATTCCTTCCTGGAATAATGATTCTTGAATAGATCAGTCAGAACGCTGACTGCTAAAATTAAAACAGCTTAAATTGAATGCAGGACTTGTCACACATTGTCAAGTGTGCTACAGAAAGGAAGGAGGACAGAAACAGCTTCATTGCTGCTTCACTGCTGCCCAAGTGTGAGTTTGCAGTTGCACAGGAAGGAGAAACCTGAATTTAGGACTTGACAAGCAGGAATAAGGAGAAACACATTCTTTTTATGCCCCTTCTCTCTTCCAACTCTTTGCTCATCATTTTATTGAGGAATCAGATCTCAACTGTTTGGGACATCTGCTCTGTAATTCCTCTTTCAGAATTCTGAAGTTTCCTTAAAATTCAGGTTTGTTGCCATTTTGGCATGCTTTAAAGAGACTGAATGTAGCTAAATGACTCCAAGTACTGCAGACCTTTTGTGTTTCATTCTGTTGTGGTTTTTTTCTTTAACATTTGAGAAGGCCATTTCATTTATGAAAGAAACAAGGGAAACCCTGCATTTAGAATTTTAAAAGGGCTGGTATCTGGAGGAAGCCACAGCAAAGCAGTAGTAGTGACACACGCTTCCTAGAACTTGCTTTTTTCTATCCTTCTACTAACTTTCTATATAAATTCGCAGAAAATTATATTATTAACATCTTAGCCAGTATATCCTTAGTAAATACTAGATGCTTGCAGTTATTTAGCATCAGGAATTAAAGAGGAGACAAGTCGTGTTGTTTCTATCATCTTTCACTAATTTTTAGTGACAAACAAACGAGACCATGCAGCTGAATTAACTGCTCCCTGAAAGGGCAAGACATTCACTGCTTCTAGAGCAGCTCAGCTCTTCCCACCCACCACCAAGAATTTAGAATGTGCCCTGCTTGCCAGAAGTGACATCCTGAACCCAAATGTCCCATGCTATAGCCCAGGCTGGAAAACAGAGCAAATGTTGAAACAAACTTGACTGTATTTCCTCTCACCTAAGTAAGTGACAGCTTCCTAAAATATTCTTGCCCTAGTCACTTGAGAAAACTGTGTGTTTTCAGATACCTTCTGACAGGTGCATTTGAAAAGGGTGGAAAAATATGCAGCACAAATAAAAGTTGAACGGTATATAACTGTCTTCATGGAGCCTGGAACCACTTCTGCAACAACATAGGAGAGAAAGAGGAAAAGATGCAAAATATTTTCTTCCATTCTTTATGGAAAAGACTATTCAATCGTAAAACCATAGCTGGGAAGGGACCTCAAGAAGTCCCCAGTATAAGCTCCTGCTTGAAGTGGAACCCTCATCAGCACTAGATCACTTGAGCAGTGGTGATGTCCAGCTGAACCTTGGGAAGCTCTGAGGAATGAGAACAGACCACCTTGTTAAACAGCCTCCTCCAGTCTGCTCTGCCCTCCAAGACAAAAAGCTTATTTCAATTATTAATAGTGAACTTCAATACAATCTCCTCTGTCTCTCCACCTCATCTCTGCTAAACTTATCTATTATGACAGCTATTGAGCAACTGGATGACTAAAGATGGCAGACACTCTGACTGCATGAATCCATCAGAGCCCACGTTTAAATAAACAAACCCACTATTTTCAAACATGGCTAATCACCACATCAATAGACTTATTAATTGGATTCCTCGACATGGTTGGATGCATGTTGCAGCAGCAGGGACTGGCTTCAACAAACACTAAGCTCTACTCCATCCATATGTCTCAAAGATGAAAGAAAAACTGGAGTGCAATCAAATGCAGTGGATTAAATAACAAAAGAAATTAAACAAAATGGACATGGAATTTGTTTCATTGTATACATTCTGTACGTGCGCACACACACCCTGCCACGGTTTTGAGCATGTCAAGAGCTTATGATTCATACAACAATTTAGTTTGGAAGGGACTTTTGGAGGTCATCCTTTCCAAACATCAACTTAAAGCAGTGCCAACTTCAAAGCTGGGTTCAACACTGAAGCTGGATCAGGTTTCCTGGGGCCCCATTCAGTCAAGCTTGGAGTATTTTCAACAGTGGCCATTCCAAAACATCCCTGGGGCTCTGGTATGATGCTTAGCCATCTTCATGGCAAGGGAATTTAAAAAAAATTGTTATTATAGCTTATCACTATTTCCCATGTTGGAGCTTGTGTCTCTTTTGGCTCTCATCATATCACCACAAACCTGCCAGAAGAGCCTGACTACTCCTGCTCTACACCCTCTGCTCCACCTCCTCCTGTCAGGCAGCTGAAGAGAGCTGAGAGGTCCCATTTGCATCCATCTCATTCTAAGGCCAAACAAATCCATCTCTTCCCACCTTGCTTGGCACATCTGGTGCTCCAGAATCCCCTCAACCAGCTCAGTACCTGTGTACTGTGTGCACAGACACCAGTCCATGATGCCACACTCCTTTCCTCATCAGAAGATAGAATTTTTTGCTACCTGCCTTTAGCAGGAAGGGCTACATTTAGGAGTCAGTCCAGCTCTCCAATGTTTCAAGTGTGTTCAGAATTATCTACAAGCTCTCTGCTGTAAGCATAAAGTATGACCATTGCTAATGAAAGATGACTTCTTACAATACCTCCAAGACCATACGAACAGTGCAGGATATCAAACTGCAAATTTATCTCTCTTACACAGAAATATTACTTGACTAGCAGCCACATCCCTTCCAAATAAACTTCACTTACAATTATTTCCAATGTTTTCACATCGTGCAACCCTAGCTCAGGGAATGGCAAGCCCCTGAAGAGTGTTATTCTCAGGTACCCTGGAACACTGTAATTCCCTGGTGCTTGTCATATTCCTCACACCTTTGGCTAGACAACACATCTTCTATTTATTTTTTAATCAGATTTCTACTATTTACTTTCCCTGCTCTACTGGTTGCGAGACAAACAATTCTTCTGCTGTATTTACGGAAGCTCACACAGTGCATCACAAAATGTGGGGGGTTACAATTGTTACAATTTCAGAATCCCTGGCACTCTAAAGGAAAAGTGGTTCAATAGACCTCCCACTACACAGGACTGCTACACACACTACTAACATTTAAACACTTTGAGAGACACTTCCCACTTCTGTTTCAACACATCACATCTATTTACATTCAGTTACTATGTTAAGTCTATGCACCAAATGAATCCCAGTTGCAACTTCCACTAAGTAATCAAGTAACTGAGCATTTTAGAGCCACAAACAATAGGTTTTGCCTTTTTTTTTTTTTTTTTTTTTGGATATACTAAACCAGCCCTTTGTCACTGCAAAAAGAGAGGTTGACATCTGAGATATAAAATGCTCAAAAAAAGGCTGTATCAGTTAATCAAAAGTGAATGATGACTGCAACAAATTTTATCAATTCTGACATGAAAAAATGAGAGCAGGAGACCACTATCCCAGACTGGCGATTCCATTAACTCTTAGCATCAGTGTATTTTTACTTATTTTTGACTGTTCACACACTATCAAGGGCCATGTGGTGAGTCAGAGCAGCAGCATACAGAGGCCAGTGTTGCCAAGCCTCAATTTTCAGGAAACTGCTTTTACCAACTCCCCAGCCCTCTGAATGTGACCATGGAAGTAGGGAAAGACCAGGTTCTGCTGCCAGCAGCAATCACAGCAGACAATCTTTTTCCTTTAACACGAGAATTACTTTAATTTTGCCCATGAGAAACTAAACTATTTAGCTTCTGGCACCATCACAAGAACTAAATGCAACAGGAAATATATTGCAGGTTTTTCATATAAACAGATCTTTCTTCTTGATTTCTCAAGTGCTCTTTCATTTCCCATTGTATCCAGCTCTGACAGACGTTTCTAATTCCCACTCATATGCAGGTTCAAGAGATAATTCATGGACACCAAGGGGTGAACTTTCAACACCACAGTTTTTATCATCAGATCTCTTAGTACCAATCAACAAAGCAGGTGAGCAATGACAAGCAGTTACTGGTTTCTCACTCTTACACATAAAGGATTTGACATTCTTGCAATTTGACAAGTAATGGTGCTGCTGGCCTAGTAACTCCTGTATGGGGGAGATTCTAGAGAAACATTTGAAAGAGGATGCACTGATGGGGGTATTCAAACAGCACTAACAAAACCAAAGCACCATTCCATCTTTTCTTCCCCCTGCCTTTGAAGAAACTGCATTTAATGGTCAGAACTCTCAACTCCTCCCTGGAAAAGCTGAGCTATTACTACTTTTCAACTTGATAAAGCTACTTTGTTTTGCATGGCAGAAGGGGAAAGTTTAGCACTTTGTGTCAGACACAGTATGGTACAACAGGATCTTTATGGAGGTTTGTGTACAAGTCAGCAGGCAATGGTTAGACTGACAGGGACTCAAGTCTGAGCACTGACAAGAGAAACTGTCAATGTGTAGCCACCACCTGTTCTCAGAACTCTGACTTTTTCCTGGCAGTTTTGGGATCCTCCAGTGATAACAAGAGGCAGAATTAGTCAAGTCTATCATTTGTGGAAGGGTCCTCCTTGATTAGCCATCCATCAGGGTGTACAGACAAGGGTATTTGCTGTCCTCTCATAATGGCTAGTTCCTTCCTCTTTGGAACATGGAAGGGGCTCTGCAAAGACAGCACAAGTGCCCATCTGCAATCTCCAGGTAATAACCTACATGCTGGAGGAGGATGTATGTGCCTTGCTTGTCTGGATCCTTAAGACAACCTGCTTTGTGTGGTGCAAGTGAAGAGGTTATTAAATCTTTCAGGTGGAGAGAAATGTTACTGAGACTAGCAGAGCAGCTGAGGCTTAACGTCTCCAAAGCTCAGTCTGGGAGCTCAGACTGAGAACCAGCTGGCTGGAGAGGGAGCTGACGAATGTGTTCAGGCTGGGCAAATCCTTTTATTCTAGTACTTAAACACCCAGGACATGGCATAAAAAAGGGCCTTTCTCACCTGCTGCATCCTCCTGGAGAAGGAATGACCAACTGCCAAGAAATATGCCCTCTCTAAAGAAAAATATTAACTGTAGAAGCAGCCTAATGGCTTCACTGGAAAGTCTGGGAAATGAGGGAGGCTGTTCCTACCAATAGCCACAGCAATTCAACCCCTGCACTGAGGAAATATCCACCAAGACAAGTGATTCCATCTAGCTGTAAGGTCAGCCACTAGAGAAAGGCTGCCCACAGGATGCAGCTAAATACAGCCACTAACATCCATTAGCTAAAGAGCCCAGAGCAGCAAGGCAGCAGACTCTGCAGGTGGGAGGGATGAGCAGCAGCCTGGCCCTCCTGCAGCTCTGTGGGGAGGGAGCAGGTGTGCAGTAACAACTCCAGACAGGTAACAGTCATGGGCTGTAACCTGTATGCACACAGAAATTAACAACAGCTCAAGGTGCACTACTGGTATAATCCTCTGAATTATTTCCTATCAAGTTACTTGTTACCTTCCTGGTTTTTCCCTGTTTCTAATGAAATTCAGGGTCTCCAACAGTATATTGCATCATACTGACTGCAAGCAAACATGGTTTTCAGGAATACTACTAAGAACTGTCAAAAACTCTGCATATTGCAGGGAACCTTGGCTACTGAGAAGGCAAATGAGCAGAACAAAAACCAGCCAACAACTCCAGCTAAGTGTGAGATAGCTCACATGAACTGGGGATGAAACAACCAAAGGGGAGACTGGCAGGGAGAGTCTCAGCAGTCAGGAAAGGCTGGATGAGAAAGGAGGAAAACAAGGTGACAACAATGATGAAGTTTGTCTTGCTTATGAACTAAAGGAGGAGTAGTGGCAGCAGGGAGGGTGAGAACAACCTTCAAGGATCTGGAAAAAATCCTGCAAGACAAAAAGAACTTTTTTTCTTTTTTTTTTTTTTCTTTTTGCATGTCATGCAAATGGTCAACGATTCATAGTCACAAAGCTGCTGAAAGGCAGTTTAAGGTTATGATGTTTGGGGTAAACTTCTATACCATACTCCTAAGGTATAAATATACTGACAGTTAAACACTGGAACAGCTTGCTGGAGAAATGGAGGGCTCTTCTCTCCCCAGAAGTTTTTAGGGATATGCTAGACAAACATCTGTTGTAAACAGCTTAGAGCAATCCTGTCTGAGCAGAAAAAGGCGAGATGAAATTCCCTTCCACCACTATTTGCTCCAAGTAGAAATCTTCTATTCCTTTTTGAAGTTCAACAAACATAGTTTTATTTCAAATTTTGCAGAGAAGCTCAGTCCTGCCCACAGCTGTAACCTCTGGGCTGCAATGTACCTGCAGGAGGACAGCTAAAGACAAGCAGATTCAGGTTCCTGCAGCTACAGGGCTGCCAGGTACTCCCACATCCCTTTGCTCCACAGGGATGAAAATATTTGGCACTGACAAATGGTAGCCTCATATTACCAAGCATTCCTTTACTGTAGATATATTCTACCTGCTCCAGAAGACAAGAGAGCCCCAGCCTGGACCAGGCGAGCCTGCAGAGCCACCAAAGCGGTGCCGCTTGCAAAGGGCAGTCCCACACTGAGCACATGGACATGGTCTGCAGGCAGCCCACCTCCTGTTCCTCATTTAACCAGACTGCAGCCAAAACAACCTCAGATTTATACCAGATTACAGGAATGGTTTATGAATTCATAGCTCTACATCAGACTACTAAATCTCCAAACTATACAGGGAAAACTCCTGAGCAGCATAAGGGATTACTGAGCTAGAGGGAAAAAATTTCTAATGCAAGGAATCCCAGAAAGTCCTCCATGTATTTAAAAAAAAACCCAAACATTTAAACAGTAATATTTTGGACTACTAATTTAATAATTACCTTAATTCTGAAATTATTTATAATTTTAGCCTGAAACCAGCAATAACTTGAACCTTTCAGGTCCAGGAACTGGACTTTCTACAAGCTCCTCCCGTTTGAACCCCAGCAGCATCAGTTCCTGCTGTGTGCTGTGGAACACAGCACTGGCCTCCAACACTGACGCTCTGCCTGGCTCCTGGGAAGTCCTGGAAGGCTCCTGCAGAAAACAGGAAAGCCATCTGAGGAAGTCTTAACCGTAAGGGTTGGCCAACAACACACGATGAACACTACCCACAGGAACTAACAATGCCCACATTATTGCTTGTTTTCAAGGTTGCTGAGGCATAATCTCAGTCTCTGCATTGATTTGGGTTTGTCCCCAAACTCAGGCACTTTGACCTGGATGAACCACTGGCAGCTTCCCACGGCAGTGAGCGCCCAAGGTTTGTTGTCATCAGCAGCTGCCAGGACACGACTCCCTCCCACTCATGCCTAAGGGCTCCCCTCTGACGCTCCTGAACCCTCTGCAAAAGACACAGCAACATCTGGTTTTTGTGAGGATGTAAGAGTAGCCATTTCCTCTGAGCAGTATTTCCATAAAGCTAAATCAGGGCCTGTTTGCTACTTGGTGAAATTCCCAGTACAACTTGATCTACTTAACTTTTAGCAGAGCAAAAATACCAGCGCTGTAGAATCCTGAAGTTTTGACCTGAGCTTATTACTCAATTAGGAAAAGCAGATGAGCACAAGCAGTTCTCCAAGATGGAGCTAAATCAGAATCATAACGAAGTAGGGTGGGTTTTACTTACCCATGTAACAAACTGCTTAAATGGTCAATGAAGGTAGATGAAAGTCAGCACTGTCTAATTTAAGGTAACATGTTTTGTAGGGAACAATTTTAAACCAACCAAACATTCTTCTGGATTCCAAATGAACTGTAACCACTCAGAACAGCACTGGACATAGGTGCCTAACCTAGATGCATTCAGGGAGGTGCTCTGTGCAGCTGTGGTCATGAAAGTAGAAAGAGCATAGACGTGGACTTGGAAGAAGACAGAACTTATTATTACATTATTGCAAAAAGGCAAGAGAATTTTTAAGGCAAAATAATCTAATACCTACATCAACTGTGACTTGCCCTTGGACAGCAGGGTTGGCAAAACTCTAGAGAACTGTCTGCGAGAAAAGAGTGAGACGGGTGATCCCATTTCATACTTGCAAGAGAAACAGTAATTCAGCTGAACGCAAAAGTGATAAATTCGAAACAGTAAGTCTTTTGTTTTAATAGCCACACAACAGATAATTAACCTTTAGTCAGTGAGGTGCCCCAGAGCAGCAGCAGAAGCAGGAGGCTTGGAGAATTCCCTTACAGGACAACGGCTTAGGGCAGGAATGGCATTAATCAATGACCTCACTGTACTCTATACTATAATAGATGCATATTAATATTCATAGATTTTTAGGACTGAATGGTCCACTCTATCATCCAGCCTGACCTCCATTCTGACACAGGACGTGCTTCATCCAGCTCCTCCAGCCTCTGGTTCCTGTTAGGCTTTTCTCTGCTAGGTCAAAAGAGGCTGCTTGTAATACAGAGGCTCTAAGGAGGTTGTAATGCAAATTTTGGCTCAGCAAGATCTGGTGATAAAGTACTGAGCTGAGATCCAAGTGTCAGGAATTAAATAAACCCTACAGTTGTGTCAAATAATCCAAGAAGCAGGAAATGGGAAATGATACCTGAGCATGGGCAGTAGGTGAGGAAAGCACACTCCCAGTCCCTCTCCAGACCCCTTTCAGGGTACAGCTGCACCTTTATGAGGCCACCCACAAATGCAGTATGGGGCTTTCCATGATGTAAAACAGCAATATTTTTATGTTACAGATGATGGGATCACACCACTCCCCATTAGCTAATGCTTTTGGAATGGCAGTATGTTCAGGCCAAAATACACGGTTTTAAGCAATTCTGGACCAGAAGTACCCAGGAAGCAAACAACATTTTTATTCTTTTTTATTTTTTTTAAATTATCCTCACCGCTGTGACACTGAAAGAAAAAAAAGGAGGATTTGTATTCCTAATTTTAGAAGGGTTCAGCTTTTGTGTGACCCCTTCTTGGGAAAGGTTAATTCTTATGAACTGCATAGCTTAAATATGTTTCAATACAAGCATTAAGATCCACCCAGAAGGGATCCTTTCAGAAAATAAGAACCTAAAACTTAATGGTTTTTTGTTTTTTTAATCTACATAGCTTCCAACAGTTTCTAACTCACTGTGGGTTTTATGGAAATGAATAGCAATAATTCCTACCCTGATGCACTTTCCTTCAGACTGATACCTGTGTGACAAACTGTTAAAAAAGAAAAAAGGTAAGCTTACCTGTCTAAGAATCAAGCAGTAAGTGAGGCCCCTACAGTGAAATCCAGGGAGGGAGGAAGGAGAGGGAGAGACACATTCCTGTATCACAACCCCAGAGCTGCAGAGAATGTGCCCCTGCTCCACTGCCTCTACTCCTGTGTCCAGCCATGGTGGAAACCATGCACAGGGACATCCATCACTTTTACACCTCTTGGTCAAGAACAAAAGCAGCCACATTGTCATTTGTCAAAGCAAAGCTCCTGCCACAGCAGCAGCAACTGCACCCTCAGATATTGATGACAGCTGACAGACAAAAAGAGAAAAAAAGTTTACTGCTTTAAAATGCTACCTCCCCTCTGGGGCCTGATCCATAGGTCTACCTGCCATTCCCTGAGCCAAAGCATGGAAAACCTCACTGGAATGTGACAGGACACGAGTCCAGTAACAGCACTTTGGTGACTACAATGTACAACCAAGTTATTGCACTGCTCCACTGGTACCCCTACATAAGTCTCGTTGATGGAAAAACTACGTTTCAATGAACATAAACAAAAAAATTGATTCAGAGGAGCCTGGAACAGATCAAGTCTGGTCTTTGAAGCAGGAACTGAGTCCTGCTGATCGGGGCAGGGCAAGTGCCTCCTCTCCACTCTGCTGCCTCTGAAACGCTGAACTTTCTCTCCAGCTCATTAAACACTTTTGTAAGGAAGGACCTCAACACTCACTGGCAGTTCAGGAATATAATCCAGTACTGGAAACCCTTTTAATCAACAGCAATCACCTGTCCCCAAAATTACAGATGCTCAAAAATGCAGTTCAATTTAAAGGGCAACCATTTAGGTCAGAGATCTGTGGTGTGAAGATCAGTCTTGGCACTGTGGAAGGATAAAAGAGCAAACTCCAGCAAGCCATAACAGTGGGGTTCCTACAGAAACTGCAGGCTGGAGTAGCTGAAGTGTTTAAATAAATATGAATATACATCATGAAGTGCCCCTTGCATGGAGAGGTCCTGAGTATGAAACTTGTGTCCTCCTTCAGGAGATCTCGCTAGGCTTGCTGATTTTTCTCCTACTACTGTTACACAATGAAGGTGTCCATAAATATGGATAAAAAAAGCTCCATAAACCCCATATTTTTTCTACCCAGAGCTTTCCATCACCTTTTTCTGTTTCTCCAAGTGTTCAATTCTCTGTTTAAGCCCCGTAAAGACATTGCTACAAGGGAAAAAGAAGAAAAGGACCCTTGCATCTGTGAGAGACACTGCAGTTTCTTCTAAGCTGGCAGGAGCCCGCACAGACAGGCAAGAGAAGGCTGCTCCAAGAGAACCAGCATCAGTCTGTACTGAGGACTCACTGAACTAGAGCCTGACACCAGCAAAAAGACCCTCCTTCCTTTCTGGAAAGCACTGAGGCTTTAGGAAAGGGCTACAGAGTCAGCTCTGGTCCTCTATACAATCAAACAAACCTAACAAACTCTAAGATCCCATAAAAGACTGCAAACTATTTAAGTTACATCCACCAACAACAAAGCTGGCATGGTTTCAAGGGGAGATGACAGCAGGTAAAGTCTGTTTAATAGCAGTGCTCCTTAAGTCAGCAATCCACACTGGGTTTACTTGAGCATTATCATGAATTATCAACACTGGTGAGATTTTTCCCACTTCAGACAAGTCTGCAACAAATGTGGGGGCTCTTTGTACTGGTTACAAAGAGGGCAGAAGTAGGTAGTACAGGATATATTCAGCAAAACTTTCCAGCCAAAAACCATTTACCACTATAAATGAGGCTTTTGCAACTTTAGACTCTGGTAGCCAAAACTTTTTTAAAAAAATACAGAGGTTCAATCTGTGTAGAGCTCTAAGCTATACTAATAACAGGACACACTTCCTCAAAAATGAAAAAAATCAAAGCTATTTTATATAGAAGAAATAATTCTAAATACGGTCACTGCATGTGTTGGATGTGCCTTAAATACACACAGTGCTGCCATACTGATTCTTCTCACAGTTCACTAAAACAATTTTTTTCAGGCCGAGATGTGCTGCGCTCTGTTTCAGTACATGGCATGTTGCAGACGAGTCAAACATGCCAACACCTCCAATTTCTGGTTGTAGAGTGGATTTTGTATTTCTTTTTTCTCTCATCCCCACTTGTTTCCTTCTTCCCATCAAACACACTTTAGAACTGAGCTCTGTCGCAACCCACCAGCAGACTTGTCCCAGCCCTACTCTCTGTGACATCTTTATAGCCATGTCCAGTAATGCTGGCAGCCCACACCAAGGCTCTGCAGCCTGGAGAAGGCGGGGAGATGGGTCCAGCTGCCATTTCCAAACAGGCCAAGCCACCTGCAGTGTTCCTGGAAACCCAAGTGAGCAACAGGAACTTATGTCAAACAACCTGCAGTAAAAAACTTTAAAATGTGGACCTAGGACAGATCCTCAGGTGTATCAACCAAGCTAATTCCTTTTAGCTGACTTTACCTTCACAAACACACTGACTGCACAAAGCTGTAACAGAAATTCCCAGAACAAGCCCAAGCTGGACTTGGAGTGCAGGAGCAGCGAGACGCAGCTGCCGCCTCCGAGTGACCTCTACCAGCCCCCCACAGAAACCACAAGGACCAGCAAAGCTGACACCCAGGGGCTCAGAAGGGAATCAGATATTTAGCAAGATTATGCTATCTGCTAATCTGATTAGCCCCAGAGACTGCAGATAAACATAACAAAGAACAGCCGGACACCAGCTGTAAAACCCATCCAGTCAAGCAAATAACACAGCTGCCCAGAAAAGCTCAGCATCTGGGACCTGTCGCATGTAATGCTTTTAGGGAAATGACAGACTCGCTGCTCTCACGTTAGACATGGGAAAATGTGTTAATCTGTTTACCTTAAATGGATTTAACCTCAATCTGAAAAAGAGAGGACTGACTCAGATTCACACAGTCAAGACACTCGGGCAGCAAGGCACAGTGAGCAGGAGGCAGCAATCCTCAACACCATTTACATGGGTTCGAAGGATCAGGCATGACACAGGTCAAACAAGAAACGTTAACAGATTAAACAAGCACATTTGTAATTAGGTGTAATGTTGATTGTCTTCTGCCCCTGAAATGATAATCGGGTCCCACATCTAATCACTGCAGACACCTGAGCTTTAGGCTGATGGTGACAGTCTCCACAGTCAGTCCCTTCCCAACACAGAAAACACACACAGGGCGAGGGACCTGGGCTAGAGGTGGGGAGAGGGATTTAAAAATGAATCCTATATTTTTATATAAATACAATAATAGCAGAGAATTAGCAGAGAAGCTCTCATGCCTTCCCTATAGGAAATGGGCTGCTGAAAGAGCAAAAGCCACCCAACTCACTTGCCATAAATTGGCTGTTACTTTCTCAACTGCAGAAGGGAAGGCGAGGGCATTATTTAACATGTCCACTTGATGTTTTTTTAACACAGGAAAACCAAGAGCAACTTGCTCAAGGACTGCATTCATCACTGCCTGCCAATTACAGAAACAAAACTGATCAGTCAGGAGGACACAAGTGGCACAACGACTCAGTTCAGCGTGTGGAAGCACAAGCACTCCAAAGCGTTCTGTCACAACAACGGGCATTATGGATATACAGAAGCAGGTCTGAAGCTTTTCAGTCACTCTGTGGCAAAGCACTTCCCTCCCTTTCTAATTAGCAAACACTCAGCAGTAACCTCAACCTTCCCAACAGCTCTCACTTGAAGTGCAGTAACCTCAACCTTCCCAGCAGCTCCCACTTGAACCCTTGGCTACCACCTGAGATCATTCTTTTCCCAAATTTGCACCAAGATTCTCCAAGACTGAATTTTTACACACATTCATCTATGTTGAGAGAATCAGATCAGCATGAAAGAGGAAAACTTCTACTTCAGGGTTACTCAGATGAGAGCAGAAATACTGAGGCCAGGTGATACCCTCACCACTGGAAGCAGTGTCAGCTCATGGTATTGCTACAAAACCTGGCACCAGCAGTCAGGAGAAAGCACTGGATCACCAAAGACAGGGATGCCCAAGAGGGCACCAGGAGACTGTATTTCACAACAGTTTTGGGATGTGGGACACTTTTGAGGCCAGCTCAGAGCCATGGGTATCCCAACAGTGCTGGGGGCTAACTCTGGAAAGAAGCTATCGCTTCAATGCAGACTGAGGAGGAGTCGGGGTCTAGCTAAGTTCAGAATGACAGGGACACCAAAAGAAAAAAGAGAAAACACTTCTAAAGAAATTGTCTGAAATATGCATTTTCTATTTTTATGGCAAACATGACTAGTTGCTAGTATTCAAAAGCAATTATGCAGAGGCTGATCTATAAATAATTCAAAACCCAGAAAGGAGAGATCCAAACTCATTTACAGCACACCCCATGCTGTACTGAATAATGTTATGCCCCAGCTTTCACCATTCCCATAAAAGAGAAATGCAGTCAAAAAGCTGAGAAAGAAGAAAAGCATCTCCCCTGCTCCCCAGCCAAAAAGGAAGACAACATCTGAACCGAGGTAAAATTTAAGGTCATTCTACTTAGTACTACTTTCATAGATATAAAGCTTGATTTTTGCTGCTCTTTTCACACACGTGTCCCCAGAAACTGCAAACAAGGCATCAAGGAAATACATCACCCCCACCCCGCTGCAATGTGCTCTGAGTAGATCCATACAGAAGTTCACAGCATCAACAAATGTGTGTCCCAAATTTCTTAAATGAACTAAGTCTCTTGCACAAAGCAGTGAATAATTTAAGGGGAAGGGACATGTGCAGGTCAGCTAATCTAACCTCCTGCTCAGAGAAATACTAACTTTAAAGCAGTGTTTAAAGTTTAAAGAAAGATATATCAGGACCTTGTCCTGCTAAACTTTGAATAAGTCCACAAATGAAAACTCCCAAGCCTCTCTTGTTCCTTGTTACAACTGAGAACCACTCTCACCATGAAAAAGTTTCCCCATGTATTTTTCATCTGGCTGCAAACTGTGATTTTTTGACTCTTGTTTTTCAGTATGCACCTCTAGGATCAGAAGCATTTCCATTTCCCCCTCTCAAAAAAATTTACTTCTTGATTGCAACTACTGAATTTCCAAACAGTTCTTTAATTTTTTTAAAATTTATTCATCTACTATCCTTACAGCAACAATACCTTCCCACACATCCTCTCTGCACAACCAAATTTATGCCATTTACATTGAAAACTAAGGATTTTTTTCTCCACTTATAGCTCAGTTAGCTTTGTTATAATGCAGTTTATAAAATTACATTTAATGGAGAAGGGAGCAGGTAATTTGTTTATTTCTGAACTGTGATGGCTAATGGATGGGGTGGGAATAATGACAGAATATATATTATGTTATGTTATGGTCGAACAATACAAGGAGAGAATGCATGACCTGATAATTTTTACCCTTCATTAAATGGTCTATTGAGCTGCCTTTTCTCCATA
The DNA here is from genome assembly GCF_963513975.1 of Fringilla coelebs. NCBI lineage: Eukaryota > Metazoa > Chordata > Aves > Passeriformes > Fringillidae > Fringilla > Fringilla coelebs. The sequence continues at coordinate 10,775,328 of NC_140067.1, forward strand.
TCAGCTTTTAAAGCGGAAAAAACCCACTGCAAAAAATAACATATTACTTCAAATCACAAGATTACTCTTAATTAAAGCAAAAATTACTCATCTGTTTCTTAAATTCATTAGCAATAGCTGAAAACATACCTAAAAATAAGGAAATCAGCATAAGGAGACTAACTGTAACTAGCCTTGTTAACTACCTTCCTCCATAAATGCTGAGGCATTTTAATTCCCATGTCTGGAAGGACAAAGTCTGTGTCACTATGAGCATCCTTGCCAAGTCCTTCCTCCTCCCAGCAAGCCAAAAGCAGAGTGGGAAGCAGAATCCAAAACTGTCTGCACATCCAGATGGAGCAGTGACACCTAAGCCACATCTGCTTTCAGAGGCTCTTTGTGGCTTTTCTGAGAAGAAAACAGGTCTGTACAAAGACAGATCACTTGAACTGACAGTCCTGGTTTCCATCTACTTTCCTCAAGGAAGAAGACAGATGGGCTACCAATGGGTTTATCTGAGTTTGATACAAGGAACTGTATGTACCATGGGCATGTGCCTTGAGCCCTGCCTGGGAAAGGGCAATGAGGGAAGAAGTTCTCAAGGACACACAGAGAAGGGTATCCCACCATGCAGCCTGCTGCAAGGGGAATCCCAACCAAAACAGAACAGCTTCTGAGACTGATGGGTTGAACCAGGTGTTTTGGAAGTTACCAGTGTGTAAAAATCCACAGAAAATAAACAGGTTTGCAGGTTAGGTGAAAACCTAAGCCATATAGCATGCAAGTAGTCTCCAGTGCAAAATAACACATGATGGAAATATGGAGATAAGGGAGCAATGTGAAGGAAACCCGATTACGCAGCCAGCCTAATGATGGAACATTTTCATTTCCTGTAGGGAAAATGGCTGATATTGGTCAACATCAACTGATAAAGGGCTGCCTGTTATGGGTTTCAAGAGAACTTTGATCTACATCTCACATCCCATTAATAGAGACAATAAATTACTCTCACTTTTCATGACACTGTGCAGAAATAAAACTCCCATGTTCAAATGAGACAGAGCTTCTTGATGAGAGTGCTAAAACGTCAGCAGTACATCAAAACCACTCAAATTCACATGCTACAACTCCAAAAGATCAAAAATTAATGCCACTGAAAGGACATGCATTCAGTTTTGCAGAAATCACCAAAAGAGATAATTTCTTCCCTAAGAAACTCCCTTGTATTCAAGTTCCTTCCCTCTATGCCAAGTATGCTCACATGGCAACAGAGAAAACATTTGTGGCATTTGATTCCCAAAGTCCGCATGCCTAAAGAAAAGTTTTCCCAGAAAGTGCTTAGATAAAAGTCCTTTTCTGTGGTTTAAGCAGGAATACCACTAGTCAAAGTAAAAACATGGAGCTGGCTGACGTGTAAAGAGCCAGCACTTTGAAGCACTGCAGAGGTCACATTGTGGCAGAGAAATCCTGCTTCATAAAGCTTTGATGTAGAGCAGCTCACAGAAATATCTTCGTTATTTCACTGAAGTACATCACTGCTAAAGCCTCTTTCTTACTCAGTGTAAAATAAGCTGTTATTGTTCTTTAATATTAAAAAAGAGCATTAGTTTCTCTGTCAGCATTTCAGGCAAATGTGCAACAGGCAATAAAGGAGGTCTAAACTGAGTTTGAGTTCAATAGAACCTTATTGACTTCCAAACAAACACCCCCAGTCAAAACCAGCCTAAGTTCAGCTTGAAGTCACACCTTCCACAGAAGCAGCACAAGGCTGGGGTTAAGGAACCCAGCACTCAGAGATCAGGCAGAGATGTGGAGGGACAGCAGCTCACCTTTCCAATTTTGCTTCTGACTAAAAAGGCTTCTCTTTATAGTGTAAATGGTGCCATTTATACATACAGAAACACACACTGGAGTGGTTTTTTACATGGTGTCTCTAGTGAAGGGTAAACACTGGCATGAAAATCTTGTTTTGGTTTTAAAATACTGCGGAGATCCCCATAAAACAGTTTCTGAAGAAAGCCACTGCAGTGGTTTGAATATCCTGAAAGCTCAGAGTCAAGGAAGGAAGACCATCTGCACGCATTTTTATGGTCCACTCAAACCTTAAGTGCTTCCAAACACACAACAGCTACAACAATACTTTCCATTTAAAAGACAGAAGCCTATAAACAGCCCACATTATGAACTCCTCAATTTATCTAAAATTTCCTCCACTTATATTTACCTTATCCAGCTGCAATAACAAACCCTTCAATTTCCCAGTCTCTTCCATCCTCCATGAGGACAAGAATAGTAAAAAAGCTAAAACCTTACCAAAACCTGGCATAATAATTTGAAACAAGTGAATTTGTCCTAATCCCAACTGGCTGCCAGTACAGAGCCCCCAAACACCACCTGCCAAAACCAGCCAGATTGCACCCTGCTCCCTTATACTCTTCTGGCTCATTCTTGATTTTGTTTCCTTTCACTGAACTTGTACAGCTGCAAGTGCACTCCTATAATGTGATGGCTGAAATAAGATCAGGAGAGTTTTCCTGAAGCTTGAAGGAAGTTGGTGGGGGTGCAGGACCTGCACCAGCTGCCCATCAATATTCAGTGCGTGCAGCTGCTCTCAGTGGCATCCTTGGAATTCAGCTTGGCTGGGGAAAAAACAACTGCCACTGCTATTTTTTCTGAAATTTCACCTAACTGCTGTAACAAGCCTGTGTAGTTCTGCCCAAATTCTTACACGTGTTTTAAACACTTCAGTGAAACAGTTAAAGCCCAACGTTTATATTGCAGGAGTGCCTTGTTTGTACCTTTCCCTTTGTTGCCATCTGTCAGACTTCCTCACTGAAGCTTCTCACAAGAAAAACATCAGTAATGGCAAAACAGCAGGAATTTCAACAGCCAGCTACCTCCTCCTTCCAGCCCCTAAAAGGGCTGAGGTTTATGTCTGTGAAATTTTAATAGGGGTCCCTTTTTGCTCCAACACAGCCACACAGACTGAGCACAGCATCAGCCAGAACCAAATGGTGCCAGTACTTCAATACCCCACCTTGCACTTTTTTTCTTTAACCAGTCTAAAGCCTCTTCCAATTTCCAGTTCCTTCTAATCACCTACCCAGAACCCCCATGGCCGAAGCAAGAACAGTGCTATGAATCCAGTGCTATGAGTCCAGCTGGTCAAGCAGAGTGCCCTAAATCATATGGGATTGCAGGGAGCACCCTGTTCCCACACTCATACAAAAGTTAGCAAACTCACAAACTCCCCTGGCTGTTATGCTTAAATGTGCTTAGGAGAAAATAAAGGATTTAAGGACATGTGTTACCTCAGGTTCTTCTCTGACTCAGTATCAGTGAATGGCCCCTGCCACCCCCTCCAGGTTTTGGAGCCAGTCCTGCACACCAGATTCATACACCATTTCAGCACAGTCCACCACAGCTCTCTTTTTCTCTCCTTTTCTTTCTTTTTATAAATGAAGAGACTTTGAGTAGGACTGCTTGTGTTACAACTTTTCTGAAGTGCTAAGCACTTCACTTGAGCTATGAGTCATCAACTGTGACAGCAGCAGAAACATCTTGTCATAAGCAATGAAGAAACTTCAAATTAAGTATCCCACCAAATAATTTATGAAGATTGCTTATCCACAGTCAAGAGGGTTTGCTTATAAAAATAATTTATAATTTGGTAATTATTACAGAGACAAAAATGTAACTACCCAAAGAACTTCAAAAATGTTAAGTGACAAGGAGCAAAGGGAGAGGAGGGAAGCGAAGACAGGAGATGAGCATCTCTCAAGCATTTCTCAGGGCTCTAAAATGCAAATCTTTCTCACATACCTGTAAGGTGATCCATCTACAAACATGTTGAGAAAAGGTATTCAAGTTTCCCCAAGCAAATGCAGTTTTTCCCTCCTACTCACCCTTTTTGCAGCTTTAAAACTTGATACTCACAGCCTAGTCTCAAACTCTCCATAATTTTAATCTTCACTGTACTTCCAAGGGACTTGCAATACACACCTCAGCACTGACATTCACACAGTGGCAAGCACTGGAGAGACAATCTGGAGCTCTTTGTACTCCAAAAACTGATGGCAGTTTTGTCCTGCTAGTAAATGCTCTCATGATGTAAGAGGAATAGCAATATCTTCTGCATTTAGGTTACATTTCACTACTTTTAAAAAAAATTTACTGCTCTTCGACAATTACAGGCAGATCCATGCCTTCTGAAATTCAAACCTCCAAGACATCAAAAACTGCTTTAACTATGAGACTTTTCCCTCCCAGAGTGACAGCACACTCCTTCCAGCTTCTTCAGCAAGAAAAACTGGCAATTCAGAGTAGCTGTGTCCTTCCCTGCCCAGAGACCATTCCCTGCCAAAGCCCTTCTGTCTCAAGCACTGAATTAAATAGGTATTACACACAAAAGGGAGCTGATATCACATACTTATTGTTCTCAGATTGTTAAAAAAATACCATTAAGCTTAAAATGTGTTGGCTTCCTTGATTTCACTGCAGCCAGCTTACACACATACCCAGACAATTCTACATAATTAAAAATAACTTTCTATACCCGTATCTTGCTGCCTCTAGCTATAATCCAAAACCAGATGCTGGTGTGCTATTTGAGACCTAATAAAAGCATCCCTCTGGTTTCTGAGCCCTTTCACCTGCTTTCAAACCTTCACAAAGAATGGATGTCTTGCTACTGCTGGTTTTGCCCTCATCACTTCCAGGACAAATAGAAAAAAAAATCCCACCCATGTATGGTCCTGGAACGTGAATACTCCTAAAAAACATTGTGTCTTGAGCGAAATGTTGTTATTCGCTATTCAAAAGATACAATTTCCGTTTCTAGTAACACCTCCATGTGCAGTAGGTGCTAAAAGGCAGCAGAATAAGTTATTTTAGGCATGTGTGTGTGCATGCACACTGACCTTCTGGTACACAGCCTAATGAAGATCAGAACCCATCAAGCGCACCGATACAAAGAACCTAAATTCTCGTATGTATGCTTAGTAAAGCATTCGAGTGACTTCAAAGACCTCTGTCAATACAGAAAAGAACTGCATTAAAATTCTGAGCCTCCAAATCTATTAAGCATTTCCAAACACAGGAGGACGAGTACCAGGATTTGTTCAGCTGCCCTCACTGCCTTGTTCTCAAGGAAGGAGTGTAGGCTCAGTCAGTCAGCATGCAGTGACTCAGCTCCGTTCCATCAGCTCAGCAATTTAACAGCCAGTAAATCTAACCTGTGTTTCCAGTCTCACTTGTAAAAAACACTGCTTTAGTTTGGTGAAGGCCAATGAGGTACACTTCTGAGGGCCACCAGCACTGAATGGATCCTTCCCCAAATGATATTTCCCCAAAATCTGCCTATGCACTTTGGTCCTGGACATGGAAGAGCCAGGAGAGCATCATGCAGCTCCTGGGATGTGCCAGCAGCGGTAGGGATATCCTGGGCAAGCTCTGGCTTCTGCACTGGGGCCATGAACCAACCAAGGTGGCAGAAGTCCCATCCTCACCATGGTGGCCCGTGGTCCCAGGCAGAGCTGACAGCAATGCACGGTGTGCTCCAGCAAGGGCTGTCCGGGAAGACAGAGTTCGGCAGAGGGGAGCGGTGAACACACAGCCAGGGTGCTCAAACAGAATTCATTAATCAGGCTCCAACTGCTCCACTTCACTAGATGGAAGCTCTTTATAGACACTGCCTCATTTATTTATTTTTTGAATGCCCAAATTAGTTTAGTATGAAGCTGTGGAGACATATAATTTGTCTGAGCAGATGATCTATAGATCACTGAATGAACACTAAATAGGCTCTTGCTGTCCACAGAAGAAACACACTGCGCACTCTCCCATGGCTGCAGCAGAGGAAAGGTAAATTCTTTTTTTCTAAAATTTAGCCCCCGGCAGTCTGGAGGTCAAAGAGCTGGCACTTCTTCCAACATGCTCAATCCTGACTGAGGACAGAGATGCAGCCTCTGTCCATGAAAAGCAGGGCCCTCAATTCAGAGAGAAATCAGCAAGTGATAACTAACCTGGCATTCTGCTGGGGCCAGGCTTTTCTCACACAAACAGCCTTTTCTGCTCACATCTGTGAATATATGCATATTTAAAAAATAAATTATCTCTCATTCAGATTAGTTACTAGAATATCTCTTTCTCTGCTGAAACAGATTTGTTCCTACGGTTGTATCTACTGCTATTCTGGGACTTGGTATTGTTTTCCCACTATTGCTGCAGAAAATGTTCAGCAGCTAATTGCACAGTCAAGTCCTTTCACATAATTTTCACTTTGACGAGAGTAATTAAAAAGCTAAACAGCTCAAGAACCAATTGATTAGGTCTGGAAGCAAAGCTCTGTTTCGGCGATCCTGAGGTGCACGTGTACAGAACAGCAGGAGTTTGCAGAACACAACTGGGAGCACGTTCCTCGGCGCCCATGGTTCAGTGTGATTCCTGCACGATCTCTTTCTTGCTCAATTTGCATGAAGTGTTATATACACATATGTGCTGCACATAGACCATGCTTTCAAGAGTCAGGAAAATTAACCTTATAGGACAAGTTATAGAGTATTTTCCTTCTATCACCTGTACCTGCAATCACCAAATAGCCAAAGTTTGCTAATGGACTAAAATAACTCCTATCACAGGAATGAGCTACTAAGACTTCTAATATCATTAAATTTCAAACTACATAATTGAAATTTAAAAGAAAAGGGCTCCAAAATTACTACGTATGTACCAAAATGATGAGCTTGTGAACAGTAATGAAATGGAAACTTTCAGAAGCCTGAGGTTACACAAAAACTTAAGAGATGCTCCCCATAACTTTTATAATAAAGCTAACAATTCTATTCTTGAAAGAGCAGGTTGTCTTTAAACCACTTCCTTCTCAGTGAAGTTTGGTCAGTTACTGACTACATATTTGAAAAACTGTTATGAAATGTGCAAGGTTTAAAGCTGATGGGAACTTGGAGCAGCAACAATGAGAAACTCCCTCTATGCATATAGACAGCAATCGAACATCAGGCTCCTCCTATGGCACCTGATGACCAAGAAAGTGCTGGTGCTCCTCAAAGCCAACAGCTCTGGCCTCTGTGTGAGTGTGTTAGAGAACAGCTTCATGGCACAGGCCGCCGAAACACGTGGATAAATATCTGAATAATGCTACAGCAGCATCTGAAAGAGAGCTGCCTGAGAGAGCACGTGAGCCTGCCTGCAGAGGGGTTCCAGACAATGGAAATCCAGTGCCAGCAGACAGGCCTTGGGTCACACTCCCTGCAGCTGCACTGCACACCATTACTCCAGGCACAGCAATACCTCCAGGACACAAAACACAAAACCTCTTTCTTTGATACAGAAAGCCAAAGGTTGACCTAAATTTTCCTGCACAAGTAAAATGTCAAATCTTTTCAGGGAAGTCAAAGACATAGAGAGAATTTTGTCATTACATAAGTAGATATGCTGAAAGAAGCCACAGAAGGTTCCACACATTCACAAATGTGATAATTTAGATGACAAATGTAGCAAATTAAACCCAACTTGTTAGCTAATAGAATATTTAATTATGTGCTGTGAACAATCACTTGCATATCTGGGAATTTAAACAATTATTTTTGGAAAGGGGAGAAACGTTCCTGAGAAGGAGGGATTTTTAGCATCTGAGAGCTTTTCTATTGCATTCCTTTCCACCTTACCTTGTTTATAGCTCTATTCAGTAATAGTTTTTACTTGTTTCCTCAATGTCTTAATTTCCTGCAATAATACATCTGCCATGAATAATTAAGCAATGCATTTGCTGCTCGCTGAAAGCTGAACAAGTGCTATAAATCAGTTCTGGGACCCTCAGCCAGCACAGACACAATCAGAGATCTGCTCATGTTGGCATTTCTTTCTGCAGGTGAGAGGAATGGTGCACAGAAACACTCAAGGAGCTGCTCAGCAGTGCCAGGCTCCCTTGCCCTGGAACTGGCATTTTGGGAGTGCCTGTCTGCATCTCTTCCCAAGCAGCAGGACTTCAAAGACTGTTTTGATGAGGGACAGTAACCCTCAATGTTCTATATTCTTCACATTTACTCCTTTCTCACATTCCTAGGTTGCTCCCTCTTAACTCTCCTACTCCATAGTCAGGAGGAAGAGAGCAGAACATGCCCTGAGTGCGCATTATTCCCCTCTCAGCACCAAAATGATGGACTGCTGTTCTTTGCTGTATTTCCACCTTATTTCTCCTGCTGCTTGTGGTTCAAACCAGGACACTACCAGATGGTAGTGAAGGGCTGAATGATCGTCTGTAGTCAGGCCCATTACAGCCAGTGAAGGTTTATCTTGCCAAGTCACCCTCGCTCTCAGACAGCTGGGCAGGCTGCATTTCTCACTTTTTTGTATATGAAGATGGAAGATAACAAGCTACAAAAGCAACAGCGATAACACTTCCCTTCAACACTTCCACTCGCATCCATATCAGGGGAGAGGAGCAGTAAAACAACTTTCCACTACCAGAACAGGATTCACCTTTTAATTGGATGAGGTTTACAGTGCAGTCACTTCAAGTGCAGCTGTGCAGCATATGAGCCTCTCCAGCTTGGCAGTGCAGGTACACTAGAAAATTAATCAAGACCAGGTATCAAGCCAGGCCTAGGAAATGTCAGGGTAGCCATCAGAATTCCATGTCTTAATTTGAGAATCTCCCCAGTTCACTCCACAGTGCAGAGACTAAAAAAAAAACCTTTAAAGGTCAAAATGTGGAACAATTCATCACTAAATTTCCCTACAAAACAAACCATGTAATGTTCCTGGTTTTAATTCTGTTGACAACAGATTGCACATATTTTAAAAACGTAACGTTTAGCAGCTGTGCTGCCAGTCTGCAGAGTTTGCATATATAGCTGTGATATTACCATACTCTATTATTCATAACAGGCAACAGACTTCATTCTTCATCTTGTGAAAAATAATTGCAGTTTGAAGTCAAAGTCTGATGGCAAAGAAACACCCAACATAATGCTAGAGTTTCCAGAATTCAGGAACTCATGTAATGGCCTGCATTTTGATTTAAATCAATTCATTAAAAAGACAAATCTCTTCTGATCTCTACTTCTTCAGCAAGAAGTACATGTCTCTTTTATGAAACCAGGAAAGGAAAAGTCTAGGTGGGTAAATAGCTTTTTCTTATCCACAACAAACATGCAATAAATTAACCGTAATCTTTTAAAAATAAGCATGAGATAATCCCATCTCATACAGCCCTGGGACCTCACTCAGACAGAAATTCATGAGTTGATGTATAGCTATTCACAGCAAGAATGACTACTGGAAGGAGAAAGTAAAAAACCTTACCCATCTTCCTTTCCACTACCATTAACAGCATTCTAGACAAATATGCTTTTTAATACATTTTCCCTTTCATACACACAAATAAACATTTTAACATATTTGAATCAGAAGGTCTTGCAAGACCTACAGCATCCTTTGCAATTGCTTCTCAAAGCATTTTGTGCTGCCAGAAGCTGTTTCAATCCTCCCCCCCTAAAAGGGCTGCTGGTCAGTGCTGCTCTGGACAGCAAAGCAGCATTGTTTGCCTAGAGTGGTCCATATGCAGACCCTCCAAACCTGCTCTGCTGCTCTGGGTTATGTGGGCTGGCACAACCACACTGCCTTTCTTAGGAATATCTGACAGTCAGTGCAGAACAGCACGGATTTTTGGTGCTGTCAGAGAGAAGGGCTCTTGCACACCACAGCAGCAACCACCAGGTACCCACCGGAGCCCTGCCTTGGCAAGCAAAGCCCCTGCAACCATCAAAGCTCAGACACTGGCCTCTGAACAGATGTACAGCATGATAAAGTCACCAGGCAGAGACCTACCTACAGATAAATACATAACATGTACTGAGAGAAAAAAAACCAAACACAGAAATACCTGCTCCAATTCACAGAGTTAACTGTATGGCTTCAGAAGATGAACCACACACTGGAACAGGCAGCTGTCCTTTAGTCGTGCACAGATGTGGGCAAAAAGATAGCAAATCTATGAGGGTACATGAGAAAATGAGGGGAAGTTTGCAAGTCTCATATTCTCCCCTGTTTTCACCCACCAGCACATTTAAAGCAGAGCTACAAAGTCAGAGAAGGGCACTGAAGAGGACTAAGGGCCTGGAGAACATTTTCACACAAAGCGACACAGTCAGAGGAAAGACAGTGATTGTCACTTGGGAGGAGGATAAAAAAGGACAGGATAAAGATATAAGAGTTATTAGGTGACCTAGAGAGACTGCACCTCTCCTGGTTCATAAATGAAGACAAAGAAACATTCATTTAAAAAAATCACACTGCCTATTCAGAACATATCTGAGGGAACACTTTCTGTTTGCATACAAAATTCCAGAAATACCTCCAGAAATTCAATTCCAACAATCCTGCATGTCCGTGACCGTTGCTTAGTGCCTGACCTGAACTTCCCAGCTGTAATTCAAGCACATTATTTCTTCTCCTAGCAGTGGATGGGAAGGACTGCCTTCCCCCCATTTAATCCTTCCATTCTGGCAGTGGGATGCTGAAAATGAGATGTTTCACCGGAAGCCTTACCCATGTGAGCAGAGCAAAAAGACTATCAAATGTGTCCTCAGGATGGTACTCTTCATTTTTGCCTGTTTGTCCCCCTCAAAAAAGCACTGCTTTCGCAACTCCTGTGTGGCTTATGACCCATTAGCACTGCAGGACCTTTTCTTTATACCAGCTGTCTAGGCAGTTGTCTCTCATTCTGTATTTATGTAGCTGATTACTCCTATTTTCAAACATCTATCCACATTTTTCCTTATTGACATGCATCCTCTCAGACAGTTTCGCCAATTTGTAAAGATCATTTTGAATTCTAATAGTGTCCTCCAACATGCTTGCCTCTCTTCCCAGCTTGTTGTTGCCTGCAAATTTAATAAGCATGTTCTCTATTCTATCAGAGAGATCATTACTGCAAATGCTGAATGCTACCAAACTGCCAAATACCCACCCTATGAGCAGATGTTTCACAGGAAAAAGTCTCATGAGGGAGCACTGAAAGCTTTACTAAAGATAAATGACATCTACTGCTTCTCCATTCACAAAGCCTGTTAGCCTGTCATTAAAGGAAATTAGATGGATCTGACCTTGACAAACGTACACTGGATATTATTCCTTTGCCCATGTGGGTAAAACAATATTTAGAGTTGTTGCAATTAATAAAGCTCTACAGAAAGGGTAATACAAGTCCAGTTTCTGAGAACAGCTTCTAATTTTACATAGAATGGGAAGTAATGTGGGTGGGGAGAAAAGGCAAGAGTATGAGATGATCTTTATTGTACCTCCTTAAAACATCTAGCATTTGTTGGCCATCACTGGAGGCTTATGCTGGGATAATTTTGGTATAAATGGACTTAAGAGTTTGAGCAGGTTGCACCATACAGCAATTATTGTAACACAAAATAATTCTGCAATTTAACATAAACTTGGAAAACACCACATGGTATACTGCATGTAACTCTTTATATTTTAAGTGGGATTTCTTAAATTCTACAAAATTACACAGGAAGCTCTTCTCACACAAAGAACTACAGATTACACACAAAACCAGAATTTCTGAGCTAAATTGGCCTCCAAAAAACCCTTTATCTGCAACAGAAAGCTGAGTGTCTAACGGAAAAGACGTTGAGCACTGAATAGATGCTGACTGAACAATACAGGGATTTTGTCCTAATGTGTAAAAAACCCCCAAATCATGCTCTGCTCTTAAAATAGGGCACACAACTCTACAGACAGTGATGTATTTTAGCATTTGAGGGAAAAAAAAAACACGCCAGTTTTTTTGGCAGTTAAATATGTTAAAAGTTCCATGCATTTACTAAGACAGAATAAAGGTTTGACAGTCATTTCCAAGAAAGACAATACCAAGCCTCTGTGGCCTGCAGTACAACCACAGAGACAACTTCACCAAAAAACTCCCTATTTCCACAACTGCCTCAAGAAACAGACAAATGCACTGGGAGAGGAACTTCATGGTGTCAGTGGGAATTAATTCTCTCTGCCCATGTTCCAGGCTGGGCACTGGAGGACCTGCAGGACATCTCTCCTGGGCACCTCTGGCTCTTGGGAAGGCTGAGATCACAGCAGCTCTGGCTACACACAAAGAATGAATACACAGGCAATTTAGTTACACACGAGCTCACACAGCCTCCTTTACAGAGTGAGCCAGCGTGAAATTCCCTTTATATTATTAAGCAGCCTGTTTTTCTATGGGTCACTCCCTCCACAAATCAGGTTCCGTTCTCTCTGGACACAACTACGGATGCGGTTTGGTGGTCAAATGTGTTCAAAGACATTTTAGACTCAAGATTTATAAATAACACCAGTCAGCTTTAAGGGTACAAAAGTATTTTTCCACTCTCTTTGTTTTTAAGAGCCATTCAAAGACAACTTTTGCAGAAAGAACCAAAAACAAATTTCCACCTTATAAAATACAGTCACTCAACTTGAACTTTGCCTGAAGACCAAGCAGGGCATATTTCAGCTATGAAACAAACTCATAAAAAGCTAAAAATAACAGGTTATAACTAAGAAACTTCATCTTAACCCCTGATAAACTGTGTGTAATGGAGCATAAAAAAGGATATTAGAAGTTATATACAGAAAGTATAAATGACAAGTCAACAACCAGGACCATTACCTGTTACATCAAACAAGAGTAAAGGGAGCCTTTCCAGGTATTGGACTACCCTCATCATTCTCCTGAGAGCCATACTAAGCTCTGTACTCAGCATGCCAAGACTGAAAATACTGTCAGGACCAGGCATCCCAGACCTTTAAAAAGGAATATGAAAGTATTTGCTTATGAGAGAAGCTTGCTTCTCTAAGGGTTTTCTTGTGTCCTGGAAAAACTGAAAGCTTCTGTTTGATCCTAAATACGATTAAAATACATAGTCATCATCATCAGATCAGTATTTTAGCCATTTTCAGCATGTAACAAGAATCTCACTACTCATGGTTCTGTTCTTTCACCGAATCTTCCCTCTTGTAAATTAAACACTCTCTAACTACAATACACTATAGCTGCCTCACTTCCAAAATGTCTTTTTTCCCCAAACACTGGGATTGAAACACTTTCTGAAATCAGTGAATGGTGACTCTCACATTTACCTCAAAAGACAGAACTTCAGTTTCAAGTCTGAAAACCAAGGCAATACCCTGTCTTGGTACTGCCTTGGTAGGAACAACACCAAAGTGAGAGCTCTGCAACACACTCTGTCTCCCACTCACACAAGTCCCCAACTTTTGACAAGCGGGTGAAAAGAACATCCCCACCTGCCAGGCACAGCTGTGAAAATGCTGAAGCTTAAAATGGTTTTTAAAAGTGGAGTTTTTCATGGACAAAATCCCTACATGTGTAAAGTTGGTGAGTATTTCCTGGCCTCTTTAAAACCCCTTTTCAAAACAACCTTTAACAGAAGCAATACAACAGCTGAAGTGGATTTGGCTAAAAATAAACACAAAGAAAACACAGAGGTGTTCTGCATCCTTAAAACAAAGAGCAGAGGCTCAACAGTTACTGTCTTCTCCCTGTATGACAATTAATTGCCAAGGGCTTATATCACTCACCTTTGAGGCGAGCCAACAAAGTCAGCATATGCAGAGAGAGTTCGTAAAAACATTTAAAACAATTTGCAAGAAAAGCAGCAAAAGCAAGCAAGAATTCTGAGTGATTCCTTTTAAATTTGCAGTATTTACCAGTGCCAACAGTGGACTGATGATGGTCCTTTCCATGAGACCCCCGTTACTTCCAGAGAATTCACTATCAGCTCAAGTAGAATAACCTCACGTAGCAAAGACAAACCAAATCTCTTCCTGACAGGATGACTTTATTTGAAGTACCAACTCAGAACAGTCACCCTTGGTGCAATGAATGTCTGTTGGAAAATTGTGGCATTTCCATTTATTTTAATATTTGACCAGGTACTACCAATACATCTCAATCCAATCTTACAAAATACAAATTTCCTGGAAAAGATTTCATGGAAATTCTATTATTAAATACTGGGGGGGAAACAATGAGTAATATAAACAATGAAGGGCCATCTGAAAAGCACAGCAGGACTGCAAAGTCATTCCAGCCTGTACTACACAAAATGAAATATATTCTGTAATTATTTCTTTTTAATACTACGTCAATGCCCCTTATTGTGAAGGCTTAATGTTATGATGCAAGAGAGAAAGACAGAACTAACACACATTCAGAGCTGCAGCATTGCAGGCTACAATTCATACACAAATGGAAAGCCATCATCCACTATAAAAAGTGCCTTGATTTAATTCAGTGATCATATGTCAGGAAAGTGTGCAAGGCAAAAGACATTTCTATGAGTTAGAAGTTTCAGAAAGCACCCTACAGTGTTTTCACACCAACAAAATAAATGAGATTTGTCTCTGGCACAGACAAAGCACTGATTCTCACAAGGGACTAAACAGAGCATTCAATTAAGAGTACACCACTGCTTTTCAGCTCCTGATACATAAAGATAGACAACTTACCAGAGAAAAAGCACCCATGAACAGATGCTTTTTTTCCCACTCCTTTTTAAACCATGTTCAACATCAAAAAAGATTGACTAACATTTTGAGCAAACAAATTTCATACTCTTGGTTGTTCACAAAAATGAGCTTGATCATCTTATATTACAGTACCATTCTGAAGCACCAGTATAATGAAGAGATAATCAAAGAAACAAAAAGAGCATTCCTATTACCACATCATTGCTTTTTACAACTACTCAGCTAAAACACTGAAAGCTCCAGCAGATCTTATACTTTTTCCCTTTCTGACATCAGTAGCAGTAATAGCCAGGAGCATCACGACAAACCATATTATTTTATCGGTTTTCTGGCACTCTTTTCCATCTGCAAAGGATGTTACCATCACTACTACAGGGTATTTTAAATATCTCCTTAAAATACACATAGCAGCCTCTGCAAATAGCCACAACTGATTAACATCTGTGAATGAATGAACTAACTTGCAATTAGATTTGGAAAGTAAAGGGTAAGCTTTACCAAGGTTGGTAGTCAGCTACAAACAGAAAGGGAAAATTACCTTTCAAGAATCATTCAGATGACTAAATGAGCTGGGATCCAGCAAAACACATTTTAATGTACCTAGGGGCAGATATTCATGAGCAAAAAGCCAAATCCCACTAATGAAATAGAAGTCTGCATCCTGGGAGTCAGAGGTCCAGAAAGGAATTCAGAGGTCACAGCGGAGGACCACATTCCCAGCTGAATGCTGTGAGTAAAAAAGATAAAGTGCCATTGTACTGCTGGAAAATGCAGACACTTGTCTTGGTCCTGGTCCCTTGACTTTAAAAAACATATTGAAAAGTCTGGAGGATTAGTGAAGAACAATAAAAATTTTATCTGGCCAGAAAAAAAACCAAGATGAGTCCATTCTTCTACAACAAAAAGGACAAACTTTCAGGTTCTCTAACTCTTCCACTTCAAGTTGCTTCTCCAGGAGATTGCATTAAACAGCAGGAGTCTCCAGTCTCACTGACAGATGTTCTAATATCCAGTCTCTAAACCCTAAAAATGCATAAAGGTAGTTGGAAATAAATACACATTTGGAGAAGTAATGATTACTTGCCATTTTTACAGATCATGTAGGAGATGGGTAAATTCTCTATCATTTAGTTTTCAAATAATGATTTGACAGCCTCCCAAAAGCTACGTGCTAGCTCATCCACAGCTGTAAAAGCAGACACAGAAATTACTACTGAAATTATACAGCCTGTGTTACACAGGTCAGAGTAAAAGACTACTCTGATCTGATTTCTGGCCTTAAAATCTATGAATCCACACTGAAAATAAAACTGTAAGCAGGTAGTTCTACTGGTTTTCTGTATCACCAAGCCAATAAGCACACGCTTTCTCAAAGAACAAGTATTAAATATATCATCCCCTCAGCATTTGCCCCTGTGCTGGATAATTTACACAGATACTTAATCACAGGAAGTCCCTTGTGAAGGCAGGAGAGGAACTCTGGCTGCGCAGCCGAGTCCAAACGGTGCAAATGGCAAGTGGGGATGCTCAGCCCTGCACAGCAGCAGTGAGGGGCTTAAACAACAAGCCATGGAGTAGATGCAACAGTCAGAGCCCCACCTTGGTCTCCATGCAAACCACTGCCTCCCCACATCCCTGCAGACTGACCACATGCTCAGAGCTGCCTGACAGCAAAACCCAGAGTAAGCTTGGCTGCAGTTGCTACAGCACCTCTCTGGGGTCAGGAGCCACCACTCACCGAGGGCTCCAAGAAGACAACAGGAAGAGATCACTATATATTTATTCTGCTTTTACATCCTCCATAAGGCTTTGTACTGACCACTGTGGGATGAGGGATTTGGGGCTAAGCAGACCTTTGACCTGTCAGCTGACATTGACTGATGAATGCTGGTGGCTTTAACAATACATAAAAAAGACAAATCATCATGCTGTGATTTGTTGTGGGTAGCAACCCAAACAAATTCACACTCTCTGCAAGTGCTGGAGCTAAAAGGGCTATAAATGCAGAAAAAGATCCTTTGTCTACTCTGTACATGATGTTTGTCCTCACAGCATACCTTCTACCTTGATGTCTGCAACATTTAGCTACAAGCAGGCAGCATTCAGGTATTTTACACACAAGTGTAGAATCCATTCTGACCTAAATATATACACTTATATATATGAGGAGTAAGGACACCAAAAATAAACACTGCACAATAACTGTGGTTAATATTTCAACCCATCCCTTAATGACACCACCTCAATGCCTCAGGTACAGGGGTTTTCCTAAACAGTATTCTCCATATTCTTTCTGCTGATGGAATATGTCAAGCTAGTCAAGCTAGAATTGCAGAAAATTAGTATTTACCTGTGCTGCAATACCTGGATCCAATCGCATCAATTACACATAATCACTACATGCAGTGTTTGGGGACAGGCATGCAAACAGGAAACCTGGAAACAGAAACTGATGCAAGGCAGCAGTGGAGAAGATTCATGTCCAGCTTTTGGAATGGGATCCTGCTGGCCAGCTCTGCAAAGTGGCCATTTTCCAGGCTTGCACAACAGCAAGTCTATCTCACAGTGTGGCCTGGAGCAGCTGTATTTGGGGTTGAGCTGTTGTTGAGGCATCATTCAGGTTATGAAGCAAAAGCAGCAGAGTTGAATCAGGGAGTCAAAACAAGCCAAGGTGATCTTGGGAGCACAGAACACTAAGGGCAGACAGCAGAGTTAGGGGACAAGGACAAACAAATGTGCCTTAACAAATGCTCCCTCCAGGGCTCTTCCACCCAAAACCTCCAGACAGCACTCCAGGTACAGTGTGAAATCCCCGGCAAAACAGGGCTCACCTGAAGCTAGAAAGAACATCTTACTATTCTTAAACTCTGGGACATTGCCATATCTAGAAAAGCCATCTTAGTACTCTTTATTTTCCCAGCCTTCACAAGCATCAGCAGCCTATCTTTTTATTTTCTTTTTTAATGCATCTCCTGAATTCAATTAGCATCCAAGAAAGACTGATTGGGAAAAAAAAAAAAAAAAAAAAAAAAGCCACCCAAAACCAAAACGTACAAGATGCACATCTTTTGGATATAAATTAGCTCTTCGTTTCAGGGGCAGGGCAGCCTTGAAGCACTTCAGACTCGGGGTCCATTCTGGCCAGAGGTGGTGGGAGCCCAAGCTCTGCCTTGACCACACCAGCTCACTGAGGCACATTCATCTACCCCCTCAAATAAAAGCCAGGTTTGCTCTACCTCTAGAAATCAAAAGGTGCAAATTGTTTGTTTACCAGGTATCAATTCACAGGTAGTTGGCCTAATTCTGCCTTAGTTCTTTCCTTCTACAAGGTCACTTTTGAAGTGGTTTTATTCCTTAAGCCCTTTGAAATTCTGTGCAAGACAAACCAAAATATACTGTGGTTAGAAAAGGCCTAGGATGGGTCACCTAGTCTCTTCTTTTGGCTAATGGAACCTGTTCCCAAGACTTCAAAAACAAAACCTAATTTTTAAAAAACCAAGACAACAACAAAAGACATTGCTGATGATTTCTTATGAGAGTATTGATTTTTCACCATTTTCTCTGCATTTTGTTTTGAGAGGGGATTTTTTGGGTTTTTATTTTATTAGAATAAATGACACATTTTCAAAAGCTGAAAAAAAGCACCTTTTAGTTGACAATTGCACTGAACATTAACTGAAATCTGCAAAGCCATTTTTCCCATGCACAATCAAAAGCTGACAGACAGGGAAGTACAGAGTGAATAAAAAAAACCACAGAAGCAAGCGGAGAGAGAATGGGTAAAACAGCCATCCTGAATCAGCTCTGAGCTGCTCTAATGGAATTAGGGTCACCCTGACAGAAACACAGTCAGATCACAGAGAAAATTTAATAATTTCTTATTGCAGTCTGTAAAAGCTGGGGAGGATTTGAAATAGCTGTCTGCCAAATTAGCACTTCTGTATCTATCCACCGTTCATGCGCATGTGCCCCTTCCCACTCACCTTCTCCTCCCAGCACCCCACCAGAGCAGCCAGGAAAGCATCACTCCCCTCCTGCTGCCAGGGAGGCACCCACAGAGCCCCTCTTCTTCTGACACTGCCACTCAGGTTAACCTTTGGATGCCACTTCAACTCCTCATCGCTGACATTCTTCATAGCTCCTGCGACCTCGATTCCAGGGGAGGCACCGGCACAGCGCTAATTCTGCCAGGCAGTACACACTAAATCTGCTTTATCTCAGGCGTTAACAGCCCCTTTCTGCCGGCTGCCTTCGTTGTCAGCAAGCTACAGCAGCCACACTGAGATGTGTTACAACATCAGCAGGTGGGGAAGGTAGGGAAGACCCAGTTGTGGGTGCTCCCTGAGCAGCCAGCCATGAGCCATGCTGCTGCCAGGGATGCAGCACAGCCCATCTCCAGCCATCCTTTTCCTACTCCTATAAAAAGCAATTTGGGGACTGACTCTAGAAAATCCAGGGCTAACTCTGCTCTCACTATCCTGTTGTTTTTAGTAAGGGAAATGCCAGAATGCTTTGTAGATACAGAGCCTGCCCATCCCTCCACTGACTCCAAGAAGCACTGCAATGGGGAAAAGAAAGAATCACAATGATTTCATGGGAAGAGCCATAATCAGTGTAATAAATAAATGCTCTTTAGCTGAAGCCAACAGAATGCTATGGGGACTAAAAAACAGAAGAGTGTGCAGGTGGGGTGCTCTTTCACAGCAACCCTCTCTAACTTCTTCTGGAAGCTCCAGTGTCCATATATTGTCATATCTTCCCCATGCCCTTCACTACTGTCCTGAATCAGGATTCTCCAATGCCAGATTCACTACTGCATCACTTGTTTGCATCACTGATGGGCAGGCCCCAGAAAATGCAGGGTTTGGGGTTGACATTTTATCCCTGCAGAGTCACAGAGCAGACAGGTCCTTTCACACAGCTCCCAGCTTCTGAGAGTCAGTGCAAGATTCAGTGGCTAAGATGATATAAAAACTTTAAGTTGCTAAAATACATGGAGTTGCCAAAAACCACTTTCCATCTTAGGAAACCCTTGATTAATCCATGGTGGCTGTGGTAGTTAAAAGGTCAGTGCCCTCCAGAGCTGCCTTCCAGATTAGGAAAAAGCAATTCAGAGTGAGTCTGCACCAGAGAAAAAGACATACATAGAGATAAAATTGCTGCTCAACACAGAAATGTTCTACATCTGAGACACCATACAGAAACAGAGCCAATTTTGTTATATTTAAGCATTTGGATTTATTCCCCAAAATTAGCAAACCACATCTACCACAAGTTATCCTCAGGCCATGAACTGTCCTGGGACATCTCAAGCTCCACCCGCTTCTGCACATCTGTGATGTGACTGATGCTTCTCTCCTTTGCAGGAGCCAGTATGAAGATAATACATTTCAGAGAATTTTTATACACCTCAGAACACTAAACAAGTACTTCTCTATGCCAGATTCCAAAATGGGCTACAATGTGCAGACATAAAGTGATCTGAATAAGCGCCTTTCAACAGCACCAGCAGACAGGAAAGTAAGCTGAGGAAGGAGACAGCTGCTGCCCCCAGTTTAACTGGGCAGCTCAGACTCATACAGACCCAAATTAATCTGCTGCCTGTACAAGTCATCCCTAATGACAACAAAATAACTGAATTTGTATGTTTCTTCACATCCCTCCTTCACTCTTCCCTCCAGCTTCCCTAAATTTAGGTCTTCCTCTCAGTCAAGGACAGTTAGGAGCCCCCAGTCTGTTTCCTACATTCAGCCAGGCTCCTACCAACATGAATCAAGATCTCCTTCAACTTTCACAAAATTACATCTAATTATAAGCCTGGTGACTAAAGCTGCAGTGAGAAAGAGATGACTGCTGGCACCTCAGGAGGGGCATCACAGTCACCTCATCTCCAACTCAAGCATCCCAGAGGCAAGAAATATTCACAACTGCCAGGGTCTGTGATGAATGTGCAGACATTTGGACACCGAAAATCTGGGTACAGGTTAAAAAAAAAAAAAAGAGAGACAGTCTGACAAATACTTGGGGATTAGTTAACAAATACACACCCCAAGATTATGCAAAAAAAACATTGAGGTTTCCTGCTCTCTGCATAATCCATTCCATAAAACATTCCTACTATAAGGTGATTTTAGTAGGCTATCATTAGCCATGTTTTTGTCCTCTTGTGTGTCCACAACAGCATTTTGCGCACATATTTCCCCTTGGCTGAATGGGGCTGACTAAAGCCAGTCACAAGAACTCTATGGGACTACCAGGACAACAGCAAGGACACAACAGCTAAAAGTATGACCACAAGGAAACACTGTACTCCAATTCTGTCAAAATATAGGTGAAGGAGAGCTATACCAAAAGGTAAGAACTCGCACCCTCTTCCCCAACAGCTTCCTCCAACAGCAACTGCCTGCTGACTCAGGAGAGATGTCTCAGTGCTGCACAAATTACAAGAGCTGGCAAAAGAACAAGGAAAAAGTAACAGGGATTACTGTGACCCCAATACTTCTTTCTTCCTCCGCCCCCAATTTTCTTTACTCATCTGTGCGTGTTAGAAATCAAACTGTCAGGTTTTGATCTCGCAGCTTCTACAGAAATTCTTTCTGCACTTGAATAAATTTTGTCAGTCTTTTTAGTTCTACTTGTGCCCCTTTGCACACACCCTGTTTATCTGCAATGCGCACACTGGGAAATAGAAGTCTGGGGGGGGGGAAGTTGTGTCTTAACCCTCAGTTTCCAGTACAAACAAAGGAGGTTTAATATTTCTGGAAACAAATTTTGCAAGGCATTCAAGCTTTCCAAAACCAAATGTTACTTACTGTCTGCTCCTGCTAAAGGCAGCATCAAGCAGCAGAGGATGGCTGCTGGCACAGTGAGTACTGGGATGCAGAAGTTAGGCACCATATTCCAAAATAGAGCAAGTCCTCTTCAGTCTGAGGCAAGTGGTCAGTACATCCAGTGTTACAGACACAGACTTACTCCTGCAAACCAAAAAAGGAAGAAAAGGAAAATTATTATGACACACAGATGAACTGCCAGTATACCAAACTGCACTGCAAAGTCATCATTACAGATACTTTTAAAAAGAAATTTACCTATCTTCCCTGCATGAGCAGTAGAGCACCACACACGCCTCTGAACTCAATAAGCTGATTTCAAGGGTCAGCAGGCATAAATGCACCTGTCTCCACGTTTACCTTCATGTACAGTCTGGTTTATGGCCCATTAATGAATCCTTTAGTTGCTGTTGTTCACAACAAATAGTTCTGAAGCTCCACATTACATTCAAAAACCAGTCTTAAGCTCTTGTAACTCTCCTTCCACATGCCCTAGACACACATGGTTGACTGCGTGTGTAGAGAGGGTTTGGGATCAAATTGCATGTGAAGCACAGCTTGGACCATCCAGCTGGGCTGGTGTGCACCAGGCAAGTCCCAGCGGGTTCCAGCAGAAGAAACAGAAGCTGAATTGGATCAGCTGTCAGCTCACAGGGTGAGAGTCACAGCAGAACGTTATTAAGGAAACTGTCCATAAAGAGAAGCTTTACCCAAAGCAAGCACCTCAGCTTCAAACTCCCCAAAATAGAGGCAATGACTACCTGAAAGGATTCATGATTGGATATTTCCTCTCCAAAACAAAGCAAATCATTTTGCAAATTGCCTTAACTTGAGCATCTGCTTGAATATTGAAATACAGAACACTTCATGAAAACCAACCAAAAAAAGGCAAGTATTTAAAAAGAATACAATTTCTGTGTATCTGCCTTCTTTATCTTTTTATGCAAATATACTCATTGTACTTCCATCTCAAAGTCTAAGGTCTACCTATTAAAACAGATTTTAAAGGAGCAGGCACACACCATGCTCTCAGCAACCACATTCAGCAGTGACAAGAGCTCATACTTTCGGCGCCAGGCATCTCAGTGTAGGCCCACAAGTTATTTAAAAGTAGATGTGATTCTTCACTAAGCTGCAGAAGTTACCAGACACAGCATTATTAGTGAAAAAAAACCTCATGCTGGCAGATGCCAGCCTGAGTGGACCCCGTGAGTATCCTTGAAGCAAAGCAGCTGCAACTGTGCACACTCAAACTGTTCGTGGCCCAACATGCCACTCTGACTCGTGTTGGCAGACATTTCAAACACATCTTCAGGACTGCTCTAACAAAGATATTTCTGAATTTTGCTAGGTTTGGAGGTGTATTGTTTTTTGGAAACCGCTGAGCTTTTGATGGAAGTATCATAAGTTACAAACACGTCTACTTCTGACAAAAGCACAGTGCTCAAAGAATGCCAGCAATGATCGTGCCTAGGGAAATCCACGAGAAATCTCAAGAGAATCTACAGTGGCAAATATTTACAGTGCCTAGTACTAACAAACAGGAGATCATGATTCTTCTCCATTCTGTTACTGTATTTGCACAGTAAATCTTTTCCCATGTTATAATATCACACAACACAGAGAAATCTTTATTTATGCAACATCTTCTCCAGCCAAGACATCTGAAAATACTTTACAAAATAACCTAGCTCTAACCTAGATGCGGAGAGAATACTGATCATCTCATCCTGCTTTTATTGTCTCAATGAGAAGGCATAAATCTAACTAAGTTCAGCAGTAAAATTTTGAATACTGCAGAAGAGGCTCTTTGTACCAGCCGCACACTCAGTTATCTTTGCTGCCCTCCAACTTCCCCATGCTCACTCACCTCTCACCAAAGGATTACTACAAGCACCATTTACATGTCTCACACAGCCAAGACAGATGCAGGTAGCTGTACCTCTACAGCTGCATAAGGTCTAGTCTAAGGAGAGAACAGCTCAGTCCCCAGGCAGCTGGCCCAGCGCTAGCCAGCTCCCCCGATATGGCCCACACAGGAATGGGAAGAAATACCTGGATCAAGAGTGATGATTATGCTTCTAAATTCTGCATGTACTTCTGCAGGTAGTAATTTCTGCTGCCTGAAAAAGGGAACCCACTGAAGCACTTGAAGCAGCATTACATCTGCCTCAACAGCAGCCAGAATCCTAAAAGGTTACTCTTCTTGGGGAGGGGGTGGGAGACACCAAGGGTTGAAATTACTGTGTCAAAACTAATCATGTGTGTCAAGCTCTGTAAGATTAGGACAGAGAATGAGTTTTACAGGTGGTGCTGAAACATCTTAGGTATTTGTCAGACCACAGTGGGGGTGAGCAGCTTTCAGAGAGCTTTTCCTCTTTCATTCACTTCCATTAGCAACAAAAGTGTCTCATCTAACGGTGTATCTTGAGCACAGATTGCTCAGTCTTGTCAATAGCACCTCCACAGCCCTCAGTCAGAAGTAACTCTCAGGAACACAAAAACCTCAGTTAAAGAATAGGTCTGTCTCTTGATTTCTCTCTTCTTTCAGTAAATGTGATCAAGCTTCTCTCCAGTTTCAACAGATTTTTAACTTTCCTCTCCAGCCCATGAGATACATACAGCATGCACTATGCAAAACTGGTGAATTGTCAGATATCCCACCAGATGCTTCATAGACTTGATGTTTTTCAGCTGTTTAGTGCTCTAAATAATTTACCATCTGGTAGGAAAGCCAGATTTTCTTATGCCAGACTGCTGTCTGTCCCTCCAAAGTTAATAGACCACCTTTGGCCTCTAACAGGATCAAAATTTGCCACTTCCTCTTTCCATGGTTGCTCTGCTTATGGAAAAGTTGTCTGCATTCAATAATTAAAGAGCTTTAAATTGGAATGTTTAAAAATTTTATAAATCTCAGTAGCTGTCATTCTCTTTTGAAAGTGAAAATATTAAAAAGCTTCTCCCAGTGGTTCAGCTTTCCCAACAAGACAACCCAAAACTCAAAGCAAGGGTGTCACCTGAAGTTCAGTTAACCTTTAGAAGGGCCAGTGTTACCCTGACAGTGCTAAACAGCAATCCTGACCCACTGCTAAAGGCGTCCTTTCCCGGGGCAGAAGGCAGCCTAGAGTGGAAAGTAGCTAAAAACCCGATAATATTGGCAGATTTTTGGCAACAAGCTAAACAAATACAGAGTCAGTAAGTATTGCTTTGGCAAAATCAAGTACAACAGCAACTGATCAAATAATACTCCTACAATTCTTAATGTGTCTTGTCCCCAGCAAATTCATGCCTCTTCAGGCTGCTGTCTCTTGTTTCTGGACTGATCTCCTGTGCACCAGATGATCTCAGTCCCTTCATTTGAAGGCCTCCTTTAATCTCACTGCTTTGGCCAGCATCTCACAACTAATATTGCGTTTGGGAGCCCAGACGCTGTACACGAAGGTTTTTCAAAAACACACGTACATTCTCATTTCTTCTTCTGCATCTGGTCCTGGCAATATTATAAACTCTAGACTACATAACCCAAAATTAGCTGAGGCTAAGCACTCCAGATGGCTTTGTAAAAACAGCTTTGAGTTTAGCAAGCTAAACTCCTGCCTCTGCTCCAAACTCAGTGTTAGAGCTACCGAGAGCTAGTTTGGCAGAGAACTAGAAAGCAGGAAAGCACAACAAAAAACTAGCAATCTTCATTTAAATATATCAGTTTTTTGCTGCGGGGCAGGTGGATGGAAAAGAGGCGGTCTTGAGGACATTTTTTGAAACCTACATGGTTTGATTCTTTCAGACAGGCAGAAAAAGCTGGACTCATTTAAAACAGAGCCAAGAATACCAACAGCTCATATGGTACTAAGAAATTCTGGCAATGAGTACGTCTCACAGGAGACTGCAATGAGATTAGAAAAAGCAGTCAACTTTAAAGAGTCAAGAGGAATTTCAAACCAGCACTGAATAGCTTATGTCCTCTATGAACTCTTCTGTAAGATAAACTGAACTGAAACAAGTGGGTCACCAGCCAAGACTGGCACAGTGAAGAACAGCATCCCCAAAGCAAGCCTGCCCATTCAAAACCAGGGACAAAACACTGCACTAAAATCGCTTTTTAGGTTAAGCTACTTTGCAACCCAAAGAATCTAAGAAGTCAGCACAAAAAAGTTCCCTCCAGGAACCCCTGTACATCCACTGAACTGCCAGGTTTCCTTGTGCATTTGAGTACTGACACTGCCTTTGTTGTGAAACATCGTTTAAGAGACTCTGGAGAAACTTACAGGGTGGGAAGGTGAGCCCAGTCCATAAGCAACGTCCTTATCTGACCTGGAGACATAACAGTGTCTTTTCAAAAAGGAACCTGAAACAATTGTGTTTATTTTTCAAGGTGGAAACTTCCTGAGCATTCTCAAGGTGAGCCCAAGGATGCAGGTCAGAAAATACCAACTGGGCACAGCCAGACGATGGTAAAGACAGGGCTGAAATTACATCAGCTTCTCCCAGCGCTACTACATGTGCAACACAATCAAATTTTCCTTCTGGAGTCCTACCCTCTTTATTTTACACAAGTATCTGAAAGGGAGCCAGTGCTCCAGAGGGACCCAATCAACACAATACCACCTGATCAACTCCGGGGTGTCACATCAGCGACGGCCATCGTGCATCACGCAGAGCAATAAGGCAGCTCTTTATTCTGTTAAAAGTGAGAACAATAACTGGCTACAGCTCAGCTGCTTCCCTCTGTACATAATGCCTCATCTGTGCTCAGAAGGAGGAACAGGAAAACCATGACACACCATATAACTCAAGACCATCATATTGCACGCATTAAAAGTTGTGGAAGCAGTTACACACAAGCTAATGACTTTTCAATGTTTCACTTCACTACATTAGTATTCCTTTAGCATAGATTTCTTTGTGCTTTTCTGCAAGAAATATAATATAAAGAGACTTGGGGAGTACAGCAATATGGCCAAAAAAGACAAAATGAGTCTCATTTCACTCCGAACTCCCACATGCAGGGAATGTATTAGAGAGATTCAGTGGGGAGATATATGAAGATGGTGACGATGGCAACACTAGAATAGATTTAGGGAGGAACTTCCTATGAGCCTGAAATACAATAAAAAGGCCAAGAGCTAAAGAAACTGCCACATGAGCAAAGGTACCACCTCTGGGACCCAGGAGTGAGCAGGCCCAGAGCATCAGTCTGGTGCTCTCAGTAACAAGACTCTCAAACCATCTGGAGAGAAGGAATGAACGAAGCAATTTAAGAACCAGGAAGGATAAAAATCTCTGTCAAATCACAAGCACTAGACAGACTGCTAAGGATTTGATAGCTATCTGTAAGTACAAGAAAGATACAAAACACCAAGAAAGGAGTGGAGGAGTATAATTAGTCATGGGCATGCAACCATGAGAATGAGACAAAGCAAACGGAAGTGTATGCAGATTATTCTCAGTAAACAGTCAAAAAAAAAAAAAAAGAGAGGGAAACACACCCCTCCCCAGAAGTACTTTTTCCAGAAGGAAAATGTTTCATCACCTGTTTGGAAAGAAATTAAAAATGACGTAGGAAAAAAACAAAAGGAAAACCCAATATATCCCATAATCTGGGGGAAAAAACCAAACCAAACCAACAGCTGGTATCCTCTCTGTCTGTAGGACTAACACAGGCTGATTGGTATGGAGCAATATATGTAACAGCAAGAACAACTCAGAACTACTTTTAAAAGTTTCCCCTTATTTTGATAAAGCACAAAAAAGTGGGAAGTGTTTAAGCACAAGCTGGCCCAGCTACAGGTCACTGTGATCCTGAACACGCAATCCTAACTTGACCCAAGGAGAGGAGCAGAGCCACTTTTAAGCAGAATACAAGCACAACTTGAATATTCCTGTCAGCTTTATTGGCTACATTTGGTTCTGAAGACATTAATTTCTGAAGGTGCCATTGCCTGCAGACAATACTAGATAAGAAAGGGGGATTTTTCCACTGGAACAAGGATTATGACGGGCCCGGTTAAATAACTATGGAGATAAGTTAAAACATCCACTTAAAATATAGATCAGCCTTGAGCCTCACAAGCCCAGCTATCACTCACAGTGAGCACTAAGCACAGATTGCTGTAGATCACCCTGCCCAAGTGTAAAGGCTCCTAATGCCTGCTGTAAAGTATCCCTTAAAGAAGTAAACTACTGCATATCAGCCTTCCAACAGAAGTCTCGAACATTTACAGAACAGGCCCAGCACTGCATGCAGATGCATGAATTACAGATCCAGGGCAGTAGAAAGTCCCACAAAAAATAAAACTAAATTCACCTATTCCTTAGCTATCAGCAAACTCCACTAATTCAAGAATTATGCTCATTAGTCAGACATTTCCACAAAGCAAGAATTTCTGTGCTTTTTCAACAAATTACTGTACACGTGAAAATTTATTCCTAGTAAAAATGACAGTGCTATAACAGGCTTGACTGAATTCAGCACAATAGAAAACAGTGCAAGGACTAAAATCCCTAGGTACTAAGTCCTCTCCTTTATACCCAATTCCAGGGCATTAAGTTCTGCACAGTCAGGGTGCAGACAGGTGGTTTTCAACTAAAGAGGGAGAGCTGAGAAACACGGTCCTTCTGGGCTTGCTGCTTACAACACAGCACAGCTGAGTGCCACTGACTGTACAGCTGTGGTCCTGTTATTCCTGCATCTGGAACCAGCAGTATCAAACACACTGGTTCTGCATCTCTCAGACTGACAGAATGTGGAAGGCAGAGCAGACCTAAGTTCCACTGAGCATCAGAACTAATTTTAACCAAAACTGCAAGAATGCAAATGATTGACCAGATGAGAGATAACCTGTCCTTCCACCCCTTCAAGGATTTGCATGACATCTAATGGCTTGAAGTCAAACTAAGCCCTAAATCAATTCTACATCAAAATTAAATCAGTTACCTCTTTGTAAGAATGCTTTTACTCTATCCACACTCAGCCTCCCTATAGGTCCCAGTGTCAAAATTTTTGAGACTTCCGAAAATCTGAACAAGCCCTTTCCCTGGCTTGGAGATTTTGAGTAACTTCTAGAGATTTTCCTTTCCAGAATCCATCAAAGTTACACCCTCTGAAAACACAATCTTCAGGTATTGTGTTATTTTTGCAGTAATTTTTGCTTCAACCAGAGTACAAGATACATAAAGAACTTTTTTTTTGGGGGGGGGGGGGGGGGGGGGGGCAGAAGTTGTTCCTTTTAACAAAAAATACCTTACATTTGCTGGAAGTTCAGTTACATTTTATGTAACAGAGCATACTACTGGGGTCTGCTCGCTTAATGCCTTTCAGATTAACAGCTTATTCTAAATCTGCTTTTGCCAAGACCTCAATTTCTGGAATTTGCTTAGCTTTTATATTTAGAAATACTGGGCACAATACTAGTAGCAAGTCCAAGTCTTCTGCAATATTTTCAGTGGTTAAAAACTGATGCAGAGTAATAATTTCCCCCTTTGGCAGCACACTCCTCTTCCTTAACTGCCTTCCTTAACCTTCCATCATCCACCAAGACAAATTTTCACACAAGACAATGGCACTGATTTGCCTAAATAATTTATCTTCTATGTACAGTCAGCAGTTCTTCAAAGCCCACCTTGGATCTTTCAATTTTCCTTTTACATTCATTTTACTTTATACACTCTGCTACTGATAAATGGGAGTTGGGTTTCCAAATCTTCATCTGAAACAGCTTCTCAAGCCTGCCACCTACCTAGAGCGAATTATTCCCAGCTAACTGCTTACTAATTTAACTGCTTTTCCCAGTTTGCTTTCTTATGTTCCCCTACTGATTTCAAACCACATCATGGAACTGATTCACTCCCCCCTTGCACCCTCCCTTTTTCTTTTCACTCTTACTTTTTCCCATTATAATATTAAGGACGCTTTGACTAAC
Source organism: Fringilla coelebs (assembly GCF_963513975.1). NCBI lineage: Eukaryota > Metazoa > Chordata > Aves > Passeriformes > Fringillidae > Fringilla > Fringilla coelebs. The sequence continues at coordinate 10,804,615 of NC_140067.1, forward strand.
TCGCTCACTTTCTTGTAAGTCAGCCTTTCTAAAGTTTACCATCATTCTCAACATTTTCATCTCCTTCACCCCTATGAGCTCAATGATGCATTCATGTCCTATATTCACCACTGTCATGGCTACTCATGAAGACGTATGTGAGGAGCCCACAAACACCTTCAACCTTGCTGATGCTGCAGCATCTTGAAGAAGCCAAGAGTGATTAAATAATCCTGAGCAACTCCTTGTGTCTGCAGCTATTTTAAGCCAGGCTCTGGAAGGAACACACACACTGGTTGACAAACCCCCCACCCACTGTCTCGCAGCTGCTGTCACACGTGGCCATGGAGTAAAAAAGGACTTAGTGCTTTGATCCTGCTCACAGAGACAATAATCCTTTTCCACAGGTCCACCAAGCACACACCAAGTGCCAAGTTCTCAAATACGTCTTGGCTGCCATCCTTTCTAGACATGGGCACCACCAGCTGAGGAGCAGCAGGGCTCCACCAGACGGGATTCCCTCCTGTCCCAGCCACCCCTGCCAGCCAGCACCAACCCGCGCAGGAGAAGGCAGCAGCAGCCTGCCACAGGGATGGCTTCTTCCTAAAGCCATCACTTAGCAGACAACTTATGCCCTACTGGAGGGTTTATGTATCCAATTAAACTTCCTGTAATTCTCATCTTGTGAAACTATGAACATTTTCAATGCTAGATTTTGGAATTATTCTCTCCCAAAGGGCTTTGAAGTTAATTATATCATAGTTGTTATTACTGTCTCAACCACAGATACTGCTTGAACCCCATTATTGTGTGTGTTACTGAGGGCTAAAATAAGAATAGCTGCTGTTTCGATGTGCTCTGGAGCTAGCCTTTCCTGCAAACTGCTACTATAACCTTTGCCCAAACATTATGTATGCTCGGTTTATATGCAGGTAGTTAACAGAGCCCAGTAGGGTAAACGGACTTATTACATTTATTAAACTGAATTCTCTCCATGCAGAACGCCGGCTCTGGAGGCATTTTGGCATTTGGAAGACAGCACCCAGAAATCCCCTCCACAACTAATAAGCAAGAACTATGAAAGCACAAGTTTCATGCAATTGCCTTCTGTATGAAAAATGAAAACTGTTTCTGTAACCTCTAAAGAAACCTAGATGCAATCAAGCTTATTGTAATAAGATGCTAAATTTATGATTATTCCTTTTTATTTTTTCCTTCTAGTAAGGCCCCCTAGCTTTGCTTTGCCAAAAGAAAACAGCCTCTGAGGTGGCATATACGACACAGCACCTAAGCCATATTAGAGAGACGTAAATTAAAAAAGCTCTGGGAGTAATGTAATGCTTACTGCAGATGAAGAAACTACAGGTCTGCATATTGTCAAATTCCTGATTTAATGGCAGCAAGTCAATCTTAACTCTTAGTACAAGAATTTCTATTCCTAAGTTTTTATTCCAAAATACTTCTCTCCTTCAGTAGCACCTCAGGCTAAAAATTAAACTCAGTTTTTTTTGCATCGCGTTCTGTAGAGTAAGACACACAAAACATACACACATCAGATTTTTTCTCACTCAGATCTGAGGCTGTGTGTTCAAAACTCTTTGATGGAAGAAAATCAATTAATGTATTTTACAAGTCTTCTGTGTTTGTCAAATCAAAGCAGTAGTTTCCTAGTTACTTCCTGTCCAGAGGGACTGAGATAACAGCTGCATCAAGGCTGCAGCAAATCCAACACTTTCTGGACAGACCAGCCATCTTCCATCTTTCATATCACAAAGCAAATGCCAGGACTCTTCAAACAGGCCAAAATCTGCTTCCACACTCACATTCTGCAAGTAAATTCTTCTGCGGGGACCACATGCAAGTGCTGAGCATTTTCAGGCAGCAGACAGGAAGGCTCCATGTGGCTGTGGATCTGTGCTGCCTTACACCTTATCAAGGATGCACAGCCCTCATCTGCTTCATTTTAGAAAGATGAGAAAAGGTGGGAAGGCTAACAATATTCTGCACACGTTAATGAACCTGTAATAATTGCCTCTGCCAACCTCAGAAAGAAATCCAAAACATAAAGCCAAGGCAAACATTACCATCTCAGGTAAGTTGGGTACATCACCACCCCTACACAGCACTTGCTGCTCCTCCCATCTTGTGTGAACCTGAACCTCCCACAGACCCTCCTCATCCACCATAAAATGCACGCTAAATTTATCACAGATTATGTGTGACTTTGCTTTTTATACCCAGCAATTTTCTGACTACTAGAAAAGGCATGCTTTGCTAACCAAGGGTATTCAGCAGTTATGCAGCTACTTCCAAAGGCTTTGTTATTTCTGCGCTGGAGAGGCAGCAGGAGAGATCAGTTCTCACATTCAGCACAGCATACACATGGCAGATAGAGACATATGGGACATTCTTCACCTCTTGGTGGTCCTCCATTACATCCTATGGCTCTAAAAGAATTTAAGTTTTGCAATTCAACCTTAAGTAAAGCATTCAAAGGAAAAGAGGCAAACAAAAAGAAAATTCATCCACCACAACATGTCTGCTTCCACAAGACAGCAGCTTGCTTTTGATTTTTATAATTCAGTCTTGAAAAGCTCCTCTTCCTCAAACTTTGAGAGCATTTCCTATGTAACTCAGACCTTACACTTTTGTGCATTCTCTTCAACAGGAGAACGGTCCCATGCTAACAGTCTGAGTCAAGATAAACCTGAATTCTGAAAGAAGATCAACCTGAAAAATAAATAAATTATGTACCTCACACAAAACTGCCCTTTTCTAATGGAGACTTCTGCCAATAGCAGATGGAAAGACCTTTGAAAAATAAGACATCCCATATGCCATCTGCAGCAACTTTGAGCTTTACTATTGAAATTATTCACTCTCCTTCCAGGCCTTCACCTTTACATGACCTTGAGTAAAACATAAAGAGGATAACACATTATATGCAGCTTCTTGGGATACTATTCAGTAAAACCTAAGGAAAGAAAATTACTGCTAGCTGTTTTTTCAATACATTCGTGCATTAGTGTGCTGAAACACATACTTGGCGCCGTTGAAATCAGATTCAATGTACATTTTAGCGTACTTAGGAGGAAAGCTATTTTAATTTGTTAGTTGCCAGAATGTAAAATCCTGAAGGGAAAAAAGCTTCCAGCAGAAAAACAGAACAGATCTTAAAGGAGAAAGATATTACCTAGCTTCACGAAAAACCAAGGAAGGCTTAAGGTGGACCAGGTTAAGTACAGCTCCAAGAAAAGGAACAGCCCCTTCTTCTTTCACATGGCTGATGTTGGTGTGGGGCTGACAACACAAAATGCAGCACCTGGTTCATCAAAACCAACCATAATAAATTAACAGCAGCACAGCAACTCCTCAGCTGCCAACAATGGCTCTGAAGCTCTTAGCAAGACATGGGGAACATGCTCCAAGTTTTAAGCATTTACTTTTGGATATGCAATGCCACCAGATGTCCAAGCTTTTTCTTACCAGAAGACTAATGCGTTGAAGTGTCTTTGATGACATGCCCTCTGAAAGCTTGTGTGCCCCAAGCCTGTTGCTCTGTGTCCATCACTTCTAGATGTGTGCCCAGGCCATTAAAGTGGACCTGAGCCAGATGTGAGCAGAGGGGTGGTTTTACCCAACCAGCAAGAGCACACAACATCACATTCATGCCAGTCCTATGTTTAATCAGCCTACAGAAAAGCAGGACAAAGTCATCCGATGCCAGAGCTCATATCCCTGGCTGCCTGACATCCAGGCAGTGCATGGATTCTGCATCACTCAAACCTGCTTTGGTTTTGCCCTTGTGGGTTTTAGTAATTATGCACATACACAGAGAGCTTGCAATCAGTGTACTCTGAATTAAATTTTAACCAATAAATGAAGTATTAAAAGCCACAAAAATTTTTATAACATTTTAATTGTGTATTACAGAACTCATCTGGTAACACCTAATTATAATTCTAAATGAGCAGCAATTAACAAGCTATTTTATGGTGCCTAAGTCCAAAATAAACAAGGTCAGGACAGTCCTGCAGAAGGAGCTGCTAGTACGCACACTGCAGAAGGGAGGTCAGCCTATGCTCATTCCCCAAATTCTGCATGAAAGCCCTACATTGTAGAAAGTGTAGGGAATATCACCCATCAAGAACAGGACTTGCTGTATCACTGGATCCTTGTCAGGAAATGGACAGCTCTGCTTCTCACATACAGTGACACATGCCAACACTGTGTCACTGATGGGGAAGGTAGGGACAGGTCCAGCAGAACCAAGTGCTCTCACCTATCTCATTTAGCAAAGATCCCAAAATGGGATGGGTTGAGGACAGAGCAATAAAGAAGTCTCTCTTCCTTACACAGAAGCTGTAACACTCCCTGTAGTAAAGGCAGCCCACCTATTGCTTGAAAAAAATTAATCTTTCAACCATCCAACACTTCCAAGCAAGAGAAAGGTACATACTGTAGATGGAGCCTCAGATTTCCTGTTATAAATTCTAGGACATTTCCCACTGACCTGGATGCTCTCTCAGAAACTTCCTGGAAGAATCTTGCTTCTTTACTCACTCCATGGCTAGTAAGCCAAGTCCTTCTACCTGGTAAGCATCCACTAAGTGTTTCAGAAATATTTATAGGAAGGAAGTACCCCACTAGAAGTTTTGGGGGTCAACCAGCAAAGGTTCAAAGCCCAGAAGCTTTATTTCAGAATGCATTACCCTTTACTGACAGGTTGGGTTTAAATTTTATTTTTGTATTTTATCCTTTAAAAGGAAACGCTCTTTGAGAGTTGAAATATGAGGAAAAAACCTCAGCCTAAATTATATGCAATGTACAAGGTAATTTTCTCTTTTCAGAGGGTAGACAAGGTTTCTGAAAAGGGCTTTGAGACAGACTCATGCATCTGTCTTTTGGTTTTTTCTTTACCACTTTTCCTGTGTCTTCTAAAGAAAGAGAATCTCAAACACCTTTCACAAGGAAGAGGGGCCACTCCGGACTCTCGGGGAGGAGGCAGCAGAACAGGAACTTGCCTGATGCAGCTGGTATCCTCTCTGTCTGTAGGAGCAATGCATTAGATATTCTTAACTAACATCAACAACATGTAAACATTTGGAAAACTATCAATGATCAGCTTTTTAAGCAGAAGAACAAAGTACCCCAGGCACTCTCAGGGCTAGATCAGCAATCCAACTCCAGGAGATGCTGGCAACAAAAAATGTGCTTTATATATGCAGTTGGTTTATGAGAAATAATTTGTGTACAACCCTTTTAAAAAGAATACGTGAAGGAATTTGAATAGCTATCCCTCATGAAGCAGTGCTGTTCAAAATAAAGCTTATTCTGTTCTCCAAGCTCACAGACAACATAATTCCTGATGGATTAGCCTTCTGGGTCACACTGAGGACACCAGCAGGAGAAGTCGGCTTAAGGTGCTGCAGATTCCCCACCGCTCTGGTGTGCTTCTGTCCTAGCCACAGAAGCACTAAAGCCTCACACCAGATGGGTCATGGTGGTGGAGATCTCTGTGAGAAAGTATTCTGGGCTTGCTCTTCCACCCATACTTACAGGCTTCAGACAATCAAGTGAACCTGCATTTGTCCAAATGGATGTGTCTGAGACCTGGCATGTCCTAAGGAAGCCAGGCTGATCTGTTGTCTGATAGGATTATTAAAAATACAAAATATAAGTATGTCTCTCCCTTGAGAGTGTTCATTAAAAAACAACTAAGACTCAGAGCTAGCTGAACCAAAGTGACCATCCCTGGAAAATGGGACCCTTTCTGAGCAAAGCTAAGAGGAGAGCTCCCAAGGGCTGAAATAAACAGCCAGGGCTTCACATACGCAAGCATCCCTCTGTACCTTTCTTTGCCAACAACCATGGAAAACACTATATTTTGATTACATGACAGAGCTTTTGGATATACTGCAGTGTCTATCCCTTACAAGTTCACCACTGACCACCAGACTCTCCTGACAACCTTCTCCAGGAAGGGATCCACAGCAGGACTGTGCCCCAAGTCCCGTCTGGTGTTCAGCTACAAGATCAATCCTGACTCTGTACCATGGCTGGGAGGAGGGCACTCTTTCAAGGGTCTGGCAAACTCCATTCCACAACCTGGAAGCGCCTGTCCCACAGCCTTTTCCAGAGTCTTTGCTGCTCAGCAGCACCAGCACTACAAGTGGAGCCAGCAGGACTTCATTTTTTAGCTGTGCAAACAGGAAAGGGAAAGCTGATCAAACCACTGCCTGAAGGGAGGATGCACCAGGAAGACCAAGTGAAACTACAAGCACAGGAGACTCAGAAAGCAGCAGCCATTGCTAAGACCAAGACTAAATAACTACTGACAGTCCTTTGCATGAACCAGGCAAAGCTGATTATTTTTTTCCAACAGACCAACTACCCTGGGAAAGACCACCATCCCCAAAACCTTTTCCATCAACTGTCCAAAAAAGTTGCTTGCAAATTACTGGAGGCACAAAAGCTGCAGACGCTTGGCTCTTTATCTTTGAAGGCATGCCACTTGAATTTATCACACTACATGCAAGTCAAACTTTATTTAGCTGAAGGAGAATCCTATAAGCCCCCTTTTCCTCACCAGAGAGTGAGAACAAGCAGAACAGCTAGTGCCTTCTTGCTTTACTGAATTCATTATATTAAACCAAAAGCAATGTCATCTTAACTTGAAAGGACTTTTAAAAGAGCTTGAAGCAATTCTGCTGCTGTAGCATTTTTATATTTTGGATTAACTACAAGCCCTCTTAACCCCTCCAAGTTTGTAACAGCACGTACTCATATCCTCCCAAGCTTTCAGAGCAGCCAGCAACCGCTGAGCTGTTAGCAAGCTGGGAGTTAAAGCACACACCATGTACAACTACTGTAATTTGACTCCTCTACGAGTTAAAGAAGTCTAAGTTTTAGGTATTTTTGTCCACAAGAAAGGACCTGCAGAATCTGGTAAATTATCTCAGACATTCCTCATGTCTCATATGCAATTTCCCTGATTAATAACCCAGGCTCACAGGGGCAATGAAAAGGTTAAAATCCTACTACAGGTGACAGTCCTAAAATATTACTAAATGTTACCTTTAAAACATTTCCAATTAGCATTAATACAAAAAGATTTCTATCAAGAGACATTCGTTAAGTTCATAATTATCATCACTGACTTTTTTATATGTTTTTCAAAGAGGATTTTTTGACTTTATTTTTTCCTGCCAACAGAGTGTCTCAGAAGCTATAGAAAACACCTTAGCAGCAACTTTCTTGAAATGAAATATTAAAAAAAACCACCCTGCTACCAATAACTGGTTCTGTTTGATGTAGTTTGTCATTTTTCTGGACAGCTGAAAGCCTTAGGCAAATGTGCAGGGAAAAACAGTGAACCATCTCATCCATCTTTTGTTTATTAAACCCTGAGTTTATTCAAGTGGCTTTGAATCCTGAACTACACAAAGTCTTCTGAACCATTCCACGCTCAGCAATTGAATCTAGGGGGCAGAGAGAATGCAAAATGTCCTTTACATTTATTAACTTCTGGAGAAAGCATCAGATAACAAACCCTTTCATCTCAGCTCACACAGCTGAAGAACAGTGAGAAGCAATGGCCTGAACCAGACCAGCTCCAGCATGGTGCTACCAGAAAATCCGTGTCAGGTGCTTGATGCTATCCCTGCCAAGAGCACCTCTGTCATTCCTGGGCTCTCTTACCCTGCCAGTGGGGGACAACACCAACCACAAAACAACCAAAGAACCATTAATAAGCACTTCCAAGCCTTTTTCTGACCCTGCTGTGTTTTCAGAGCAATGGCTGCATCTTGGGGAAAGCTGTATGTGGGCTGGGGATGAAAGGCTGCCAAGCACTGCAAAGTTATCTCAGACTAATAATATCTAGGGGAGATGGATGGAGTCACAAGATTAAACTGCAAACACTCCCAGTTCAACGCTGGTTTGAAAAGGGCTGTCTTTACTCTGTCCATTCACAAAAACATGGGGAAGAGAAAAGCCATTTTTATATACAAAATTGTATTACAAGAGTGCCCTAGAGGCCACTGTATCATTCATTTTCATACTAAATTCAATAAAAATACACGGTTCTTATTTAGATTAAACAGGTGCAGCATCAAAGGGTCTTACAGCAGCAGCATTTAAGACCTTGTTGAGAGCATGGCCTGCCCTAATCGAGGCAACCAGCCTAATCAGGAAGCCGACATGGGCAATTTGACAGCAGTAGGTCTAGCCCCAGAGGTGCCATACATCACTGCCTATGTCAGCATTTCCCCTCCCTTTGCTATCTTTCCTCACGCATTTCCTAATGCTCAAGTGTATACCAAGACAGTTGAGAGGATGCAATTTGTAATCTCAATTAGGCACAACATGAGGTAACCAAGTTGATTAAGAAAGAAGGGGCCTAAATTAGCTTACTGCCCCTTTACAAGAATTAATTTCTATTCCAGCAGCGCCTATGTTGGTGTGTCCAGTCCAAACACATAACATAGTAAACAGATGCACTCAAGAGAGACTGACATTTTTCATGTGGCATGGCAGGGGAGCTGCGTGCCTGGGAGGGTGCATGCACTTCAGCCTACCTGATCCATTAGTGCTTGGTCAATGACAAGCAAAGTACAGCCTTTCCTTCCCTTAAGTAAGACACTAATCTGTTACAACTCTACAAGCTAGGGCAATTAATCAAAAGTCTATCATACCATATAAAATGAAAATGGCTCAAAGATGTGCCTGTTCACATCAATTAATTATTAAAGGAGCATTAGCTGAAGCTTTTCACCTGCCATTTAAAAGTTCAGGCTAACATGACACGACACACATACAGCCAGTGCAGCACAGTCTACACTCCCTTCACCCACCCAGCTATCCCAGTTGTGGGGTACCTGCTCTGTTTCTGCAGACTGGTCCCAGTAACACCCCAAAGCAACCAGAGCCTGCCTACTAGGGATGCTCGGTATGTACAGCTGGGAGTCAGCAGGTAGCCCCTCCAAACTGCAATCACAACAAGCATTTGCACATGTTTGCCTGACATTTCCTCTTCTGTTTCAAAATAAAGTCCTCAAGCAACAAGGCAAGGGCTTGGTAAAGGTAGTGCAAGCATTCCTAGAAACCACCAACCGTGTTGTTTTCAGCTGTGTTCATGCTGCTGTAATCAATGGAAGCACTTAGCAGTGATGAGCACATACCAGCAAGAAAAAACACCCCATCCTTTATGCCATGGTTGTTATCTTCTTCCAGACCAACCAATGAATCAAGATCACTGACTGCACTAGGAGGTGAAGCACTGGGAGGGCTGGTGCTTAATTAAGCTGAAGTAAATACACCCTGGCTCAGGAGCAGACTAGAATCACCTCCGCGGCACATAAACCAAAAGCAGACAAGAGCAGAGCAGCATCAGACCTGCTCATATTTCTACCACTTATGACCCAAGCTTTATTCTAATTGCACAAATTGAAGAATGATTAGCAGTTGTGTGGACATTAAATGCCCTGCTGATGTAACCTAAACAGATTTGCATTATTCAGAACAATTACATAAGGCCATAGCTGTGAAACTAAAATGAATCAAAACAAAAATATACATTAAAGAAACAAGGATCACCCCATAAACGACTCAGATAGCAAAACAGCAAAAGTAATACTTTAAAAGCCACACTCTAACATCATTCTTTCTAAAACTAGAGATGGAGGCGTCTTTTTCGTGAAACACCATAAAACCAGTACAGCGGTGTTCTCACCCTTTTATAATCTCTAAAATTAACTTTTATAGATATAAATATTAATAAAATTCACCCCACCTATGTTTTGCACCAGGCTGCTATGTAAGACTTCATATCCAATTTCATGATAAATTTCTATTTCTGCTGGGAAGTGTTATGCACAACTCAAGATCAGCTGAAATAGTGAGCCAAGTTAGACATCAGCTTCCATGAGCCTTGGGAAGTGAGTGGTAAGTGCAACTCTGACAGACCACAGCTGCCTATGCTAAAACAACTTCACAGTACACTCCCTAATAAATACCAAACAGGCACCTAGTGTCATTTGGAAATTAAATAGTAAGCTACAACTTTAAACATTTTTGCCTCACCTCCCGTTCCTCACAGATGCTCTTCTTCACAGCTTATCTCCAAGTGGAATAGTGAGAAAAGGGGGACCCCAGACTGGCTGCCAGACAGTCTTTTCAGGCTTCATTCTTAATACCACTATCCGTGAATACATTACATTTACTTGGCCTCCAGTCACCTCATTAACCCTGGCAGCGAGGCAAGTAACAAATACAGCTAACAATATCTACTTGATAAGAAAGCCTCACACTTTTCCATAACACTTCATCTGAAGAGGTAAATCTCGGGAGGTAAGTTTGTAGCTGTTAACAAGCTATTTCCCTCTCCCCACAGAGGAAGAAATTGTGTTTTTCTCTGACAGCAATATATGATAGTACTGTCATTACAGTTGTTTTAGAACAGCTTTAAACTACACTTGTGTTTCAGAACTACCTGCCAGAGCCCTTGTTCAAAACTTTCATCTCTCAATATATTGTTTCAAGGGAAGCTTTTAGTTTCAACTGTCCAAGTCATCAAGTATACAAAAGAATATACATACTTAAAAGTAAAGGATACAAACCCACTCACTGCATTCAAAATACAATTCAGAAGCTCCTTCCCTGGAGCCTTCCTAAACTGGATGACCAGATTTTGTCCATGCTCTGAGACAGCAGCACAAGGCAATAAAATCTCACAAACGGTTCCCTAAAAGCAGAGATGAAGCAGTGCATGAGATCTTGTTAGGTTTCCTCTGCACTGAGATTGCAGCCTCAGCTGCTGTGACTCCCCAGACTTTACTTAACCAGCAGATCTCATTTCTTCTACTTGACTCCAAGAGATATGCTAAGGGTTTCTTTCCAAAGAACTTTTAAACAAGATGGGCACACATATTAACACATCATTTGTGTGCATTTTACATCTGTATACACATATTTCTATAAAAATGACACTACGCATGTATTTTATGGTGAATGCATCGTAATTTTCTTTTGAAAGTCTCCAAAACCCCTGTTGTGCTTTGCTTTTCCATCTGAGAGAGTGGAGCAGAGTAGCTGCTTTTGCAGAAGCCAGGCAGATCCAGAGCTACAACCCTGCTTTCAAGTGCAAGGACTCTCACAGCCTTGTCAAGTGCCTTCATCTCTGCACCTTGCACTCCCCAACTATAAAGTGATAACACTCTGCCTCCCTGACACTATTTAGTGATAATAGATTTTAAAAACCAGAAAAATAAACAAACAAAATGCACTGTGAAACTCTGAAGAGCAAATACTGCTATCTTGAAAACATAGATGCTTACTCCAGCTACAGGGCTTCTATAAAAACAAAATTACCCTGCAAACATTTTCTGGACTAATTTTAATCTTAAAATCACGCTAAACCTTAAGTGTTAAGTGCAACAATCTATACCACCACTTCGGAAAGAAAGGTTGCAAACTGTTTGAATCCTAGTTTTGCTACCTTAAGAAAAGCCTGAAAATATACAGTTTCTGTCTTATAATCCTGTAGCGAGAAGATGTTTTGCTCTAGCAGAACAATGAGATACGAAATCAAAATAGTTATCTATCCACTGATAGTGCATAAACACTGTATTTTTAGCACTTCCACATACTGATTTTAGACTAACCTCCTTCTCACAACAGTAACAGCATAAATGACCATTTCAAGAACACTGTCATCCAAATGTCACAAAACAAAAGAGAACAAATGATACATCTACTTCCCTGTGTCTCCTGTGGCATTTAGAAGCTGGCACGCAAGGAGAATAATCCAGCACCTGCCTCATCTCACCCTTCAATTCCAAGGCTGCTTCTGCGATGGAGCGAGCGTGGGGGCTGCACCAGGAGGTCCTGCCAGTACTCCCCATCTCTGCAGCAGTTCCTCCATTTTGCAGAAGAGTGTCCACTCAGCACTCATCTTCCTAATTGCACACCAACAATTAGCTGGAATCTCGTTGGACTGTGCATGTCACCTGTTAACAGGGCCCCATGAAAAAGGGCTAAAACTGGATGTGGCAGATGGAGCTATATATCCTGTCCATCTCTGGAGAGCAGATTTGTAATGCAAAACACTGAATTCAAGATGAGACCCATGGATACAAGGAAGCAATCAGAACCAAACTGATTAAACAAGACCCAGGTCTCAGCACAGCAGACAGAATACTAAACAGAAACAAAGATACCTCAGAGAGGGAAACAAACCATGCACAGAGTCACACACCAGCCAGATATTCCCCGAACCATGTGGCTCCCTCTTCAGAAAAATCACATCATTCTCCTAAAAACTCACCAAGGCCAGAAATATCCACGTTCCAATCACTCCATTTCAGGTCCACACAGAGCAAAACCTTGGGTTCTTGAGTTTTCTGTTTTATAATGGGTAAGCCCAGGGCAGTGCTGCTGTGATCCACATGGCCAAAGACAGCGCTGTTTGTTGCATAGCGCTCCAGTTCAGATTTACAGTGCCCCAAATCAGAAGACTAGTCTGGATTATTAGCCCAGCCTCTCACAACCTTGGGCACATGACATTTCATGCAACTACCCCTAGCCTGAACCCAAATCCTGTTAGACTTGAGCAAATCTGGACTCAGTATGGGAGGAATCCAGACTGATGGCCAGTACAGACATCATGACATGGAATGGACACACTACTCTGTATCTGCCCCGTCACAAGACCCTGAGAGATGCGCCTTGATTCCAGCCTGAGTACTGCTGGCTCTCGCACCCAGTCACACCTTCCTGCTCTGCTTTTCATGCAGCATTAAAGAGAGTTTTTAAATCCTTGCATTGGGAACTGTGTTTTCCCTTATCAACACTGATCTGGCTTCACAGACCTCCCACTCGTTTTGCTTCATGGGCTAATGGAAGAGAAGAATTAAACAGACCTCTGAGAGCAGAGCAACCGCTCTCTTACAAATACTCCACTGACACACACACATTTCTCAGCAATACCCTTGCCCAAAAAAAACACCAAGAAAAGTGTAATTTAGACTTCTAACACTTTCTCCAATGAAGCACAAAAAAGCCAACTGCCCTTTAAGCTGGTTTTGTTTTGCTGTCTCTCCAACAAAATGCTTACCCCTTGGACAGCTGCAAACAACCTCATACACTATTCTGCTGTCTTACACCCCCCTGCTAAGTGGACAATGTCACACAGCCTCACAAGAATAAAGATACTCTGATATACACCAAAAAATGAACCAACTAAGCTATAAGCAAAGACTGTTTACGTAATGCTTCGCAGACACTTTTAAACTGCCTGGGTCTCATAACCAGTTTTCTTTTGAGCTTGTTTTTAACCCAAAGTTCAGAGAGAAGGGGAAAAAAAAACCCTTTCAAATGCCAGTACAGTGCTTGCCCACTGACTTAGCAAAGCACGTACTGCCAAACTGATGCACAGCTTGAATGCCTCAGTGACCAAGTACTTTTGGAAAATTATTGTAATATGCACACACACACAAAAGAGCAATCTAATCATCAAAATATTCAGAGACACATTATTCAGAGACATTCATGTGGCCTCTAGAAGCACACTTCTTGATCTGCGTGAACTGACTTCAGACATAAAAAGATGCTGTGGCTCCCCTTCTCCTCTGCACATCTCTTCAGGTTTCAGGGGTTTCATTTTTTATTTATTGCCTTTCTCTTAGCTTCACAGAAAGTTTCTGTTATTCCACCAGATTTTATCCCTTTCTGCTTGGCAAATGTTGATTCTCACCCATCCTCCTACATGTCTCACATGAAACCGCTTCAGCCTCTTTTGTGCAAGCAAAAAAAAAAAAAAAAGTTGCTTACCTTTATCTTACCCCAAAATCTGCTGGTTCAACAACATCAGCACTGCCTGGCCATTAGAGTTCAGTGTCTAAGTGAACCAAAGAAACTGAGCCCACTGTCCCTCACAAGCCAAGGTACAGCAGAGGCCACCTCCACTGGCTGGCTGTGCTGGCCTTGAGAGCACGACAGGTCCCAGCTCCCCAGGGCAGGGAGCGATGGCCTCATCCCCCTTTGCCCCCCCAAAGCACATCACTGCTCCCACACCACGTACAGAACTTGAAACTGATGCCCTACAAGCTCTTGGCTGATGTGACTGTAGGGCATATAAAAATGCAGCCTTAAAATGTCTAACAGGCTACCCTGCATCTAATTAAGGGAAAACTAAGGAAAAGCAACAATAATTCCACTAATGACCTACAAACACTCATGCCTAATCTTTCTCTCAGGCAGATGGAACAATAGCATGAAGAAGAGAAGACAGGCATTGGTGGTGATACATTTACTCCACAGGTTTCACCCAAGTAAAGCATCATGCCTTTGTGCCAGGCACTGCCTCAACGCTACAACCCCAAACAAGACAAGATTAAAAAAAAATTTTTAATTAGTTGTTGTTCTTTAAAGACATTCCTTAATACTGAACGTGATTGCTCCACTTCTGCATTCCAGAGCTCCGCTACCTGTAAACTAGAGTTAGGCCCAGTACTTTGCAATGCCTAGTTCAGATCTTTGGATGGGAGGTAAAAAGCAAAGTAATATTACAGAGTACAGCATGCTATTTCTCATATAAGCAACTTAAAAATCACCATTTAATGATAAATCTCATCATCAGGAGCATCAAGCACAGCATGACTGTGCTGAGGGAGTGGGTAGCTGATCAAGGTAAGATATCGCCTCTTTCTTGAAATTTTTAATAAAAATGTAGCAGTGACATTTAGTTTATTTTCACTAGGAAATCTGCAAAATAAAATTATTGCTATTACTACAGTCAGGTGCTTTACACATGTATGAGTCTAGTCATTTGAGATTCAGCACAGATCTGCTCTCAAAGTTAAAAAAAGCATGTCCCTACTTTTTCTTCAAGAGAGGGCACAATCAGCCAGCTTCCAGTTAATATGGACAAATATGATTTCAGCATTATTCATCACTCCAATTTCAATAATGAAATTAAAATTATTCCTCAAGATTAAAGTTTAAAAATCTAACTACCACCCATTATTTTCCAGCTGTCTAGAAGGTGATGTTCTCCAAGAGTTTTAACAGACGACAAAAGACTCTTCACTGCCCATCTCAAAATACTACAGCGCTATTCCTGTAATGGCCAGTTGTGTCCTCGGATAATACTGACAGCAATATGCAAATGCAGCCACCAGTGCATGCACCTTCTGGAAAAAGTACCTGCAAGATCTCTTCAAGTTGAAAATTGTATCAATCACAAGCCTTAGCTCCAGAGCCAGTGTATCAATCTGTTTTGAGGTTACATCTTTATACTTCAAATATTTTGAACAAAAATCTTAGAGTTCATCCAAAAAAAAGCTTTAAGTCATAGCGTCACTGGCAAATCACTGAAAGCCAATGCCCAATATCTACAAAGGAGAGTGGGAAAAGAAAAAAAAAAAATTTTTGGAGGCTTGACTTCATGGTGCCAAAACTCTTCAGTAAAAGAGGTCAGTACTAGCATTGAGACCTTTGAGAGTGCAACCATGTGCTTTCAGACAGTTTAACTTCTACTTCAAACCCGTAACAGGGTCTTATAAGAGAAGCAGGACTCTTGGACATCAACAGAGCTCACTGCTACCAGGACACAGTCCCCAAGTTTCCACAGCAGTCTCTAGTGTAACAGCATATTTATCTCTTGTAATCAAGGCAATAATTTGCTAAGCACATCTTTCAGCAACACTGAGGGCTTAAGCAGTGACAGTGCCCAAGTCCAGGCTCCTCCCCAGACACATCAATAGTTTTGTGCCATGGACTGGATTGGGCAACCAGTCCAAGTTAAAAATAAATAAGAGGCAGAAAAAGAACACAATTCTCTTTGACCTGAAGCAGACTTCTGATTTATTACCCTGCTGCTAGTGACAAAACAGGTTTAGAGTAAGCAGGAGGAGATGGGCAGAGACTGGTGAAGTCCAGATCATCTCTGCAAGAAAGGTTCTATCTACCACAGCAGCCCAATTATGGCATACTGTAAAACCTCTAAAAAGAAATTTCAAGGCAGTGTTCTGATTGATTTTCCTCTGCAAAATAATCTCCCACCTAGGGCCTATAGTTACATTTTAATAACATCACAAAAAAATAATTTTAAAATCCATGTCCCTCTGCAGGAAACAACCTTTAAGGAAAACCCCAGCACTCTTCCACAGCCAGAACAATGCTCTTCCTGCATCATCAACACTGGCAGGAGGTTAAAGCCTTTGCCAGCTTTCCAGAGGGCGAATCTTCTGGTAAGTGTTGTGTTTCAGCAAATCACTTTCTATTTCTCTTTCAGATCAGAGTCACTGCCACGTGCTTCCTTACCTTTTATGAGAAACTTAAAGAGACCACAGTCTTCTGAATTTACTGCTCACCTGGACCAAGTTCCTTCAAGCAACACATGTGATAAAGATCGATTAATGAGAACAGCCCCTCTCTCTTTGAAAAAGATACTTCTGAGGATTTGTCTCCTTTTTTAGCCAAACCAAAGGCTGTGTCTGCGCCCTGTCCTTTGGCCAGGGAATCACAACTGACAGCAGTGCAGAGGCTAACAACTGAAGAAAACCATGGAGAACAACCCATGCAGAGATCATATTCTCAAAAGTTTTTAAAACATTTTCCCATTTGTTCTGGGAAGTGGTTCAGAGCAAACTATTAATCAGAAAACTCGGACAACCTGATGCGGTACATGATTCACATCTGATCCTTAGATGCTACTTTCTAAACAAGTGTTCAAGGTAGCAAGGCTACACCCTACCAAAATGCTCATTTTTATAAAGCTGTAATAGAATATTAAGTCATGATAATTAGGGTTTCTCTCCCATTCTCAGCCTACAAATTGCTGGTCAACATTAAAAAAAAAAGTATGTTTTTAAATTAAATAATCTGAAGAGTATTTTATTTCTCTCTACCATATGATTAAATAGAGAGATCAGAGGCTCAGATTTCAGCAACAGATGCTTTATTTTAAAGTCTTAATTCTTCCTGGCAAAACTCTGATATTTCACAAGATTGCCTTATTGATCAAAACAAGAATATGTATCCCAGGTAACTTTTGTTTTGAAATAATGAGATTGTAATCTGACTTGCAACATAGTTGTTACTCCTGTATCACCAATGAGCACAGTCTTTTATTATCAGCTTCTGAAATCCTCTGCACAATCTGGTTCCTCAGCGCTGTGTGGTTTGCACTCACAGTGGCACCAAAGCATCTCTTAAAACGCCATTCCCAGTTCAAAACTGTTGCAATGTATTTAAAAACCATACAAGGAAAAGAAAACGAGCTGCACTGTACAGCTTTCTTGCACTCTGTAATTGACTTAATAATTTCCATAACCCCCAGTGAGAAGTTACCGGTTTGTCAATCTATACTCTTCCACATAGCAGATTTTGGGAAAATGCTTTGAAAAGGCTGATTTACTAATTCTGCCCTAGCTACCACTTCAGTAGCAGATGTCATCTAGCCCAAGAGAATCATCTCATTTAGAAGAGCAAAATGCAGCTACAAAGCTACTCTAAATTTAGATCCACCACCAAGGAAGGAACATTTATGAGAACATGGGAAAGGTCTGTGTTATCAGTACAGATACAACCCAAATATCTCAGCTATACCAACATGAGTTGCTACTAAGTGTAAAATAAAATACCTAATTATGGATATACACAGAGACTACTGTATCTTGGTATGACTGCTAGAAACTCCATTAAGGTCATAAATACAGAGAGAGCTGACAAGAAGCTCAACAGAAGGATAGCTGGTCTCCCAGAAGGAGAAAATGCTCTTAACAACTACCTGTGGGATTATGAAAATAGGCTACTTAAGTATCTGCTGCTATTAGTGATACTGTTCCACCTGCCACATATCTGCAGGAGTTTTCATTTCGAATGCATGCTTGGAATGCTTCTTCTTTTATCAAGGGAATATAAACACCAGTCTTTGGGAAGGACAAACAAAGCATCTCCCCAGCATGGACAGCAGACACACTCACAAGCCCAGGAAGAGCACTAGTAACTTGTGGTGTCAGCATGTTACAGAGGACACAGGCACTAAATCACTACAGTGGTCACTTGTGAGTGCAAGAGCCATGGACAGACGTGTCTGAACACAAAGACATCTCCAACCCAGGGACTTCACCGACCACACAAAGGAAAGGAGACTGAACATCCTAGGAAGCAATGAAGGAATCCTGCAAACACCACTGCTGAAAATGTTCAATAAAGAAAATTCTGCCTAACCATTACATGTGATTCTTTTCCCTAAAATTACACATTTTTCTTGTATTTGTACACTAATTTGATTTTTCCTCCTTCACTTGTGAAGGAGCTACTATATTCAAGTGTTTATGGAACTTACCGTTCTTCTCTTTCACCCCTGCCACGTCACTGTCATAAAACTCCCTCTTGATTCCAAAAATACTTTATACAACCCTACTGGGTTCACATGAAGACTTTGAGGACCATCAGTAAGATAAAGGAGCACAAGATGCACCCACTAAACCAAAATTAAAGACTGCATCTTAGGTTTCTAGAAAACAAGGGTTTGAGTGATTAACACGTAATGATTTCTAAAATTAAATAATTGCAGAGAAACAGTGCTGCTTAAAGAAACCGAGAATTCCATGCTAACAAAAATTAGAGGTAATTATAATGTGTATGTAAAGGGCACAGCATTCTGAGTGTTAAATCACCTTTAATTATGTTTTCTGGATTTGTAACACTGACATTTGAATTCCTAACACTGCACTGATACCCCACGTTAAATCAAACATGCCAACAGCTCTATTCTGAATCACCTTGAAGGCTTGCGAAACAGAGCTGTGTTTGAACACATTTATCTTCTTCCTTACACTCTCTTTCAGCTATTGAGTGAGACCACAATGTATACTTCTGGAGTGATAATTGGTCACCAAAGCAACAGCTTGGATGCCAAAAAGCAGGATTTCAACTCAGCTGCACAGGGTGGTAGAAAGAGAAAGGTGATCACAATACCTCCATTGTAGCCTTGATCCTGTGACTCAGACCCTCGGTGAACTACAAGCCGTTCATGCACTGAATCCAAAATGAATAACTGAGAAAGGAACTGAAAACAAGACTTTGTTTTCTTTTAACTTCTGTTCCTTGTACTAATGGCCTTTAAAGGGTCTAGGCCTTAATCTTGGATCGCAGCAAGAAAGATGAGAAAGATCCCTGGCTAGATTTTCATCCAAGTGGGCCAAAAAAAGTTTAAACAAGTATTTCCTCTTTAATAAATTCTCTGGAAGTTGTCCATTTTCTATTTACTACCAACCCCTAGAAAAGGAGGTCTGCTCCATAGTTAGTGCACAGTACTGACAGTAGATCTGGAGTTCCTTCACCACAAGGTAAAACCAGACATTTACACACCAGCGGCCTTTTCTCATGTTGTCAGCAAACTGTGGCTGTATGCATGGAGAAAAAAATACCCACTTCTCATAATGCTATTGCTTAACCTCTTATAGAGAGCTCAGGTTTCTTTCCAGCTGATAACCTGCTATAAGAGGAATGAGATGGGATATTTGTTTTCAAGTCCTTTCCCCCTTCTTAGTGATGCCCTTTTCCTCCCATATGCTAAGGCAGCTGTTTATCAAGTTTCACAATCCATCTAAAAGAGGCTAAATTAAGGAATTTCCTTTGCTTGCCTCCTCTATTTTAAAGGAGTTACATTACTCTCTTTGCAGTTTGTGGTTCAAGAACTGCAGCTGTTAGGAAAAGAATATTTATACCATAAACACATTATTGAAAATATTTACGTTAATTCACTGTGACACAAACCCCTGTCCAGCTAGACCCCCGGTCACTATGGCTCAGCTGCTGCAGAGCTGGCAAGCCCAGGGCTGAGGATGGGGAATGTCTCACCAGCACTTTTCCTGTGTGCCCAACCTGCCAAAGCACCAGCACACTCACACCACCCCAGTACCTGGGCAGCAGCAAACACCCTTCTCCATCAAACCCATCCATACAGTCTGCTGCTGCTGTTAGGGAGTAAGGAAGGATGAAGGGAGATAGCACTGTGAGGGCAAAGCGTCCCTCCAGGCAGAGAAGTCAGCAGCAAACTGGGCATGCAGAAAGACAAGACCAGCAGGGCTGGGCAGGGAGCTCGAGGAGCAGCAAGGCCCTGCCAACACCAGTGCCCTGCTGGCCATGTTCATCACTGCCCTCCTGGCTGCAGTGAAAGCAATGCCTTCCTATGGACCTCAGGCTGACAGCATAGCTCTGTGAAAGGCATCTAGCACACAAGGTCTGCGCTTCCAAAACCTCCAAGCAACTCCCGGCTGCTCCTTTCAAACCTGCCACGTGTCATATATTTCCTCTGTTTCCCACATAATAGGGGGCTGCAGACACACAGCATCAAATGCTGGAGAAGCAAAAAGTTCCTGCTGTAACAACTCAAAACAATAGACTAAGAAAGATGGCTTGTCAACAAAGTGACCAGTGTTAACCCTGACTGCCACAGAAATTTCAGGCATTGAGGAACGATACAAAGAATTAGAAGTCAATCTTCAAGGATTTCAGAAGTGAACTGCCCACAGCTTTGCCTCTCTAGGTTTCTACGTGATGAAAGCACACAGCCTTAACTAGCAGAGCAAGACAAAGAAGAAAAGCCTACTAAGTATCTCCATAACAAATCTGCAAGAGTCATGGCATGCACTGTAGGCAAAAGGCAGGTTAGGCTGGGATTTCTCAGTTTTCACTTTGTGATGACCTAAAAAGAGAGTTTTACCTATACAGATAAGACAACAGGCGATTACCTCACTCCTATGAGTAACACTTAATAAAGATTTGATTTGACCTCATTTTTGCTTCATTGGAGAAAGGCATCTCAACATCAGCAATAACACAACAGTTAACACCAGCACTGAAATGCTTCTGGATCTGCCAACCCTAAATATCTTACAGTCAGCAAATGGAATAGTTTTATTGTTTTCAAATACACAGAGACATGTATTGCTTAATTATACTTTAAACCAAGAACAAAGGTCACACATATGCTCTCAGCAAGAGGCAGCTATCCAGTCACTATGTTCTGTAAACAACGCCCATCACTTCAACCATTACCAGCAGACCTTTAGACTTGGCATGTCTTGGTCCCTTTCATATTGGAAAAACATCATTAAAACAGATTAAAACTGCTATTCCAGTCAGACTGCTTATATAAAGCTTGAAGAAAATGTGTACCTGCAATGCTCTCCTTCAAAACAAATGATAAAATCAACTGTTATTTCAGACTCCTCATCTTGGAAAAAATATTCTCTCTAATCAGAGACTACTAAATCTACTCTCTGTTCTATTAAAACTATATATTTACATAATTACAGAGCAGTTTCAAAGATGCATTTTTAGGATGGATACACAGAGCCCTCATGTGTGTTCATACATGCTGAATTAAATATTAAGAAAAGAGTGTACATAAAGTACAGTTTTACAATTAACATCTGCTTTATCTCTTTTTTGTACGACGACATTCAAGCTATATACATGTATCAGAGCCCTTTATCTCACAATGCCATTTTCCCCCAGAGCATTCATGTCTCACTTCAATAAAATATCAGCACGCACGGGCTTGAAACTGGCTTTACCTGCAGCAGAGACAATTCCCATACTATCAATTTGTAAAAGCATTGGAAAAGTAGTAAGAACAATATTGACAGATGGGCTCTCCCACACTTTCCTTGCAAAAGGCTCTGCTCTGGAGGCACCTTCCACACAAATTAGTCTTTGGAGAGTTAATAGACAGCCATCCATTTCAGTCTTTGAGACTTCAAAAAAGTGGGCATGGGGTATTTTGGGTTTTGGGGTGGGTTTTGTTCCCCCACCCCCTTTCCCTAAAGTAAATTAAACTCTAAACTATGCTTTCAGGAAAAGGTAAACTTAGCCATCAGCAAAACTCACTTCTTTCTCTGGAATTTCAGTAACAACTCTGAAGATACAACCCATGGGCAATGCTCATCCACAAGCAGCACCTAGGGTGTTTGCCAAGTCTGGGGACCACACCATCACCAAGCCTACATTTTTGGTTTAAATTACTTTCATCTCATTTGCATTCCCTCTTTATATCTGAAGGAACAGACATAGCTTTAGGTCTTCCTGCAAAAAGTTCCTGCTGTAGCACTACAGAATTAAGGACAAAGGAATACCAACTCAGTTCAACAGGACAGCATCTGTCCTACTTACAATTCTCAGGAGGAAGCTAGGGATATACTTGGGGAATGGAACTGTCCACTCCCACCTTATCTGTGGACTGTGGTTTTAACCTTGAGCCTATATTTAAATTGAGGGCTCATATTAAGCGGCAATGGGCACTCCCAACCTCAGGACATCAGTGTCCTCGGCAGCAGAAGGTACAGCACGTCTGTGTTCATTACCAGGTGTGCTTTAATTACTGCTATTACCGGCAGCCAGGGAAGGGCTGCAAGGCAGCTACTCTTCAAAGAGAAAAGGCAGAGCCGGGCAGCAGAGATTACCCCAGCAACTGTAAATACTCTGCCATCTGCAGAGTCACTGGAATTAACTAACAATTTTCAAAATGCTCATTTATTCCCTGGCCACACCATGCACACAGGCACCTATGCTGACCATACTGCTATGGTATCCTCAGTATCTCCACACCTGCCTGATTCCATGGGCCACACAAAATAAATACAAAGAAATGTAAGTGGAGGCACACTCATGGGTGGAGCAAAGGCTCCTCTATACATAAAAACAAACACTACTTTAACCAACTGTTATTTTTATCCATATGTAAACAGAATCACATAGAGAAAGTAAATCTTGCTTGCTCTTGCTCTAAGACTGCAAGAAGATAATTATGTAGTATGGCAAAGGAAAGTAAATTTCTTAAGAGCCGAGCTGAAAATCCAAGCCTTGCACAGAAGTTGGGCTGAAGCACACCAGAATACAAGATACCCAGCCATGGAAAGGGCTCCTGCAGAGACAATGATTTCCAGTCAATTAGGCCACTGTACAATGGACACAGCTGCCAGTGTCTGCTCTGATGCCAGGAAGCAGTAGAGGGTTTGGAATCAACACCAGATCTCTAGGCAGTGCTAGGGACTGCACTGAAAATGCACATGGCTTTGAAAAAAAAAGTGTATGAATTCCTGAAAAATTCTTCAGTACAGTACCAAGATCAACAAATTCAGTAGGAAAAGGTCAGGGTGATTCAACATTTTGGAAAAAATCCCACTTTAGGCTCCACCCTGGCCGTGGACCAAAAGGCAGTAATGCCAAGTGCTGTCTGCCAGGCCAGGGGACGCAAGAAGACCCTTCCCTACCCCATGCTTGGGGGCAGCAGGAACCTTCCCCAGCAGGCACTGGGGAAGAAGGTGCCATGGCTGGGGTAGCTCCAGGGACATCCAGAGGGGTGAGAGCTCCTGGACCATTAAGGGAAGCCTTGCTTTTGCCACCAAAATCAGCACATGTTAGAAAACTGAGATTCAGACTCTCCCCTGTTTCTCAGCGGGGATCGGGGATTTTGCTCTTCACCAGACACATGACTTGCTCTGATCTGACTCAGCTTTTGGAAGACAGTAAAAAGCCCTGACTTCCAAACAAGTAAGTTTAACAGATCTTCTGTGCTTCAAAGCAGGTGGGTTAAACTACAAAGAATTATTCATTCTCCATAGTTACTGGCCACTGCCATTCCTTTAACAGTGGGATACCCATCTAACACATACAGACATCAATATACATTAATTTAATCCACAGGTCCCTCTGCCTCTGGATAAAAGGCCAACTTTAACCCTATGCTACTGCTGGAAGGACAAGAAAAGCGCTGGAGGAGCAGTGGAAAGAACTTGTTTCTCCACCTGAAAGCACCCATAATTAGGAAGTGATGGATGTCGCTAGTAAAAATGAGTGATGTTTTCCAGGAGGTCTCTCATCTGTAACTGCACTGTTTTCAGATAAAATAACCCTTTCTGTCAGGCAGTGTCAGGAATGTCTACAGCCGATCAGTCACTGCTATCCAGAAAAAAATATGACATTTTTGTCATACCATCTGTAGGGTACATTGTATCAGCCCTTCTTCATGGTGTGCCTCATCAGTCAGGGTCTCCACCCCGGCAACACTAATAATTGGTGCTCCTGAGATACACAGATAAATTGAAACTTTCAAAAACCTCAATCTCACTGCGCCTGTTACAGAACTCCTTTTGAACAAAACACCTTTTACAAGAGTGTAAAATCATATTTGCCATCTGGAGTTAATGACTATCAAGTAAAACTCAGGAGGAAGACCTGCTCACCACTCCTGCATGCTGGCCTACAAAGCAGAACCACCACGAGTAATAGCTTGGAAGGAAGTCAACAAGATAAGCAGGATCATTTCCAACTCGGACACCATAAAATTTCACACTGTAACAACTTCATTTACAAGACTTTGACAAACATTAAACAAGGAGAACAAATATCTAACACAATTAACCAAGATTACACATATGGCCTAAAGTCTCTGTGCCACCGTGCAAGTGCCAGGAGAGAGTGTCCCAGCAGAGAAAATGGGGCAGCTCTGTAACTACGTGACCCTATGCCTGGCTATGTTTTTAACTGATTAAATCAGACCTTAACAGAAAACTTAAGTGCCAATTTCTCAATATTCTAATAATTGCATAGAATTATTGCTAAGGTTCATGCAACAGATGACCACTCTGATGACAACACACCTTCTTTTCTACAGGTCACCTTACAAAATTCAATGGAGCTTGAGCGTTAACGCTTCATTACCTAAAAAACCATTCTTGATCTTTAAACACAGCCAATGTATATTAATATTTAACCACTGCATGCTAGAGATTACATATCACTATTACAAGCTCATAGCTGTTACTTTTGCAAAACACTAAGAAAAAAATAGATGCTGATGTCACTGATCACATGTTTTCTATTTATTGTGATGGGAAATAATCAGCTTCTCTGATTAGGTACATGTTTATTATATTATAAGGCAACAATTTCCTTCAAGCACCCAATCCAATCCACGTGCTTGACACAAACGTTTCTTACAGGCTTGAAGGAATTTTAACACCTGTGCCCTAGAAAATACACTGGTGCTTCTAACAAAGAAAATGCTGAAGCATAGAAGAAATTTAAACATTTGATTACATTGTTTTCTCTTGACACCTGATTGAGAAAACAAACATTTTTACATTATTAAGAGACACTAAGGGAAGAAATCCCAGTAGTATCTGGCCCTTCTGAACCGCTGGTTACCTGGAGAGGCACTGTCACTCACCTGAGACACATATCTTTAGTGGATGACATTTTTGAATGATAAGGAGGAAGGAAATAGCTTATTAAAACTCTGAATAAAGCAAGCAGCAAAGAACCTCAGCATGTCCAAATCCATGCTCAAAGCGGGAGCAACTCTGAAGTCAGACTGTGCTGTCCAGAGCCTTGCCCAGCTTATTTCTGAACACATTCTAAAATGGAAGCACTATGAGCTCTCTGGACTCCTGCTCAGTGCTCTTTCACACTGAAGCTGGGCTAGGGAACTTTCCTCGCTGCACCTCACGTATTTCCCCTCTTTTCCTTTCACTGGGCTCCCTCTGGATAACCTGGATACAGCCATCACCCCACCATGCTCAGACCCTCCCTTCCCCATGCTTGGGAAGCACTGCTCCCCTGGACCCCACTCACACATCTTCTGCTCCAGTCCCCAGCCACCCCCAGTCTTCTGCCTGATTGATCTGGTTTTGGCATCTTGATTGACTTGCCTTCCTCATTCTTGTGACCACCAGTGGGATTCAAGCTTCCCCATAAACTAGGACCACCTCTTGTCCATCCCTTGACTGAGATGGCAACTGCCCACTTGGTCTCCTCACCACAGGCTGGTCAGACCCCGCTCCAACAAGACCCACTTCTCATCCTGTTCCTCAGCCCACAGCCATCCCTGATGCACCACGCTTGCAGCTGGACACGGCACCGCAGCTGGGGCCCCAGCAGCACTGACAGCAGCACCTTTACCTTTAATTACAGTCCTGGGCATCCACTCCAGACACAGCCTGTCCTTTCTGCAGCTGTCAGCTTGTGCACAGGCAGTGATCCAGGGCCTGTCCCAAAGCAGTCTCGCTGTGCTGTGCAGCCCTGCCACGTCCTCACCACTTTGTATTTCCTCATTTCAACTCATTAAGTTGTAAGCTGCAGATTTCCACATGCCTTTTCAATCTACCATAGCCATTTCACTGTGAACTATGCTTTGCCGTGCTTGAGCACCTCTCAGTCTGGACTTACTCGCAGATTTAGTTAGTATTCCCCTGTCCACACCAGTAAAGAGAACAGCAAATAAAGCTCAGCCCAAGACAAACATGGGTGTATTCACCTGCCTCATGCCATCTCCCTTCTTCCCCTGATTTTCACAGTAAATTATGGGTAACTACACTTCAAACATGGTCCTTATACAATTATTTGTTTACCACATTATTAAATACATATATTTCCTTATTCCAGAGAAATGTCACGAAGTTTTATCAGACGCTAATGAAGTCAAGCTAACATCACAGGTACTGCTATCCCTGAGTCCTTATTTTCTTATCCTCCAGATTCCTAGAAACTGATTAAAAATTTTGTTCCAATTCTCCAAGCACTGCAGTTAGACTAACTAGTCTGCAATTCCCTGGATCTCCCTTTTTCAAACTGAGGTAATGCCATTGCCCTTTTCAGTCCTTCAGGACCTCTCCTAGCCTTCCCAATTTCTAAAAGATAATTGTAAATGGTTCAAAGGTTGCTTGGCTAGTTGCTGATGTACCCTAGGGCAAATTTCATCAGGCTCTGCCTATTTGAATACACGTATCTTATCTCCTTTTTCTGATCTATCCTTTTTCTACTCTGCACTTTACTCCTATCACCTTGTTTAAATTAATTTAATGTGAAGACACACTCGAGCAATACAATAACTACATGATATCCATTTAATATTTTATCTTTCAGCTATAACATTAGCAAAAAAAACCAACTCCACATTATTCATGTACTTTAAATATAGCCTTTTGGAGATACAGAAGAAAATTTAGGAAGATTGGTCTGAGCTAGACTGAAGATTGCAAAATGGTTTAGAGCAATCCTCAAGCTGGGGTGTCTGAAGGGAAAACACTATGAAATGTCAATAAACTCTTTGTCTGTGCAGGAAGATTTAAAGAGAAATTTAACTGCATTTTAGAAAGGACTCTATCAATTACTAAATCAGCCTTGTTTGGTTTTACAAGTTAAAAGAAAGAAAAATAATCCAACACTTCCTCAGTAGATAAAACACTTGATAATCAAATACACAATTTCCTCTTGATTGCCTAAGTTATCCAGCACTGATCATTGCCAGGGGTAGTGTAATGAATGAGACTGACCACTGGTCCAAACCAGCACAGCAAGTCCCACTCCTCCATGAACAGACAGGTATCTTGAAGCACATTCAATTTTAATGCATCCATCCACCTGTTCTAGCCATAGTTTACCTTTCATCAGCTGGAAATTACCATCCTCATGGCTGAGACGTGACAAGACATTAGGGGATCACTGCTAGTCTGTTTCTATGCAAAGCAAAACAGACAGCCTTAGATCATCCTCTGTGATTTCTATTTTGTTTTTCAGCAAAATGAACTAGACATGGTTGTGTGCTGTTACCACATTTCAGATGAAGCACAGTAACTTCCTAAACTGCTTCATTTCCATCCTCAAAGACACATCAAGGCTCTGTTCTGTGATCCCCTAGGCAGAAGATGCAATGCTAATGGAGATTCTGGCTGTCATTTTAAAAGCAGTTAGTGATTTGAATGCCTCAATTTCTAGTGTGCCCAACTTACAATATTTTACAAGGTCCGATTTTCAAGAAATTGAAAAATTTCTGGATTCAAAAACTGCGGGGCAGAGGTTCCCACCCCACTTGGTGTTTAAATCCAGAATCCATTTTACCTGGTATTTCTACAGAAAATCCTTTTGCAAAACTAAAACCCTAGTACTAGTCAAAAGAAGGGGGAAAATCATTTTCTTTTGCCAGCTGTGATGAAAATGCAACAAATCCATGCATTCTTCCAGTTACACAAAATACAGCAGCCTACCCTTGAATATGAATCTGTGAGTATTTTCTTCCAGAGTGATACACTGAAAACCTTTTCTCACAAAATACTATAATCAGCTTTCAGTGAAGCCTACTTTACTGGACATAATATAAAGCTTGATTTCCAACCCTGTCAGGACAGAGAACCCACCCCATATTTCCAATCCATATATTGCTGTACTTGTCCCTGCTGCAAATGCCACCATCACTAATCCCTGTCTTGCTGCCTGCCTCCCCTGAAAACGGATTATAATTAGCAGAATCCCTGGATCTCATCCTTGACTTAACGATGAATAAAAACAAGGTACAAATAGAGAGAACAGTCAGAACAGTAAAATACTGGTAGTCTCTGCTGCTGTTCCTTATTCCACTAGTGGAAAAATTCAGACTCTATTTTAGTCAGAGGAGCTTGGTGTCACGCAATTGTTCAGTCACAGCTCAGCAAACCTCATTATTTCAGGCCTCTTTAGAATTCCCGAGTTTTGCCCAGAGTAGGCTGGGATGTGTATCCGCCTGCTGCGCGCTGTGCCCCAGGAATGGCACAGCTGGTGCTCGTGCCCGGCACAGCCCCGGGAGCTGGCAAGGCACCGGGAACCCCGGCACAGTCACAGCTCCGTGCCTTTTCATCCATCACCCCGCTGGGCTCCGCTTCAAACCCACAGTTTAACCAATACTGGCGGGTTTCAGCCAAGCCTATGCTGATAGTAGACAGAACGAAACCAAGTTAATTAGAGTTAAATGTAGCCTCAAAGGAGATCTCAGCACCAAAACTCCTTATGCACATTAACTTATATAGCATGTATTTTTAATGAGTTCAGCACTTGTCTCGAGTTTAGGAAACACACACATGGGGTGGCAGCTATTCAAAGCCGTTGCGCCAGAGCATAAGCAAGTGCTGACTCTGCAAGATGACAAGGTTATGTTGCCAGTTATGGAGATTCTACCTTTATTGCACAACTCTCAGATACCTAAATTTAAATTAAACAGGTGAAGTGACAACACAAAAGCCACCTACCAATATACTCATCATAAAATACAAAAAGGAAATGAAAAAGACCAGAGGGCTAAGGCTCCTGTTCAATTTTGCAAATACGGTTAAATCTTGTAACATCTCCAGCATCTCCTGAGCCTTTTTTTCATAAATAAACTTCTGAAAATATGTATCCCTGTAGACAGCTAAAGCAAACACCTTCAAAGCAGAAGGGAATTTTACAAGCGCAAATTTGGAGCTTTAAACCCCACCCTTCCATCTCCACACGCGTTCTCCTACACTCATCATGTGAAGCCAGGCAAATGGTCAGTAGTTGTGCCCTTTGGGTTCCAATAGATTAAATTAATTTACTTATTTGTGAGATAAAATGACTTGCAAAGACTGTTAAGTCCAAAAAATACACAGTCATATATAAATAAGGCTGAATTATGCCAAGAAATTCTGCCAATGCCCTTTTGAGCCTGTCATTAAAGTATAGCCAGAAAACTCTGTTCACTGGATTACGATGTAAAGTAAGGGGTAACTCACTGCTTTGCACTAATTATAAGTATGTTCCAGCCAATATGGCATTAACACACAATTAAATCACTTTGAATCACGTAAGTTTAGCGCCAGCATTCTGTAGAAATATGAAACCTCTATTACATAAAATAACTCTAAGTAGAATACGGTATCGTACCACATTTTCCAAAATGTAAATAAACTAAAGAATGAAAACGTTCAAAGTATAAGGGGACAATGTGACCCAATGACAACATTTTTACTTTCAAGTCAGAATGAAAAAAACTAATCATGTAGAAGACTCAGTTTCAACTGCAATTCCAGGGGTAATGCTGCTTGTATAAAAATCCCCCTACCCACGATCACATAGATACTACAGTATTTCACTAGCAATAGTCAGTTCAAATGAATAATCTAAATTTTCTTTTTCTTTTAAGATTTTCAGGCACTATTCACTTTAATAAATTCCTTAACTTCACGACTGTAACATTCAAATGGATAGGTATTTTTGTATATCCCTGAAAATGCAACCATACAACAACTTTAGTTTAAATGAATGACAAAAGACTGCTTCAGGACAGAGTGCTGTCTCTAAACTCCTGAAGACTTAATCTGTATTCTGCTAATCTAGGCTACGGTTTATCTTCAGGGGTTCTCCTGTAACATCATTCCTTGATGCTTTAGATTCAGCCTGATGTGATTGAAAAGGCTTCCTTTTCTTTTTTCTCCCATTCATCCACTTTGTTCCCAGGCACTCTGTCCCCTCCCCCCAAATCATTATTAAGGAAATTATTTTAAAAGAAAACCCTACAGATAAACCATGACCTAGAACAGGGAGATTCTGCCCAATTTATGTTCCAGAAAGCTGATTTACTTTAAACAATATTATTGCATGCCATTCACACTGTACTTTCAGCCACATTTTTTATTGACTGAGTCTGTCATCTTTTCTTTCCTAAAACCTGAGTTTACTTTAAGAATGACAGAAGACCTTCTCAGGGTCAGCTGAAAGCATTCATAACTGCACACACCAGGAAAGAAGTGCTATAAAACTGAGAAGCCCCCAAGGACAGCTATTTTGCTGAGGAGCTGCATGACCAAGCTGCCACCTAAGCTCCCGTGTAATGCCTCTTCTCCCGGTTCAGTTCTGCCACCACACAGTGCCCCCTCCCAGGGGGGTGGCCATCTCCAAACTAAGCTCTAGGTAGCTTCCCAACACAATACAAAACAAAATGCAGATGATTAATTAAGAAATGTGAAGTTAAGATGACAGATGCTCCCATAATTCCGATACTATCCAGGTTTGCAGCTCGCCCAGCCTGCCCATCACTGGGATATGCTTGGCCCTGCCGCCAGCCTGGCTTCATGCCATGGGACAGGTGAACCTGCAAGGAACTGGGGGGCAACAGGGAATCTGACCTGTCTGCACCTCTGCATACTCAGCACCTGTTCATGTCCCGTCTCCTGAGCGAAGGGAGAAGAGGGTCCAGTATTCAAACTGCTCTTCAGTGGGCACAGCAGCCCAGAGCCTTCCTGCTCACCCTCCTGCCTGCACACAAATGCAATCACACCAACCCGGGCTCACCTCTGAGGAAAACCAAGCGTGCCACACACCACAGCAACACATCCTTCCCTGCCCTGCTGCTGTGAAACACAAGGTTTCTGAAAGCAGCCCTCCCATTGTGTTGTCTCTGTGTAACCTCTCAGGCAGCACACGCCAAACCCTGAGCACCATCTCCAACTGCACCTGCCCCTGCCCAGCCCAGCACCAGGTGCTGGCAGGATCTCCTCCACGAGGCTCTGAGCCCAAAGGCCCTGGAGCAGCTTTCTCCCTGCCCCAGGACCACATCAGGAGTACTTTCAAACACGCACACAACACAGACACACAGACATACCTACCATTTGTGCTTCCATCTCCACTTAAGCAGCACCACCAGTTCTGATGCTAGAGGAATCTTGCTTGTTTCAAGCACCAGCATCTTACCTAATGAATTTTTGCTACTCTCCTACACTCAACAAATACTAGGCTGAGTGACATATAGGCTAATTGACTGTTAAGGTCACTGGCCAGCTCTTTAATTTTATTTAGTACACGTTGAGACAGCTCATGAGTCATTAGGGCCTTATTCTTGGGGACACAAGGACATGTAATACACTGTAATAAAGAGCATAAATGTGATCTAGTATATGTATTTTACAGATTGTGAAATTAGAAAGATAGCATTAAATATTTCTTTGCAATGTTTGTTATATTTTTAATAACTGATGATTTTAACATAAATAAAAATATTTGTCAAAGTCTGCTGGTGTATTTCTAACTTGTAATACTGCTGTAACTCTAAGAAAATTCTTTAAGTAGTAAAAGTCACATTTTAAATACCATCTTGAAGAGAGAAAAGGGCTCAAGGGAGACCTACCTTAAAAATTCCTTACTTAAAAGGGGGAAAAGAGACATTTTTCAAGCTGTTATTCATGATATTTGATTTTATGATCTAAATTGTAATTCAGAGCACACACGTGTCAGGAACTTTGCAATACTTTTGAAAGGGATCAGCATCACTAATCAGCACTGAAATCCAATTTCTGGGAGAATCTGGGAGCTCAAACCTGCACATTTTAGCTGGCTTGGAAAGATCTTTGAAAAATAAAGTTAAACACTAATTATACATAAGTGTGCTTGAGAAACTTTACACCTGTCTTGACATGAATCAGATCTTTGCATGGATGATGAAATTCTTGGCATTGCTTTAGGTGATTGGGATGGCATTAGCTTAGGCAAGGTAAGAATTCAACAGCCACAAGCCTAGACAGGTAGGATAAAGGAGTTACTGACTCAAAAAGGCACAGCAGCTTATCTGTGGAAGTCTAAACATGCTAATCATTCAACATAAACAGATCTGCTGATATTTATGGAAAGGAATTTCAACTCATAAGTAACAATGTTAAAAAAAGGACACCAGTATCCCTAATCATATTTTCCACAGGTCCTCCCAGCTCCTTGCAGATTATTGCTATTAAAACTCAGACAAGGGAAGGGAAAAGAAAAAAACAAAGAAGTAAAAAGAGGAAGAAAGAATAAAAGCCAGAGACAGGTAGCTGGGTATGGGATCAGGACAATAATGAACTTGCTGGCAATCAGTGCTTGACTGCTGGCTATGCTACAAGACTCCTGCAACCTTTGTCTCCCTCTGCCTCAGTTCCCAGTCTGTAAAACCAAGTGATAATATTTTCCTTACCTCACAGGAACGTTCTCAGAATAAATCCATAAATGCCTGGAAGACACTGAGACACCACTGTGACAGAGGCCATAAAAATACCTAGGAGAAAAGCAAACAATGTAAGAATAAGTGTCAGAAGTGACCAAAACAGCAGAGACATTCACAGATTAAAGGTACAGCAAAGATTAAAACTTTGCTTAATGACATGAATTCTCCATCCTGGGGAAGAGGCAGTTCAGCACATATTCCCATACAGCACTTTTAAAACCATGACAGCAAGGGACAAATTCCTGTTTTCTCCTTGCACATGACACAATCATGATAATCCACCACCAGATGCAAGCAGAAAAGATGTTTACAGATCATTAGCTTAGCCTCCACGACAGGTACCACATCCAAGAACCCCAATCACAGCAACAAAGCCCCACATACTGACAGTGCTCTTCCTCAGCCTCCACATCCAATTCTAACTGCAGAGCTGAGCTCCTCCAGTAGTTAAAAAACTTTCAGCCTAACACTTATTCCTGAACGGCTTTTATCCATTTGTTTTCATGCCAACATTGATCCAGCAGCTTACACAGCTTTTCCCTATCCCTGAAGTTTATTTCCCTGACAATAAAAAATGAATTACACCATCTCCCTGTCAGGGCTCATTTGCCCACCCAAATCAGGCCAGTTCTTATCACCCCACATCAGCATCCTCTGCCCAACCCCATCCTTGTGGCCCGCTGTCACCTTGCAACTGCCCAAACATGTGTTTCTGCATCATTTTCAGCTGGTAACCCTCTCCATCCCAACCAATGCAGAGCAGAAGCTTTTCTCCTAATGCCTTCTAAGGTTTTGACCTGGCACGCCATCACCACGGAGGTGTGTCCCACTTCAACTTCTGGGTCTCAAGCTCTTTCTGAAAGACACCCTGGCCTTTCACAGCACTGACCATGCCTCCCACCTGTCTCACCTGTGAGCCCTCAGGGCACTGCTCTGTGCCAGGGACATCACAGGGATTGTGCATGGTCTCTCCCTAAAAACATATCTCCTATTTTCAGTGTCAACTCAACCCACAGCTGATGGCTTGAGCTCAGCTCCACCGCTAAGCATATTTTAACATGAGCCAAATGACTACAGCCCTCAGAAGCATAAGTGATTCAAAATTATGCAAATGCACAGAATACATTATTTAGTCTTTATCATTTACAAAGTACGCATTTTGTAAACAGTTTCAGCCCTCTTATGGAGAGTGTGACGGTGCCCTGAAATTTGGGTGTCTGATGGTTGCTGCATCATGCACTGATGATCACAGCCTTGGTGGGAGAGGGTTTGCTTCAGTTCTGAGGTGGGACATGAGGCTCAAACAGCCTGCCTGCCCAGTGTCCCCTGTGCACAAAAAATACCTCCACCTACCCCCTCATACACACAACCCCTTGGAGATCCTCCCTCATCCCCTCAACAACTCAGCTGACCGGGACAACAAAAATACCCCCAGTTTTTTCCATTTCTGAGGGCAGAGGGCAATTCCTTTCCTCCTGGCACTTTGTGTAGAACCAGCTCAGGAGCTGCTCGGACAAGCACTGGAGCTGGTAGGAGGGGAACAGCAACCTCCCCCCTCCTGCTGGCAGCCTGCCCCCAGATCAGACTGGGATGTATTGGAAACCTCAGCCCAGGGAGCCAGAATACACTCACCTTACCAAGGACTCGGATCCATTTAAAACTGTGCTCTAATAACCTTCACAAATAAATATATTATGCAATTTATGTTATGCAGCATTGACTTCAATGACTCCCTAGCAGTGCTTACACTACTATATTTACTTCTGGCACACACTGGCAGCCTTCACTGTAATTATTCTGAGCATGCTCCTGTTCTAAACCCAGAGGTCTTACCCTGCCAATATCTATGCACAATGCTCCTCAGTATGTTTTCCATAACTTTGACCACATTATCCTCCTTTCTTCTATCCCTGCAAACTCCTTTATCTAGAACATGTCATGAGTTTTTCCTCCTTTCACAATTTTATACCCCAGTTCCTCTCCCTCAGTATCAGATCACCAACTTCCACCTTCAGCTGTCTCACAGCACTGGTCTCCATCCCACAGCAGAGAATTTTAGACAAGTACCTGGCACCTCCTGCCAGGCTCCCTGAAATTTGAAGAAAGCCCTCTCTTAGGCATGCACACATCCACCTTGATGCCTATGGCACAGATCAGCATACTAAATAAACAGAAGAGAGATTGTACAGATTTGTTTTCTCCCTTCCCCCAGACTACCAAGATGACCATTTCAGTACTGGCTCTTTCCACTCTCTTTATCAGTCTTTGCTGCAGGAATGGCAGTTGCATCTGAGTGGAATCCATCCAGCAGTAAGTGGTTTGTTAATTCCCAGGACACGCTGCATGCAGAGAAGGATACTTAAGCTACTTAAAAAGCAACCCTTTATTAAATGCATAAAAATGCTTGAAATTTCTGTAAGCCAACACTTTAAATTAATGACTTCATTTAAATACATCAGTCTCTGCTGCTAATTGTTATATTACTTTTTATGCATTCTTTTAAATGTACTCCTTGGAAACCCTATAGAATTTACTATAGTTCTAACACACAGTTGCAGTCATTCATGGTACACATTCATATATTTCACTAGAAACTTCTTTCTCCCAAAAGCTTAAGTAGCTTTTTGCATCTGTGTAACAGGGGTAGTTCAGGTTAACTATTCTCAGCTACACCACAGTGACACTACTTCTAGAACAGGAAGTGGAAACATGTCACTTTAAAAAACAAACAGCCAAAACAAACCAAACAAAAACCAAAACCCAAACAAAAACCAACAAAACCCCCAAAACAAAACAAACAAACAAAAAACACCAAAAAACCCCCAAACAACCTCTTCTACATTGAAAATATTAAGATGGAGCAAAGAATTTTAAGACTAAGAGGTTAGAAAATATTCTCTGTCATATTAAGCAGTGTTTAATAAGCAATTGAGGATTCCTGGAAATCCCTGCCACAAGTGGATGTGTGCACACTGAAGTGATCACTTCTGCTCTGAATTTCTTTCAGATGAATGTCTATTCATCTGACAGATGTATTTAAAATTTTACACTGATCCAGTTTTGGATGTCTTAACTGACTTTATAAAGGAGATGTTCTGCTTATACAGGGAAGGGGCATATAAACATTAGGTACTGATGCTGAGGATTAAACATGAACAAAAAAAATTAACCAGCAGTGACAAAAGTGGTGATGGCAGTTCACTGGAGATAACCTCCTCCGTGCAGCACGCTGCCGTCTCCATCTGCTAACTTAGGCTGCTGGAGGCCTTGAGTGATGAAAGAGAGACCATACCAACAGGATTTTAGCACACTGAAGTACATAATGGTTCCCTCCTCCCACAAGTTAAACTCAAGGCCATCAGGAGCAGTGGGGAGGCTGCCAAGAGTAAGTGCCATGCTGCACGTCCCCTGCACTGCCCTGAACGAGAGCCCAGCACCTCCAGCTGCCCCTGGACACATCTGCTGCTGCAAACATGAGCACTACCTCCATGGGTTTTGCCAGTGTCCATGTGCCAATCCAAGAATATTTTCTGGAACTCTTCAAGGCAGAGTTTTCAATCTATGAGACAGTGTTTACTGAACAGACAACACCAGAACTGATGAGTTTTCCATGCAGCATCGACAACAGCGAGGAATCTCTTGGTGAGCTCCCATGCTGGCTGACGCTGCAAGAGGCACTGCA
The DNA here is from genome assembly GCF_963513975.1 of Fringilla coelebs. Lineage (NCBI taxonomy): Eukaryota > Metazoa > Chordata > Aves > Passeriformes > Fringillidae > Fringilla > Fringilla coelebs. The sequence goes on from NC_140067.1 coordinate 10,841,094, forward strand.
AGGGGCCAAGAAAAGCCACAACTTATCACAAGAAAATGGCAAATTGTGAAAAACCTGCATCACAAGGTTACCTGCCTAGGCACAGCTTCAACAGAGCTCCATAAATACCACAGTCTTAACAGTGACAGAGGTTAAAAACCTATTATCTTTCCCAAATGACAGTCTGAACACATGTTCAATAGAACACCCCGCCTCACCAAGCTACAAAGTAGATTCTGCTTTTTCAGTTCAACAAATACAAACCACAGGGAGCTTTTTAAATGAAAGCATTACAAAGATTACATTAGGCAAGTCTGATCTACTGTAAAACACTCGCACACAACATTAAGAGGTAGAACAACCTTTAACACCTGCTTTCTCTTCAAACATAGCACTACCTCTGTGCACGGTTTGGCTCTTAATGGGATGAATTCTCAAGCTAATTTGTATGGCTTACTCCACCAGCTAAGATTACTTCAAGGGTTTGGGATCTAGTTCCATTAATACTGAACTGGTGAGAATATTCTTTTAAGAGTGTGTATTCCAGAGTGCTGCTCAGCCAGCTGCCGCCCTGTGGGACAGATCCACACAGCGGAGAATGTTTTCACCCTGGTGTGAAATGTTGTGACACAAGAGGAGGTGCAGCAGCTGGAAAAGCATTGCATGATCCAAGCAGTGTTGAAAGTCATCATCATAAATATTCACAAGCAGACAGAATTGTTTTCTTACTAACAGCACATTGTTATTCACAAATATTAATTAGTTTCTAAATACCACCTGTTACTCAGCCCTCCCTCTGCCATGTGACATGGGCTCCTTGGCTGGCTTGCAGACTGTCCACACTGCTCAGAGATTTAATGATGTTTCAACTTCCAGAGCTCACTCAGCTACTGGGAGGAGAGGAAGGGAATAATTACTTACTTATGCCTTTCTCTGCTGACCTCTCTGGCGGATGAAACGAGCAGCTCTAATGGCCTCTGACGAGAGGCTGGTCCAGTCCTCCTCAGACAGGAAGGATGACAACTGCACTAGTAGGTCTCTGGCGTGCAGAATGATTTTAAAGATCCAAACTTCAAAGACCTCAGTGAGGAGAGAGCTCAATCTCAAAACTTCTCCCCAATGGAGGGGAGAAAGCTGCTAATGCAACCACTCGCATTTCCAGCGATCACTCACACTTCAGACAGAGCTGAGGCACCAGGAATTGCCTGTCACATCCTACAGTATAAATAAACCCCAGACTGCCAGGAGGAAAGCTGTTACAAACCTTGGCAATTTTCTTTGGATTTCTTTAGATTGCTTCTTCAAAGGATCTCTCTGTAGTAAGAGGTACATGTGCAGACAGACAGCCAATATGGGATTCCTCTTCCTCTCCCCACCAGCAAAAACCACCTCCTAATTACGTGCAAGACCGATAACATGAGAGAGCTGGGCAGAGCGCTGATGGAACTGGGCAGAGCACGGATAAAACACACAAGTTAACAGTTCACTTAAGGTTGAAGTGACACAGATGAATGATGAAGTACTGTCTTGTCTTCTACAAACTCTGGATGGAATATCCCTCAAACCTTTCAAAAACAGTCCTCCTCCTCAGCATCTAGCAAAGACAGGCAGGGAGGATAAGCTTATCTTGATGAACTCAAATTAATACAAAAAAAGAATGGAATTATTTTGAGCCTGGGGCTCACACTTAGCCTCACTGGAAGAGATGAACCTGAAGCATTCTCCTCACAGATTCCAGCTGAAAGACTCAAGCTTCGAAATGCAGCATTTGGCATTTCCAGTACCTCAGGAAGCAGTGCTGCCTTTTCAGTGCAAATGTAGCACGAAGGTTGTTATCCCACAGCTGCCAGACTCAATACCAAGACACAGACAAAAAAGTGTATGTTTTCCAGGGAGGAGACACAATCTATTCAATACATCTCCCTGTAACATCAGATTTTTCTTACCAGCATGATTTCACTGGTACATCCCAATACTTCTTAAATGGTTTTTTTTTTTAAGATCTTGTGCATCAGGCCATCAGCTCTAGAGAACAACTAGAGTAGAAGAACTAATAAATTTCAGATTTTAGATGAAAAGTCAGAGCAGTTTTTGCTGGAAAACATAACTGCAGGACAATTTAACCTTGTCCTTGCTAAATATGGAATGGGGAATGCAGTCAGGGCTTGATATCCTCAAACTCCTAGTAGAAAAAAATTTCTGCCATAGTTCCTGCAGTCAGCAATAACCCAAGACTATCAGGATTTTCTCAGAGTTTGGACAGCCTCACATTCAAATCTCTAAGATTATAAAACTAGAAAGTGGGAGGGCAAGGAGCATACACACACACAGAGTCATTTTTCCAGTGACTGACAAACACGTTACTCAATTTCTTAGGGACTTGAACGGCTGGAACTGAAGTTAAGCTTCACTAGAGCTATATTTAGTTCTGCACAAATACAAATTAGGAAACACTTTCTTCCCAGTTACTAATGCAGTGTGACAGGAAACAATTATTTGCTCAGCATCTAATGTTACCTTTGGTGACTATCTAGTTCACAGAAGCTGTATATTGTATAATAAAGAACCAAGATGATATTCTGCAAATCAGTGAGAAAACTTATTTAAGAAGATGAAGAAGCATTTGATTTGAACACATCTAAGCTATACTGGTCTTAGCTATGCAGAGTTAGCGCTGAGGCATCTTCTGCTTTGATAATAAACAAAGTCAGTTTGTTTTCCAAATTCTACACTAATTTATTCAAGAACTCTGCGAATATCTAAAGAATATAATGGCTCCCCTAAAGTGTAAAACAGAGCTGGGCACAAGGACAGAACAATTAAAATAAAAGTAAAATCCATCTTTTATGATTTCAAGTGCCAGTTTCTTTCTATGAAAAATGGAATTCTGTGTCACAAGGGAGCTCTCAGCTCAGCAATTGCTTCAGTCTTCAATCTCTACAAAACACAAAAGACAACAAAATGCATGATTCACATGAAGGGCCAGTTAGACCTTGGCAAACCAAGCCATGATTGTATAGAGGAGTCCCACGTGCTTCAGAAGGGCTCAAAAGGCTGCACTCAAGAAATCCCAGGCATGTGGCTGAGAAGAAACCCTGCTCCTGCCTACTGCCGTGAGAATGTCCACTAACAGACTTGGCGTTTCTAGGCATCCAACACAGCATCCTTACCAACTAAAGAAGTCAGAAAGACTCCAACACTACTGCACAAATGTGTCCTTCCTTCTGGCACCACCGGGCAAATACTCGCAGGGCCCTTTGCTATAGTGAGTCACATGAGTATTTCTAGAGCTGAAGGAGATGACATTTCATGTTTGGCTTAACTAAGTCCCAGGATAACCAGAAAGATGCTCTGAGTATCAGTATTATGATGACCTTTTCAGTTCCAGATCCCTTAGAGATGGAGGCAGATGAGCCCTTGGCAACATCCAAAAGATCATCAATAGCCCAGGTTTCTTCAGCCAAACTGGACTACTGAAACATACACGTCTTTGCCTAACCATCCACAGCTTTTTTCTGAGGGGAAAAAAAAAGGTGGGGGGGAGGCTGATAAACATCTTGTTTCTTGGTATTACTTTTAAAACATTATCAGTTATTTTGATAGTAGGTTCTTAGAGCAGGTCAAACCTGGAAATATGAGAGTTTTGGGCACAAAGCAAACAAACCTCTCAACGTAAGGAAAAACATTTCTTGAGGGATTCTGAACAATCTCTCTTGCCTACAAGTGCCAGGTATGACTAAGTTTGATGAATAAGTTACAAGAATTTCCAGGGAGAAATGACACCACTACTCCCACTTGTACAAAATCTAGGAACATTGCTTATGTGCTCTATCTTCTTTGAGGATCCTGTGGCAAGGGGGAAAATTCAAGCCCCACCCTGGGCAACTCAAGGTTTGACCAGGAATTTTACTTTAGATGCCCACAAGGTCCCTGCCTATGTTTTACTTGCTACATGTTTACTGTAACAAGGTAATTCCTACAGTGCTTCCCGTATTGATCAGCAAAACCCATGTGGAGCCAAAGACTTATCATGTCTATACTGCTGGAGGGAGGGGGGCTAAATTTTTTCAGATCCATCCAGCTGGCACGCTAATATTTCATCCAAGCACCGCTGTGCATCTCCCCCCCATTTCCGATAGCATCAAAGGAGCGGGAACAATCACGGATCTGCGTGACTTGGGCAGAGGTGCATATCAATATTCAGCCCACAGATCTTGCTAGTACCAAAGGGCAGCAACTACGTCATCCTGTTCAGAGATGGACCAGATTAAAGACTTTGCTGTAATTCAGCAGTACTGACACTGCCAGGCTGGTAGACCAATACACACACACCTCATAGAACAAGTGGCTGGAGCTCTTCAGGGAGCTGATGGAAGGTAAGTGCGTTTTCTTCTGCACACGTTATTCCTGCACATGTAACCCTGCAGAGCAACACTCTCCATGACTAAACTGCAATAGTTGCTATCAATGTTTACTGAAGCGACCAGATTGTACTTTCAGCATCAAGCACAGGTAGGCCAGGTTCACCTTCTGGTTTCCTAGAATCTTTGAAATTATTATATGACTCTATACTGCTCCTTGACTGTTCTCTCAAAAGAGAGGATGCAAGGCAAAACAAGGCTTTAGCTTGGAACAAGATGAACAATTACTCTGGAAGAGACTCATTTTCACTAGCAATCTCATTTCACACCTTTTCTCACTCCCCCAAAGAGTGATCCACTTGCCCTCTTCATCACAGTGCTAAAACAATCAGGAGGAAAAGTAGGAACCTCCTTTCTGATGTAGTTTCCCATGTTGTACCTCCTCTCCCCTCCTCAGAGTATTGAGTTTATAGACAAATGTACAATATGAATGGAATCTTGAAGAACTTAACACAGGTGTATGAAATGAGGAAACAAAGATGACTGGCATACAAATTATTATTAGCTACTAAGTAATCAAAGGGATAAAGACACATGTTTCAAGAATTATGAGTAGGTAATTATTAGTAATTAGGATTAGAGTTACTCTTTTTAAGAAATTCACTGTTACACATCAGCCTACTGTATCTTTTCTTGCATACAGAATAACTGGTACTGGAGAGGATAGATCTCTTTTCATCCAAAGCATCCATTCCCCAAACAGACACCTCAACATTGGAATCTGCCAAGGATAAACCAAAAGGAGTATTTCATGCCACACACAAGATCTCAAAATTTCAGTTTTCTACATTGTATAAGCCACAGTTACACTCTTGTCCCAGAAAAACCTGTGCCGATTCCCAGCTAGCTTGCAAAAGAGAAAAAGAACAGAATGTGGTTACTGCCATTTTGTCCAGGATGGGCTAGAAAGGAGCACACTTAAGCACTGCTCAGTGGTTCCCCACCTCCTCTTTTGCAAGGTTTTGATTCCACATCAAGCAGACCCCTCCAGAGAACTGACTTTAAGGGACTCTAGAGAACTTTGAAAGGTTTTAGAACAAGAGAAAAGCGCACAGCTATCTTGTCAACACCAGAAGAGCAGAACAGCTCTAGCACTGGGGTGCAGAAGGGAAGAGATCTGAACAACTACATTACAAACAAACTCCTAAGAGTGACACCAACAGGACAGACAGCATGAAGTCAGGACCAGGACTGGTTTTTTGAGGATTAATTAGTCTCAGCTCTCTTTGCTTGCCCAGCAGTGTACTCCACAGGACAGCAAATTCTCGGTGTAGTGAAAAAAACCTTGTGTTACAAGAAATTTTATAAAATTAATGCAATGCAATGGAATGGCTTGATTGGTTTTAATCCATCACAACTCACTGAATCAGACCAAGCTCACATCAGCATTGCCAGAAGTGCATCCTCCATTGCACCAAAGAGCTGATGTTTCTCTGTCTCTCACAAGACTTTTGACACAAAGCTGAAGTCCCAAAGAATGCATTAACATTGGAGAACCAGCAGCAATGTCCAAATCAGTAAACTGCTACCAGCAAACCCCACTCTATGTGTAATCAATCTTTAACACCTTTATGTAACATACTAGGCTTTTTTCTTTCACATCCTCTACAATGTTCAGAAACAGCATCAGTCTGCACAAACCAAAAGGTTTTTGGTGTTTTCCTTTCAGAGCAGCAACACTCCCACCCCAGACAGGAGATGGAATTCCAAGAGCCATTACATTGGAACATCCCATCCCTACCAAAGGTGAGATGCAGCTTAAAATTGAAATACAGGTGTCTAAAGTGAACAGAGATTAACACATTTACTCTATAACACATCCATTACTACAGAGCATCTATTATAGATGCATATTAAATGTGGATGAATAAACTCATGAAGTCTAGACAAGCATATTTTCAATTAATAAACAGCTTTCCCCACTCCCAAACCAAAATTATCATAAATTATAATCCCCAATGAGTGATCTCCTATAACAGAAAGTATTAAAATAAAGAACACTTTAAAAAGTTATTTACAATACAAACACTCTAGTTTTATGCTTAGTAAAATACACCAAAATTCTGTCTCAGAAATGACTGTATTTCAATTTTTTATATGTGAATAAAGCAACAAAATTTGAATATACTGATAATAGTAAAATATATGTATCAGATATTTAATTTGCCTTACAATTTCACATCTATACCATCATGCACTAAAATGCACACACTACAACATGGATTCCCACATTACTTATAAATGCTGCATCAGCACTACATGTTCAGATGGATGATTAACAGTACCAATACAGTAACAATGGCCACCTTTGGATAGTCAGAGTTCTTATTTCTTGTAATCACAAATACAAGAAATCCTAATTTCTTTTGATCCTTATGCTTATCCACATGCTTACATAAGTGACACAGAATAAAAGAAACTCCCAGATAAATTCATGTATCCTTTCACATGGTTAAGGATTTTTCCTTGAGAAGCAAAATAGATGTTTATTTTAAATATATACTTAAAAAATGTCCTAACATACATAATAAAAACTAGGTTTATGTTTCTAAAGCATTACAACTTAGTTTATATATTTGTAAATAGGCATAAAATTAAAATTAATTTATGTATGGAAAGTATTTGAATTTAATATATATTTAAAAAAACCTACATTTGCTTGCTGCGTCTTCAAGAAAGGCAAATCAGCAGGTTAAACAATGGAAATTATTGCACTAAACCAACTCTAAATAATGGTTAACCTTTTGACTGATGCAGAAATAGCTTTTTTCCTAATTTCAGTTTATCCAGTTAATTCAATTCAAAGACTTGTCTTGCTCAAAAGAAGAAATCAATTAAGAAATAACATGGCATGAAGTTTTGATTTTGTTCTCCAATCTAAACATTCAGTGCAAGAGGATGAAATCTACCATTCACAAAATTTTCTGGGCCAAAACTACTTTCCAGTCACTATTTAGAATTAATAACTATTTTCAAACTTGAAAGCCCTCCCTTACCAATTCAGAAAGCAAAATGCCCTGTTGCTTTTGAATTATATGCCAAATAAATTAAAGAAAAACTTAGTTAACTGTACAATATTGTTTCATTCATTTTCTCTGAATTCAAATTTTGACATCAATACAACTACATATTCAGCACATAATGTTAAACAACTATTTTACTACCAAAAATATGAAGTACCTGGATGCTTATTTGGCATAGCCAGACATTTATAACATATGTTTAGAAGGCTGACAAAAGGTGCTACCTTACTGTAAAAGCTGTACTTAGCAGTAAAAAATCAAGGCAATCTAATAATTACCAAACTACTAATAATTAACCTCCCCTTTGAGAAATGTAACAAAATAAGATCAAAGGAACCAATTTACTTCAAAGTTTCTGCTTGATTTACATCACCATTTAAATCATGTTTCAGAGAATGAGATATTTATTACAAAGTAGCAAAAAAAAAAAAAAAAGGAGGGGAAAGATTTAATGAACTCTGACAATGTTCTCTATTTTTAGCAGCATACCAAAATTACCATATATTTGGCAGAAATACTCCTGAAGGTCCTTGAGCTATCCTATTGGTTTTGTAGCTGATAGTCTTTTAATTTCGGAATACTCAGATGGGATAAAACTCCAGAGTGAATTATTTTACAATTACTTGGGAGCTGGGAAGGCTGGGGTGCTTGAACAGATTTCAGCATATCCCCATGCAGGCTGGGATTGTGCTCCTGCTGGTGAACTGAAGCCTTCTAATACTCCTCATCCTGCACCGACAAGGAACATCTGAATGATACTTCAGAGCCCGCAGTGGGATTAAGCAAAACATCCCAGAGCTCCAACACAATCTCCTACTGATGAGGGAGAGAAAGGAGGGAGGACAACTTCTTATCACTGTCATGGCATTTTTCCTTTATTACAAGAATTAAAGAATTATGAGAAATGTACAAAGTTAATGCAGACAAATGATATTTTTTTATCTCACTAGTATTTTAATTAAAACCTTTTGTCATGTCTGCTAAGCAAGTTCAAAGTATTGCACTGCGGTAGCAATGGTAACGCCGAAGTCTTGTTAAGCTCGGAGAAAAGAAACGTTTTCAACTTTTACAAAATCAGCGACTGTAATTACTGGAGGAATAAATCAAATTTATAGCAGGCAAACACAGGACATAATAATTTTTTTTGTGCAGCCATAAATGAGTTTGTTTTTGTTGCAATGCGATAAAGTTTAACATTTTCTGTATGTCAGACAGACTATTTTGATAATATTCTTTACATTTCTTCCTTATTAAAGAGATGAAAAATTTGCTATTAAGATATTCAAGTCATCACAATACATCTTGTGTAAGCTTCAACAAAACCTTAAAGGACTTTTTCCTAACCTCATTAACACAATAAATGCGTAGCCAGAGTTCTTTGGTATTACACAATATTTTGTTCTTGCAAAATATAAAGATGCACAATTCAGCAAATTATGGCAAATCAGTTGTTGTGGGACTGCTTTTCAGGTTTGTTTTTTTTTAATTCTGTTCAGAACACTGGAACACAGGAGACAAAAGCAGTTTTGTTTCATTATATGCAAAGATCTTTTTTTCAATTTAACTGAACTCTAGACAAAAAAAGTTGCCTTTTTTTTTAATCATGCCATACACCACCTCTGCTATTTAAAAGTGTTTTTCCATCTCCACTTTCACTACTAGCCTTTTGTGAAGAACAATTTCTGATTGCTAGGCTATTTTTCATTTGCCTACCTCTATTCACAAAAAGAAGGAAGCATGTAAAATGGCACATTTGATAGACTTCAAAAACTTGAATGGCTTACATATGTAAACTGATTACAGTTTGCAAAACCTGAAAGCAATGTTATCAAAATATGAGCTTACTTCAGCAAACAAAGGCACTGCTAACCAAGAAAAAGCTCCAGCACTCACTGACATCAAACCACAGTAGCACATCATGAACACAAGTGATTTGTTCTTTGCTTGAATGTCAGTTTTGAAGAGTAAATATTCTACATACACACACACACGTGCATGCATTTGAGCACACATACAAACGTTGCCCACAACCACATAAACCCGTAGCTCCTCCTTGAAAAAAGCATTTTTATGAGATTGCCTAGCTCAAGTCAGCAAAATAGTTTGCACCAAGTTATCCAAGAGGTCTTCATTTACAAATTTCCGTTTCTCCTTTTTCTCTGAAAAATTACAGTGGAAAGATCCAGCATTAAATAGTGCAGGTAGACTGTCACCCCCAGTGAGAGATGGCTGAGCGAGGCCACCACAACGGGAAGGATGGCTCCAGAAACAGCTCTGCAGGATCGCTGTGCAAAGACCTTTATCAGTTAGTGACTATAAATTTATTTTCTGCAAAGGAACCTTCGGGCAGAATGTGCACAGAAAGGACATAAAAGGCAATCTGTCTATCAGTGAAACTTGAAAGTAAATGTGAAGGCAGGAGAGGCAGTGTATTTTGTTGAAATATGTAGATGTGCCACTTAGATCTCAATGCGCGCCACCTCCTGACACCAAAGGGTGAAATGTTCTGATCTCTGCTGACGATATTTATACTGAGAAAGCCTCCAATATTTTATTTGAATTTCCTAAATGCCTACGATCTCTTCTCCAGAAGCAAGGTAGCTGGGTGAGAGTCTTCTGCAGGTCTGCAAACAGGACACTGAGCCTGTGGATCATCTCACCAGCACCATTTGTTTCCATCTCAGCAGCAATCACTTCCAGAAGACAACTGAAGCCCACAGAAACCAAATTCACTTTGTTATCTAGAGTAAAAGAAGAGATAAAATCCCTCAGCAAGGACCACTGCAGCCTGCACCACTAGCTGGGCAGGAGGCCAGCATCACCTGCACTGCTGGCCAAGGCACATGAAGGCCACAACTCTGCTTCTGCCTGCAGACAGCTTAAGACATCAAATCATTCAGAAAGTTTCAGGTTTTCACCTTTCTTCTCACTTCTGACAGATGATTCTTGGAACTTGTAATTTTAAATAAAGGAACAGCAACCATGTCCTTTAGGAACAGGTTTTCTTTGAAAGTAACAAAATAACCATCACCCCCCAATCCAATCAAGCCCATAAACAAAACCAGTAACATTCCATCAAACGCACATGCAGAACTTTAACCCAAGTTCATCAGATGCATACACAGAAAAAAATCTTAGGACCTGTGTAATACAACCCAATTTTCTACAAGGCAATATAAAATATAATTATCTAAATACTTTAAAATATAAATACAAAGATTAAGTAATACTGAAAGAGGGCATAGGATCCAAAGGCCAATGGATCTAAAGATACACTTTTAAATATTCAAGCCAGTTTTCCCCCTGAATTTTTATCATCCTATTAACATAAGTTTATACATTTTGTATAATACATTTGTGCATTATAATGTTTTTTTCAATTGTTTAATCTTCCTATTTTTATTTTTTAAACATCCAGCAATTGCTCAAGCCTCTGGGCGTATTTATTTTAATTAAATACAACAAAATCAAGTGAAAAGCTTTTGCATTTTCTGAAAGAGGAGACCACTCAGAATTTTCCTCCGTGTGTTGCAATAGAGATCTGTCAGATACATCCCCAGAGTAATCCGGCAAAGACAATAGCTGTGCCAGCAGCAATTTGTCTGCATTGTGAAGGCAAATATTTAATAAACAAAATAAAACAAAGAGTAATTTAATATTTGTATAGTGTTTGCACAAAGAAGTGCTGATCAGGAGTACTGAATGCCCGGAGTAGCACCTTCCTCCCTGCACCCGTACGAGGGCACACTCCCAGACCCCAGGTGCAACGGGGGATGGACAGGGTCTGGGACAGACTGACACTCCAGCTGTATATGGTTCAACTTTCTCTTTAAGCAATCAAAAGCATCTGCTTTTATTCCACAAAGATGGATACTGACATATTTTGACAGAAGGCCTGTCAAATCCCAAGCAAGACTGCACACCAGGTCACTTCACCCACATACTGCCCAGTGCTCACTCAACCAGTGGGGCTGGCAAAGCATCACTTCTTTCTCCAACAATTCCCACTGGCATACCTGTGGATGAGTCTTAACTCCACACTGCATTCACCAGCCTCCTGGGTTTTTACTTTTTGTATAAAAGTACCCTCAAATCTTTGATGAAACCGAATTATACACACAGGGATCACTCTACGCTCACCCGAAAGCAGGTAATGCCAAGCTCTGCCTCCTCTTTACCCACCACTGTTTCCTCCCACTATCAGAACAGCGCAGTTCAAAACACTGAAGGTAAACAGAAAGGCTTAAAAGGCTTCCTCCCACTATCCAGCCAGAAAGTTATCTTCTTAATATTTATGCCTTTTCACTGCAACCAATTTCTACGATAACAAGAGACTGCTTCTGAGGTAAACTCCTTGCACTGCATTAGGTAACAAACTCCAACAGCACTACAGATACTGCTAGAAAAGGTTTTTTAAAATCCTGCATAGATATGCTGGAACTGCACATATAAGGAAGAAAATGGGATCTCTGTCTCTTACCCCACCAGGATGACAGTGTACAAATTCAATATAGATAAAGGCACACAACACTCAAAACGTGCTACTGCTTTGGAATGTTACTTCATAATATTAAAATAACAAAACAGCACAGTGGTACTTTTTTTTTTTTTTTTTAATAAGCTTAAACAATGAGAAATCTCTCACCAAACTCACCATTTTATCAAAAAGGCAAAAGCGAATTCAAAATAAATAGCAAGGCAGCATTTTAGGGAGGCTACTTATGCTCACATTTATGGATTTAGTTATTGAATACAAGCAAGTTTAACAACAGGAGTAGCAAATGAACAATTTCACATCATAAAATTGCTCTGTACTTTTTGGAAATAACCTAGAAATCTACTACACCAGACTCGACACTACTTAGAAATTACTCGTCTTCAAAGTCAGAACAAAACTGGGGGCAAGCAGCACTCTTGTTCTGAAACAGAGTGTTCCAAGTGGTGCTCCTGAAACTCAGAGTATTCTCCTTCCCCCCTCTCCTTTACACAACTTTCAAGTTATATTTGCTTTAACTCCATTTCTTCTATGCTAACAGAAAGCCTTTCTGGATATTAGGTTTCAGCCTCAATTTCACATCTTTATATGTTTCACCTAATTCTCAGTCTTCCCCTCACCAATTTCAGAGATCTGGAGAAGTAATTTCCCAGACTGAATTACTTATTAAAAAGCAAACATAGCAATGAAAGAGCCCAAACCAGGCTCTGTGCAAGGCCAAAGTAATAATTTCAGCCCTGTGATCTCTCCCAGATAACCAACAAAGGGATAATTACAGAGTAACACCAAGACACAGCTCACATTTTGGAAGGATTTCACCCAGAAACATCCTGCTAATATTCACATTTAAGGACTCCCAGGGCCCTATTACTTCTTTCTTTTTCAATAACATACTGGATTTCTCTGGCATTCAAAACAAAATCAAGCCTTAACAATCCACATTTTCCCAAAACTTGCTTCCTTTTAATTGTGATAATACAAAAATTCATGCTGAACTATTCAGCTATCTACCTGGCCAATTTTATAGCTGTATTCACACCCTGGGTGAATCACATTGAGAAAATTATATATAAACATGGTGTGACATTCTGTCAAGATATCTTTAATTATGTAATTCCATCCTTTAAAAAGACATGAAGATCGCTTATACAGTCATTTGGAAATTTAATCCTGGAATAGACAGCTGAAATGTGCCAGAGAAACAACATGATCATCTGAAAAGCTTCCAAGGGGTTACAATTCCTCACTCCCTTAAACCTCAATCTATTACACACTTATTACCTTTGTTTTATGGCTACCTCTTCTTATCCAACCTGCTCTCATCCATTCCCAAACGTTCAGAAGAAATAAGTATTTTTAAAATAAAAACAAAGAAAGTAGTATTGAAACCCCCAGTAGGGTGGACAAAAATTGCAAAGTATTAACCCAACAAAGTACACCTGACATGACACACCAAGGCCAGAGGACTGTCCTGCCCTCAGGTATCACAAACTCCCTCCTTAAAGGCCCCTTCTTTCTCAAAGTTTCACATCAAGCTACAAACCAAAAAAATACAGAACCACCAGCAAAGCCATAGCTCAGTTTTCTCCTCAGATAAATGGCCAGTAGGCAAAGGAGACCTCTGTCTCAAATCCTCACCACAAAACAACCCCATACCTGCCACCAGGTATGACTGAAGCTCCACCACAGCTAGGAACCACCTGCATGACTCACTGCCTCACTTCAGGTTTATTTGATGACAATCCTGCCTGCTCCCCCAGTATTAAAACTCAGCAACTGATCTCTAAACCAATCAGGCTGGCCATAAGGACGCACTGAGTGCTGCAAGAACAAACTGTGTTGTAGCAGCACTGTCCATTTCACAGAACTCAAAATTGAATTCCACACAAAAACTGCTTCAGATGTCCCTTAATCGGTCTCCTGTTTATGACTTTACACAATCCTACCCTACATACAAATTTGTCAAACACAGCAATTTCTTCAGTAGCATTCAGTGTACCAAATGTTTCCCCATGAAAGTCAAGTGATAGCCCAACTCCTCCCATTGCAAAGCCAACAAAATGCCTTTAATACCTTTTTTTTTTCAACAGTTCAGTTAACCTTAACCCTGTTTCTCTTCCATTTCCAGTTAGACAGCTTCCTCAGCTGAAAAATTTAATTCCTGATAAGACAACCTATCAACCAACAGAAAATAGACTTTTAACTAAGGACAACCAGCTGCACCAGTGGAGGTTGTTCAATTCTATTTAGATTTTTTTTTCACTGTCCTCATAATCACCACAAGATCAGTGGACAGAGAAATGAATTAAAGTGCAAAAAATCCTGATGTGCCTTGATTCCACAGGTGCTGGCAGAAGGCTCAGCCTGGCACCCGCTCTGCTCCCAGGAAAGAGGCACAGGCAGCTGCACAGAGAGGCTCCCACGCCAGGCAAATCCATTTTGAAGGTAACTTACCACCCTATTAATGTGCCTTATAGACAGCTGTAAATTTGCAGCATTACAGCACTTTATGATGTTAAATAATGCATTGCATGTTGCACAGATATTTTATTGTACATTTTTCCACTTTGAAGACTTTTGAGGATCCTATACGAATTGCACACAGCTGTCTGATTCTGGTAGTTGACAAGTTATTAAAAATTACATTATCTGATCATTTGAGAAACAGAATGCAATAGTGCTGCTGTTTACTACGCTTTAACATGGGCATAAAACTGAATGTTGTGGTCCAATTTTTAAGTGCCTACCCTTAGGAAGAAATTAGTTTTTTAAATAAAGCTCTACTGCTTTTACAGCATCTGAATGTGAACTACTACATATTCAGCATATAAAAAAAAATCCCACTGTGAAGAGCTGTACTACAGTGAAGAAACTACCACTGGAAATATTGGAATTCTCTGGCGTTCCTGTAACTAAAATCCCCAAATAAATATTGTATTAGCAGACCTGTTTGTGCTTCATTTGCTGATAACAGAGTTTGGTTAAGACTGGAAAAGCAGGTAAATTACAAAGCAAGAACTGTAAGTCAGGATAGTCAGTTTCCAACTTGTTTGAACTTGACTGTATATTGCTAAGCTCAAGCAGAATGTAAACTGCTGCCCTGCAACAGTTTAGATCACATGATAAACAGCTTTCAAGCATAGTTATTTGTATTTAAATATTGCCTGAAGGTCCTAAACCAAGATCATACCCCATGATCCTGGATTTTCCAGCATACAGTTCCTGTCTTGAAGACATTATGATCTAATATAGACAAGATGCAACAAAGAAATACAATGAGCAATCAAGGCAAGAGTGGGAAGTCCTCAAGTTAAAGACACAGTTAGTTAGCTCTCTAACTACTGAAAAATCCCTCTAGGCAGGGAGCAAACAAAGAGAAATAGTAGCTACCACAGGAGCTCTCTCCTTTAAGGAGAAAGTACTTAAATAGCTCTGAGAAGCAGCTACATGCTTTGAAACACAAACTTTAACTAGCATTATGTAATATAATCTTCAACATTAATAATTTGTGGCAAAGGAATAATAAGCCATCTACCTTCTTACTATTTTCTAGACAGTTGAAAAAGAATTGTTGCAAGTGATCAAGTAGCAAGAACTCATACATACCCTTCAAGTCCTCTTGGTTTGTTTAGCCATTCCCATATTGCCAAAACACAAAGGTCCTTCATTAAAGGCAAGTAGGATACAGCTAGTCTAGAAAGAGGGAATTATAGTCACTCACTTTCACTGCATTTTCAACAAGAACTGCATTCACCAAGGTTCCTCCCTGCTTAACTAAAGGCCACCTGCCTCTTTACCAAAGCAATCTAAGGAACCACAGATTTCTGTGAGCACCCTTGCCCACTCATCTTATTCCTCCTTTACAGATTTAAACCTCCAAATTAGATTTGTAGATTTTTACTTGGAAGACTCATTTCTCATCACCACCAACAGTTTTGTAAGCCTAGTGAGATATTCTGTATTAAGGGAACACTGGGAGAAGAGATCTTCCATTTTGGATACTACCTCAATAAAAATTAAGTAAAAATCCCTCAATTTCATATCTCCAGTGCAGTACGACACTCAGCAATGTAACTCATAATACTCAAAGCACGTAACAAACAAACAAGCAAAACTTGAACACAAGTTCAAGTTGTTTTCCAGGACCACATTCATCTTCCCAGAAGGAACACTTCACTATGGCTGATTTGTTCTTCCAGTGTAAGACAGCTGTTTAAGGACTAGTAATGGCATTTGTCACATGTTACAGAGGAGGATGGAGGAAACCATATCCTATAAATCCAAGCTGAAACCTTGTCCAGGGCTGACACCGCGGTGTAGAACCTGTCTCCAAGATGAGTATGGTCACCACCAAAAGAAAACCACCATCAGTGACAGTAAAACTTGACACTGCAACACTGCAGGTGGAGAGATAATCCCCCACTATTTACTAAATAACCATCAAGCACCAGGAACTGCAGCTAAAAATACTATGCATACAATCTCTGCTCTGGAATCTTTTTATTACTGAATGCTCATCCTCCAAAAAATAGCAACTATAATACACTGAATCTGGGGTTCTGAGCAAAATATATGTAATATGGCACCCAGCCAAATACTACTGATTACACCACTGTCTTGAAAGTCTGCTGGTAAGGTATGCCTTGTTTCAAAATAAATCCTGGAGCCTTCATTCTTTATGAAAAGAAAATGTTATTTCTCCCTTATCTCAAGTTACCAAATATTTACTTCCTTGGACAAGGAGAAAGACCTTCTTTGGGTCCTTTATTCCCACTGATTGGCCATGAACATGAATATGCATGGCAGTTGAAAAGAAGATAAAAATAGAAAGAAAGATAATAGGAAAAAAAACCCTACTACTATCAATATTTGAATAATGAGGCAGCTTTATCTTCATCAGTACATCAATTTATTCACATGGGGTGACAAGAATATATTAAAGCTATTCTAAAGTTGGGCCATTAAATTGCTTAGACAACCTGTTAACCACTGCTGCTGGGCAATTAGGAATGCATTCTCACTGGAGGCCTTCTGTAGAGCCATGCTTCAAAGGCTCAATGGGCTGTACATTAACTTACCAAGAAACACCCTGAGAACTGCTCCTCTGTCAGGTAAGCTCAACTAATTAAGCCTACAGCTAATATTCTGAAGATGTCAATGTCCTCCTGCCAGTTCAGCATCTGCACAACCATGGGAAAGGTAAGTCAGATTAAAAAAGTAGCCAGGTTACACTAACGGATGCTAGGTTGGCTATAAACATTCTCTATCCCTAAATAAGTTTTGCAGCACATTTGGACTAAAATGGTTTTATTTCAAGCTCCTGCAGCACACATGATTTGTACAGGTACTCATGTATTCACATGTACACGCTTGCAAGGCAAGTTTACTTGTTACTTTTCTATTAAGAGGAAACTTGGCATTTCTCTAGAGCAAGCTGTAAAAGTTCTCTGGAATGCTGATCCTAATCACCAGAGAAAAACTTGTTGAAAGAAGGGTTCCACACCTTGCTGCAAATAGAGCTGTTCCACAAAGACTGGGGGAACAAGCACGAAACTGAAATAAAAACTGAGAAAAGCAGTGATGGGCAAAGAACAAGCAGCCCAAGAACAAAATGGCAACAGCCAAAGTTTCCGTTTCTTTTGCACTGAGGGGATGGACTAAAAGTGGTTCATTCTCAAGCCCTATGAGCAAACTGGAAGAAAACCGTGCTGCTCAATGCATGGATGAATTATCCAAAACCACCTGGATGGCTCACATCAGCCTTCAGTGACTGCACAGCAATGAGAAAGGGGGGATGAAAGCAGAATTCTGAAAGCACTCAGGGAATTACTGCAACCAGAGGGTAAGCCCAGCTCTACAACTCTCAATACACTGCACATCTGGGACCCAGGAAAAGCCTTTCAAACACTCACATGGGGTGTGATTACTGCAGGTCTGATAGCAAATATATCAAGCTAGACTGGTACCAGAGGATTACAGAACAGCAAATGCAAATGTCTGTCTAAAAAAACCAAAAAACTAATTTTGTTATCTAAATGTTGGCTGATTTGATCTCAGGAGTAATGAAATGTTTTAAAACATTTCAAAAGACAGATAATTAGAGACCTACAGGAAAAGAAAAAAAAAACAGGACAAGACATAGCTTGGGTTAACCAGCAATAATTCATGCCACATTTTCCCAGTATGTTTTGCAAATAAAACACAGTATTTTCTAAACATAATGTGGCAGGTCTCAATTATCCAGCTATCAGAAAACAATCCTGCAATGTTATGTAGGAAATAACCAATTTAGTGGGAGAAAATAAATAAAGAAGGAGGCTAAAGTTAAAAGGTCAAACTCACTCACAAGAAAAGAAAGGCTGTAGTGGTTAAGAACAGATTTTTTTTTCCCCAAGGATTATCCTGAGACACGTTATAATTTTATATATATACACATATATATACAGAAATAAAAGCAACTTGAAGACAAAAAGAAAACACTACTCAAGTTTGCTAAATGCCAGTGTAGAGAATAACATCTGTCACACACTAATAACACTGTACATTTAAGGACAAATAACAGACCTGAATACTTCATACTACACACAAAATTATGCACTTGAGAAGGAAACAAGAAGAATTTCTGGGACACTCATGTATAAAATTATTAAGAAAGTAAAAATTTGGTATAGTAGATGGAGAACAAGTAAGTTACACAGTTAAGGGAAAAGTTCCAGAGAAGCATTTTTGGTTACATTACACGAGGCTCAGCACAGCCTTGGTCACTCACATACACAAAACCTTACTTCAAAACAAGACCTTACAGACGAAGGATCCTTGAAAACATTTAGGCTGAAAATTGGACCTTATTTCATATTTTTGTATTTTCTTTTTCTTTTTTTTAGTTTTTGTGAATGCTTTACCCCTTCAGCAGGAAACAGTGTACCAGACCATACAGTCACCCCAGGACAAACAGCCATCAGAAAGAACTTTTTAAAGTGGTACTTGATTTGATGACAAGGAAGGCTCTGATGCAATTGCCTGCAAAAGCAGTGGACCAGATGTGACATGTATTGGTAAAAGGGCACAAAACAGGGAAAATTCTGAAGTGGCATTGGCATTACTTTTCTCTTTAAAAGCTTCTTCAGCACGTACCTTGGTGAAAGAATAATGGTGCTTGGTAAACTGGGAAGGCCACCTAGTGAAGGAACCAGATCATATAGGAAGCAGGTACGTGAATACACAGCTCTCTGTATCCTCTTCTCTTCCTAAAATATCAATGAAACTGCTGTTCAGACACCAGTTCAATTTTAAAAGAAGGTTTGTGAAAAGAGACAGAGCAGGTTGATAGGAATAGCAAGAGATTGTTTTACTTTGAAGGCCAAAAATAAATAAGACCTGTGGTGTCACCCAGTGCCTTCTGCAAACCTGAAAGGTCAGAAGTATTTCTTAATTCCCTAATAAATTTTCCCAGAATGTTTTTCTTCAGTTAAATTCTAGCTCCTGACATTGACCTCAACATCATTTTTCAATCTGAACTTCACTACAGGCACTTCAATAACAAGAAGATGAGGGCACAAGGAATGAAACATTTTACTTTATGGCTAAATTATTTTGTTTTTAATTTAGAAGCAAATTTTCAAATCCAATGGAGAGACTTCCCTTAGATCAACCTAATGCCAGAGGCAAGTGCTCCAACAGATAACTGATTACAGGAGTAACCACTACAGTCACATTGCCTCACTCAGACTGCAGTAACAACTCCCAGATAATGCAACCAAATATCTCCCTCACACAAGAAAACTCACACCTCAAAAGCTGGGAACACCAGGGCAGCCTGGATGGCGTATTCAGCACATATAGACTCCTGACAATCCAATGCTTTTTGTGCTTTTTTTGCTGCTGAAAATAAGATAATAAACCTAACAGCATCCCTCTAGTAAAAGAGCTATTTAGCCCCTACAAGCCTCCATAACTCCTATGAGGAATTAAAATGAATTTGTAAAGGACTAAAATCTAGTTAGTACAGTCACACTTGGGCAGGGGAGAGAAGATGGCCTCCTGCATGTGATGTGAGCAAGCCCTGCTGGAGTGGCCAAAGCCACAGCAGGCAGGCTGCCCCCAGCAAGCCACTTCAGAGCCCTGCACACAGCACCAAGGAAAAGGCACATTAGTGAGCAGGAAATATCAGACTGGGTAAGTGAGAACAACAGCTTCCCATCCTTCAAACAAGCAATCCTATATTCTACTGAAATAAAAGCTGGTTAAGATTATTCTGTGTTGCAGATCTGTTACTGTTGGTAAACATATCGTTATATTTTGATCGGGTTGGCATCTCTTGTGGTAGGAGGGAAAAAATTAAATCTTTCCTGAAGCAAATTCCAGAAATGATTACTATGTAAATATTTCCTTATTAATTCTGCAGTATGTCAGTCAACAAACTCTATACAAATATATGATGTATATAAAAATTATTTCCACTTCTCTTTTCCTTATTTTAACTAGTGCAAGTTCTCCTCCTATTCTGAAATAACCCTAATTGAAGTTCCACTGATGAAAAGGAAAAGCAAACCCCTTAAAATGAGCTATTAAGTCTCTTGTATCTCAACCTGAGAAGAGCAAAAAATGCAGATCATTATCTTCTGCACAAAAAATGATGCATTTCCAGTACAAAGATAGTGAAGCCCTTACATTGCATATAAACAAAAAAATGAATAATCTACATTAATTGTTGTTTATTGAACAACACATTTCCCTGAACATTTTTTAAAATCCAGAAGCCATCCCAGGCCAAGCCAGCCCAGTAAAGAGCACAAAGGTGGAGTCAGGACCCAGCAAATGAGGGGGAAATGCCCCACCACAATCTGTGCTGATACCAACCATTCAAGGTAAGGTTGCTTCCTATACAGACTTGCACGCATTCAGTCCCTGAAGCCTTTTATAAGCTGCAGACACCATGATGAAACACTTTTCATTTTGTAAACACACTCCTGCTTTCCGTGAGCTTTTCCTTGTAACAAAAGCAAATCTACGCTGCCAGAAACACTAAGTAAGAGTGGTCCTATAGGAGCTGGCAAATTCCATCACAAACCTCAAGTGAAAGTGCTGCTGAATGGTTAATAAACACTCCAGCATTGGCAGTCCCTCTTCTGCACACCAGTATAGGAATAACAACGTGTAACACCCCTCCTGTGCAACATGAACAACACATGCATCTGAAGGAACTGCTCTATGCCCAGTACAGTGATTATCAAAAGCAACATTTCAACCATAACGAGAAGCAAGGGAAAGAAGCCAGGACAACTAATGTCTAAAATGCAGCATTAAATAGACAGCTATTGCCAGAACATCCAAACAGGTTTTAGACAGGCGGCTCGAACCCATTTTTGCTTCTTCACACCAAGAAAATAGGTAAGCATGGGAATGTGAATTCCTATTCTTGAGCATGCCATCTTTGTTTCCTCTCCTCTCTGCAGCCTCTGAACATTTTACTTTAAACCTCATGACTGTGGCAGAAAAAAGGAATAATTTCAACAATCTGAATGTTCATTATCTTGTCATAATGCTCAAGACTCACATGTTCTAAAAGGCTTCTATTTTTTTCCTTTAAATATTTTTATTCAAATAACCTCAAGTGCTGTAGAACCTGAAGTTAAGACTACAATACCCAGAGGGGAACCCATATGTTCTCTTTTCCAACCCTGAGAAGAAAATAGGTATTTATATATCTGCATGCCACCAAAGTACAACCCACTGTGCTCTCCTGTAGTGCTGCTGCATTAACCAAGTTGTTGCCAGCATAAGCCAGCCAGAATAATCTGGTGGCCACACCAGATCTGAAAGCACAGCTAAGCCTCCTGCTCTCCAAGTGGCCTACAGCAATTGAACTGTAAAAACAGTAGCAGTATCAAAAAATCTCTGCGTCAGTTTGAACAATTGTCAGTTATGGATTTTTCATGTTAGAGGCTCTAACAGACACTAACCACCCTCCTTTACCTCTCACTGCTTGAACATCTGACTATTCTGAGTTTGAAAGTATTCCTGCCAGCACATTCAAACCCCTGTCTCAGAACCCCAGTGCAGAACCAGTGCAGGAGTCACACACAAGATTCCTTGCCACAAAACTTCTAGAAATCATAAATCATGTTTTTCTTAGCCTTTTTGTTCATATTTGTCTTAAACAGACATATTTGTCTTAACAGAGCTTATAGCTCACTGGTGACTGGTCAAGCAGAGGCTCTACCTGGAAGTTCAGCAATGTTAAGTGATTCCAGCAAGGGACCTTCTGGTAACCTTCCTGGAAAGCTGCGCCTGCCGTGCCAGCTTGTTCGCCTACACCCACATACTCGCAGGCTCCTTCAAACAACTTTCCTCTCTGAGAGCTAATATTGACTCTTCCCCACGTTCTCATTAAGTCTATTCTTTATTACAGTTTCTATCAATATGCCCTGTACGTTTACTGTCTGCATCTCCTTGCAGAACTCATCAAGCTCTGAAGGAAAAAAGAAAAGACAAAAAAGGAAAAAAAAAAATCCTGGCATCCCATCTATAATCTTCTATTCTTCACCATCAAGGCCAACTTAAGTAATAGGTTACACACCAGAGTCAGCAGCTCATCAAGTTCACATTCAAATGCTTTTAGAAATCTTGATTTAATACCATCTGGTCCTGATGATTTGTTACAGTTCCTTTCATGAATTAATTATAAATCCTATTCCACTGACACTTCAATTTGAGACAGTTCCTCAGAGAAGTCTTCTCTAAGAAAAAGGGTCTAAGGTATACAATCATTCTACAATCCTCTCACATGCAAGGAAACAGTTTAGTTTCAACATTTTCCTTCCTATCTTTATTAAATGCTCCTATTACACTGGAAGCCAATCTATCTGGATGAGGTTTCAATGGTGGTTTTTCCTTACATCCGTTAATAAGATGATCTTCAATCTCAGAAGCAGACTTTCCTATTTCATCCTCACATTCAACTTCCCACAATTCATGCCCTTTCCAAGTTGCCTTGTTTTATGATGGCTTCCACTTTCTCAAAGGTGCCTTTTTACTTTTAGTAGGCATCTTTGCTTTGGCAATATTGGATTCTCCCTTCAAAAAACACTTTTTTATTGGTGGCAAGTGTAAGCCTCTTTACACATTGCCATTACACAGTCACCATGCATCCTGCAGCCACTTGAGCCTCTGTTAATGCTGTTTCCTTTATAAAGGAAAAGAGTGAAAGAATTCTCATCTTCAAAATCTTCATGTCACTCTCATTACAGAAGTTGCCTATGGCAGTGATGGGGGATTTATTGCTCTAAAATCAAGTACAAGACAGCCGCTGTCACAGTGGCTTTACTCTACTTCCACCACAAACCAACTGCACCAGGATGTGATTCTCTTCTCAGGGACTCTCCACCGAGCTGCTCTACAAAACCATCGCTCACATTTCATGCATAATCCCCACATAAAACTTGTCTTGACATGAAGGCAGTCCTCCTAAAAGTACAACAGCCTGAATTTTTAGTTCCTACAAGCTTTGTAATCTTTTCACTGTGTATAGTGCTCTTGATGCACCAAAATAATTCAACTAAATGTAATTTAGTAATTCAACTAAAAAGGATCACTATCATATATCCAGACATATCCCCAGCAAGTATGAAAAAAAAATTCAGTTTCCATCTGCTACATCTAGAGAGGTGGGATGCCCCACAGTAACTATGCAAGTATCTTCTATTGATTAACCCCAAGCAGCACCTTTGGTTTCAACTATAACACTTTCACAGGAACTGGCCCACAGTGAAAAGATTAGTAGTACAGAAACTTCACCAAAACCTCCAGCCGAGATTGGAGCAGATCATAAAAAGAAGATACTTCACAAACAGACAGGAATATTACCCACTCCATACATTTCAGCTTCAAAAAGCCTACAAATAATAGTGAGATTTGTAGCTGCATTGTCCCAAAGACAGGCTGCACAAGAATTACATGATCAGCACTCTATTCTTTCACTTGTTTTTGCCTAAGAGCAAACCATAAAGCTATAGTAATAAAAAATGAAAAATTACTGCTTCCAGAAACTTATGGGCTTTGGTGACTCTATTTGAATTTTTTTGTCTGAGCTAGAAGATTAAAAAATCCCAAAAGCTAAAAGCAGAAGAAACCAATAAGGTTACCCTGCCCCATATTGCTCCCACCGTGTTATTTCCTAATACAACCACTTACTCCCAGGTTACAAAACCCTGTAAAAAAAGCCAGGCTAGAAATCAAATAAGAACAGTTTCTGTTAAATGCTTCCTCAACTCATTAGAAATCTTTACAAGTTTTACCAAAACAGACAGGAAAAACCAACCCAGTCAGTAATTTCAGTGGAATAGCACAAGGAAATTAATAAATTTATGATAAGGCGACCTCACCAGGGACAGTAGGAAGGTATGAGATAGAAGAAGAAATTTCCACTGTGGAGTGGAATATGATTACAAAATGAGAAAGCAAAGCTGGATCAGTTTTGAAGCTTAATTCTTAGAAGGCTGCTACTGAAAAGCAGGATTCATCAATATGCCTTGCTGTAAAATTATAGCAAAGCAGGCAAATAGCAACCTAGCAAAATCACTAATGTGATTTGTATGGTCAGTAGAGATTGCTTTAAATATCACACTGTGTCAGTAGAAGCTGGTTTTCAATTCTGCATTTAAAGAACAACTTTTGAACGTGGCTAACACTCACTGTCAAATTAGGGTTTGGGTTTCCCCTCCAAATTACTCACACAAAGAAAAAGATCTCTATTTTACAAGTACGCCAAAAGCCGAATAAGTAATGAACACAACTGTGCATGGATGTCAGGTAAGACAACAGCAAGAGAAGAGAAATCTTGTGAATCACATGAGATCCAGAGGTCTGAACTAGTTACTAAATTTGATGAGAGGTATCCATTGCCAAAAGCAAGACACAGATCTTGGGAGAAAGCAGGACCTCTCCCCTGGGAAGGCTAAAGACAGTGGGCACAAAGGTTTTTCTTCACTTCAGTAGACAAAAAGCAGGAGAGGGAAGGAGGAAGAGACAAAGACCCCAGCAAAAGACGAAGCAGGAGATCTGAACATCCATCTTGCCCGAGCAGATTGGACTTGTCACACCAGAGGCACAGGAACAGCAGCAAAGCAACACTTTGAAGAGCCCTTGCCCATCTAAAAGGCAATCAAAGCTGTAGAGAAGTCTAGTTTACAGTAGGAACCCCCACCCTGCTTCTGTTTAATCTATTTCTTGTTTGAAAGGTTTTGAAAATACTAGAGGAAATTATTTACAGCACCACCGCTATGTTAGCCAACTGCTTATGCACTTCCATTGATAGTCTTCCAGCAGACACATTGTGAACTGTCCAGAGTCACTGCTACAACTACAATACATCAAAATTAATCTGGCACCTGCGTAAAATTTGGCAGTCATACTCAATAAACCGTTTCAACCATGATGCAGCAGTGACTGACAACTCAAACGGAGTGAGCCGGGTACAAAGCTCCTCTCCACGCCTCATTACAGCGCCTCACCAGTCAATATAAGCAGCACTGTAACTATTGCTATGAGGGCCATTACTCATTACAGTAGCCTACAAAGACACCAAATGCCCTCTGGAATCTCAAAGAGCACAATTTGCCTGTAAAATACCGGCAGTAAATGCCACATTAAGAGGAGAGTCCCTAGAAGAAAACAGGAGCAGGGCTGCTGACATCACCCGTGGCTTGCACCTTACCCAACAATGGGTGACTGAACAGAGACAAGAGCAACTCAATTCAAACTCAGAGAACGAGCACATCTGTAACCAAAGCACCGTAATGTAACCATGAAATATCACAGAGACATTTCATCACCATTTTACATTCCTGACATCATTGTGTTTCTCAGTGCAGCGCCTTGCCAGCAGTGCTTATCAAAAACCTGAGTGCTAGTGGAGAAGAGTCCTGTACCTCACGCCTGTCCATGGGCATTCTGCAGTCACAAAAATGTGTCTTATCTGGGTAACTCATTGTTCTTCTTTTGTACTGTACAGCATTTAACAAGGTTGTGCATAATCATTTGAAGGCATGCAAATCATTTTTATTTTGTGTATTACCTAGGAAATTAAGTGCTGCCTTCTTCTTTTATCTTGTTAGTACAAGTCATTACATCTTTTTCATGTGCCAAGATAAATTTAACACATATTCATTGGTTTCTAAGGAAAAAGAAACTGTAGGCATCAAATTACACCTAAAATGCATTTAATTTCCTCGGCTCTTTTAATTGTATGTAAAGAGCCTGATTCTAACCCTGGTACAAACTTCAGCTTCCCAAACCTTACTAATAAATTGTTATTTTTCTGCCAATACCACCTGCTTTCCCATTTTGTTTTTTGAAAAAGCTAACTACCTTTAAAAGATGCCACCTTTTTATTGACATACTATTTCCAAATTATAGCTCTATCTCTGTTAGTAAAACCTTATGCGACCACTGAATACAAAATGTGTTTCCTGGCCCAAACCACCTTTTCCTTTCTGACACAGTGAGGTCTCTCCTGCTTTAATTTTAATGAAGCTCCTGCTCCAGTGTTCATACTCTGTGGGCATACATCCATCACTGCTCCCCAGGGGAGCAAAGCACTAATCCATGCCACTGAGCCAGCAGAGGGAGCACAGAACATATTTAGACCAAAACTCATAATTGATTCTTAAAAGAAAAAAAAATAAGTTGGTCAGAGCCACTAAAATTGCTTGGATTTAAGCAACATCTTCGGACTGCAGAAGAGGAGGCTGTTAAATATGGGTTCAAAGCCCAGTAACAGCATCTCTTCTAGCACCACAAAGCACCAACGAAGCCTTACATAATAATGTATTTTCAATTATTAAATGAGCAAAATACGTTTTTGTTTTGGAGCCACGTTGAACAGCCACAGGGTATTCTCTTTAGGCACTGAGCAGAGGAATGAATTGGTCAGCTGTGAGGGCTGGCAGAGGGACAGTGGCTGCCTGCATGCCCCCCTCTTCCAAGGGCTCCGCTAGCTGTCAAGGTCTCAACTCCTGCTAAGAGTCCAGCAGACATCCATGCCAAAAATAGATCCTGGCAAACTCATCTAAAATAGGCTACGCAAGCCTCCACTAGAATAGGAAACAAAGTCACATCTTACTTTAAGTTTTATTTAAGGAAAGCATGGTGTAATAAGGACAGCAGGCCCCAGTTTTATTTTCCAATAAAAATTTAAAAATCAGTAAAAAGAGAAAGCAATTTAATTCTTCACCATCCAAGGTCTAGGTACTCATTAGTGCACATAACTGAAACATTTTGTGATAACCACTTTTGTACCAATCTTACTTAATTTACTTTGTCTTTCAATAACACAGTACGTCTTTTCACAAAAAATGGACATGGTGAGAAAAAACACATACAAAACACACAAATTAAGAAATTCAGAGATGTAAGAGTATGCTGTGGGCTTGGTACAAAGAATGAAGCTTCAATTTACTTGTCTTAGTCTAAACATTAGAATATTCTTCCTATTAACTCCACCATCAACACTTTCCTAAACGTGTGTGCCCAGAGCAGCAAGGGTAATCCAAGAGGAAAAGGAAGGAAAAAGACTTGGAACTGCTAGATGAGCAGGAATATTTTGGTGTACAAGAGTATGTAATAACACCCAAATGATAGGAACAAAGGATAAGACCCTCCCATCGGATGGATGCCTCTACCAAGAGTCACACAAGCCACAGAAGCTTCAGGGAGCATCAGAGCTAATGCAGATAAATCAGCAATTAAGGTTCACAAGGTCACTTCCACTTTCAAGCACCCTTCCCCTGCCTTCATCACTGCAACTTTGTACTCTGGAGTGAAGGGCAGATTCTGACACATCCCTGTCTCACACATTGCCATGGCAGAGGTGGATGCTGCCCAAGACCCAGAGCTGCACTGGCCCAGCTTGCACCAGCCAGCACCCCCACATGAGCTCCTCCACCCTGCACTGCTCCTGGCATGTCCTTAGGGCTATGTCCCATACTTGAGGTTGGTTTGTTTTGGCTTTTTTCTCCTTTTAATTGAAGAGACAGTGGTGGCCAAGAAGGGTACGTCCTCTCAAAGCTCACAGCACAGCAAGCTCCATGCAATTTACTAAAAAGGGAAAAAAGGTAGTATTTTTGAGTGTGAGTGAAGCTGTTCCAAAAACTATATAAAAAGCCATTAATCTTTTGCAGGAGACACTAGGGCTGAATTCAAGTTTTGGATTTCTTTTTAAATTGTGCTTTATATACACTTTTGAACAGGCAGTTAAGTAACTGATGCAGGAGACTTCTCTTTTCCAATCCAAGATCACAAAGAAAAACAAGTTTTCATCCTTGTTTTCATCTCCTTACAGATACAATGATTTAAAAGCTTTTCTCTCTTTGCTGGCTGAAAACTGGACAACTGCGATTCTCAGAGGAGAAAAAAGTCCTCACTCCCTTCTGGTCACATATCTGGAGAGAACAAGGCATCTCCCTGGCTTGCCCAGTGCTCCTCAGCACATGCCAGGAGGGGGTACAGCTGCAGCGCTGCTACCCTTTAGTATTTCCAAGCAGCAAAGCAGTTAGGATCCTCCACACGATTTGGGGTTTATTCTTTTCTTTCTTCCATAACTAACAGCTGCCAGAGCTAACAAGTACTGGTGACTCCACAGCCCCGTGCACGGCTCTGCTGCCTCCCCCAGTGACGCTGGGGACATCCTCTCTCGAAACAGAGCATCATCGTCAATGTCACTCTGCTCAAAACCATCACGCTGTCACGGCTATCCCTAAGGCACTTCCCTTTTGTATTCACCTGAAATAACAAGCAGCAGCAACTTTTCTCCTTAAATAGCTCATTCTATCAGCACAGTGTTAAGACACCCCTTCTAACACCAGCTAAATGTCCATGTTTTCTGTATCCATCAATAGTTCTCCAGAGTACCAGCACAGCAAAGTGTTTTGTATAATCCATTCCCCACAGTTACGGCTTTTAGTGATGCATTTTACCTAATGGCTATTGCCAGAGGCTTTAAAGCACCGGGAAGTGGTGGACAGCATTGCCTGGGGTCTCTAAACACTGTGAAAGCTGTGTGAGTATGTAAATTACAGATTTCAGGTGTCACTGCTTTAAAAAGAACAGTGACTCTAATCAAATTAGGGCTGATCCCGGACACCCCAGAGACCCAGAACAAGGAGCACTATTTCAACTCCACATCTACAGCCTTTGCAGCATCTGTCAACACCGGAGTAAACAATGAAATAAATCTGTAATATTCCACACCTAAGGAAAATGTGCCTTTGCATTTCTGACTGTTGCAAACATAGTTTAGATGTGCCCGTCTCTCAGAGTAGACTTAAATTTCAAAATTAATAAACCGCACATTGCTTTCCACACAACACCACATCCATAACCTCTTAAAACACAGCAGAAACAAGCCAATTGTAAAACTGGGGATTTCTCCCCCTCTGCTCGCATACATACTGCGTACATGTTACAGGCACTTGCTGAAGGTGCCATCCCTCCATGCACTTAACAGTTCCTGTGACCTACCTTGCTGTGAAAAATTCTAAACCGTGCTATCTCTTTCATATAACAGAAAACTGTTAAATACTGTTTCCACCACAGGGCACTTGAGGGGTTTCCATATCTCTACAGTGCTTAATTACACAGAGGAAAGTGAAACATATGGACATATGGAAACTCATATACCAAGACACAGATTTCTGCTGGAGCCTTCCATCTCTCTACATTACCTCCACCACATTTGCGAGCCAGCCTGCAGATGCTGAAGCTCAGATTCTCCCAGTCACCCCAAAAAGCATGTCTGCATGCTCCAGTGATTCTTACCATCACTCTAAGTTTGCAAAAAGTTCAAATGGAAGTAACTTTACATCAAAAAATAGGAACCATTTTTCCAGTAAATACTTTAGTATTTCTTCACTTTTCTGCATTAAGTTTGAATCAAAAGCCCCCAGAAATCTCACAACCACCCAGTAAGAGTAAATTATTCATTACTGTTGTGAACAGTGACAGAAACACAAATCTCCCAAAATGCAACTTCATGGACAGGCCAGCATGCTATCAGACCTCAGTGGTCAAGGCAACAGAATTTTAAAAAGACTCAAAAGACTTTTTCTCCAGTGAAGACATCATACACTTAAAATTTTATAAGTGTGCTAGTAGACTCATCACAGTCAGAGGTATTTGGACTAATATAAGAGCTGCATAATTAATTTGCTCTATCAATTTTGTTCTGTAATGATCTCACATCTAATTGATGTAAGCACTATCTTTTTTGACTGATGGTCTATGAGCTGATGATGCATTGTCACCTGCTGTCCTACAATTGTGTTTCCAATACAGACAGAAAAGAGACTCTCTTTAACAGCAAGAGGTCTGAACTCAGAAACCAGACAGTGCAACCAAGATTATCTGTAAATAAATCCACACCATCCTTTA